>NC_051178.1:205391232-206091232 GCF_013339695.2 Rhipicephalus sanguineus | reverse complement strand
CCCTCTCCAGTCGACGTGTTGGCTGTGCGTATCGCTCCCGTCAAGCCGGGGCATTCGTAGTCGCGAACCGGTTGCGGCAAGATGCTTTTACGCCGCCCGCAGAGTAGAAAACAAGAATAATCCAGACAGGGAGGTGAGGGGGGGGGAGGGGTTCGCAGTGTGGCGTGGTCTGGTGCCGTAATATTCGCGGCTGTGGAGAGCCACGCGCTCGGCATGTGGCGCCACCTTTAAAGGCCTTCCTTTCTGTCGTTTGTTATTCGCTCGGCATGGCGGCCGTGCGGTGGTTTCTTGTTCTTAACCGAGGGCTTGTCCCATGCCGGCTTCCCTCTTTACGCTTCAACCACGAACGCCCTGCAGCGCGCGTGGCATCCCACCTCCTTTCTCATGTTGCGGAATTCCGGTTAAAGCGTTAACCACGCATTCGCGGCGTTCCGCTTTCGATTTGAATTAAAAAAAAAAAAAAAAAAACCGGTCGTCCGATGAAGTCTCGGAAGACGCCCCGCGATGGCGACTAAAGCCGCTTGTTGTGCTACCTTTTGCTTGTCCTTACGCATACGTTAATTTCGATATGAGAGCGATGACAGATTGTTAAAAACCCAGATGACAGTTACTCAGTCTTTGTGTTTGTTTCTTAGTTTATTCCAAGGACAGAAAGGACGCGTCGGAATGCTCTTCATGTGCCTGTGCGCAGAGAGGGAGAGAAGTAAACTTTATTTTCTAGACCGGGCTGTTTACGCCCGGAGATGGGTATCCACCTCAGCCCAAGTAGCTGTGAGCATGAGCTGATAGTCTCGGCCTGTTCACCGTCTATGCACAGTAAAGGTTATAGAGCGAGGACGAGCCCATCTGCTTCGGCATCGTATCGATTATGTGGTTTTCACGACATTGCCTCCTACGAACCTTGTGCAAATGCGTTGTCGTTGTGCAAATGTGCAAATGATGTACAAATGTGTTGTGCAGCGGCATCTTACCAACTGGCGCGGCGCACCCGCTGGCGACACCAGTGATTTGCATAGTCGCCTTCTGGTCTGTCTGACGATTGAGTTTGCAAGACAATTTCTTCAGGATGACGCTGCGAAAGATGTTTCGTTGAAATATATTAGCCCTCAAATTTATGCCGTTTCGTGTTGTGTTGTTTACCTGAGACCTTTTTTTCTTTCTGTTGCTCATAATCCAAACACTGATTATTGCGTTGTAAGTCCACTCCTCTCAGACGTCTCCTTCCACAGCAGTTCTGCACCGATCCAGCTAATCAGACGCCTGGAATTTTATCTTTCTTTAGGCCTGAAACCTTGGGTAGCCCACATTCCCGCGCTGCTGCATCTAAATTAATGTCATTCGAGACATTTCTTGCTGTCCCAGATATCCGTTTTTGCAGTTCCGCGGTCGCCTGGAAAACATGAACAGAACAGATGCGAAAGAACTCGGAGCCGTTAGACCTGATAGTAGTCCGGCTGCCTAATCCAACGTTGCTAGACTTGGCTACTCTACCTGAAAAAAGGGGAACAGGAAGAAAGAAAAAAAAAAGTCAGTTTCGCCGCACGGCGAAGCAATGAATGCGATAGCAATAAATTGGAATGTAACGCGAAGAACGGAAAGCAGCTCGAAATTGCCAGCGCGTCGCTCGAGCCCAAAGGACGCACGAAAAGAACGCATACAGGACGAGCGCAAACTAATGCGTCACAGCTCGACACTTGAAGCGCACTGCTCAAACATAAAGCAGGACGCACGAAACGAACGAACAGGCACACACAAGACGAACGCGAACTAATTGTCACAGTTGTTACTTATTTCTGTTTGAACAGCGCACTCCCTTCGCAAACGCGGCCGCTGCAGCGAGCGCAGTAACCTTCGTGCCCCCCACTTCACCCTAGAGGCCGCCCCTTCTTTCCTAGAGATAAGCGCACGAAGGCGACCACGCCCTATAGGGCGAACAGCAACCGCGTTCGCAGGAGCGGGGCGACGATTTTTAAAACGCGCCACGCGCGCACGTCGCGCCATCTATGTGTTCACTAAGAAAGCATGCTGAAGTAGGCGGTGTATATAAATAGCTCGCCGTTAGCAGGCTGTAAGACGTTGCTGTTCGTGGCCTAACGTCTAACGCCGCGCGCTGGCAAGCGAGAGGTCGCACGTTCGAGTCCGCGCGTCGGATAGTTTTTCTGAATTATTTTTCTTTGTGGCTTTTATATATATATATATACACATATACATATACGGTGAATGACGGCGGCCACCAACGGCAAAAATCAGCCGAGACTGTCCATATAATTGCTATCGCAATAAAAAGGAAAGAATGACAAAAAGATCGCTGACGCTAGTTGAAACATACACGAAAAGAGAACAGGTGTGACCTATTCGCAGCAGCATATATCGCTTGCACCTGCAGAATAACCAAGTCTGACACATATGAGATTGGTCAACCGTGGAAATGGCGTCCATAAGCCGCCCATATAAAAAAACAAAAACAACTAAAGTAGCTTGGCGACCCGCAGGCACCGTTAAACTCGAAGTCCTCGTAGCAACGTATGTCACCTGATTGGGGTCTAAAGCGTGCCTTGCATTCGCGATGCATTGAAATTCAGACTGCAACTCAGCGCCTTTCTCTGAATACGTTCCCTGTATTGCGAAACCCCTGGAATAGAGAAAAGAAATACGCGGAATATTTATACATGACACTGGGATTGCACAGCCAATTCTTTGGACAGACGCCTTATATGCAGGTGACTGTACTTAGGATAGTAGAGCCGCGTTAAAGTATATATATATCAAGTCAGCAGCAGCAGTGTCGGTGCTTAAGGCGCTGATAGGGGGTTCGGCACGTGCGGTTATTAACAGCTATCTTAACTGAGCGAGAGGTTGGGTGCAAGTACGCGAAGCGAAAAGTATGTGACAGTCTGCAGGTAACTTGTAATCGATTTCGAACCGCATGCGTTGCGTAGCAATTGCTAAGTTTCACTGCATTCTCACCCGCTCAAGTTCGCGAATGACAACGACTTGCGGCGCTTTAAATGCCTGTGACCTACTATAGGGACCAGAACAATTGTGTGGCTTTCCTATATAGAACCTTCCTAAAGGAATACGACGCTAGTGCCAGGCATGGCGCCAAATCTCGCTCGCGTATGTTGGGACGATAGCCAACAAAGTTACGCCAGTCTCAGTTTTCTTTTTTTTTTTCCTTCTTACGTTGCGTCCATTCACAATATTGAAGTCTCTATGAAAAAAAAAAAAAAAAAGAAAGCCAGCACCAAAACGAAGGTGCTTGTGATGGCCAAAGGCTACGCACGTTTCTTGGGGTATCTCCATCGGAGAAATATATGGGGAAGTGTTCCTTACGGCATGGCTGAACGTTATAGCAAGTCGGAGGAAGGAGGAGTGTTGCAAACTGCAGGCTGACCTACACGCTTGCCAGGAAGCAAGTATTGACGGTTTCAGTACCTGTTTCTTTTTAAATGCGAATCGTTTCTTACCGAGCCTTTGGCATTTTGCGGAGCGCTTCTATCTATCTATCTATCTATCTATCTATCTATCTATCTATCTATCTATCTATCTATCTATCTATCTATCTATCTATCTATCTATCTATCTATCTATCTATCTATCTATCTATCTATCTGTCTGTCT
Source organism: Rhipicephalus sanguineus (assembly GCF_013339695.2). Classification (NCBI taxonomy): domain Eukaryota; kingdom Metazoa; phylum Arthropoda; class Arachnida; order Ixodida; family Ixodidae; genus Rhipicephalus; species Rhipicephalus sanguineus. Next base: position 206,087,611 of record NC_051178.1, on the reverse strand, counting down.
GTCTGTCTGTCTGTCTGTCTGTCTGTCTGTCTGTCTGTCTATCTATCTATCTATCTATCTATCTATCTATCTATCTATCTATCTATCTATCTATCTATCTATCTATCTATCTATCTATCTATCTATCTATCTATCTATCTATCTATCTATCTATCTATCAAGACACGTGTGGCACATACCCGTTTACCACGGGCCGCGGTGTACGGGTATGTGCCACAGGTGACTGACGGTTTATATATACCCAGGAACGGCGAGAACACACACTGGTAATTTAAATGCGAGAGCGCTAAGAAAAGCGACATCGGCAGCGTTGACCAGACGAATGGAAAGAATAAAAATTAGGACACCAACAGGAATTGAACCCAAGCATTCTGCGTGGCATAAGGTATTCTACCTCAGAGCCACGCCAGGTCAATGAACTGGTTTAGAAAAACAGCCTGTGCAGGCGTAATGTCGGTGCAACGTCAATTGTGGTTGTGGTGCTAGCTATATAATTTTACAAGAAAGCAATAAACACTACATATGTACTCCTAGGATACACGCGTCATATCAAATTAACATCTGTGGTTCCAGTGTTGACTCCGCTTTTATAGCAGCCTAATAAGCATTACACTTATATTCCTGTGATCCAGCAACCTATACTGAAGCATTGCTCGACCCTGGAGGAATACAATAACGAAAGTAACATGTGATATTCACACGATTTCACCATAAAGTGTGCTTAAGTTTCGATAATGCTGACGTATGTACTCTAACGTTAGGGCTGACGTTACGTCGCACCATAAGGTACTCTTTAAAGAGCAGTGTTGTCGACGTGCCTAGTAAGGTCACAATGTGCACACAGCTATATACTACACTTACAAAGACACGTCGATCTACCTCGTAACCCTTGGCTCAAAGCCATAAAATAAAGCACAGAAGTACTCGCTGACTGCTTCGCATGAAACCGATTCCTACAACACGTGGGATCTGCCGAACTTTTTATCGGTGTGCTTAATAATTGGCATTTATCCACTCTTCATACTTGAAATGTCGCACCAACTAGCCACGTGCATTTCGTCCACCAGGGCGCCACTTATGAAATGGCGCTCGGGCGCAACATATTGCGCTCTGGTTCAAACCTAGGGTAAAGGTTGGTCTTCCCTGTAAGCGTTCTGTAACGCTGCAGCAATTACTCCTCGGCTCCTGCTATTCTATACACGCCGCGCCAAAACATAACGACGACAAACTCTACCCCCCCCCCTTTTTTTTACGTGGCAAGTAAACAGTAATCAGTGACAGTGAAAAGGTTTTCTTTCTTGGTTTCTTTTTTATGTTCGAGTCCAGAGCTTGCATGTTGCACTTAAGATACGATAACGATGATACGATGACGAGGATGGAGGTGCAATGCCATGTTAAGTGAAGGGAAAGAACATGCTAGAGGCATGCGACCTGTCAGGGCGTGCGTAACAGTTATTATATTCTAGAGCAGCAATTCATATTTTACCAAAATGGCACACTACCATGCTTCGTGTTGCCCGAATATTTTTTGTGCCTACTTTACTCGGACCTGCCGTGTGGTGGCTTGCATACTATGCCGTTGCAGTGCTAAAAACGAGGGCGGCAGTTTAATTAACGGGGTGCAAAAACGCTTGTGTACTGAGATTTAGGTGTGCTTTAAAGAGTCCTATAGGCGGTCGCAGTTATTCTGGAATTCCTCACTACAGCGTGCCCCGTAATCACATCTTGACGTTGGCGCGTGAAATTTACGAAATAAGTTTTTACTGTATAGGTGTTATGGTCGAGGTTTGCCGTGTGCCGTAGATAGGAAATTATCATTATAATAAACCGACATTCGCTCAACCACCGCCCAAGCACTCTGTACAGATGGTTAACAAGAGATGATTCAACGTGCGGCCCCTGATCGGTGTTTGCCGTCCGCGTGTTCCGTTGTTAATTTTGGTGAACCAGTGTGGTGAGTAGTGGGATTTGCCCAGTTTATGTGGCACACGTACGTGCTATAGGTGTTTTACATCAGAGCTGTTTGGTCGAGGGTTGTGTGTGTCGTAGGTAAAATAAAAAAAAAGGAAGAGAGAAATAGAAAGAAAGGGAAGAAAGAGTGAAAAATATAGAAGGCGAGAGAACTACTGCAGAGAGAGAGAGAGAAAGAAAGAGAAGAAAGATGGAAGAAGATAGAAAGACAGAAAAACAAATAGTCAGAGAAAGAGAGAAATAGAAATAAACAGAGACAAAAAAAAAAGAAAAAGAGAGCAAGCATAGCCATGTATAGTATAATATAGCAAGTGGTGGGAGAGAGATAGGTGAGAGGGTAAAAGCCTGGCCAAGCCAGGACCAGCTAGGTGTCCAGTAACTCTGCTGTGATGCGCTAATTTTTTTTAACGTTGCTCAATTGGTTTGCCACGGCGATGAATCGGAAGGTATACTACCCGCGACCCGGCCATGCTTATTTTTCATAAGCAGCTGCGCGATCGGAAGGCGTGTCCCGCTCGGCTTCCGATCGCGCTGCCTTGAGTGACAGGTCACGCCGACCTTCGCCTGTCGCGTTGGCGACGGCGGCTGCGTCACGTACGGGCCCGAACAAACAGAGAACAGGTCCCGCAAGCGCGTCCAAGACGTGTCCGCGTTTGTCTCGAATGGCGCCCAGGCGTAACGTGGCGAAGTGGCACGACGACCCTCTCTGAATGGTTGACCTAGCCCACCACAAAAAATAAGAAAATGAGAAAAATAAATGTCAATAAAGCAAGAAAGAAACCGAATAAAGAAAACTGAGAAAGAAGAGGAAGAGAGGGGTGAGGGGGAGTTCGTTTTCTTTAACGGATACTTTTTTGAATGCACTATACCAGAGGCCTGATCTGCGAGCGAGTCTCTTCTTCTTCTTCTTTCTATATATTTTTTACATTCGGGTTTTGTTTTTCACCGCTTTCCGTTCGATGAACTTAGAGCATTTTTTTTTTTCGCCCTTTGTGACGCGGTCAGTGCCTTGAGCAAGGAGGCTGAAAGGGTATTGTGAGAGAGCAACGAGAAGATAACAACAGAGCGTGCTTATGCACGGTGCCCACGGTAATTCGTGCAGCATTGCGAATACCGCGAAACTGGTACCTCACGCGACATTCTTCGCAGTGCAGTTGATGTTAGGAAACTACAATAATAGTGAATACCCAACGCTATCATGAATTGTAAATTCACGATAGACGTTGATTCATTCGCGATGTATTTGAAATGTCGCACATTGATTATGTGGTATCGTTGGTTAGCCTGAATGGTATAGTTTGTAATAATAATAACGTTTGTTGGGGTTTTACGTCCCCACGATATGATTATAAGGGACGCTGTAACAGAGTGCTCCGGAAATTTTGAGCGTATGGTGTTGTTTAACGTGCAGCTAAGCCTAAGTACACGGGCCTCAAGCATTTCACCTCCATCGATATGCGGCCGCCGCGGCTGGGATTCGATCCCGCGACCTTCGAGACAGCAGTCGAACACCATAACCGCTAGACCACCTTGGCGGGTTGTATAGTTTGTAAATTGCAACGGTGGCGAGGCACGAAACGAGCTCGTGATCGAGCGAGCCGACTAGAACTGGCCCTCGAAGGTGCCGGAGGGCTGCACGGTTTTATTGAAAACAGCCTTGGCTCTGCCTTGCATTCCTGTAGGCTTTGAAGACGCTGCTTCCACAGGGCCGCAGCGTCCCCTGGCAAAGGATGACTGTGCTTTCGATCTCCGACGTGAAGTACTTTTCCGGCATTCGTGGAAAGACACCTAAACGAAGTAGCGTTTTTGTGTTTTTTCTGAAATTAAGAACCCGTTTAGCTACACCACGACGGTAGAATTAATGAACGACAGTGTACTTCCCGCAGCGTTGCACTTAAGGAGCGTGCAAACCACCGGGTCTGGCCTTTCGGAGTTTGTCTCTGAGCGTGTATTAGTCAGGCAGTGGCTGAAAAGGAAAGCGGAGTCGCTCTCCTCGGTAGCTAATAACTCGCCCTGGGCGCTGTTCTCAGCAGGAGGTCCTTTATTGCCGATGTCGCTCACGTGTGCCATTAAGGCGCGAAATTGCGATCGTTCAGAATGCTAGTATCACAAACACGCATTTACCGCGTCACTAAGCGGACCCTCACGACAGTGCCTCTGAAGAAGCTCGTACACATGCTTATATAGTGAAGCCCATCTGTTACACAATGTTCAAGAGTACAGGCGCACAGGCACATTCGCAAAAAGCGCCTGCGGCATGTGCCTCTTTTCCGGCGGAGATGAAAAATTCGTGAACACGGAATGCCGCTGGAGCCGACGTTTCGGCAAGCGGACTTGTCTTCTTTAAGGCTGCAACTGCTTTGAACAGCGGGAAAGAGAGCTCATAGAACAGTGCCTCCTAAAGAAGTTCAAAACGCCTTGGTAACGCGGTCCATGGTCCAAGTATGTGTTATTACTCAATGTGCAATGCGGATATACATTTAGTGCGGACACTGTCGTAGTCAGAGGTAGGGTCTGCGGAGTTCAACTCCTCCTATCCATTTATTTTTTTTTTTTTTACATTTCGTATGTGTATATGAAGTCAAGGGTCTGAAGAAAACTCGTCTGATCGGGATGAAAGGTTGGTGAAAACTTTGGGAGCCGCCGACCAAGGTGAAAATATATTTACTGACGTTTCGGCTCCCACACGGGAGATTTTTTGAAAATGAATCATCGAGATTCATGCAAATATTTGTTTAAAAACACATTCGCTTTTTCAATTTTTTGTTACTTTGCTTCTTTAAAAGGCTTCCTTAACACTGACAAATGAGTGTCTAGCATGCGAAGTTTACAGACTGTGCAACCTAACGTTAAAAAAATGAAAATAAGCCATCAATAACTGCTCCTACGATTGGATGTCTTGCTTTTTTATATCTGAGTCGACAGAAAAGGAAGCATCTTGTGTTGGATGCTGTGTAGAATGTTTCATGCCACGTGAGACTATAAAAAGGAAGCGTTGAGATTTGGAGCACTACGGAGATTATACGAGCAATAACGGAGGCATATCAGTGAGGACGAGCAATTTGAATAACGCTGGTCTAACAATCAAAGCAAATCGACCTTCTCAGCTGTAAGAATGCTTGCATATTGGGGGTCGCGAAGCACACAGTTACAAATAAAAGATCAAGCTGACAAGAAAAAAAGAAGACAGCTGCCACGCAGCGCTTTATAAGATACGTGCAGTACAGGTGCAGCAATCGTTTGCAGCTCCGAAGGTTGTTTGTGTAGTGCGCCTGGCGTGCGTCGTGAACGCCCCTCGCATTGCTCATACACTAAACTGACGCTGTTGCCGCTTATTGTTCTTCACAGGGAGACACGGCGGACGACTCCGATGGTGGAGGACGGGTGAGTCTTTCCGGTCATCTCACGTGGGCGTGGACCCGTGCTTTAACTTCGTAGTGCATTTCGTTGCTCACTGATGTACTTGCGTGCATTGGATAACTTCAACTGACATTATAACTGGAGAATGCGGAGTACTGTTCGCAAATTTTTTCTTTCGTAAGGTCTTTTCCATTGGGAACCTTGTTTGTGTACAAAGTTACCGATTTCATGAAGTAAGAAGTTGATTGCACTGCTTGAGTGACATAGAAGATTGATGTGGCGAGGAATTGCACAGAGAGCATTTCATAAACGTCCTCATTGATTTCACAGCGAGTTTTCAATGTATGGATATAAGCATTACATTGTAAGAATGTAAGAAAATACCTTCTTCAAGCTTAGAAGTTAGCGTGTGTTTAATGTGTACTTTTTCCAAGTACTTTCCATGCTGTATACTTTCCAAGTATACAGCATGGAACATTCAATATTTTATATTATATGTGTAGTATACTCACGGTTTCAAACGCGACAACAGGGCTAAGTAATGCAAGTACTTCCGGTTCCAGCATCTTCATTTCGTGTCATATCGGCATAATTGTGACTCGAACACTTGCATCAAAGCCAACATCAAGGACAACTTTAGCGGCAGGATTCGTAGCGACATGACACGGTTATCTCGAGCAGTTGTGGGTACCAATCATTATACTATATGTTTTGATGCCGCGTTTCAATCCGTGAACAATGTACCTTGGTCTTAGTGCCAGGGAACACTCATTGCCATTGGTGTGTTGTCCCCTGTCCGTGTAATTAATCTTTGCGGGCGTTCTTTTGTGGTTCCTTCCTTTAGCATTTCATCCTCACAGAAAAAGAAAAAGAGCCCGAAGAAGCAGGTGTTAGTCAACTCATTTTTCTGCACCATATCTTGTAAGTGGCTGCACGATTTGTCGGAAATTAGAGCACGTTAGAGTTTGCCTGAAGACATTACGAAACGAACCGATGTCGTCTCCTTGTCCCGGTAAATCCGTACTACCATCTTGATCCTGCTAAAAGACACAGTGCAGTAAATAAGCCCTTCGCAAATGCGTTGAGTGCTATAGGAGTGGCAGCCTGTCAACACTGCTGCCGTGCCACGGAATGGAGCCGCAAGCGCGCACCGCGCATACAAATAGCGTTTGCGCGGTTACTCGTTCCGATCTCGCTCGCTGCATAAAACTCGCATCGTGCACCGTCCCCTATTTTACTATGCCGATTTCTCAGCGGAAACGGCGGCAAAAGAAGCAAAAAGAGAGAGAGAGAGAATCAAAAGGCGTAACCCAGCGCGCGCCACGCTTGCGCGAGTCGTATACGTTTTCCAAAGACACACCTGGACACCTGCCAAGTTGCGCGCAACTGTGGAGGCTACCACGCCCTTTTTCTTTTCGCTTCGCCAGATGGCGCCACCGAATTGACAATAACTCCTTTACTCAGCTATTTAGTTTTCTTTGTATTTTTTAATAAATGTTCGTGACTGCTTTAGCTCGCTGCCACCTACGCGGTATTCCTTTGTGCGTTGAAGCTGCAGCTGAGTCGAAACCTATCATCTCCTATTTCCTCTCGGTAGACCACTTTTCGAGGACCGTCTGGCCGCTCTAATGCCCGACTGCCGCACGTGCAGGCGAGTCTCGCTCCAAACCCGAATGCGGAAAACAAGCGGGTTGCGTTCTGCCGTTGTTGCTTCGCTTTTCCGATGCCGTAACGGAAGGCTTCTCAAGGTCGACTCCCTTCTGCGCTAACGCTCTCTGGACCCAATTTATTTTTTACTCCCTTGGCCATTCGTTCTGTCCAAGGTCAAGCGAAATGGAAGACTATATATACAGCGTCCCACAGCTATAGCTCTATTCTGTTATTTAGGCTTGGTGTTTGTGTGTGTGGCTGCTATGGGTGCGTCGTAAATGCACCGCCTTGATCTGGTTGCGTATTGCTTCCCATCGCATCGGCACTCGGCAGCGTGGCCTGTGGATGCATCGAGGCTGTGGCTGATGGCAGCCAAACGATAGGTCATAATACGCGGAAGCAAATTATGGTGGCGATGGCTGGACCATGCTATTATATTATCCTTATTTCAGTTTGTTTTCCTACATTCCCGTTCCTCTAAAAAGAAGGGGCGACTTGGTAGCCTCATTGCACAAATGCTTTAAGAAAAGTCACAGGAACAATGAGAGAAGATTTAACAACGGTAAGCAGGTTTTGGGGAATCCATGCGGTGAGGCGCCAGTGCGCTATTGATAAGCGTAGAAATTAGTGGAAAATCCAGCCACGTTGTTATTTGTGGAAAGTGATCTGCTCACCCACGTAATGAGCACGAGCGCGCGCGCACACACACACACACACACACACACACACACACACACACACACACACACACACACACACACCATGCGCGTGCGCTATTTCCAGTGCAGTAACCAATGGTGTCTTAGCGTCACACCTAGAGTGACGTAGACACCATACTTCAATAACGCCCCTGCGCGATCCTATACGAGAAAGGTTTGCTTGAGGCACGTCTCCAGTCAACTGCCTCTGTGCGAGCGCTGGAGCTGCAGCTTTCTGAAACAAGTTCTCAGCACGGCAAGGCTCGTGTACTGACCACAGAAAATAAATAAGTAAAATTGTTTCCTTAGTTCATCACGTTCGCCGAAAACTGCAGGTACAGTTATATGACGCGAGCGTGATTAACTTTCACAATAAATTCTTTGTAAATGTCGTTTAGGATCTCATCCGAAGCAACGATGTTAAAATTTGTTTCACTACATGCACTTGAGAATACTGTCAACGTGCACGTGAAGAGCATGTGTTTGGCGATCAAGTTCATTGTTGCGGTTATGTTGTAAGCAGTCTTCAGCTTGACTGCTAGTCAATTCATAGCAATTTTTTTCTCGCCAATCCGAAAATCCACATGGAACTCTCTCTCATACGTACTCCCGCGTGAAACAGCACCTTTGCTGAACATCTCCGTACACTTTATCTTGCTTGGAAGGAAGGAAGGAAGGAAGAAACAAGCGGAAAGACAGGGAGGTTAGCCAGTTCTTAGATCGGCTGGCTACCCTGTCCTGGGGGAAGGGTAAGGGGGATATAAGATGATAGAATAGAGATGTTACAGAAAGAAGGAGAGCAGGAAAAGGGGGAAATTAGAGAGGGAAAAAAAAGGAAACGAAAATATGACACTGCTTAGAGTCTGTCTCTACGACCAGTTTTCCGCAAGAAGCGCAATAATGCTTTTAAAGCCTTCTGTGCTGACGACGGACTCGGCCAAGGTCCCAAAACCCTTTGTTCCGACAAAGGGCGATTGTCAAGTATATCTAGCGCATTAAAAAGTTCTTGTCTTGGCGCACTGAAACGGGATATACACCTCATGACATGACCGCGAGGAAGCGCAGTAGTCGCTGAGCAGCACGCTAGGACAGCACTCCCACAGACGGGTGCCAAATGGTGGCTGCGTTTGACGCGGCGCGAGCTGCGCGCCCCGGGTCCGCCCACCAGACCCTTCGCCGCTTTGCTCCTGCTCTTTTTCCTTGCCGCTCTGTATAGCTCGGTTAAGCCCTCCTTTCGCTTTTGTCCGTTGCTTTCTTCGCCGTTGTCGTCGTCGGAGTCGCGTGCGCGCGCGCACGGCGTGGGCACTCGGCCCACCAGTCCCTCGCGCGCGCGCCTGCAGACCCACTCCTTACAGCACGCGCGCGCTCACTCTTCTGCACTGTCGACGCAGCTTTTTGCTGCCTCTCTTGCCGGCACTCAGACACTATCTGGGCGCCACCTAGGCGACTTGCTCTTCTTTCGTCCTCAGAGTGCTGCCGACTGAGGAGGCCTTCTTGCTCCTTCTCTGGTCTCCCGGCTTCTTCTGCATCCATCCGAAGTGCGACTTCTTTCCGACGCCCAGAATCTGCGTTCCCCCTTGGCGGAAGCAACGCAGCGTCACTTTCGACCCGTTTCATCGTGTAACATCCTTGCTCTTTCAAGAGAAGATCCGATTGCAGTGATCTTTGCCGAGGCTTTCTGCATCGTCCGACCAACTCGCATTCGGCAGTCGTGAGTCAGTGCAATCCATGTAACCTGAAACCGACTGTCTTGTTCCGATTGGATAATTCTAAAACTGGTGGTGCGAAAAGTGATGTGAAGCTGGTGCCTAGCGAAGTCCGGTTGTGACTGTCTGTTGCGAAGCGTTGCGCTGCTGAATTCTTCCGGCTTCGGTCAAGGTTGCTGCCCGATAGCAGTAGACGTGCGGAGGAGCTATCGTGGTTGCCAGATTCCGCGGCTGCTGCACCCTCGAGCTGCAACGTCGTTTCGTCATCCACGGCGGCGCACCCGCTGAACTCGGAGGAGGGGGCGTACCCACGCACGCTCCGGAAGTCGGCAACAGGTCAGTCGGGACGACCCACAATGCAGTAGCTGCGAGCACACGCCTCTGGTGGGAGGCGGTTCCTTCGATTAATTATACCCGCGGTAACTAGGCCAGGCGTAGACAACCGTACTTGTTTATTTTTGGTTAGTCCGTCACGCCAGCGAGCTGGCTGTGCCGATGGTCTGGAGGACACCGGTCGACCGGCCTCGCGTTGCCCACACGTGTTAGATAGCGAGATACGTCGGCATAGCGAAAACAACGGTGATCGAGTGATGAGGTGGCCCAGTTTCTCTTTTATCTCGCTGTTCTCCTCGGATCATTGTTGCGCATGTTGTTGATAGGGATGAGGCTGTTAACATCTCAACGTAGTCATCATTGAAGCTGCCGGGCCGTCATCTCAGAGTAAACGACGCCATTGTTAATCCTTTGCTTTCTGGCGTTAGATCCTCCATCCAGGCTGTTTCTCTGAGTGCCTATGTTGAGACTATAGAGTTGAACGACGCTCACCACAGCGATTGTGCCCGCTCGCTGTCCAGACCAGTGCACGCACCAGCTCCTATAGCCAGTCTGACGGCAGCGTAGTTAGTGCTTGCTGTAGGTACGGTTTTCTCGGCGTTATATCTTCAGGAATGTGCCTTGTCGAGAGCCATAGTCCTGATGCGTTATTTATACCCTGGCTTTATTCAGTCCGCTAGTTGGAACATGTTATTCCTGAGCATCTTCGGGGAATTAGATGAAAAATTCGTGAACACGAGGTGTAGCTGGAGCCGACTTTTCGACCAAGCGGACTTGTCTTCTTCAAAGCTGCAACTGAAGACGCTTCGACAGTCAGACTTGTCTTCTTCAAGACTGCAACTGAAAGCAGTTGCAGCCTTGTAGCAGACGAGTCCGCTTGTCAAAATATTGGCTCCAGCGACATCCCGTGCTCACGACTCTTTCATCTCTTCAAGCCTCCATCTTCCCCTGAACTTCTGCCTTCGGGGAATTCGGGACGATGAACAATGGATGTTCGAGCACAGCCGCAGTATACATGCATCGCTCCATGGCCTTGCGGTAGTAACAGCTAGCAGTTTGTTCAACCCACTCAACGCTCACTGGCACCCGAATGAGCGGTAGCCACCCGACCAGACGGCGCCACCGCGGATGCCTCGCAAAGTGCGTTGGAGGTCGGCCTCGTTGTACACGCGGCTGCGAGCGTGCAATGCGTATACTATACCACACGCCACCGGAATCCTTGCCTGCTGCGTGGGGCAGCCCACGAACCACCTTGACACAGAGCGGGCTCACGCTGTGCGCGCCGCGCAAGCACACACGCGCTCTTGCCTACTATACTTTCCCCGTTTGGCTTTCCAAGAATGGGTGTCGGTGACGAGGACACAGGAGGGCTGACGTAGCCGGGAACATTCCGTCGAGCTCGGCCAGGAGGGAGTGCTTCTCCTCCTACGCCGCCAGCTGTGCGGTTAAGCGAGAGCTTGCGTCTCTAATACGTTTCGTTATCATTGTTTACTTCACTGTATAACAATTTTTAAGAGCGCAGCCCGACGACGACGGTGTAGAAGGCAGGAGACAGGGTCGAGACAGCGCCCGTGTGTTTCCTGCCTTCTTCGGCGTTTTTGTCCGGTTGTGCGCTTATAAATATATTTTTATTATTCATGTCTTACCAACACGCCCAAACAGCCACATTAGTTCACTGTAAACTCGACACGAAGCGGAGGCTCATGATTACAGTGGCTAGCGATTACGACTATACCACTGCTACACCTGCGCGGTGGATCTGCGATGCCTTCAAAATTTACACTATGCTAAATTTGAATAAGATTCTGAAGTTTGTGTTGTGCTATAATTGCGAATTTTCACAACCATTCCGGCGCGCCCTGCGCCGAGCGGGGGTAATAAGCGTGTAACAGTTTTAGAGACTGGAGCCAAATCACATGAAAATTAAGAAACGGTTACGTACTTTCGGCAACACACCAGTGTATAGTAGTATTATAGTGTATATAGTAGTTGCCGTGGTAGTAGAATTTCTTATGCGCAAGGAGAAATGAGCCGTTTGATTACAACACCACAGACAGCTGCGTACCTCGGAAACCTTACTGCACTACTCCCTTCAGATGTACGTACATCATCGACGTTTCTCGTTTACAACTTCTTGGGTTCGAGTGGAGCATGTTTCACGGTTATTGCTGCAGCGTGCCTCATCGCTCGCCTTGTGTACATGTTGATGTCACAGAAAGTCACAGTGCGCATGTGCACGTTCGTCTGTTTGAGTATGTAAACTAGTGAAAAGCACCATCAACGCCGCCACACAACTTACACTCTCACATATTAAGTGACCCTCATCAGACATTAAACGTAAGCATATGCCGTAGTTCCCTCATCATGTTACACACGATTATCCTTTCATTTTCGTATTATCTTGTCAATATTGGAACGTCATGAGTGGCGTCAGTATGGGATAGACTTTTGATTTGAATATGTGCAGTAGGTTGTATAGCTTGTCGAATTGTCACTTGACATGTTCTTGGAGTGCGTTCTGGCAGCTTGTCTTAGCTGCCAGAACTTTCTAGTGTAACGTTCTAGTGCTTTTCATGCAACAAAAGTGTCATTAGGCACTGGTACATTGGCCTGAGCCAGAAACTTGTGTACTACGAGCCTGTCATTTCTTGCATCATACTCATCATCCGGACTAGCCTGCTAGAGATGTATATGGTGGAAGGCAAACGTCTCGAACAATTATAGGAAGTTTCTCCTCCTCCTCCTCCTCCTCCTCCTCCTCCTCCTCTCTCTCTCTCTCTCTCTCTCTCACACACACACACGCACGCACGCACGCACGCACGCACACACACACACACACACACACACACACACACACACACACACACACACACACACACACACACACACACACACACACACACACACACACACACACACACACAAATTCCTTTAATTATCGGTGGCATACCCTACTGTTCAGCTTCGCGAAACGACGTTCGAGGAGCCACAATGCGTTTTCCGCGGCGGGGCGGCCTCGGCGACATACCGACGAGCTTCACATGGCTCGGAAAATGCTGGGACTCGGGGCCCTGGAAACCGTCTGTGCTATGCCAAGCGGGGCATCCATCACTTCTCGCGACCTCTATATCGTCGTGACGCGCGCTCTCGGTACACAGACGCGCCTCTCGTCGTGTACGGGAGAGCCGATTCCTTCTCCCGTTGATGATTGCGTTGCGAGAATGTCTGCGCGCCCCTCCCACGCAGGTCCGGAAAGTGCTCGTAAATACGCCTGTCTTGTACGGCACGGATAGCTTTCTCCTTTCTGCCCAACCTCAATCATTCCTTAGGCGCGCAGCCGGGGTGGTCAAACGTTTCGCGGGCGCTGGCTGAACGAACGCGCGCTACCATGCCGGAAGCCCATCTGCGCAGAAGGGCGTATCGGGCCTATAGCCGCAGCTGCGTTCTTAGGAATGGAGCTTCGAAACTCTAAAGCATCGGTGATTCTTTTATGTATGGGCGTGTAGGGTCATGACGAACGTTTGCGGGCAAGACACTAGTGGGCAAGGATCACACTCAAGAACCTCGCTGACATACGCGCCTCAGTGAAGTCCAACCACGCGATGCTAGTCGTGCTTAATTAAGAAAGTCACCAAAATGAATGCACGGGACCAAACTAGTGGGAATCTCTGGTAATGTACCAAGCCTTCTCGCCTACCTAAGGCAAGTTTTCTGTTGTGTCGCATGGCAAGCGATGCGTGTACGAAACGCTGTTCGCAGCGGGATTCGCCGTATTCTAAGGGCGTCTGCTCGGGGTCAAAGAGAGGACACGAGAGCTTACGTGGAAGTGTGAAATTGAGAAGTGCCCAACCTGAAGAGACCACGAACGATGGCTAATGGGAACTAGATTCCATAAGTTACTTATGTATTATCTTCATGAAATATACATCTATGCTTCTACTTAATTTGATTCCGACATTATCGCGCATGACAACGCAGTTGGAAAAAAAGGAAGGCGTGGGGGGAAGGTAGTCCTTTTTTCCGCGCTGCAAAGAAAGCCCCCGAAATATGAAGCAAGCCACGTTACGGGGCGCTTGCACACTGCTATCGTGCTGCTCCCAAACGTGCGGTCGGTGAACAAGGTCTTGGCTAAAGTTACGTCGGACACTCTGTACAAGCAGTACAATGTCTTCTACCATCCTTTGCCATTTGATAGCGTTTAAGGAACATTCGCCAACAACTCAATGACTGTGCGTTGCTCCTGCTCTTTGAATTCGTACTAAGAAATGTTACATAGCGTTTACTTGCGCGAACATGATTTGCTCAAACGACTTGTGCATGCTTATAATAACGCTGAAATCGCCGTCGGCACAACTCTTGCATTATACAGGCTGTTATGATTAACGTTCATGTTCTACTAATCGAACTTGTCAAAATAATAAAGGAAAAAAAAGAGGAAGAGGTTTGTGCCGCCATATGTCGGCTCCCATCTTGAAAAAGTGAGGTTCGCTAAAGCAGCGGACGTCTTTCGAAATTCGAACCTATTTTGTCGTTTTCCTTTTATGACTGATACACTGGCTGACATAGAAGAGTGCGTCCAGGGTGCATTGCTTTCCATTGTTCGACATGTAATCTCGAATCTCCAATAAAATCCGTACAAAATTTTAAACGCATAGGTCAGCCTCACCGTACATGGGCTGCCCCTTGTCCTTTTTTTTTTATGTTGTCCGCAGTCTTGTTAAATCTTGTGGTATGTAAATTAGAGAAGAAAAAAAAAGGAAGGATAGCCACTTCGTCTGACGCGTACTTATGCGGTCAAGGCAGGATTGACCACTTCTGGTTAGGGGGGGGGGGGGGCGATATGCATTCATCCGCATGCAGAGTGGCCTATTTCGTGCAGTTACATGCTTCACTGCGAGCATGCCAAGTGGAGCACGATGGCACCGTCGATCGCTCATTTTCAAGGAAGATTCTCTCTGCACGAGAAACGCACAATAAAGTGGAAACATGTCCAATAAAAGGACACTCCATTTTGCACATTAAGCGGCTGGAATATGGGGCAAACAGAAACCCATCTTGTGGGGTATCGACAGAGCCGTTTGGCGAAATTATGAACGCCGGAAAGAAGGAGTAAGCAGAGCATGTAGTATATCGACGTTACCGTGCCATCCTCACGAAGATAAACTATTGGGCGCTTGGTGTGACATCAAGTAATCCATTTATTTCGCGACTGAACCCGGTACGATTCACTGAAGAGCAATAAAAACAGCACAGGCAAAACAGTAAGCTACTTAGCAGGGCAAGAGCGGTAACCTGATTGGTGAAATCTTGCTTTGAACTGCTCTTTTATCGAGCAGTTTTATCTAGCAGAAATTGCAACAAAGACACAGAGACACGTACAACATACGCAAGCGCTTTTAAGTACAGTTGACTTTACATGTTTAGCTGCTTGAAGGCCTCGATGTGTGCGTGACGAGTTGTATCGACATTGAAGTCTTGACTACCGGAAAGCTCGAACGCTGAGAGCTGAGCGCATATCAGCGCCGGAAGCTGTTCATTCGTCTCTGGCACGGCGTTCTGCGTGACTCTCCTGCGGTAATGTGGAACAAAGCAGTGTCATGAAAGCTGAGGCTGGAAGGACAAACTATTTCTCGAGGGGCACGTGATCAGGGCGGCTGTGCTCCTCCATTAGAAAAGGGCCGCGGCGGCGTGAGTGGCGGCGTTCGGCGTCGGCCATAAATCCTGGAGCGCCGAGAGAGCGGATTTGCCGCCTCCATCTGCCGCCGTTGTTGCTGCGGTCAAACGGGTTGACGCCGTCGGCCCCCAAACGGGGGCCATCGGACGCGCCTGCTGCTGCTGCTGCTGCTGCTCGGGAAAAGAGAGAGAAAAAGGCCAGCTTCAATTTATGGCTGCCTGCAGCTCGAGCCGTTCGGATGAGGCTGGGCACGCGGAAGCGTTCTCTTGTTCTCTTGTGTCCTCTCCGCATGCACCCTCGTAATTCTTCACTTTCCGGAGAAAACCAGCCAGAGACCTGCCGAGCTTGTGTTTTAGCTGAGCCAGCCCCGAACCTCGCCTCGTCGAGTGAAATGAATAACGAAAGAAAAGTTTGCTACCTAAGGAAGGAACGGAAAGTCCCGGAAACATCTTTAAAAAATAAACGCCAGTTCTAGTGTCTTCATGGGTTGAATGTTCAATACTTCTGAATTGAACAAGCCTGTTCAATTTATGAGAGGCCAGGCGCAGTCGTGGTCATCTACATTACATAGGCACGTTGTACGAGGCATGGTCTGGTGCTGTTTTCGATTATTTTTCGGTCTCCTTGAATCGCGTCGCGTGCCACTTCCTTTCGTTCTCCATGACACCGAGAAGATGTCGTAACTACGCGCCTGTGACAATGTCGTCTTTTCCTTCAAAGTTTGTTCCTTTAGGGCCAGGACAGGACAGAAGTGGCGGGTTTGATTGCTGCCCAAGTCGATGATGAACAGCTGCACTGAAAGCCAGTCACGGGATTTAACGAACGGCAAATTAAAGCATAGCGCCACTTCGAAAACTGCATGATCCAAAATGCCATATGAAGTCTTCGTTATTTTCGTCGTCCCCTGCATTGTGGCGGCAGGAAATCGTATGCTGACTGGAGGTCCGAGAGCTTTGCAAATTAATCTGAACGAAGTCACGCAAGGACCGTGCTCGTTCACACCCGGTAAGTGACGTATTAGTAGCCGATCGCTGCCTCGCATGTTTTGCACGGCTGTAGAAACAAGGCACGCCGCTCGGTGCGAACGTTTTACTCGCGTGGTCTCCGACCTTGCTCGGAACTTCGTCGAATTCTGAGCACGTTTATTGCTATGCTATAGCCGACAGGCGCGCGCACAAAGCGGTAACGAGGCCAACGACTGTGACAGCGTGCACAATAGTTGCACGCTTCAGTCTGCATTACTACTGAAATGTTACTTCGGCTTAAGAGGTTTCACTTTGTGGCGCGCACGTTTGTGCATAAATTTAATTTGCAACGCATTCGCGGTTCGTGCGATGCAGATAGAGCTGCAGAAGGATAGAAGTAGAGCCGTGTGATTATCGACATTCGAACCTCCACTGGTACTTTCTTTCTTGCTTTATTTTTTCCCTCTTAGTCGCTGACTCACACGCAGTTATATTACCCTAGTGGTGCCCAAATGCACGTACGTGCTTCGGGAAGCTGTGAAAGGCGCTCGAATTACTTACTCACGCACCACCGAAAGTGCATATTCATCTATACCACACACACAGGAACGTTACTCTGCCAAACTGAATTCAGTCTCGGCGAGCTCATATCACTGCGTGTAATTCTTTGTCAGCTTCCTGAATTTCCTTTGCGTCTCTCTCTTCTCAGCTTTAAACATCGAGCCGTACGCATTAGTCGCGTAATTTGCGGTAGTGCCAAGGTGCGACAGCTTCAGAAAGTGCGAGTAAATAAATGGCTTCTGTATTACTTTTCAATCTTGTTACAGCCCGGTAAACAATGACAAACTAGCCAAGGGGCTCTTTATCATCCTACCCCCCTTTTTTTAATGCAATACCAACTCACCAAATCAACTCTACTTGACTCTACGAAAGCTGGCTCTTTATATCGGGGGTTGAGGGAATTGACCTGGTTTTTCGACACGCTGCGCTGTTTGCAGGGCGAGATAAACATGTTTAGTGTTATTCGTGCATGTGTGTGTGCACGTAGTTCTGCACTTTCCACCACTCCGTGCCTCCCAATGTATACATGAAGGCACGGGCACGACTTGCGCGCCTTTATCTCAGTGTTTTTCCGGTTCGCGCGACTAGGATTCCCGCGATGTTTCTTGGCTCCACAGTTCTCCCATCGTGGCCGTTCTGCTCCGATTGAAATGGAACACGGGCGATTACACCCGCACTAAGAAAAAAAAAAAAAAAAAGGCGGACGACTCGAGATAGGAGGGAAAGGGCGCAGATACGCGATACACGAAAATTCGCTTTGACGCCGCATGTCTAAAACGCGCGACCGTTTGTCACGCGCGATAGGGTGAGCTTACTTCGAGCGAGCGCTCGCGACTCTTGGAATTTGAGGCTCTCCCGACTGCGCTGGTTTCCTCGCGTCCAGGCAGGCGGTAGCAACCTCGTCTTCAAGAAGAGCTGCTGTCGGAGGGAACCGGACTGAGGAGCCGATGAAGCGTACAAGAGGTTTATTTACATTTGTACAGTTTGACAGTTCGTTCCAGAACGTTTTTCTCATGCATCCGCTTCCGTCTTTTACCCCCTTCGTGGTCTCTAGATGCCAGCCCTAGGGAAACAGGTGACGACGTTTTCATCCAATCAGGTGACGAATCCTGCGGGTCACTTTGCTGGCACCGCCCCCAGCATACACACA
Organism: Rhipicephalus sanguineus; assembly: GCF_013339695.2. Lineage (NCBI taxonomy): Eukaryota > Metazoa > Arthropoda > Arachnida > Ixodida > Ixodidae > Rhipicephalus > Rhipicephalus sanguineus. Next base: position 206,069,543 of record NC_051178.1, on the reverse strand, counting down.
CAACCCAAACACGCGTATTGTTCTCGCAACGATGCCGCATCGGGGGAAACATGCCTCTAGCATGCGGGGTGTGTGGCGAGTCCCTCGTTGCGATCCCCGGGCCTACCACCCATGCTGTCGAACGGCGGCGAAGACTGAATGTCCAATGGGTCACGTGACCGGCGAGACTGAATGTCCAACGAGACGGAATGTCCAACCGAGACGGAATGTCCATCGAGACTGAATGTCCAACGAGACTGAATGTCCAACCGAGACGGAATGTACAACGAGACGGAATGTCCAACGAGACGGAATGTACAACCGAGACGGAATGTCCAACGAGACTGAATGTCCAACGAGACGGAATGTCCAGTTTAGAAGAGATAAACGTGTCCTCGTTTGAAATTTCTCAGACAACTGATTCATTGGGTTAAGATAGCCTAACGAAAGATCGCATTTTTTTGTGTGTGTTTTCCATATATTGACTGTCTGTGGCGTCGGGAGTCGTATTTTTGTTTCCGTATTCGCTTTCCTGCATTTACCATAATTTCAAATTTTGTTAGTTTTATTTCTATTTTGTATTTTTAGTTTTCATATGTATACTGAATATGTTACTTTAATGCTTTATTTTGGTTGTTTGCATACTTTGCTGTTCCTGTTTATCTTTGTCATAAATCGGACATCACAGCCCCTTAAAAGATTACGAGAGAGGGCGCTCCCTCGTCCACTCTGTACGGTATCTATCTGCGTTTAATCCCTGAGAGCGTTACCAGCGCCACTCGTAGCTAAGGCGGCGAGTGTGAAACACTATTTTTGCCAGAAAGCGTCACGAGGCAGGACGAATCCCTTGCTATGTAAGTGCGAAAGAAGAATAGTTCGAGAGACTCAGTTATTTGTTAGAAAACCAACAGCCAATTAAGCCAAATAAAACATTGGGGACATTATTTGTTGTTTTTTTTAACTTCGATGTAATAATTATAACCCATATGCAAAGGAATCCAAGCAGACGAAAAAACACCCTTTCCATCGGTGGGATCCGAACCCGCAACCTTATAATTACGGCGGCGATTTGCGCTTGCTAACACTCCCAGGGATCAAGCTCACGTAAATACCCAACAAAGTGGACGAGGGAGCGCCCTCCATCGTAGCTTAATTGTTAGAGCATCAGACGCGTAATGCGAAAGTTGTGGGTTTGAAACCCACCGAAAGAAAGTGTGCTTTTTCGTCCCATTTAAGTCCTTTCAATTTAGGTCATATTCATTACACCACATTTAAAAAGATCCACAAATAACGTACCTATGCTTTCCTTGGCTTGATTGTTGGCTTTCTGCGAGCCCCTAGAACAATTTTTCTTTCCTCTTAAAGAATGCGGGTCGAAGAAGCTAGGGAGGAACTTTTCCTTTAAAATTAAATTCTTTGGTTTTACGCGCCAGAACCACGAAATGATTATGAATCATGCTGAGTGTGGGATATTAGTTTTAGTTTTGACTGCCTTGATGAAAACATGTCATGGCATTTCGGCTAGAGAATCGCGGGCCGGTATAGGAAAGACTAGGCCGTTAAAGAGGTGGTGTCACCAAATTTTGAGGCTATAAAAAGCCTGCTGTAGGCTTTCTCTGTAAACAAGGACGCTCAGCACGAAGTATTGCACGCAGCAAACGTTTAGAATATATTTTAATTCACTTCCAAAGTCTGTATAAATACTCATTCTCGCGATCGAGACCCATCGCTAGCGCGTCTGACACCGACGTCACTGTGTAGGAAGCGTAACGAAAGTTTTAGTGACATCACACCACATTAGAGTGACGTGCAATGAGCGGTGACCTACACCTCCGCTGCACCGGGCCAGTCAAGAGAGCATCAGGCCATCCGCTGCGAAGTGCTCATTTTTTCTGAGCTTATTGCCGAAGTAGCCAATCTTGCTCGCGTTTTGCAGTGCTTCGCGTGAATAATTTTTCATTAGAACACATAGCATACAGGTAATCGTTGGCGACAATAAAACCGTTTTTATGATGTTTAAAATAATTTGAGGACTTTTCAGAACCGGCCTGAACACGAGCTTTTCTATTACTCTTCCAATGATGTCGATATTAGTGCTGTGAAGCTCAAGTGAAAAAAAAACTGGGTCGGGAACAGACTTGTACGCATTACAGTGAAAGAGCGTCAGCGATTACAATTACCTTTTTAAAAAAACTAACGGATTACCGAGAAAAAACTGAAAGCTAATCGATTACTCAACAAGGTGAGGTACCGGGCTTTTTGGTTTTGCATAATTGTTAAAGTGTGGTAAAGTTACAGGTACATATTTTTAGGGAGGACGCACATAACAAAAGCATGAAAAGCGCAAACTTTCAACTCGATTTGTTGAAAAGGCATCAAGTTATATGAACACGAGCAAACGGGTGCAAAAGGGAGCTCTTTAAATATTTTAAATGCAAAGCATTTCTTAGCGAACCTCTGGCACTTTGAGCGTTTCTATCTACGTATCTATCTATCTATCTATCTATCTAGCCGCCTACGTCTGGGTGCTCTCATGATCGCCTCCTTAACTTGGTCTAGACCAAAATTTGCATGGTAGGGTAAGAGGATTTGACGAATATGACTGTCGGGTCATGACATGAATAACGTTAAAATCCTGTCGCGTACGTCGTCAAACCCTTTCCACTAGACACGTGTGGCACATACCCGTTTACCACGCGCCGCGGTGTACGGGTATGCGCCACAGGTGATTGACAGTTTATATCTTCCCTGGAACGGCGACAACAGACATTGGTAACTTAAATGCTAGAACGTTAAGGAAAACCAATGTCGGCAGCGTTGACTTAAAGAATGGAAAGGATGAAAATTAGGATCCCAGCAGGAATCGAACCCAAGCATTCTGCCTGGCAATCAGGTATTCTACCACTGAGCCACGCCAGGTCTATAAACTGGTTTGGGAAAACAGCCTACGCAGGCGTAGTGTCGGTGCAACGTCAATTGTGGTTGTGGTGCTGGCTGTCTAATTTTACAAGAAAGCAATAGACACTACAAGATACTCCTACGATGTGTACTTCTACGATACAGGCGTCATATCAGATTAACGTCTGTAGCTCCAGTGTTGGCTCCGCTTTTATAGCAGTATAATAAACATTACGTTTGTATTCCTATGATTCAGGAAGCTATATTGAAGTATTGCTTGACCCCGGAGGTATACATTAACGAAAGTTACATATGATATCCACATCAGCGTACGGTAAAGTGCACTTCGTCCACCAGAACGACGCAGTGTCCTCTTCATTTCTTACGAGGCTGGGCGATGGCCTCATGCTGACCGAGGATGATGCCAGACTGCTTGATAGCCGCCTTGTAGAATATGCTACGTAGGCCCAGGTAGTCTACGAATACGACAAACACCATCCACTGATGTTGGTCTACGTAGCACTATCCAGGCCTACCAGCCTCCCTCACCAACACGAAGGGTGGCTTCAGGTTCCGACATGTCGCCGGCTCTGTCGACAGACAATTTGTCGACGAAATGACCGAGGCATCCACGAATTCCAACAGCTCTACTATACCACATACTTCACTACACATGGACCATTCGTCACCACGATCACGACCGGATCCTGTAATAGGTCATGACCAGCTGCTGGTGCTCGCTGATCACGGTGATGATGCCCTTGTTCAAGAACTGGCAAGAACTTCTTGCACACATGCACACGGGTTCGTGAAACGCTCGTGCGTTCTCGGGACACGTATAAGCACTACATATCAGCTTACCGCTTCTGGTGTTGGTAATACCCACGTTGCCATATATATATATATATATATATATATATATATATTATATATATATATATATATATATATATATATATATATATATATATATATATATATATATATATACATATATGTGTGTGTGTGTGTGCGCGCACACAATTTATACAAATCTTTAGCGTCATTTTGTACGTGTCGCTAAGTAAAAAAAGTTACGCCACATTCACCTACCCGCCGCATGCTTCGCATAACAACGACTCCCACGGTACGTGGGATCTGCTGAATTTTTTTTTGCGTCTTGTTTCCTATTTTATTCCCTCGTGTCTTTGCGCTTTCTCTCTTTCTCTCTCTCTCTCTCTCACTATATATATATGTATATATATATATATATATATATATATATATATATATATATATATATATATATATATATATATATATATATATATATATATACATATATATATATATATATATATATATATATATATATATATATATATATATATATATATATATATAGACCGGTCCTCCGGTCGAAACCGTTGGCAAATAAAATTAAGACAACCGCTTAGTTGTGTCTCTTCTCTTCCCAAGTACGTTTGGCCCATTGGAAAAGCTTATTCATATATATATATATATATATATATATATATATATATATATATATATATATATATATATATATATATATATATATATATATATATATATATCCTTGCCGTGCGTAATACGCAGTCTCAGCGCACGTCCTATCACGACGAAACGAATTTTCACGCACGTCGCCAATGTTAGGGCACATTCGGAAAATTTTCACAGCAAATATTGGGATGTGTGGAACGAAAACGGAAAAGTGAAATTTGTGACCGGGACGGAATGTCCAACGAGACGGAATGTCCAACCGAGACTGAATGTCCAACGAGTCTGTATGTCCAACGAGACTGAATGTCCAACCGAGACGGAATGTCCAACGAGACTGTATGTCCAACGAGACTGAATGTCCAACCGAGACGGAATGTCCAACGAGACGAAATGTCCAACGAGACTGAATGTCCACTATTGGACATTCAGTCTCGTTGTACATTCCGTCTCGTTGGACATTCAGGCCGCAAGCGCGGCCGCCGGCCAGGCAAATCCAATGGTATGCGCCTGGGCAGCTGGCGCTGATTTGAGTGTAAGCGGCCTATCAGCTGGAGACGCACAGCGTGGTGGTCCGAGGTCCGTCTTCGGCAGAAACTCGGCGTCGCGGCCTTTCCTGGGGCACAAAAGGCTCCATGTGTCGCATTTCCGCTCCGGCACCAGCGACAGTGGTGGTGTTTCGAGCAATTGCAACCATGCACCTCCTGGTACACGAGAAACAGCCGGGCGTCTTCGCGCTCTTCCTTATCTCCGCAAAGTGAAGCGGCTGCCTTTATTCCGTCCCGGCGCCCTGCGGCAAAGGGTGGCTCGCCGATCGCAACACGACGCACCGCGCTTGTTGCAGCTGCACCGACTGTTGAAGAGCAGCGCAGGAAACACGGACGAAGGAGGCACACAGGACGGGCGCATAGTCAAAATATATGAACCAACTGACCCAAACAAAAGTTTTATTGACTTGTACCAGTCGCGCGACCATTTGCTACTGCGAGACCAAAAAGCGACTCAAGGCGACCCATGTTCGCTCCTGCTTTCGACTTATACCCGTCGCCACAGAGATTTCACGTCTGCTCGCGTATGGCTCGCATTACCACTGCCCTGGAAATTAAGCTGACTTCCTGTTCCTGCGCATGCGATTGGTTCAGAGGTCTGCGACTACAGTCGCGCTACTGAAAAATCGAGCAGCGAGCGAATGAGCCAGGACAAACGACCAAAGCGCTCACTTTCGACATTTGCGACCCTTCGCTTCGTGAATAACTTGGTCGCGCGACCAGTGCTAATCGCAGGTGTGAACGAGCCTTTATGCGCTTCTGTTCCGACGGGCGAGTAACCTGCCGACTGTCGCGACCTCCTTTCTGCCTTCTAGTTTTCTTGTCGGAGTTGTTTTCGGCTTCTTTACGACGCGCTTCAAGTGCAGCAGGTGACGACGGTGGGCGAACGTTGAAAATTGGTCGACGCCTCTTCCTCACGCCGGTGTTGCGAAATCCAATTGGTTTACGGTCGGACGGGCGCTGTGTTGGCAGATAGCGCTGTGCGTATAGCATTACGCAACACCGCGTTCGCGCACAACCTTTCTTCTTCTTCATCTTTCTCTTCTTCGCCGCTGTTTCGTTTCTATCTTCGGGTAATTGTATTCCAGTCGTGTGCCCGCATTCTCTTTAAACTCCCCTCTCTTGTCCGGTTTACAGCGTTTCGGCTTCTCAACTTCGAGGAAGAGAACACCGCAAATCCGTTTGGCCAACTTGAAACTCCGAGCATGTGCGCGGCGTTCTGCTATAGCTGTACAGTCTGTGCGCTTCATTGAAGTCGGTCCCTCTCTCTCTCGATCTTTCGTGATTGCGCTTTCCTCTTCTAATTGTTTGCTTTCCTCAAGCCCACGGTTTGTCTAAGTGATTTCCGCCTCTTGCGCAACCTTGATTGAAGAAGCTGACACTTGCGACTGGTTTCTCTCTCCCTGGTTCCCCCTCCGCTTAAAAAGGTCGCGTGATTGAGAATTAGGAAAGCATCGTTTTGAATGGTGCAGAAGAGATGTCGAGTAGCAGCAAAGACACACCAACATCCACTGCTACCAAAGCTCAAATCCTGAGCCTCACCCGTTGCTAGATGTGCGTGAAATGTGCGTATCGTTCGTAGTATGCGCGAATCATTACGGTCTCGCTAGCACATCTCGTCTTAGTGGCGCCAAAAAAGTTTCTTATGGAATTAAACTGTCAAAGAAACAGTCTAGAGTGCGTTCAATGAGTCCTGGTATTATTATTATTATTATTATTATTTATTATTATTATTATTATTATTATTATTATTATTATTATTATTATTATTATTATTATTATTATTATTATTATTGTTGTTGTTGTTGTCCAGAACGCTGGAAAACACGTATAGACAGTTTACTTCGTAATATCCTAAAAAGTGTTGTTTACGGCAATACGTTAGATGCCAATACTATTTTTCGTGATTTAGGGTTTTGTATGTTCCAGGATTTATTTACCAGAACGGTTATTCTGAGATACAACTGGTGTGATGATTTCAAAGTTCCGTATGTTGCGCGTCGACCACTCAGAGAAAAAAAGCGTTTTATTGTACCGAGGTCTTCTACCAGATATGGAGAAGCGTGCAGAAATGTATATATCCCTAAAATCTTCGATGAACTACCGCAAGAGTTTTTTTCGGCTACGTCAAAAAAGCAGTTGAAGAAATTATTCTCTGAGCTGTGAAATTACATTAGGAATGGTCTACCTCTATGTTATATATGCTCTTGTCCCCTATTTGCTCCATTTTTATTTACTGTCAGTAAACAAGCACTGGAGTCTATTATCCGTCTGTTCGTTGGCAAAAACAAAAAAAAAATGTTATTTTGTGACCGCGTAACCACATCGCTGTATTAGTCTTCGGAGACCTCGACAGGCCCGTTTCTTTGTACTTTTATGGATGTGTACAATGTTATTATTTTATATTATTATAATTAATTAGACTTCCATGTTTTCGCGAAGGCCCTAATGACAGCTGAACGTTGAGTGTCATAAATGTGAATTTATTTCTTTAGCGGTCAGCTGCAGTCTACGTTGCCTTGGTCGGTGCTCCTCCAATTACCGTTTTCATATAGTACTTAGCTTATTAAGGACTCTCACTTCTCGCTGTAAGGTTGCAATGATGTGCAACGCAACACATGAGGACACAGCTTCAACCTCGTATACAAGAAAATGATGATTATTTACTTGAGGCTTCTCGTGCAGCAACGCTGCAGAGTGAATTAATATAAGTTTCCATCAATGTTGGTAATCGTCTTTTAAATGCGAGTATCTTGGAATACTCTCTCATACAAGCGCGGCGTCCGCATTTGTGTGTGTGAACTCAAAGGGAGGCCTTATGCACAGCACAGAATCTTTGTTTCTGAATTCAGTGCGAGAGCAACGCACGGATCCCCTCTCGACATAACAGTAGAATGAGTGGAATAAAATTCCTGCGGCTGAACCTTGGCCCCACAGGTAAAGCACTTTTATGATTGGTAAGTTAGAGCAACATATAACGTTGAAAATTGCGTGCAAAACAAAGCAATCAAGTATTGCGCACATCTCGGAGCACTCTTTTGAATTGCTCCGTCTAACAAGCTTTACAAAAGTCTTCATAATTATTGTATTGTTTTCTTGTTGACTTTCTTTGTTTTCAATAGACTTTTTTGTTGATATGCAACTGAATAGCTTGAGCAGTTTTTGTAAGGGATATTTTAACTAAATGACAAAATTAGCCATTCATACGAAATAATTTAATTATGGAAGTGAGGACATTACACTTCGAAGCTTGTTCTCCGATCTGCGTCAACAGCACCTGATATATAACTGAAAGCGAACGAAGGTGGCATGCTAATTTATGTGCGATAGTCAATTTGTTCGTGCGAGTTCGGTGAACCCTCTATTACAAAGACGCCAGTGCACATATTCGGCATTACACGCCGATAACACCGGATGGACAACTCCTCAAGACGATACACAAGAACAGCCGTCCACATATAGAAGTCGCTGTAGTCTTGGTAACAACTCTGTCCTTGTGTGGGGTTGCGCAAAGCTGGCAACAGAAGCGCGGTGCACCACTAAGTTCCATTTTTTATCTGAACAACGTTAAGAATACAAGTGGCAAAACGCTACCGCTTCGTATGAATTCATATTCGCACAAAAACGCCATTTGCTTTCAGGTGCCGGCATCCTTCTCTCCATTTCTGTTAGCCGAGAAAATGTACGAAAGAAAATAGAGGCAGGAAGCAATGAAAGGCCTCGAGGCGTGTGAGTCTTGGCGAGTCTTCCGACGGGCACCATCGCAGGCACGCAAGCATATACAGCGTTTGTTAGGGTCAGCTTTCACAACAGAGTCGCCAGCGCCAAGGATAGGGGCGTGATTAATGAACAAACTGGCCGGCTTCACTTCCTCCAAGCGTCGCGTGATCCCAGTGTTGATATAGTATACAGCCTAATTGTAGCGATTGTACAGGTACCAAAGCAAACTCTCTGTGCGCTCTCTCTCTTATAAGAGAGGAGGCTAGACACGTTCGAGAAAAATCGATAGAGAACCCAATTACCGATGTAATTAACGAGCCGATTTTGCCCTACATCGGTTATTTCGATCTGTACTGACCGATTGACAATTTTTCCGCGCTTGCGAGGCTTACGCGATGGCTTGTTTCTGGCATTTTTGGGAGCAGTTGCGACTTCTTGAAGCGCCGCAAACGGTGGAATTCTCGCGTAGGCGGCGCGTATCGAGGGTTGTCTTCCTTCGATCGGTCCGATCACGTTCGCTGTCCGGCACCCTCTTACGCGACGCTAAGGCGTCAGACGTTAGTTGCGTAATGGCCTGTAAGGGGGAAAGCAAACGCTTGCTTGCCGCGTCACCTTTGGCCCCCGACGACTACGACGACGCTCATCGCACGCGCCACGCGCGCAGTCGGCGAGCGAGAAACAAAACCGAAAACTCAAGGCGTTCTGCGATTGGGGGAAGCCTTTGCGGGACGTCACGTCCGGCGAAACGTTTGCCCCGCAGCAGCGCCACCGCCTCGACGTTGCGCGCGCGATCTCCTCTCCCGAGCGCCGGAAAAGCCATGTAAGAAGAACCGAAACAAAAACCGCAAAAAGAGCGATGTCGGCGGCGCTGCCGAGCGCGCCGATCGTCCGCAAAGTTTCGTCTCCCAGGGATCCGAGAAAACGTCGCCGCCGATCCACAGAGTGACGTCGCGTTGGGTGGTCCCTTAGCGGGGGCCCATTTGGAATTGATTCGGATTACATTGAACGCCGAAGACGACGAAGACGACGACATGAGGATCCAGAAGGTGAGCGAGCGCTACCGTGCCGCGTAGCAGCGCCGCCGTCTTTTGCGGGAAAGCGCCGCTTGCGCGCACGTTGCTGCCCAGGCGTTTTCTCGCAATGCGCGCCGGCTCCGGCAACGTGACTGGCCGCGTCCCTGTGGCCGCTTGGACACGGTTCGCTTCTCATAAGCCACGTTCTTTTCTGTTTTGCCTCTGTCGCCCGAGGTTCGCCAGAGCAAGACGTTCTCTTAGTCAGAAGGCGCAAGGTCGCGCTCTATACGACCTGAACGCTTATCTGGGTGAAAGCACTCGAGTTGACTCTGCTTATCTGTATTTTTATCGCCTGTCGTAGGAGTATTCTGAAGGCAGGCCATATCATATGTCTTGCAGCTTCATTGCACGCTTTCCTTCCTCAAGTTGCACTGTATTATCTCATCGCTGAACGCTGAGTAATTTCTACGGGACCCTCTCCGTTACATTAGGATGGATATAGTTGCAAATGCACCAAATTGTGCTTTGAGTGACAACAACGTAATATTATCATTAAGTATCACTCTCTGCGCTCTTTTTCTTAGATGTATGTCAAACCAATCTTATGAGTTACGCAGTGTGGTTTAACGCACCGAATGTGGCGTAGGGCTGTCCTTTCTGTCGCGAAATAACGAATGACTTGCGTGTGATATGTGCGTGTGGGCGCGGGGAGGGGGGGGGTGAAGCTGCCTAATTGCGAAGCTATGGTCACAGTTCATGTGAATGCCTGCTTTCTTGAAGAGACCGTGTTGTGCTTCTGTGGACATCTTCCTGAAGCCAACACGAATAGGAAGTTTTTCTTTATTAGAGGTAGTACGCGAACGATATTGTTTTGTTGGTCACGTATGCTACATTGTTTATTGTTTTCTGACTCCTATTCTAAAACAGCTGCACCGGAGTGCGGAGAACCTCTTGCAATAACACTAAGATAACTGTGACTCGAAGGACAAAGACAACACGGAATCGGACGTTGGGTGAGATCCCATCTTTTGGCTGCCGCTTCCATTGTTCTTGTCGCTATTACTGAACCAAGAAACACATCACACGCTACACAACAGGTCGCAAGAAAACGGCTGCTGCAAGGAGAAACGCCACGGTATCCGAATATTCGCAGTTTGCTCCACTTGGGAAGAACAGAAGAAAATTAAATTCTAAATTAAATTCTAGGGTTTTACGTGTCAGAATCAGGATATGATTACGAGGCTCACCGCAGTGAGGGACTCCGGATTAACTTTTATCACGGGTCCTTTAAGACACACCTAAATCTAAGTAACACGAGTGTGTTTTCCTTTCTCGTCGAAATGCGGCCGGCGGCGCTGGGAATTGAACCCGCGTCCTCGAGCATATATCAGCACAGCCCCTAGCCGTTCCTGTAGAAGAACTTGTTCCTGGGCTAGTTGGTGTATGCTTGCTAAACGTGTAGTTCCTATCTCAGAGCTTTAAACATGATAAAGAGGCAGAAAAGTGCTAACTACCAACTGTTTATTGAAGATTGAAAGGTGAGAAAGGCCTGAAGAGAAAGGGTTGGCCTTTGACCTTGAGTAAATAGTTGGTAGTTAGAGTTCTTCTGTCTTTTCTCTTTCCTTCATGTTTCAAGCATTGCACCAGGAATAACACGTTTTGCAACCATAGACGCCAAGCTACAACGCATGGTGAGAGGGTGGGGGGAGAGAAGTAGTCAAATCATACATGTTTCGTGCAGGGTGTAGCATTGGCAGACTGCTGAACACTTCCTAAGTTAAAAAAAAAAACAGCTACTGACTACGTTGTTTACATTAGGCTACAAGAATGAAAGTTCTTGAACAATTTATTTATTTTCTAGGTAATGTTCATGCGCGCTATTACGCGTTCTCGGCTGCCCAGTAGCGCGCACAGCATCGATTACTCGGAAGGAGTATGCGTCATTGTTGCAAGCAACGATGATCCTGCGCAAAGGCTCTGAGCTTGGATAGTCGCTTTACGTCCACGGCGGAACAGCGCTGACGACGGGATTGCATTGTGAAATAGGTGACGTAATGCGCCTGTCAAGTTGTTTTTTCAGTCGCTCAGTATATAAGATAGAAGACGAAAAGGACACTGGGCCTTTTGTTCGAACGTTAACAGATTCTTTTAGAAATCACTTGTGGCACATAGCGCAGATCTAATTATGCAATTGAATCGTTCGAAGAAGCTGATATCAATTACACCGGAAATGATCATAAAAAATTGGGTAACTACCAAGACCTTTCTAATAAGCTTTTCACTAATTACTTTACAGAAAATATGCCAATGCATGGGTTGAAGCCAGGCGCATTCTCTTGAAACTAATTTCGAAACTAGAACCTTTTTTCAGAAAAGCACTGTAAAAATGCCCTGTTGTTCCACTTCCTTTTAACCAAACACTTTTTACGCATCGAAGCTACGAAATTACAGGAACACTGATGAATTTTCTCACAAACATTGGAAACACTTGCTCTGAAATTAGTATAATTGCAAAGAATTGCCTAAAGTTACCTGCTACAAAATGTGATTTGTGATATGAGTCGTGAAGTAATGATATTAAAAATTAATTAGCGACATTACGCTGCTTATTAGGACATTAATTTTGATTTACTGTACGGTCGATGTACACCTCTTTGACTGTAATCTTTCGCCTCATGGCTCTGTGCAGAAACCATACGGCAAATCGAGCTCAGTATATCTTGGTGGCCGGCAAATGAGGAAATCTGTAGACACACAATAATGTCACGTAGCAGGAGCAAGAGTGGAGTGTTTGGAGATTGATAAAAGAGGCCCTTGTCCTGCAGCAAACATAAAATAATAAGCTGATTATGAAACTTGACATTGTTCGAAGCCACCCTGTCAGCCACTTGAACTCGCCGAGCGATCCGCGTGCTCACTGTTTTCAGATTGTTCTGTTCCGTTAACTTTCGCAGAAAAGCACAAAACTATCGTTCATTGCGGAATGCCTGTACATGCTGGGTCTATTCCTGCCGGCCCTTTCCAGTGCGCACGTGTGTTTATGTACTTACGGTGGCTTCCACCACGAGCTGAGGAAAACCGCAGAGGCTTTGCCGCTCGCGCACAGCCGACTCAAATAAGGAAAGCGCGTAAGCACGGCTCGGTCGTACAGCGGGATCGGGGCCTCGCTTCTCCCGCATTCGCGCCAACAGCGCAGAGCAGCGAGAGACGGCACATTTCCGCGAGCCTCGGCGATGGGCTTAGCTCGCGGCTTGTTCCTCTCACCGTTGCCGCCGTGTCTTCGAACGGGACGTCCTCGTACGGATCTGGCGGGAGAGGCTTTACGCTGGAGTAAACAAAAGATCGGCGTACGCGGGGGTTCAGGGGTTCGGGGCGGCAGGCAAGCACTGCTACTGCCCCCCCTCGCCCCCGCGCGGCGTCGCAAGGGCGCGCACATGGTGAGGCTGCTGGCGCGGACGAGCACAGGAATAGGGACCGTGAAGGGACTTGCGAGAAGTAAAAAAGTGAGAATGTGGTGATACGCAAGGAAAAAAAAAAAAACGTTCATGTACACCTCGCGAATCCCACTGTGGGCACTGGACAAAGAGCGGCACAGTGGAGAAAAAGAAAACAAAAGAAAGGACATTGCAGAGCGTGTGTGCATCACGAGCCGGGTGAACGGCGTCCGCTCACACGGCTGGGAATCGAAGGCTCGCGGGATGTATAAATATAGGGCTTCTTGTTTTTAAGCGGGCGGTACACTCTCTCTCATCCCTGTATGCATTCGGCACCCCTCCCTGCTTCACCACTTTCGTATTTTCTCTTTTCTTGCTCCCCTTCCCTGTCTGGCGCTCTCTCCTAATCTCTGGCCGCACCATATCTGTCTGTCTCGGGTTTCTTCGCCAACCGCTATTATTTCTGTCCTGCTAGTTTCTTTTTATCTTGCTTGTCTCTTTCTTTTTTGTGCTTATGTACGCGCGCCATATTGAGCCCGTTTCCTATGAGACGAAATTCTTGTAATCGGCGATTCGCGAGAACTTCAATTGGACTTCAATGAAAACCCGTCGGTAAATCAGATACGGGCTACACTGCGGGCGTCTATTTATGAGTACACAAAAAGGGAGCCACTCGTAGAGCTTGGGCGGCCGACGACCGCGCCTGAATCATAAGCGTGTAGGCACACTGTCGCAAAGAAGGGTCTGACTGGAGTGGAAGCGGGCTCTTTGACCGTGGAAGGCGCTTTCGATAGGCGACGTCGCCCGGCAACGAGAACGGATAAAATGACTGCGGAGACGTGTCTGAGTCTGCGCGGCGACGTCCGAATGAACGATCGTATCGGCGATATGTTTCTATTCGGTGACGCCCTTGTAGATACGTGACTCAGAGAGGCTTTTAGTGGCCGAAGCACTGGCTTTTCAAGAACGCAAATTGCCTGTGTTCCCGCGTAGATATCTGTGAACTAGCTCAACTTTCGTTCTAAGCGCTTTAACTAGCGTACGCTATCCGACCTATGAAATATACGTATCTTAGCGCACATACTTTAAATGGAGCGTTTGAAGCCTCTGAGAGACTTATGTGTGCGAGCCACGGAGCAGCTTAGATGAACGCTTCTTTTGAGAACGTTTACATCTTTATACTATATTCTTAGGCAAAGATAGCATGTGCTAATTTTCATATAGTATAGTAGAACAGCGCGAACGACTGGACAAAGTGCTGTGTCCTATACGTAAATTAAATAGACCAGCTACCCACCGTGGGGGTCTAGTGGTTATGGTGCTGGACTGCTGACCCAAAGGTCGCGGGATTGAATCCCAGCCGCAGCGGCCGCATTTCTACGGAGACAAAATGCTAGAGGCCTAGAGGCCCATGTGCTTAGATTTAGGTGCACATCAAAGAACCCCAGGTGGCCGAAACTTCCGGAGCCCTTCACTACGGCGTCCCTCATAATCATATCGTGGCTTTGGACGTGAAACATCAACAATTCTTATTAAGCATCCCAGCTAAGACCTCTTGTGCTGATTTGCCTTCTTCACCTCAAGGTACCCTCGCTGTAGACGTGCGGTCAAGCTGAATCTCGCAGCATATCTTGAATTGGCGCGCGTCGTTCAGGGTTTTAGGTCAGGCAGACTACTGCTGCTACCATTAAGGAATCTCCGTTCCTCCGGATAGCACAAGGCATCTTAATCGTTCGGCGCTTGCCTCATCGAAGGAGGAAGCCATGTAACCACAGCTTTCGAACGCTCTCGAGCTCGTAGTCATCACGCACCCGCAGAAGTCATTGTCCTCGTATTCTGAGCGTCGCATACCGCATTTCCTTTCTTCGGCGTGTCTGTTGACTCCCATTGTTCTCCTGAGGAATGGTTGCGCGAATTGCACGTTCCGCCTTCTGTGCGCTCACGTTCACTGCTTTGGGAGAAAGGGCCATGCTGCTCTCGATCACCGCTTGCTCGTGCAGCTGCATCATTTTCCAGAGACGCTGCAGACGAAAGTTTTCTGTTGAAAGAAATAAATCGAGATTGAGAGTGCTGAAATTGGTCAGCACACTGCGTTGCACAGATTTTTTGTATTTTCTTATAGCGATATAGACTTGCCCTTAAGGCACAATACTTTGTGTATGTGCGTATTAGATGTGCGTCGTTAGGCCAGTGCTGTGTACGAAGTGAAGCAGTGTCTTGTGGAATCTGTTATCGTGTATCCAGCGGTCATAGCTGGTCGTGTCACTGTAGCGAAGGCCATGCGGGAGGTGACATGAGCGCTCCGATTGTAACCCTTGGCGTGTCCATATAAGATGGTTGCAGAGGCCTGAAGTTATTATTAAACCACATTGCTTAATACAGGCACCGTGAACAGCCAACTGTTTTGACGATGTCTTCTATTTGCACACGGAAAAACGCCAAGCACGCCGTAAGCAAGATTCAGCCTTGTGCTTCTTTATAGCATCCAATAGTAAATGCGTTGAGTTCAACTGCAGCCTGTGGAGCCGACTTCCTTGTCGACATATGTCAGGTTGTTTTGTTCAAATTCCTTTCGAATGCTTTGCGCACATATAAATGCAACGTTGCAACCTATAGCACGAAAATCTCCTCAGGGGTTTTGAATGGTCTGAAAGAGCGCGAGCGCTGTAGGTAGTTGCTACCACTGGCATAGCCAGCGGGGAGAGGGGTGGGGGGTGGATGCACGCACGAACATGCACAAAGGGTAGTTGAACCTCCTCCCCCTCTCCCTCCGAAAAAAAAAGATTGCCTACGCCGCTGGTTGCCGCCACTGGACGCAAGTTGTTAAATACAGGTATAGCAGTAATAAAGCTTGGGGTTCATTTATTTGAAATGACCAGTTGAATTACGACGCACAGGTCAGTCGACTTCAAATAGCACAAAAAACTGTCCTATATGTTAACGTCTTGAAATGGGCCAATTTCTACATACTGCTTTTTGAACGAAGAAACAGCGCTAGAACAAGCGCCGTGTTTATCTCATCTCGTCTTCGTCCTTGTTCTAGCGCTGTTTCTTCGTTCAAAAATGTCCTATATGGTCCGACGAGCGGTGAAAGCGGAGTCGGTGTTCATGTACCACTGCCTGTTCGGGCAGTGGACGATCTTCCAATCAATTAAGCGCGTTGATAGTGATCGCTTTCAATTGCTGCGAGCACTAGATTGTCGATGAGAACCAGCAAGTATAGTGAAGATGATGAACCAGGTATACGATTGTCATCATACAAGAAAGATTTCAGCCAGTTTGACAATAGTTGCCGAAGAAAACGTATACACGTGCGCAACCCATCCTCGGATGCCCCCTTCCGTATGGAAGTCCTCTTATATAGTGTTTGGATGTTTTCTGATTGCGGGACGCTCTTTCGCTCAACGTTCATCTTATTGACTTTTATAAAGCCTGGCTTGACCTTCTATTCAATGAGCTGTGGCTCCTCAGAGGCGTGTCCTTGTGCGGACTTTTAGGTCGCCACATTTATCTTCATGAAAGTCCTGTCTCGGAGCTTTGGAACAGCGTCCACTCTTTTTCACAGAGCCATGCGAGTGACCCTGTAAAGCGCAATCCGGAGCACTTTCGTCGCGACAAACGCTTGTATGCCATGCTTAGCCGGCCCAAGATGAGCGACTCATTGCTCCGCTAGTGCGGTCATGGCCACTGAAGGCGTATCTGGCGCTATGTTTACGCGAGTAACCGCGCTTGTATATCATTTTGTATTGAAGTGAAGAAGGCTTGTACGAATTTGTTTAGACCAAGTCATATGACAGACAAACCGCCTCGAACAAGACCGTTTAGCGCACGTTATGTGTAGATGATGTACTTTTGCTTTAATACGATGAGGGCAGGCGGCAAAAGCAAAATGTGATATGTGTAGCTCACGTGCACAGTATAGTATAGATATTATAAACTATTTTATGGATGGGTTTCGGTGCCGCCATATTAGGCTGTAGCCTCGCCGTTTCGTATCTTGAGCAAGTAAACGAACAGTGCTACGGCAGACGCATACGCTTGAAAACAGCTGGGTTGGTGCACTCGGCGCTTCATGGCCTTATTAATTCACTTCGCAATATACAAAAATTGGAAAACATTCGTTTGACAGCCCAAGGTGGCTACGCCAATGTGTCTGATGTAAAATCATCTGTAGACGATTTTGCACCAACCCAACCGTTTTCATGTCTATAAGTCGACCGTAGCACTCTTCGTTTACTTGTTCAAGATACAAAACGACAAGGTTACCAGCCCATTATAGTCTATATGCACAGGGCGACTCTAATCGCTACCTCTGGTCCACTGACTTTCTTTTCCCGCTCAAGGTAGCTGGTTAATTGACTTTCGTTCCGCCTACAGTCGCGTTGCTCAAACATCATGATCACCTGACTCGTCTTGGGTATTAATAAACGCGACGTAAAAACAAGTCCATGCAAAGGACTCTCATCCGAGCGAAGAGTGGCGCATCTGCTCTAAAAGTGAGGGCCGGAAATTGCGCATTCTGGAGCGCTACAATACTGCCGCGAATGTATCCGCGTTGCCTCCGGGACCAAGTAGCGTGCTTCTCCGTGCGCGCGCAGGCAGGCGCGAATGCATGCGCGCCGTGAAGGACACTCTTCGCGCCTAGCCATTAGAGCTGGGCGATGACGACGAGTGCGAAATTATGCGCGCACCGCGATGCTCGTTTTAATGGGCGTACGTGTTCGGCCACGCGCATCCACCGATGCGAGTGAGTATCCATGTGCCATGCATAGGCGAGCGCGTTGCTTACATATACTACGCCGGTGCGACACGCTGTTTTTGCGAGCCGGCGCCCTTGCACACCGGTGCTCATCCTATCCTGAGCGTTCGGCAGAGTGGCCACTGTTCTGGGGGGCAACGAAGGCGACAAAAAAATCAATAGCAAAAATAAAGGTTTGAGGTCTCTACCTTGAAGCGTTAAAGGATGACTGGCTGTAGCGTATTCAGTGAAAGTTTTCGCGTTGCGTCATCATTTTTTTTTCTGCATCTGACAGCTTCTGTAACTACCGAGACGCGGCAATGCGATGTGTTGCAATAGATGTTCTGGGAACATCGTTTTGATCACGAAAGTACCCGAGAGGCTTTTTACTACGTTTTTACTTACTTCGATCAAGAACCCTTCTCTGACGCCGTGCTTTCCGATACTTGAACATGCTTGTATTGCTTATATTACTGTTGTAGTCCCACCACCTAGTTTATTTTCTCTCTCTTTCCTCGTGGTCCACGGACTTAATATGCTCGCGCATTGTCAATGGGTTATAGAGTTCTGGTGGCGCCGTTATAGTTTACTTTTTATTATTTTTTACGTTATAGTCGAGGATTGCTTTTTTGTACCTGTGATTTACGTCAATCCTGGTCTTACGCCTGCATGGGTGCAGGCTCCCATGGGCGGTTTTCATAAAGCGAACGAAAGGCAACGATTTCTCTCTTTAGTGAGTTGGTGACTCAGCAGGTCGGCCTCCACGAAAGCGTTTCGTCAGCGAGAGCATCGGCTCTCTATAATCGCCAATGACACCAACATGCGAACATTTCAGTGGACACCTCGGCCCAACATGTTGTATTCAACCGTGTAATGTAAGAATGTTAAATACCGGATCACACTTCGCGCTCTAACTGTTCTGAGTTCTTGTAGCGCTCATTCACCGTGCGCAGCAATTTAGTCAGACTCTACTGCGAAGACGTAAGCACAACGCCTTATAAATTAAGTCGCCAGACACGAGCGATGCCTGACGACACCAAGCGTAACACACACGCACCAGCTTGGTCTTCAGTCGTATATCTCTCAACACTGCGGCCCATGAAATCGTTCGCAGTTACCCAACAGATGCGCGGAGCGTGACCAAACTAATTACCGACGTGTGAGATGCTTTCTTCTTAGTCTTTGCGTCGCAAACGTGCCCGCCGACTCTCCTCTTCGTCATTGAAGGAAACTTAACACTCGTGCTTTCAGCGAGTCTTGCTCCACAATATTGTTGTGCAATCCAAGGCTGCGTTTCACGTGCTCAGCAAATAGTAAAATAGCGAATAGTAAAAGCTGGCTAAGTAAGGACGGCTTGGCTGTTCCTGATGACCGACTCCTAACGAAGCAGATCATCGCTTTAAGATTTCTCGACGAGAAAAATGCTTTGTGCGCTGGGTGTGTCCTTCAGGACAGCCAGCTTGGGTACTCGAGGCAGCTTGTGTAACGTTTAAACGGTACCCAATTAATCACTGTTAATTAGATTTCGTCTCGCGTACTGACAAGGTCGTGCGCACAATTTATCATGCTCGAAAGAATGCATTTGTGCGCAGCTCGTTCGATTGGTGCCCTCAGTAGACAATAGCACGCCGCTCTTCATCTGAGCGTACTTCGCTAATCACGTGCTGCTCCTATCGGCGATACAGTAAGGTTCTACACGCTCTAGGACTGGTTTCCGCAGTTTTTTCGTCGCGGTTAGCAGCGGTCTAAGATGACGTGCATTTCACGATGCTTGATGTCACTGTGCAAGGGGTATTATCAGGGACAGTTATGTAGCAATAGATTGGATCTCTGTGTACCAATGCGCACGTATAAACCGCGTCCTTGTAGAGAACGCCCTTATTGGGCCTCTTGTCGGTCTCGCCGTTGTCTCGTCTTCCGCTGCCGCGAAGAAGGAGCGCTTAATTGTAATCCAGCCCTGCGCGGAGCCCCTCTGCACGCACGGTCTGCCGACCGGCGCTGCCGACAGAATACTGCGAACGCTCGCTTTGACGGATGATGGGAACATCCTTGAAATCCAACTCTTCCACAGCGGCGGCGGCACCGCGCGCGGTTCCTGGCATCTAGTCGAGCGCGCTGTCAGCTTTTCCGTGATTGCCAGTCCAGGTTTCTCGCTCTCACGTTTCTCGCGGGGGTGCTGCATTGCCTCAGAGACATGCAGTGGCCGGCGTTGCGCCCAATGTCCGATACTCGTTTCGACTGCTTCGAAAGTGTCCGGTACCCGCACTACTCCGAAATAGCGCGGCTAGAGTTTCGCGTGGGTGCGTTGTAAATGCGAAACAGTCAATCACTCGTACCTGGGAAACAATCTGTCACCGCGTTATTATTGCGCTCGGACGTGCAATGTTCTTGACGCAAGAATGTGCGCAAGTCTCTATACGAGATAGCCTTTCGTGCAATTCGTCAAGCCTGTCTGTCACATGGCCGTGAGCGAGGTGGAATTTCATTGAAACGAGAACAGTTGAAGGATCGCTTTCAACGTCAGTACAAGTGTTTCACTTCGGCTTGCAAACGCCGCCGACATCGCGTACACAACAGCGAGGCACGTCCTGTTGAGCGCGCGACACTCTTACGATATGTTTATGGGGATCCGGCGACGTAATCGAGTTTTTATCATATAATATGCACAGTGCTATTGTCGTGTGCCTCGAATATAATCACCGATTGCCTCCAAGTCGGAGCGTTTCTTTATTTAGGGAGACGTTGATAATTTCAGTGAAAGTGGTTGGAGCACCAGAATCCTGCACACAATGTTGGACAGACAGAGAAGACAGACGGAAGGGCAGAGAGATCCATTGAGCCGCCAGTCACCTGGAGATGGGGTGCGTAAGAAATAGACAAGGGACAGGAGTTCCGCCTCTTCAAGTGGCCTGGACGAGGACGCGTAACGTGTGAATAATAGTCGATCACACACACACACAAAAAAAGTCACAGTTTCGCCTCAGGGGCGAAGCAATGAATGCGATAGCAAGAAATTGAAATGCCACAGGAAGGACGGCAAGCAGCTAGAAACTTGCTGCGCGCTGCTCAAGCACAAAGGACGCAGGAAAACAAAACACACAATGAGAGCACGAACTAACAACTGTCACAGCTCGATGCTTGCAGCAAGCTGCTCAAACACAAAGAAGGACACTCGAAAAGAACGCACAGGTATACATAGGATGAGCGCGAACTGTCACAGTTGTTACTCCAACTAACTCCTACTTTGGCTCTCCTAGCCAGATCACTCCTTTCGCAAACGCGGCCGCTGCAGCGGGCAAACTGAACGTGTGGTCTATAGCTTCAACGCAGGCTTTGCGGTGAAAGCACAAGACGTACAAAACTCCCCCTTAAGAGATAACCGGGCGAGCGCGGTCGACCACGACCTGTATGTCAAAGTACAAGTCGAAGGCGCACATCTCAACTCCGGCGGAACACTAGAGAGCTTTAGAATTGGTGACCCAAGACATTTGCGAGCCGCCAGGACGCATGCGCAGAACGCAAGCCACTCTCCGACTCTTGCGCTCGCGTTGTCCCAAGGCTCTGCAGCGCCTTCCTTTGGGCGGCAAACAAAATCGCATAGCACGCGACCTCAAGAGAAGAAAATAAAGACGGTGCTTGGCAGTGGCACGTGAAGCCACGGCTCACGTTCCCTGTGGGCGTCGATTTTGGTCACTAAGATAAAACTTCATTTGGCTCTAGTTGGTACATATTCCTGAGGCTAAAAATACAGCGCAGACGCACTTATTTGTCCTTCTTACTTCTTCTTTACTTCTTTGTCCCTGTACCCATCTGAATATGATTTCATGTCTTCGAGTATCTAATACACTATCATCCTTGTTACACGTTTTGGTTTAGAGCTATCGTTGTGTGCGCATGTGTGGTAAGGTTGCCATGGGCTTATATATGCATTGGCGTATGAAAGAATAAAGCAGTTGCTAGTCAGCGCTTGTGTCGTACGTTTCTTTTCTTCGTGGATGTCTTGTGCGTCTGCGCTGTAATTTTAGCCTCAGGATTCTGGTCACGGTGTAAGATATATACCGCGATTCTGGTTCAGCTGTCTCGTTTCTTCCCTCCTATGGCATAGGCGTACAAGAGCGAAAGCGTTCCCACTAGCTCGCGCCACCACGAGCCACGGCACGTGCTTCTTTTTCCCTGGCCGACTGGCCACGAGTGGCGTGGCGCTACAACCACAAAATGGAAAATTAGCGTGGGTCGCCAGCGACATGTCAGCGGCACTCGAGTTCACACGGCCATTGTGTTTACAACGTGCGTGCTTGGCGCCCAAACATAGACGATGGGCCAAGCTCCGAGAAGCGCTTGCCGCTTGAATTCACCGGCAGCATTTCGGCCCCCGCACGAGAAACACTACACTACGTAAACGTGAACTTCGAGCATTGAGCACGTTCGCCGGGCGCTGTTGCCATGAGGCTTGGATCGACGAACATTCAAAAAGAACAAAAGTGAGATCGCGAGCCGGGAACGCGTAGCAACGCATCGCCGGAGAAGAGAAAAGGGAGAGAGAGCCGAGACACGAGTGGCGTCGGACGCAACTGAACGAGCTCCAGCCCCGAATCCCGTTTTCTTCTTCCACATGTAACCCCGCCGATTTGCTTGTAACTTCAGTTGAATACAGTTTTCTTCTTTAAATCGAACCTTGCCTTAAATCCATAATTTGCTCACCGCTGACAGACATGACTCAATCGCAGCGCGGGCAATGATGCAGCATGGCGCGCGTCTCGCATAATTTTAATACATACATATACATACTCAGGACATGACGGCGACAGCAAAAATCAGCCGAGAGTGCCCATGTAATTGCTATCGCAATAAAACTCTCGCCATCAGGTACCGAAGAGACAGGCATTGCGACGTTCTTTGTTGAAGGATGAGTCCAGGTTCCGGTGGCGTGTAAGTTTCGGCGAAAGGCTGGTCATCGAGCCTGTATGCTCGAAATTCATAGGCGAGTCTGGCCAAAACCCCCTAGAAAAGCTTTTCTAGAGGGTGTTGGTCTGGTGCTGTTAGTCAAAGGGAAACTAGCATTAAAGGTACTGGACAGTCTCCTTACAGCTGTACTAGGAGCACATGGGAGAGTGAAAGCAGTGGTGAAGGGGCAGAACTTCTGACTGCAAGTGCGGGAGGTACTGTGTTCGATTTCCAGCGCCGCCGGTCGCCCACCCATTTTTCTAAAGGGGAAAGAGGTAACCCGACCTAGCGCTCGGTAGTGTATGGGCACACAACTCGAGAAGGTGGTATCACCTTTCCTATCCCTTTTATCTTTCTCTCTTCTCCCCTTCTCTCCCCTTCTAACTACGCTGCTCCGTGCTCCCTTATGGTTTGCAGATACTAACGTATTTCCTATCCTCAGACCATTATCGCCTTTGGAGTGCAATGTCAAATTCGTGAACGTTGGAGCGCAAAACATGGGACTACATGGAAGGCCATGCGAACTAAACGGGCGCGGCTAACAAATGTATATAGCAGTGACGCAGTTGTCTAACAGCGTGCTCTGTTATGTGCATATTATTCCTCCTTATTGTCTCGTACTGTGCGCTTCAACCTTCTCCCAAAAGAATACCTTAGGCTACTGTCATGAAAGGCTACACTCCGACGCAGAAACGATACAGCACAGCAACTTCACATTGCTAGGGACTTGGCGGATGCAGTAGTCGTAATGACGGGTCAACTATGAGTAACAGGGGCGTAGCCAAGGGGGGGGGGGGGTTGGGGGGGTTCAAACCCCCCCGAAAATTTTCAGTTTTGCTTGCTTATATATACACGCACACATACAAAGGCACGCACGAACATACATAAAGTATGGTTGAACCCCCCCCCGAAAAAAATTTCTGGCGACGCCCCTGATGAGTAAGTAATGATTGTGCAGAATACTCTAATAATAACTGTGTTGAATGAAACCAGGCAAGGGTAGAAATAAAATAGACGTTATTATCTATATCTTGAATATCTCTCATTATCCGCTGATACCGCTATGGTTGCTGGTTTCTCAGCTCTCAGCACTGCGCAGATACTTGCGCAGGCGACGACAAGAGGTGGTCTGTATCTTGCCATTGTCGACGCCTTCTCGGTGTAGTACGCCAGTCTCTCCCGAGTCTGGGGTTTTCCACGCGTTACTGAGATATCGTGCGTATAGCGTCACGGTGAAAGGCAAGCTGCCAGCCTGCCCCTTACACTGCAGCGAAGAACTCGGCTGCGCTGCCGCGACAATTGCGCCAACTCAGTAAGACGCGGTGCGTGGGAGGCAGCGGCTTGGCGTGTTTCGTGGCCTGTCCAAAGCAGTCGCGTCTCTGGAGCCAAGGCACAGACGCTGTTGCAATCTATCCATGTACGCTGCACGCTTCGTATATTACATCTCGTGAGCACACGCGCCCGTCTACTCACGACTTCCCTCGCGTCACACCATTCCACTATTTGGGGGCCCTCCTATGGATGCGAGTCTTTTTTGGTCCGCCCACCAAATGCGCCTTGCTCTCAAGAAGCAGCTGTGGGTGCTAGATATACAGCGGTGTAATAGTTACCGAGTGCTGGCCGGTACACAGTAACGCTTCTTGATGTTTGAGTGCCCAGTCACGATAGTGACATGTACTACGTGTATACGTGTATACAATGGTCGGTGGACCGGCTGCAGGCAAGCCGTTCCTGTGCTCGAAACTTTAGCATTAAACACAGCAAGTACTTTCCGCAGTCTTCGACACAGGCATACGAAAGCGCGTAACGAATAGAAAGCTTTCTTTTCCTTTCTCTTTCTTTTTGCGTAGAATATGACGCAAGATAACATTTATAGGCGTTGTTTAGAAGTTTCCTGCATGATACCATGTCTTTGGTTAACAAGAAAATCCCACAATGATTGCTGCACATTATGAAAGTGTTCTATAGGCAGCCTTTTAATGATGAATTGCAATGCGCGCCGCACTATATATTACATCTTCCTATATATTTACCCCTCGGCGTTCTATTTTTTTATTTCCTTTTGCTCACATTTACTAGGCAACTTGAAGTATACCTTCACTGGGGTTCTAGACGGGCTAGTTGGTTCATAAACATTATAGCAGAATAGCGCAAGCTACAGGTCAGTAAAACTTATAGCTGGGCGAGTTGGTTCATACTTCAAGTGCGCAAAATTACAAAACAGGGACACAGTAAGACGAACACGGGCAGGCACCTGTCCGTTTTCGTCTTACTGTGTCTCTGTTTTGTAATTTAGCGCATGCCAGTTTTAATTTGAACTACAGGTCAGTGAAGCACACAGGACGCAGCGCTGTCCTGTGTGTTTCAGCGCTGTGTCCTGTGTGTAACTGTCCCGTAGTTTGCGCTGTTCTTCCATAATAGCTTCATTGAATCAGCAGCGCTACGTAACCAAAGTGAGAACTAAGATATATTTTCTGATTCACTAATGAAAATATTATTGTAAATACACATTGCCCAGCACGAATGTGTGCTATTATGAATTTCGTAGTGACATAGACCTACGCGGGAGAGCTCCGCGTAATCTTCGTACGCCGTGCGTGCATTGTGAATTGGACCCGTGACCGTCTGACGCAAGCTGTGGCTCGCACAACACTCTGCAGAAGTGCGGCTGGTCTTCGTCGTGTTGCCGCCGCCGGCTCTGCGTCGGCGGACCTTGGCCGGGTTTTATTTTGGAGCGAACGGGGAGAGGCTTTCCTCTTCTTCCGCGGTTCGTGCGCGCGCAGCGCCCGACGCCCTCGCGCTAGAAGGCACGCGCAGTCCTCCCCCGCCGTTTCTTATACGTGTTACGCATGCGAGTGTAAGCGTGGAAGTGCAGTGTGGGTGGTGATCTTGGGGTTTGCTGTTGCTGCCGATTTTACTGCGTGCCGTTGATCGTCCGTCTAAACGCGACGCATGTGGCAACATCGTTTTTCGACGCGACCAAGGCCTTAGTGCCCCACAAGCTTTTCCTCGGGAAATATATTTGAGCTCCCGCTCGCAGACACTTTGTCGTGCTCCTACATTACTTTCGTCTCTGTTTCCTGTTTATTCAGCTATTAGGCGACAGCCTTAGATGCCTCATCAAACGCGAAGATTGACCGTCGGCGACGGCATCAACACGAGTGATGCAAAAAAAAAAAATCATCATCGCGTGATGGCGTCACCATATGACGTCAACATGACGTCACAGATCGCCATAATTTGTGAAGTCATCATGACGTCACGTAACGTAACGTCACATGATGACGCCATCACGTGACTCGTCGCTTGGTCAAAGTTGGTCCGATTACGGCGGCAGTGCACAACCACGTTAGCTGCAGATAGCTTTCGGAGAGTGGCAGGGTAATATCAATAGATCGACTGCGAACAAAAAGAAGATGATGACTTTCGCGTTCGAGTCGTCTTTTGCGAATGAATAAGGGACACTGTGAGTTTTTTTCTTTCCACTTCCTATGAGTGAGTGAGTGAGTGAGAAGCAACGCATGTCACAAAGATCTTTTCTTTGTGTCCCTACCACATTTGCTCTTACTTTCTCGATATGACACGTACAGAGCCAACTAGAGGCGCTTGGCGGGGCGTCGGAGCCTCTTGAGCATTCTGCTTGTGCTTTCACGGCGGGAGGCTGTAAAGAATGGCCGTAAAAGTGAGCGAAGGCGGCCCGTGCATATTTCTTGCATGCACTGCGCTTTTCATTCTTGACCTTGGAAGTGTGCGGTTTCTCTCTTTCCTGTCTGGATGGTCGGACATAGCGGCTGCATCCAACCAAGGCGCAGTTCCTGCTTGTCCGTTTCAAGACTCTCACGCTTGCGCGTGTGAAATAACACCACTTTCAGATTACAAGCCTTAACTCCTTGTGGAACTTTGTGATCGTCTGAGAAGAGTTAAGATAAAACACTACGTTTGAAACGTTCCGTTATAGTTCTCTGTGCAGTGCTACTGTCGAATATTCTGAGTGATAATTCAGTGACGACCATAAAGCGTGGTTTGAGCGCCATCCTATTTTAATGAATTCACTGCAGCGAAACTACGCTCATTCTTTCGTTTCAAGGTTCGGACAGCTGCTCATAGGTCTCCCATAGTACAGGATATAGTGCTCCTGGTCGTTCACCGTTTTTTCTAAACAAGTTGCTCCTCCTTCCCCCAATTACCTATGGGGATAGCCTATCGCCTGCCGATAGCATTGCACACAAAGCACTCTTTTGCTAAACAAAAAACGCAGCTGCTGCACCAAATTGCGTTATATAACGCTCTTATGTGCAAAAAAAAATATAGATATACTTCCCTTGTCATCACGTCGACAACTAAAGTTCGCCTCGAGTATTCATATAACTTCTATCACATTACAAGGTGCATTGGGAAGTAAACGCTGGGTCACTGGACATTGTTTATATTCTGTCACATCTATGAGGGAAAGTCGGACGCTGCGGTGCCAAATCATGCAACAACTGATCAGCTTTATGGGTTCGTGTCGATTAAGCCTTCATTGTCGGTATCGGTTACACAACATGTTTCCGGTCCTCGCAACCACTCCTATTGCTTCGCCCAAAATGCGATAGCACGGGCGCGATTGCTCGAGAACGGACTCATCCTAAGCACCGTACCGAGGCGCTCCTTCTGACCTTCGCCTTCCTATATAGCTGTATATTTGGCCACGTAAACCTTGCATGGGGAGTCTGCGCATTTTCGGTGTCCCAGTTAGCAACGAATACACGAAAGGCTGTTCGGGGTTCCAGTTTCTCTCGCTTGCATAAACGGGTGTGGCGGCGCGCCCCTCGTTCAGTCTTTCACTACGTCGCACGTAACTGTGCACGTGAGGCTCGCCGGCGTGGCGTGGCTCGGTATCGGCGCGGCAATCGACCGCGGCCACCGCGGCATCGTCACGATCGGTCACGCTGCCGGGCGCAGTCAGCGAGCCGCGGCGGCGCATCGCGTTCCACCGGTTCCGCGAGACTCGGCCAAGTGCAGGCACCGGACGACCGCTTATCGTATCGGCCCCGAGCAGCGATTTCTGAAGCTCGCGAAAGAGGCGCCGAAAATAAAAATAAAATAAAAGATAAATAAAACTACAAGCGAATGTGAACAATAAATAAACGATAAAGATACAGAGACTGCTCGGATGTTGAGGCGATACGGCTCGTACCTCGCTTAGGCGCGCCGATTATGCGCTGAGGCGGGAGCGAGTGACCACTTGAAGTCTGAATGGACTTCGAGTGCGTGAGCTGGACTGCTAGCTATAGGGAGCTCTTCTTCCTTAGCTTTGCGTGCTGAGTGGGTTAGCCTCAACAACACTTGCTGTTTGGAAACAACGACGAATTCGCGGGCACTTTTGTTTCTTACAACTGTTTGCAATTTGCGAAGGCGTTATTTTTTTGTTTGTTAGTCGCGCATGATTTAGATCGCCTTTCCGCGCCTTATTATCTAACGCCATAGCTCGGCAAACTCACTCATGAGCCGACTCACTCAGGCTCATATCGAGGCGCTCCGTCCCGTGTCCTTTCTTGTGTATGTCCTGCTTTGCGCCTTAAAAATCAATTATGAACGTATACCAACTTGCTCAACAAAAAGTTCTCCTAAACCGTGAGTCTGAGTCTGTGTGACTCCGGGTGAGTAATATTTTGGTGAGTCTGAGTCCGGCTGAGAAAAATTTTAGTGAGTCTGAGTTTCAGTGAGTCCGGTTGAGGAAAATTTTTGTGAGTATGAGTTCGAGTGAGCCTTAAGTGCAAAATATATTTCTTGAATGAGTCTGAGTGAGCTCCAGATTTTTGGCCGACCTCTGGTCCCATCTAATGAACTTCAGCATTACTATCAGCCTTATGTCGGCTCACGTTTATACTCACATCTACTCACACATACTTCAACGCACTAGCGTCCATACGCCAGTCTCAATATTTATTGATCAGAGGTATGAGTTACGAAGGGAGAGGGGGAGGTACCTTGATCTCGGCGCGCAAACTCTTTTCAAGGGAAGTTCTTAAAGATATCTCGTCTGAGTCATCTCTTTCAATAAAGCTGTCTTTACTAGATGGGAACCACTGGTAACTCGTGTATGAAGACACGAGATCAAATGGTGCTAAGTAGAGCACCGATTGTGCGAGATATTGGTGTTAAAGAGCATTGACACCATGGTTGAAAAAGCTAATTATACGCTAACGGACTCGTGAGTCATATTCAGATCGAGCCGTGAGTCTGAGTCCGAGTGAGTCCGGTTGAGGAATATTTTGGTGAGTCTGAGTCCGAGTGAGCCCGAAGGGCAAGAAATATTTCATGAGTGAGTGAATGAGCTCCACATTTTGTGCCGACCTCTGTCTAACGCTGTTGTGTGACTGTTGAATTCCGCCGCTGAGCACAATGTTGTAGGTTCGACTAACGGTTTAGACGGCCACATTCCGATGGCAGCGGAATACGGAACCGTACTCTTTAAATGTGAGTTAAGGAACTCCGTGTGCAAAAACGGTATTCTGACAGAAAAAAAAGGGCGTAATGACGAGTACGTAATTGCACATCCTTCGTCCAGGGTGCCTTCATGTATACATGTTTAACGTCCTACACAAGCCCTAGCCCCCCCCCCCCTTCCTTTTATTTTTTATATTTTTCGCCTTGGCGAGAAATGTGCATTGGGCACCCACCGAAACTTCTACGCTGTGGCGTTATCACGCTTTATGGTTATGCCAGCTTATGCTGACCCGAATCGACCTTGCTGTCGGCGCCAAAGCCTCAAGAAATCCAGCAGGCCGTTTTCAAGCGCGTGTGTGCTGCGAACAAAGATCGCAATTTACTGCGTGTGCACCCCTGACGTGCGTTTCTCGCGTGATATGGAGTGTATATAGGCTTCACTAAAAGCGTGCAGTATTGTGGTTCCTGCGGTACATGCTAATCAGAAGTTACACTTAAGAAGTAAGGAATGAATAAATTCAATTGTGGGGTTTGACCTTGCTGTCTTTTTAAAGGTCTGTAACCGAGCCAACCAAAGCGCAAACCTTCCGTAGCATTACTGGTGAATCCCTGGGTGCTTTGGACGCAAGTTTCGAAGATTCGACCTCCCCATCGAAGGCTTTATGCCAAATATGACTGAAAGATAAAGTTCAGTCCCAGTGATGCTACCGCTGCGCCAATTGCGCCAGACTGCGCCAAAGTGCCCTGGCTGCTACAACCTGCTACATTTCCTCAAAATTTGGCGATTCTGCGCCAAGCCTGCGCCAAAGGGGTGTACTCTGACTTTCAGAAATGAAACTAACTACATGAAGTTCCCCTATTGAGAGCGACATCGCGCTGTACGCGGACGTTCTCCATGAGTGATGAAAATGGAGACAAAATATATCAATATGGTGTTGTCAAGCGGACGAAGGAACTGCGTTTTGTGTTTTTTTTTTTTGTAATCAAAGCATCAAGTGTAGGCAACACGGCGTAGCAGCAGTCAAGCGACATGCAGCCATGAAACGGCACATTAATGCTACCAGTCGTCATTGAGACGCTTCAGGTGGGCTGCAGCGGCCGAAAACGATCCAGCCGACTTTGGAATTTGGCAGTCCATGGAACGTTTTGCAGTGTGACCGCGTGACAAACGCAGGAACTCTGTTTGTGCTTTGTATGACTCTCAAGGGCATCCCATACTCGTGGGCCGACACAGCAACTGCCTTGTTTCCCAAGATGTTTGGAGATTCCGAAACAGCGAAGCAGTTTAGTTGTAAGAGGTTCAAGGCATCCTACATAGTTAGTGATGGCCTCGGGCCGTATTTCAAGAAACTTGTGCTTGACGAGCTGAACAAGCCGGATGTGGTTTTATCTGTTAGCATTGACGAGACCCCTCTTCCTGAACAGAGGTGCCAACAGCTTGATGTATTTAGGCATTTCTCCAACAAAATGCAGCGAGTTGTGGAACACCTGCAGTCTTTCCGGCTGGGCTCTGCGACTTCGGAAATTTTGGCTAGTGAAGTGCGGAGAGCAATGATGGAGCTGCCGCAGAAAAATGTCATTTGCTTTTCTACGGATGGCCCTAATGCAATTAAAAGCTTCAGAAAAAAGATGCAGGAAGCATACCCTGACATCATAGATGTAGGAGAGTGCTGCTTGCACAAAGTGCACAACTCATTTGCCCGCGGCTTGAGTGCTGTTGGCTCGGATGTCGACGCTGCTGTGGTCGATGTTTATTACTTTTTTAAGAATTCTTCGGCTCAGAATGAATTGTTGAAGGCAGAGCACCTGCTCCAAAAGCTAGTTTTGCTGCTCCAAAGCGGGATTTTGCCTGCTCCAAAAGCTGCTCCAAAGTGGCCTAAGCCAGTAGCATCACTGCAGTCCTCATTTTGTATGTATGGCGCATGAGGTTTCTCGTGAGATATTTCTAACGGCAATCTTGTGTCTTGTTTCTAACGGCAACAGTGTGTTAAAAAGCTGTCGATCAAATTGATAGATTTCGTCGAGTGCGCTGGATATAGTTAAGTCCACGTTAAGGAAATTTACACTATATAAGAACTCCCCCGATGCTTTGAGGCGCTCATCTCCGTTAACCAGCAGCACAGCAACGACTGGCAGTGGCTTGCCCCTAGGGGGGGGGGGGGCTAAGGAAAGAGAGTAAGGTAAGCGAGAGGATATCTATGGTTGGCCGCCTTGCAATAGGAAAAGTGAAAGGGGTACGAAAGAATGAAAGAGGAGAAGAGGCCATGCAGGCGCCGCAAAGTCGCTCTCAGTTTGACAGTGTCAATGTCAGAGTAACGCACAAGAACACTATCTAATGCATAGCCACGGCGCGTCCTTCAATCCGCCGCTATAGGAGTCGTGTACGGTGCCTTCTAGCTGACGCCAATTCCAGGGTCTACAGCGGTGCACCGTATCAGTGTGAAAGCGTATTTACTTGCTGCACTTGCTTCGGTCAGGGTTCGTTATCCTGCAGCTGCCTTCGTGCGCTAATGCCGTGCAAAGTCGGGCAAAGTCGAGCACCGTGCATCGCGTGCGAGCCAGTTGCGCGATAAGAACGTGAGACCGCTCTTGTCCCGCTGAGCTGGCATTCGCAGCCTTCGCTGACACCGGTATACGTATATATGCGACGGCGGCGGTTCCTTTACGGGGCAAAACAAACACGTTTCGGGTAGGCACCGTCGGCGACAGCAAAGTGCGCCTCTGCGTTGGCTGTGTGCACGGGACATCGAGCTTAAAGAGCAGCACCTGCTTGCTTCCGGTTTGCTTTATAGGTGTATGCTCGAGGGCAGTGACGTGGTCGGGAAGATGGTTTGCGGAGTTCAGACACCCCCTCCCTGCGCATTTTTTACATGTTGCACACACACACACACACACACACACCACACACACACACACACACACACACACACACACACACGCACGCACGCACGCACGCACGCACGCACGCACGCACGCACGTACGCACACGCGCACACACACACACACACGCACACGAGGGTCGTTCAAGTCAGTCCGGGACTTCTGTTTTTTTAAATAAAAATAAATAGAAGAACAAATTTCAAAGTTTGGAAAATGGGTTTATTTTTCTACATAACCTCCAGCTGCAATTATACACTTATCCCAGCGTTCAACTAACGCCTGGAATGCTTCGGCATAGAAAGATTTATTTTTACAAGGGAACCATTGTTGGACACGATTCTTCACTTCATTATCAGTGGTGAAATGATTTCCTCCAAGGAATTCCTTCAGGGGCTCTAACAGGTGGGAATCACTTGTTGCTGAGTCAGAAATGTGGAGGGGGGGGGGGGTGATAGCTTCCAGTCAAGTTCCTGGATTGTCTAAAATGTGCGTTGAGTGGTATGCATCCGTGCGTTGTCTTTCAAGAAGACCACACCCTTTGTGGTCAGACCCGAACGTTTCTTCCGTACACTCTTGAGCACATCACGCAGTAATAGACATACGGCAATCTTGTTGCCTTTTGTTGATTATCTTTCATGACGTTCTGCGTCCTAGTGCTGTTGTTTCGCTGTATTATATACGTGCAACACAGTAATAGCTTTCGAGTTAATTTGGTCCATGCGGGGCTAAAACTTCAATAAAAGAGCGATTTCTCGTTTTTCTCCTATAATAATGCAACCGCCAAAGCCAGGAGTCGATCCCTTGACCTCGCAATAAGTATAGCGTGAACACGTTAGTTACGGAGCTACTGCTGCGGGTATAATCTCTGCAGGCTGCGATTACACCCGCAGCTTATAGAGTCTCTCGGGATGAGCACTCAATCGCTTTCGTCTCATTTCAGGCAATTAATCAGCGGGGGCTCCGTCCCCGATAATAGACGTATTAACGTGCACCTTAAATACTGATATTAGAGGGGTACCAAAAGAACGGACCGGCGGCGTCGTTGCCACCGCCTTCTTTTCACGCGCTGCGTTTCACACAAAGCGGCCGTTTCCGTCACGAAGGCCCGGGGCTGCAGCGAAAGCCTGCCGCCGCCGAGGCACAGATTTCGAAGCAACGAGCTTGTGGCTGTTGCCGCCGCGTCTCCTAGGTGTGGAACCCGCATCGGTGTGCAGCGCGTTCTCGTGAATGGACGGCCGTCTCCTGTTGCGCAACTTGGAAGCGTGACCACCATTTATGAGCCCGATGTGCTGCCGAGGTCCCCGCGTATACACGTACGCAGCCCTTTATGGAGACCTGCGGCGAGGCGACGTCGCTGTAAGGTGCGCCACGGCGCTACAGCCCACCCGCAGGTTCTTTGGCGCAGGAGCATTGCGCCCGCGCTTTAATTAATTTCGACGTCTTTTACCTGGATGCGCTTTCTTCTTTTTTTTTATCTTGGCACGACGGCGGTTGAGTTTCTGAGCGATAGACTGCCTTGAGCTCGGCCTGCGAGCAAGGAGGCCACGTGGCAATATTATATATAGCAGACAACTTTCAGGTACTATCAACCAGAATATTTATCAGAACGCAACGGCTGTTAAAAAATATGCGGTTAGAAGCAACGCAATACATTCGTCTTGCGATTTAAATATAGCTGGCGCGCTGCTAAGCTCGAGGACGCGGGTTTGATACCCGGCAAATGCGGCCGCGCTTTGTTGGTATAGTGAAATGCAAGAACACTCGTGTGCTTACATTTAGGTGTCAGGTAAAGAATTCCGAGTAGTAAAAATTAATCTGGAGACCCCCATTACGGCATGCTCCATAATCGTATCGTGGTTTTGGCACGTAAAGCCCGATAATTTAAGTATTTTTAATTTAATGATAGCGATCATTTGTTTGTACGTAAGCTCAACATGAGACGAGCCACCAGTAAAGTTATTGGGGTTGAGCTGACGTGATGAAGAAGGTTTCGGATGTGACGGATGTGACGGATGTCATTCATTCATTCATTCATTCATTCATTCATTCATTCATTCATTCATTCATTCATTCATTCATTCATTCATTCATTCATTCAATACTGTGGGCCTTTTCAGGCCTATACAGGAGAGGGCATACAAAATAAAGTGGACTTCATATTAGGAAAATAAAAAAGCAAAGTCCGCAGTACAAGGTTACCATAATAGCGACAACAGCAAAGAAAGAAAAAACAATAGATGTACCATGCATATAAGTATTTCAAGGGTCTAAAAAAAAATCTAGCATAAATGTTCAAGACAAATAAGAATGTAGCAGTAACAAGGTTATGCCCTAGGAACAAGATAGCATGAAATACACACTGGTGAATACTGTTGAACACGTGTAATAATGTGCGAGTACATGCGCGGTACATTGTTTTTCCTTTTATTTGCGCACCGATACCAGTGAACCTATTGCAATGCCTCTAGATGAGATTCCAGCAGCGACGAAAATGAATCAAGTGATCGAGCACTGACGACGTCCTTCGGCAGGTCATTCCACAACTCTATGACTGCGGGAAAAAATGAATACTTACACGTGTGACAACGTGGCAAGAATGGGCGTATGCATTTCTCATTGTTAGTTCTTCTGGAGCGACGGTTCGGAGCTTTTAGGTATATGTCCTTATTTATATTTACTGAGTTGTTCGAAAGAAGGAAAAGAAACTTCAAACAAGCCAGCTGTGGTCAGCTAGCGAGAGTTGCGACACGTGCTTGCAAACGCAGCGCGGAAACACTCTCCTGCCTGGCATACTTTGAATAAGCGAATCTAAAAGGACTGTTTTGAATTTTTTCTAATGCATTAGTCATGTTCTTTTGGCGCGGGTTCCAAACTATTGCTGGGTATTCTAGGACGGGTCTAATTAGTGTTTTGTACTCTGTTAGTTTAACCCCAGGAGAAGTGCCAGTCAGATTACGCCTTAAAAAGCCCACTTGCTTGAATACTCGTGCAGAAATATGAAGATCCCACTTTAAAGACTGCGTTATTGTGACCCCCAGTAGTTCACCGTATTCACGTGTTTCATGTCCGCCCCAGTGAGGATGTATTTAAAGTGGAGTGGTGTCTTTTTATGGGTAATTGTAATACACATATAGTTTTATCTGTATTAACTTGCATACCGTGATTTTCATACCATTTTCCAATATGCTCTAAAGATTTGTCGAGCTTTGCCTGGTCTTCTGTTGTGACAGTAGGAGAGTATATGACGCAGTCGTCTGCAAAGAGCCTCATTGTAATACCTGGTTCCATAGCCGTATAAATGTCATTGATGTAGATGAGGAAGAGTGTTTGTCCTAATACGAATCCCTGGAGAACTCCAGAAAACACGCTGGCACGGTTAGAATCAGCATCATTAAAAGGAACATGCTGGGTACGGAGAGATAAGCAGCAATCCAAGAGACTATTTTCGAGTTAACACCAAATGATTCGAGTTTTTGTATGAGTAACGAGGGCAGGACGCGGTCGAATGCCTTAGAGAAATCAATAAATATCGTATCTACCTGTTGTATAGACTTAATAACTGCGGCAAAATCATGAGTAATTTCTAAAAGTTGTGTAGTGGTCGAAAGCTTCCTTCGAAAACCGTGTTGGTTGGGGTAAAGCAGATTATTATCCTCCAGGTAGTTCGTCAGTGCTTTATTTATGATACGCTCCATTAATTTACAACACGTGCTTGTCAGTGATATTGGCCTTTAGGTGTTTATCAGTTCTTTGTTCCCGCTTTTATGGATTCGAATCACTTTCGCACACAGCCAGTCACCAGGAAGCACGGCTGTTCTAACGATAAGGGAAATATGTTCTGCAGGAAAGGGGATAACTGAGCAGCATAGCGTTTAAGAAATGCATTAGAAATTTCATCCGAGCCTTGCGACTTTTTGGCATCAAGTTGAAGAAGCAGGTTGAGTATACCAGATTCTGATATTGTTACCTCTGGCATGGGGCCTTCGTTGTTAGACAACGCTAAATACGAAGGCTGTGTACGTGTAAAAACTGACTGGAAGTAGCCTAAGTGTTAAAATCATCTAGTAGTCCGCGCGTCTTCAACGATACTTCCCGATACTTCCATTTTAGTGAGAGAGCTTTCTGGTTTGGATAAGTACTTTCAAAATTTACGCGGTTGGTTTACCATAAAATCAGTTAAAGTGTTTGAGAAAAAGCTGTCTCTGGCCGTCTTTATTTCTGTTTTTAACTGGCGCGAAAGCTCGTTGAACGCAACAGATTTGTTTTTTTTTTGTCTGCGGATTTGTTGTACTCTTCTTTTTAGGTGAAATATGCTTCTCGTAATCCATGGCGTTTTACGTTTAGTTCTCTTCAGCTTAGTGGGTATAAAAGTTGATTCACAATGTGTGATTCCAGATTTTAGTTTGTGCCATAGATCAACAACACCCGATGACGTTTTAAAGAAATCGTCTTGTAATGCTTCTAAGAAGTGTATAACGCTTTCGTCGATCGCTCTGCAGTAATCTTTAACTGATATGCGCTTTGTTGCATGCGATACGCGGCTACCCATGCCATGAAATGTTGATAGAGTGAGCTTGTGGTCAGAGATTCCTTCTTCAATACTTATTTGTCGTGCTAAGAAGCCAGACACAAACGCACGGTCGAGCACTGAACATGTCGACCCATGGATGCGGGTCGGTTCCATCACCAGCTGTGTCAACGAGAAACTGAACATTATATCAAGAAGTATGTCTGAACCTTTAACAGCAGTGTTTCCGCTGGCAAAAGTGCCCCAATTTATTCCTGGCATATTAAAATCTCCTGTAAGTATTACTTTCGTTCGCTCGTTCACACAGCCGTGAAGAAAATTCTGTAGCTTTACAAGGTATTCGTCAGGGGCACCCGGACACCGGTATACACCACCAATCAACACAGGAACGGTATTAGTCAGGACCCTACACCACACACTTTCATGACCAGCAATACCGCTTTCTTTTTGAAAAGACATGTTTCGTTTAATGGCGATGGCTACGCCCCGCCACGGCCATCTCGGTCTGTACGAAGCAGTGCGTATGCTGACGGCACTATCTCTGAATCGTGAATATCGTGAGCCACGTTTCCGTAATGACTACTACATCAGGTCCGTACAATAGCAACAGTTCTTCAAACTGCTGTATTTTGTTTACAATACTTCTGGCATTAAAACACAACAGCGTGAATGGCTCCTTTGTTTGCTGTCACGTTTGAGAAGTGCTTGCCTTCTTGCGACCATCGGGACGAGCATGTTTCACAGCTACCATTTTATTTTCTGCCTCATTCCATGTAAAGTATTCGCCGTTGATTTTAAGCTTGTCGTAAACTAGTGTCACCTTAGCTCCGTTACTGCGATTCAGCGCAGACGCCTGCCACAGCTTCTTCCGAGTTTCACGAACAGACTTTGAGTAATCTTCAGATATAGATATGGCCGTATTTTTTAGTTTATGACAGTTTTGTAGTACCAACATTTTTTTCGGTGGAGTCATAGAAGCGCAGTATTACCGGTCGGTCACGGTTAGGCTTCTTAAAACCGAGTCTCTGTACGCGCTCAACAGATTTCACTTCGATGCCCAACATTTCGAAAAATATCCCTCGCGTCATTAGTTGTTCCGCCGCTTCTGGTTTTTGTTCTGTTTCTTTAAGACCGTAGAAAACTATATTATTTCGGCGGCTTCTATTTTCAAGGTTTTCAATTTAGTTGTGCATTTCAGTGAATTCCCTGCGCATGGCCGATACGGTTACTTCGCATTTTTCGACCTTCTCCTGACATTGCTTTAATGACGTAAGCGTACACTCAATCTGCGAAAGCCTTAGCTGAACATATCTAAGACCTGTTTCGCCTATTTTTTATGCTATTTTTCTGCCATCGGTGGTTTTACAGAAGTGCGAGTGTTTCTAAAACACGTTGATGGACTAGTTCGTTTGCATTCATGAATATTGAGTAAGCGCTGTGTCCTTGTCGGTTTATACTCACTATTCGTGGATGCGAGTGTTTACCGGGCATGTTTTCGCCATTACTTGTGGGCAGCGCGTCGTACCACTTAAAGACGCACCTGAAAGTAAATCCGAGTGAACCCACCGTACAGACTGAGTAGTTTTCCGTGTGATCGTTCACTGTTGACAATAAATTGCAGGTGACTCGAGGGTATAAATCAGTCGCTGATGCAATGAACGGCGTTACAAACCTCGCGGCACGTAACGCAGCGGCACTCGTCAGCTGCAATTCCGCACGAATAGCTTGAAGCACTGGAGCATGTCAATGACAGCCTCGAGCACTCACGATCATAACCTAAACGAAGGCCCCGTTGTAAGTGCACGCCAATTCTGAAACACATATAATCGCTCTTTGCGAGCCTCGCTAAACAATGTCGACGAAGAAGCCGGGTTATTATGTCCACGCGCTGACACTATATCTGATAATGCGTCGAATTCCACGGCGTCCACACAAACCGGAGCAGCACGTAGAAGGTCTTACGGCGCTGGCGCCGCGAGAGACCACCCACCGGGAATGGCGCGATGGGAAAGCACGGGAACGCATTTTTTTCATTGCTTTCCGCTTTCTTTTTTCCCTCTCATCTGATTCGCTGGCTCATTACGACTCGGTACTTAATTATTCTAATCGTCACGCGCTCGGCATCGCGTCATCCGAGCGGTGCGGCCGCACCGAACGGGGGCCCGCTGGCGTGTCCGCCAAGCCGGTGTATATCCCGCACCAATTGTTCTAGCTGGGCTCGATTTACCACTGGCCGATTAAATGCCACCCCCTCCGTCGTGCCGTGGCATTTACCTTGATTGCTCCGCGCTTTCTTAATTCGCAGCGGTGTGTTTGCGCCCGGCATCATGCTTTTGTTTATTTTTTTTCTTTCGAGCACACCGTTCAAGCATGCCATTCCTGCTTGACCTTGTGCGCAACACTAAGCTGAGATTGTGCAATTAACCCCATTGTTCATTATGTAAATGACCTGCAATTTATCGGATAAACGTGGACGTCACGCCTAATGGGGCCGTCGAAAATATTCCGCGACAGCACCGCGATGCCGTTTCTTTCAAGAGCAACATGCTTCAATAGGCTAAAGATACACGGAGATACGAAATATCTGACCCGCCCCTGCGTGCACCACGCCTTATTTGTTCTATTTTCGTCTTTTTTTTTTTTGGTTACGGTGGCTTGTGCAGTGGTATCGCTCAGTGGCTGGCTACACTGTACTACTTGTTGCGCACGCCGCGAGTGGTGTTGCTCGTGTAAGCAACACTTATTAAGCGGAGCCGTTCCTCGTATCCGCTCTTGCCCTCTTCGCTGTCTTCGTATAAGTTGCTTCTCTAGGGAGCCGTTATATATAGGTTGGCTTATTGATTGTAATTGCCATATATGTTATTCCCTCGCTTCCTTCTTGCGTGTACGCACGATGTATGTTGCCCATTGTGCGCTGAATGCAATGAAGTTGCCGGTGTAGACCACCACAAGCGCTTTTGCCCTGATAGGAGGAAGCTCATGGACGGCGTGAAAAAAAAATTTAAAAATGTGGGCTCCCCCTCGAGTGCACAGAAGAGATTGCGTTTCCGGAAGGTTCGCGAGTGGTTCGAAAGGAAGTGTCTGTTATTATTTAAACTTATTATTATTTATTTATTTTTATTATTATCTATTTATTATTTAAACTTATTTATACTGGCTTAAGTGACACTTGGTAAAACATTATGTGGAAAAACACGCTTGGGCGAAGCAATTTCCGGTCAGGTCTTCTGGGCTAACCCCGCCTGTGGCACATCATCACCACAGAAGAACACGGGAGAGCGAGAGAAAAACAGAAAGTGGTCGTCAGCAGAAGTGAGCCACGGCCGCTTAGGCCTCCGCCATCCGCAGTGGTGGTCA
This sequence comes from Rhipicephalus sanguineus, assembly GCF_013339695.2. Classification (NCBI taxonomy): domain Eukaryota; kingdom Metazoa; phylum Arthropoda; class Arachnida; order Ixodida; family Ixodidae; genus Rhipicephalus; species Rhipicephalus sanguineus. Next base: position 206,029,572 of record NC_051178.1, on the reverse strand, counting down.
AGTGGTTAGTGCGTCTGTCTCCAATGCTGAAGGCAATGGGCTCGATTCCCAGTGCAGTCGGGCATCCACCCATTTTTTAATGGGGCCAAACTACACCGGCCTGGCCCTCGGTGGTTTGGACATTCGTAGTCGTTCCAGGTTAGGGAACACGCTTATTTCTGCAACTCATAAGGCAGCACGGCACAGCGTCGTCGGTGGAGGGGAGTAAAAGAAGAGAGCGGAAAGGACACCACTTTCTCGAGTACTACAACACCGAGCTGCAGGCCGGTGTACCTCTCTCGCCATTAGAAAAGCCGCTGCGTGTCCGGCGGCACTGGGAATCGAACCCAGGTGGCCTCTCCTTTCCGATCACTTCCTCCCCTTCTCCTCCCACGACGCTGCACCGTGCTTGCAGAAATAAAGACCTTCTCCAACCTCAAACCTCTATGTATCTTTGCGGCACAAAATGCCCCTTTCAAACGCGTAAAAGGGCAAACCAGATGCATAAGCACGGAGAAACCTGCAGCGTTTTATCAGTTTTGATGTTGGTATCAAGTTCCTATACTTGTGAGCGTGTTTTTAAATAGTCATCTGGTGTGTAGAACCAGTAAGTCCGCTTGAACAAGCCGAAGGTGTGTTGAGTAGGCGGTGAACCGATGATCCTGTGCAGGAAGTGTTTCGTTCCGGCCGGCTGTTGCAGGACTAGCTGTTTCAGAGAGGTCCTTGGGGCCGATTGGTTTCATCCTGCGCGACCTCGGCTCTACTCGGCTTGGTGTGAGCGCGTGCTCGTGCTCGGCTGCCAACATGCGGTAGAGCCTGCGTGCGCGGCTTCTGCTGCGCCCTCCTCGCTGGACTGATTAGCATGCGCGCTGGGCCACGCGTTGTGCGTGCACCGGCTGGCCAGCGCTGCGCAACCCTTCTGCGCCGCCGACGACGATGAGGAGCGATCGACGCTTCCTGCACTTTCTGTCTGTTCGTGCCTCGTCCCAGGGACGGCCATTTTTCAGGACACTCCCCGCTAACCGCTTCATTTCTTGCTTTTGTTTTTTTTTTCTTTCCACGAGGCGGCTTTGTTTTACTCTCACATTTTTTCTTTAGCCGTAATCGCCGCTTTCCTGAGTATAGACAAGAAGTTGTGCACGCCATTCTGAGCGCCTAAGGGTCTGCCGCTTTTCTCTGTCTGCGAGTTTGTCACAGTCGCCATAAGCCAAGAGGAGGAGACAGTGGACAGGGCAATACTTCTGTCCACTGTGTTTTCATCCTTCATCTTTGTTTTCTTCTTTTCTTCATTCCGTCAAAATGGTTTACGCTCTTTTCCATATACTGATGAGGCTCCGGCTATTTCCCAACAGTGGTATCCGTTTAGCATTTAGAGAACTATAGTGTACTACATCGCGGCTATTTACAAATAGAATGCGGGGCTTCCTTCGAGTGATGGAGTAATTCTCCACAAGCTACAATCGTCCGACCCACAAAGGTCAAAAAGAACGTGGTGCGTTTCATTCGAACAGTTCGCGTGTGCAAGCGATTGCAACGTACGGGTTTGACAGTTGAAAAAAAAAAAAAGGTTTTGGGACTCAGTTGCACTTGATGCACGTGATGATGCTCTCTCTTTCTCTCTCTCTACATTTTGTTCTCCCTTTTTCGCCATTCAACAGTGCAGGGTAGCAAATCACGTATTTTAACTGGTTAATCTCTGTGAATTTCTGTGGCTTTGTTTTCCTCTCTCGCTAGCTCGCCGAGCCTACGTATGTATATTCGCTAAGACTCTGTAGAGCTTCTGCTCTTGCGAACCAACTCCTTGAAGTACAGAAAATATGGAGTTTCTTCTGATCCTGTCCAGCGTGGCAATCATCAGTGTTTTGTATCCAATCAACAAAAGTGCACAGTGAGTTTTTCTCACCGAAAACCTTTTTAAGAACTTAGCTCTTTGATGGCTTTGTTCCTACTTATGATTTCTTAATCTTCCTTTTTTGTTTCCTGGAAATCAATAAAACACTTGTTTTTGTTGTAATCCTCCCTTCCTACAGACTTTCATATTGCCGAAAAGCAGCGAAACCGGGATACGTTTTTGTAGCAGCGCCTTTCTTTCTTGGAGCTGTACGTTCCGGTGTTTCTTTTCATTTCTTATTTTTTCGGTCGTCTACGTTGTTGCAAAATCTTTATGGCAACGAGAAGCGACATTCAGGAGTTATTGTAAATTTTGTGTAGACTATAAAAACATAGGTTGATTTAAAAGCTGGCGAGACTAGCAACGCATGAATCAGATCGGATGATAATCGAGAACTATATGAAGAGATGGAGGGTTTTTACTACCTCCGGGATCGGACGAAGTCATAAGAAAACAGGCGGCGAGGTTTCTGCGCCTGAGTATAAATAAATAAATAAATGCTCTCAAGGTCCCTCATGCATTGACTAAGACGACTCGAAAACGAAAGCCAACTTCTAAAGTTATGACCATAATCATCATCTTCTTTCTCTTTTTCTTCTCCTCAGTCGATTGATTTAATCCCCCTGCCCCCTCCGAAGCTATCTTCGACTCACGTGGTGTATCAATGCCTCCGGGATCGGCCCACCATTGAACAAGCGACGATGTCGCGTGATTACGTCGTCATGTGTAGTGATGTGGCATAGCGGACACCTGCAGAATGCGTCGCATATTGATCCCTACAGTGCGTGAGTGAGATCTGCACAATTTTTTGTTGTTATTTTTCCTGATGTGTTTTGCTTTCTTTTGTGCAGGTACGTGGCGTGGACGTCGGCGGCGTGGAGGCTCGGCACGCCTTCCGAAACAAACAGTTCCGCAAGACACAACGCTGCGACCTCTGCCAGCAACCGCTCAGGGACCAGGGGGCATCCTGCAGAGGTGCGTCTGTCTGTCTCTCTCTTTCTCTCACTCTCTCGCACGCACGCACGCACACATCTTCTTCTTCGTCGTTATAAGTGCGCTGTAAGGGCACTTGTGCTGCTTTGCACTCATTGCATGCATTCACGGCACTTAGCTCATTGAACAAAGGAACAGTGTTAAAGCTGAGCTTCTTGCTTTGAGATGATTGAATGGTTATTCACAAAAGTGTACAATGTCTAAAAGCGACACTGGAGCTGTTGGAGCAGTCGCTGTGGAGAAAGAATCGAGATCATGTTTTGCCACCAAGGGATTACCTACGCGTAAGTGCGTGAAGATTCTTGCATTTCTTGCAGGAGTCTGTGGGATATACTCGTGTTCAGTGGCATTCTTTGGCGCTTTGCAAGTTGCCGTGCTCAAAAAAATGAGTGAGCCGAGCTTATTCCGATTTCTTAAAAGCGTCCTTGTAACCTATTTCCCTTTCTTAAGGAGGTTCTTTTCATATTGATTACCTTATGGCGTTGTGTTTCCGAGAGAGCGTGCTTCGCATCATAGAGCCGTTGACCTACTAAAGCGACGTCATGGTTGGACGCTTCCATCGCCTTTGTTGTCTGTAGCTTGACTTGGTACGTAAGTGATTACACGTCGTGAGCTGCTGCTCTCATTGGCAGCCGTGTAGGAAGGCCCACGTGCGTACTCTGCGCTCGTGAACCCAGCCTGTGCGGATAGAAAATAGGCGCATGGTGGCGCGCACTTCTGGATGCCGCGAGGCGCTCGTCTATTCTGGGTGCCCGCGTGGCGCTTCATGTGCGGTGGCAGGGTGGTCTGAAGAGGTCGAGCAGCTGGGCCCGCTCGGCGCGTACACGCAGCGCTTCAGCCACGGCGTCGCACCCGACGACGTCGCCGCCCGGTTCCAGCTCCCGTTCAGCCTTCGTATACTGCACGCCTCTTCCCCGTCGGACAAAAGTCGCGTCTGCCAGCGACACCCATTATCGCTGTTAGTCGCCTGCAAGGTTGTGGTTTCGTTCACCGAGCTAAATTTACGTCCGCGTACGCGAGTCACACTTGGCGATGCTTTTAAGCGCCGTGATGTGAAAGATTGCCTTGGACAAAGCAGGTTACATTCCATAAAGCGATGTTGTAGCGACGAGGACGGTGGAAGAAGACGTGATGAGAGCCTTTTTTTTTTTTTATCAATGAAGCTGTTTAAGCCAGCCGTAATGTCGAGCTTGCTGCAAAACTATCATCATCATAAACGGGTATGTGCCACAGAATTTGGGCGAATCCCACTACTCAACGCTACGGCGTGGCCTGTAATAACCCTGATGGGTGAGAGAACGAGTACATGGAGAGAAAGAAAGAAAGAAAGAAAGAAAGAAAGAAAGAAAGAAAGAAAGAAAGAAAGAAAGAAAGAAAGAAAGAAAGAAAGAGAGAAAGAAAGAAACATACATATAGAGGGAAAAAAAGATATGAAGAAAGAGAAAGAGAAACATTCTTGCCGAAAAAAGTTCTTCACAAGGTGTTATTCGAACCCGCATACCCTCGATCCGAAGGGAGCGTCCTAACCAATCTAGGCACGATAGCAGAGCATAGCATAGCCTTGTATAGTACAGTGTAGCAAGGGGGTGGGAAAGGGAAGTGAGCGTTAGGAGGAGAGGAAGAAAGAAATATGAGGAGGAAGCCGCGCATCTCGAAGCTAGACGTGTCGGTCGACGGCGAGTACGAGCGGCGACGGGACCCGTGCTTCGCTGTGACAAGCTTTGCGGGACTTAGTTCAAACATTATTTTTTTTTTTGTAGAAACGCGGAGAGCTCCGCCGGCCTATCTTCAAATGGTGAACGTGGTATAACACGAAAATGGAACGTGGATAAAAAACTCGGCTAGTTCTGCACAGTGAGAGAGAGGGAGAAACAGCTTTATTTATCCCTTCTTAAAAATGGGCTGCGAGAAGAAGCCGAGGGATCCTACTCGCGGTAGGCCTCCTCTACCACCTCAGCCCACCTCGGGATAGCCTCCTAAAGTCCGGGGTTGCGGCTGCGCATGACAGCCTGCCAGCAGCTCCTGACTAAAGATGTCTACGAAAGCTTGGGGAGGGGAGTGATTCTTACACTGTCACATAATGTGATTTAGGTCCGCTGTCCTGACAGAACAAAACTTGCATTCCGAACTAGGGTTCATTCCCGGGTAAATTTTGTGGCGTAAGGCAGGGGAGAGAAAAGTGCGCGTTTGTAGTTTACGCCGTAGAACCTCGCGCCTGCGTGAGGACGGACGCCGTAAAGGTGGAAGGGTTTAGGCGGTAATGCCCGCAAATGTCGTGGTATGTAAGCAATACTTCTTTGGAGGTAAATGGTGGAGGAAGATTATTGGCTTCTGAAGCGTCCCCTAGTCTATAGCCTGTGCTCGGATCGTAAAAGCTCGAGCACTTGCATGTCCCGTTTCATTACCGACTAGGCCTGCTCAAGTAGCTGTCCAGAGTAAAGTAACAAGTTGGGATGGTCATATAAAGAAAAAAAAAAGAGGTAGGAGTCAGGGAAAGATGGAAGCTTGCGATGGAAAATTCGTAAACAGGGTGTGTGTGCTGGACGTGATTCTCTCCGACGTTTGTTACATAAATATTCGTCGCCAATTTACGCAATATTTTCGCTGGTGCAACGAGCACATCCTCATCCATTTTTATGCACTCCGTCTTCGTTCCTGCTTCTCTATTTTCCACGTTATGCAGTGTCAGTGCTCTTAAGGTCTTTCTATGATGAAACTGTACTATTTCGAAAAAAAAGAAGTAATAAAACAACATGTTTTCTTGTGTAGTGGTATGCGGTAAGCACTCTATAGAGCTTCTTGGCTGCTGATGGTTAGAGGCGCATCCTTGAACCCGTTCCAATTCTCGAGACTGAAGTGTCTGCTTAGACGCGTCCTATACTAAACCACTCGCACTCAGCCGTTGCCAAACTAACTGGCGGACGGAGGCAGAAAGGAGGAACCTTGTTTTCGCGGTCACGTGATTCATTAATCTGTTTTCATTATTTCCATGTTCTTGTTTTCCCAGCAAGATTGGCTCAGGCACTATTGCATTCATTCTGGTTTACTCTTCTAACTTTCAAACTCCCCCATCCCCAATGTATACGGTAGCATACCGGTTATTGTGAACTGGTTAACACCGCTGCCTTTCCTCTCTCTCCTGTCTTCCTTTTTTCTGGTTCATCCTCTTTATTATTTTTTTTCTTGAATTCCATTGGCGCAAGTCATTACGCCTCGCGCAAGGACGCCCAGCCAATGAGTGCAGTTCTTTTTTCTACATTCTGTTGTTGAAGCGGCACTCTCAGTGTTCGGGCATATCGTGATGTATTAAGATTCAGTTTCGTTTGGTTTTTCCCTATACATAAATGCTGGCAGCTACTACGTGGGGGCGGCCAACTAGCCCACTAGCCATGAATAGGACATCGACAAACCTCATAAATTGCCTTGATGTTGCCACCTATAGGCCTCACACTGCGCGCATTTCTGATTTCGAATTAAATATTGCATGAGGTTGCACGCTGCATATTATCAAAGTAAACACAACTGGGCGCGTTGCCCTCAGCTTTGAAGGCTTCAATGCACACCACTTGAACTGAAGCTTCTCTTTACATAGGTTACAATATGTGTGTTGGATCTGCATGTTTTTCTCTTTACATGCTACGTTACATTTACATTTACATTACATTTACATTTACATTTACGTTAATTGTCCACAATTGACGATTTGCAAAAACCTGTAAGTTGGCTGTCCCGCAAAGTTATTTTCTAACCAAACACTCTCGTTCACAGACCGCTTTTCTCATTGTTTTTCTCTCTCCCCATTTTAGTGAAAGTGCGCGCCCACATGGACGGTCACCAAGCGTAGGCTGAGGGGCTGAGGGGCTTTTTGGGCTAGTTGGCTAACTGCATGAAATGTATCGTATAGCGCTAGCAGACACGGACGAGTAAGACACAACGGAACGAGCGCTCCCGTTGTGCCCTTTTCGTCCGTCTCTGCTTGCGCTATGAGACATTTTAATCCCGCAGTAATTTTTGAAAGCATTTGCGGTGTTCCCATACCTTCAATGGAATGGGGTGAAAGACGGTTGGGGGGGGGGGGGGGGGCAAATGCACTTAAAGCAACGAAATTTGTCTGTGAACGAGAGTTTGTGGTTGGAGAATAGGATTGCAGGAAAGCCTACTTTAAGATTTTTTTTTTGCGTCGTCAATTGCTTGAGCATTCCTGAACACTATACCGAGCCTCTATCCGCGCATGCGCGACTTTATACTGTACTCGACTGCCAGTGCACGTCCATACGTCGTCCACCGTGGACCGTCCCCACGTGAAGACGGAGTTTATGGAACATGCCGTACTTCACGGTCTTGACGTTACGGAGACAAAGACGACTGCTTGTGCATACTGTTGTGTCGCACGCATCCGCCTTGAGAAATGAAAAACGACGCGCGCAACAGCGACGCGAGCGGCGGGAAGGAACGCGGTCGCCGCGGTGCGTGCTTTCTGTCTTTTCTTAGCGCTACAGCTTCGAGACGTTGACCCTCGGTTTTCCTGACTCCTTTTTTTTTTTCTTCTCTCCGCAGCCTGCAAATACTGCTGCCACCTCCACTGCGAGCCCAAGGTGAGAATGGATGCCCACCTCCCGACCTTTCCTCACTGCTGCTTGCGTTTATCTTTTTTTTTTTTTTTTCTAAGTCTAGCTTTGTAGTTCTCGCGTTTGCGAAGGTGCATTCCCAGACCCGTAGCTGAAAACACAGCGTTTGCGCGATTCTTGCCTTGTCCCCTTCGCGCGTGCAGTTCCTTTTTTTTTTCCCTTCGGTCTGCGTATAGCTGCACGTCTTGCTTGTTGCGGACGCGCATGCCTTTTCGTTTTCTTCTTACGTGCTCGTAAACGGCGACGTGGGCTTAGAGCAGTTGCCACATTCCGTGACTGAGGCACACAACTCCGTGCTTTTCCTTCTTTTCCTCTTCACGGAAGTAACGTGTGCCATTTGCTTATATCGATTACCCACGACAGTGGACACAGAATATAATAGGAGATTCGCACCTATCGGTGAAAGCGAGTGAAAAACCGCATCTTAATTCACAGTTTCAATTTTCACTTTTCTCTTATGAGTAGAATTTACCGAACCCAGTGCATAATGACGACGTGGGCGTTCGTTATTATGCCCCATGCCTGCTTGGAGAAACAAAAGACAATGTTGTAGACGTCGCATAAGATTCGTCATCACGAGGAAACTGCAGTTACGACGTAGCTTGCTGACGATGCGAGAAAAAGAGGGATTCGTCGTTACTACTGGATGTAAGATTGCCTTTCCATTGCTAAAGCAAGAATTTCAACTCTGACGTGAGGCATACGCTCTTAAATACGACGGAAGTTTTCCATCGCCATTGTCGATTTCGGAGACGTGTTTACGGTGTCGCCATTACGTCGGCCAAAGCGTGCAGTACGCCCGTTGGTGCGTAAACATCCTCAGCGCGAAGCGTTAGCGTACATCGTTCATATGGTCGTCAGGGTGTCTCCTTCATGCGCGGCTATTTTAGCCGCGTCCGTCAAATGGAGGCCGTTGTCTCCCTGTTAACGACGAAGTTCTGGCCTCCTCGACACAGTGCGTGACAAATTTCGATGTTGACAGTGACATCCGTTGCACTTAGCTCACGCTGTTTTTGTTTTCTTTAATAGGCATACGCTTCTCTTAACTGTTTATCTTGTTGTCTTTCTAAATAAGTAAAGAAAGAAAACACGTGGTTTGGTTCAGAGCGACGGTGCGGAGGGCACTTTTTTCCAACCTGCCTGGCGTCGCCAGGGTGTGCGCTGTGTTCGGCATTTGACAGAGGTGCTATAATTGGAGCCGCGACGCCCAAGCTGCCGCAGCATTAAAAGTGTGGCGACCGGCCGTACGATTGAACCCGGAAACGGGAACCGAACGTTTTTGGAACGAACATAAAAGTTACTGGAACAGCTGGATCTCGTTATAACCTCTGCGCGTTCGAATGCACATGCTGAAAACAACTGTGGAGGGAAATGCAAACAAAAGATTCAAGAGAAATAGATGTTCAAGAACACGGAGCGTGTTTCCATGTGTATTCCTAGCATGCTATATATACTTCAGATGCGAGGGGTGACGCCATACCCATACGTCAACTTATATATACTCCACAAGCACACAACCTGGTCAGTCATATGACGTTACAGGAAATCTATATTGTCTGGTATACATGTCTGCGTTTCGGAGTATGGCCATTGAGCACCTTCCTTGCGCAAGAAGCACCATCGGTTCTGCTACAAGCATTTGTGATTTATCTATCGAACTTGCTGCTGGCAATCAGGCTTTAAAACCTGGGGAATAGAATGCCCAAATCTTTTGTATTTTATTAGTGTAGATTCACCTCTTACCCGGCGTTTCTGTTGTACGTATGAGTATTGTAGACCTACATAATTGCGACAGTCATAACAGTGACTGCTCTCACTACAGCGTCAGGTGTGACGTGGTCGATCGCTCACATACGATCCTTTGCATCACAAAGGGAAATCTGTCATGACGTTACTCGCTATTATGCAAATGCACTACATAAGCTACAAACTAAACATCTGGCTTGACGGTAATGTGCCACCGGTTTGATTAAGTTCAGTTCTGTTCTCGTTGCTGTGATCGCATGGTTTCACGTGCTTTATGCTAACAAGAAGTTCAGTAGAAGACGGAGTCTTGAAGTTATGCGCCTTGTGATAGGCTCTTGAAGTGGTGGGTTCTCGTGGCGGTAGGCTTTCAATAACGAAGTCAAATCTTTTCTGACGCTGGAGCGTTGTTCGACGAGTGCTCATCGTTGTTTTAATGCAGCTTCATTGCCTCATCTGTCGGTATTGAACATTTCATTTGAAAGTGACCGCTAAACTTGTAGACGATATTTTTTCTGCTGCTGTCATCATCTCATTCTTCCTACCAGCAAACCTGTATACATGAAAATAAGGCTACGATCCCAAAAATGACCGCAGAGCATGAAACAGGTGATATATATAAGAAGGTGGATCGCACAAGAGTGGCATATACGCCCTGGCGTTGCTGGTTCTGTGTTCGTGAACTGCACACGCATTCAGCGAGGGAGCGGAGGGCCACCGGCAGCTGTGAATGAAACGCCGGTGAATTAGCGGCGCGACGTGGCCTTCGTTCTCCCCGTCGGTGTTTCCCCTGTCGCGGGTGTCCCGCTAGCGGACGTGTGCGCGCGCGAAAAAGCACGACCTCTTTCCTCCGGAGAGATCGCCTTGTTCGGCCGCAGCCTCCTGAGATCCTGCCAGCTTCATCTTTTCTGCAGCATACTCCCGCTATATTTTGTTTTTTACTTCCTCATTGGGGACTGCGCGTTCTACAATTTTTTCCTCCACTTTTTTTTAGTTTTGCTCTCGTGTAGACCTTCTTCAAAAGCGCCTCCTCCAAGCAATGCTCCTCTTCCTTCGAGATTTCCCTTGACGACTGGGAACCCCGGGTTTTTATTTTGGGCACGGCCGGCGCCGGCCGACGCTGTGTGAGACACGAGTGGAACTCGAGGAAGTGGCGCAAGAGAGAAAGGGTGAATGTCTCTCTCTTCTTAACCGGAATCTGAAGCGTACCTACTGCTAGGGCTCTAGCCTCTTTCCCTTTGGCACGAGCGGAGAAGGTGGCGAAGGGCGGCTGCTCTTCGCTGTCGGGCCGAGAGATGAACACCTTTGGACGCGAACTCATCTCGCCGCTCTGTTCCTCATTTGTTTTCTCTTCCTCCGCGCCTTCTCTCTCTTTTTTTTTTTTTTTTGCGAACACCTCTGTCCGAGGTGAGAGCGAGAGTGTTGTTAACCTTATGAGCATCATATGGTAACATCATATGGGTAACATATGGTTATCGGTTTTCTACCCTACACTGAAGGCTAGCGGAATGAGAGCTAGAAAAACTAGAAAGATTGAAAGAGAGAGAATGCGAGCACTGCAGGCACACAGGAGTACAACTGGTCACTGCCCTTATGCTCATATACGGACCACAAACTGCAGTGTTATGACAGTGTTCCGAATGTAACGTCCTGGCGTATCCTTTCGTCGCGTACCCCGCTCCTCTGCCATCTCCTGCGATGCGAAGTCACCGGATTATATTCCAGGTCTGTGATTTGTTTATGCACTTAAGTAACTTAAGCAGACTCACTCTGACATTGATGCTCCTCCACGAGCCTCTTATTTAACGCCTGGTTTGGAACGTTTGATCATCACATACAGACACTGCCCGCGTTTATACGAAGCCTGTCAGCTCGCTCAGAGAGCGAGAAAAACAGACGCGGCAGGCACTTCTCCGCTCGCCTAAACGAGGAGAACGGTCAGACCAATAATAATAAAGGCGGGCGTGTTGGGGCGCCTCGACAGCCTCTCTATCGTCTTTTCTTTCTCTTTGCTGCGCCCTTAGCGATGAACGTTAGCGCCGCTCGACAACCTTCATATCCTCTTCATCACCTCTGTGTGGAATTACAGTGCAGCGCCTGTGTTCGCACCGCCAAGCCGCGGCGGGACTTCTACGCGGTCTGTCTGTGTGCTCGCTCTATTTCTTTTCAGGCCCGTCTTTCCCACTTGCACCCTCTCTGCCATATTTCGCCCAGTGTCTGCGTTCTTTTTTTTTCTCTGCCCCTCTGACTTTGCTTCTCTGCACGGCTTTGTTTCGCACTCTCACCCATTCACTTTATTTTTCACTAGCCCCTCCTCACTCCCCCTACTATACGTTTTGCCGGTAGGGCATCTCTCCTTTCCAAGTTCCCCCTTCCCAGCGCCAACTGTCTCTGTATTTTTAACCTTTCGGGCGTCGAGAGAGCCGCCCCCTCGAAGCGGGCCGGGGTTCCGGGCCCCGGTCCTCTCTTCTCGGCTGCCGCACGCGGCTGCTGCTCTCTGCGCTAGTTTCGTGCTGCTCGGAGTTTGCCCGCTTTTCTCCCGGCCCCGCGTGCACACGCACACTCACACGGATGCTCAAGTTCGCCGTGAGCGGCAGGCAGGGCTCGCCGACGCCTAAGGTGAGCCGTGCGATTACTCCTCAGATCGATAAGTTTTAAGTTTGATTGTACTTCACTTAGCGAGGAGCCGTTGCTTTTTTTTTTTTTTTTTTGCGCCTGGCTCTGGTTATGCCGCGGCGTGCATTGCTTGACTGATTAGGGCGTAGTGATCGCACATTTTCTTATATCTTTCCCTGGCGAATGTATCTAAACTTTTTCGCTTCATAAAATATTTTACTGCGCCCATCTGGGTTGCTAACAAGTGGATAGCACGGGGGGCGGCAAAGAAGGGAGCGAGAAGGGTACGGTGATATTAAGAGCTGAGCTGACATGCACAAGACACAGTGGTCATGTTTGGCCGTGTTTTGTCACGTTTCTGACATTTTTTTTTAACGAGCATCGCATATTTAGTGCTATCTTTTTTTCTTCGCTCCACTGACGCGTAGCACTTATATGAAAGGTTCAGAATACTGGGAACATATAATAATAAATTCTGGGGTTTATAATACTGGAACACTCAGAACACTAACTTTTTCCCCCGGAGTGTCAGTGCATCTCCCAGCCTTCTTGTTAGCGCTGGAAGTTACGGAAATGTTTCACAAATTGCTGAACCCCCGACTACATACCTCAGCCCATAGGGGAGTGACTACCCGGTGTGCATCGAAGTTAAGGCTCCCAAAACTGCGCATGTGTTGCTCGAGGTGGTTCTTTTTCCCGTGACGACCTCGAACACTCGGCTCGCGAGAGAGGAGGACCGCGTCGCATATCAAACGACCGCGCGAGTCATCTGCGGGCTCCATTCGTCACGCGCGCGAAACGTCAGCGGCCGTCACCGTCAGCCAAGCCGACGACGGGCTCACTCACACATACTGGGTCATTCTTCCTTGCGGCTCGGCTGCGCCACCGAGCTCTGGCGCGGACTGGTGCATCATCATCCTCTATTTTTTCTGGTGTCCTTCGCCTCTTTATTCTTTCGGCATCCGCATAGACTTCCTGTTTGTGTGTTCATCGCTTCCGCTTCCTCCTCCTCTGCGCCCTGTGATCTGCGCTGTCACTGGTTCCCTTCAGAAGTCCCCCTCTTCCCCCTGCGCCATCACCGTGATGGCGGCAAACGGCGGCGGTGTCTTGTGTCACTGCGTGTCGGACGACGACGCGGGGCTGCTCTGAATTCCGTGAGCGTACTACGAGGCCGTCGGTAAGGAGGGGGAGGTCTTGCGTTTCGTCGTTTCTACCGTTTCTTTATTTCGTGTTGTTTCTTTTCATTTCGATCTCTCGTTTTTCTTCGTCGCCTCTGCGACCTGCTGAAACACGTCACGTATAGCCGCTAGTCTATATGTAGCGTGGGTTTCTGCGCTCCCTTTAATCGGCAGGAAGGTTAGACGTAGGCGGTGTTGGACCCACCAGTGGATGCAGTCCTATCGTCGATACAGGTCCGCCGATTCATGACATCACCACACGCAATCTGTATACCTCGTGATCGTCGCTTGTTATGAGGACAGGTCAAAGGCCTAAAGAAAAAACAAGTCAGATAGAAACCACGTGCAAAAACCACGCTGAAGTTACGCTTCTACTTTAGCAAAGCTTGTTCCGCCGTGACCTGCGCATCACTGCATCGCTTTTCATCGCACGTTAGCACTATGCTGATCATACTGCGTGCGATGCCGACAGTGCTCCTTCTCTCTTGCCTGGTAGATACGCTTGCAATACGGCGATGCACAACCGGTCGTTACTCTGTGTTTTCTTTAATAGCACTGACCCCTCGAATAAATATTCTCGCGCAGCTGTGTATAGCGAAACACGAGAGGTCTCGTGTTACTAGGTCACGCACCCGTATTGGACTACCGACAGGGCAACCCCGACAGCCTCGTCAGTTCAGAGACGCCCACGGTTGCTGACTGCATAACCGCTTGAGTCAGCGTATTACGCCGTTCTCGGAGTCCTTGAACGGCTAAGCTGTATTCACAACGCTTGTGAACCGCTATTTTAGGTGGCACTGGCTGCGCCTGTTGGTTTTGGCAAATGTGGTATTGGAGCTTCGCCGCAGCGGTTTCTTGTTTAAGCAGTACCCTTGCTTTTCTTTAGCTCGAACTCGTTGATCCGCCGTGGCGAACCTACTCGTTTGGCTGTTGTGTTTAAGGCCCACGGACGCGGCGCAGCAGGGCTTCGGGTTTTGGGCCGGCGGTTCAAAATATTTGCTTTGAGCTTCGAAGACTCGTGATCCGGGTGTCACTGGGCGCCACGCACAGGAGCATGTCTTATGTTGTTCTCAGAAGCGGACGTAATGATCTTGCTTGATTGAATGAGTCGGTTCAAATAGAAGCGAATGGCCGTGGAGAAACCATCACCGGCCTGTCTTTCTATTCATCATCAAGTTCCATTCATATCGTCAATCAATTAATAATCGACTTCTGTTCTTGGAAAGCCATTCGTGTCTTAAAAAAACGCTTTAGCGATCGGAAGTGCTGATCGGTGCTATAGTTTACTTTCTCGTCTTGTTGATGTTCGGGGGCTGAAAGATAAGGATTGCGAAAGTGTGGCTTGTAATGAATGAAGATTTGTTTGTTCGCGCACTTACGGCGCTGTTCTGATTGTGTTGCTTGCTTTATGTTCGCTCTGATAGCCAGACGATTAGTGTACGAGCTTTAACTTCAAGTGTGCTGCTTCGATCTATAGGGCGAGTTGGTAAGTCATGGTTGTCTGGGTGCGTTAATTAAGAGACAGAGACGATGCTAAGTACAAGGAGAGAGGCGAGGCGCACGAATCGTTTCCATGTGCACATAGGCGTGCGCAGGGTTCCCCATCAGGGGTGGGGGGGCAAAGGTTCATCGCAGCGCCCCCCCCCCACCCTACTAAGTCAATGTATGGGGCGGATTTTGCGCCCCCCCCCCCTCTTAGGTGACTAGAAGGGTCAATGTACGGGGTAGATTTTGCGCCCCCCCCCCTCTTAAGTGATTATGGGGGGCGGCAGCCCCTCCTGCCCCCTCTCTGCGCACGCCTATGCATGTGCATATTCGTGCTCCTCACTTCGTCTCTTCAGTGCACGCCAGCACAGTGTTAACTTATATAAAGGTTGTTTCAGTTAATTTGCACCGAGTATTAAAAAACGCGCTAGGCGTGTCGAATCGGCCCAGTATTGTTCTAAGCCGTATGCATCTCGTCATGATATTCTTTCCAATTCGCCAAGGTTGGTAATTTCTGAAGATTGCTTAATTAACCTTTAACATAGAAACTCTAGCGAGAGACCTTCAATAGAAAAGTTGTAACGCTTCTTCACCAACGTCGAATTATTTCATCTATGCTAACATAACAGCCTTGTTTTATTTTTTAACGCTTTTCTTTATAGTGTGCATAAAAAAAATACTTGACGCAAGTTAGCTGAAACGGTCTCGGTATTATGGGTAAGGCTTTGATACATCGAAATTGTTTTTACGAGACGTTGACATTTTTGTGGTGCTGCCGCAAGTAATGCTCCTCAATTACCTTCGGTGATTGCGTCAGCTAGGCGGCTTAAAGAGGGACGCATCTTCACTTGCGTCAATGGCCAGAATGTAAACAAACAGAGTCTGGAGCAACGTATAACTTTCCAGGAGTGGCAGAGGCCCGGTGAGCGCTGCTGCTTTGAACTGCTCTGGCAGGACGCCCACGTCGTTAGATATTATCGGTTGCTCTGCCTCGATAACTGCGAGAGGCCCACGCTGCATGCGTCTGCACTTTGTCGTCGGTAGGCCACTGCTTTTATTCCACTGTTGAAGCGGAATAGGGTGTGCCACATTTCTTCGCGAATGCTGGTGTTTGCTTTGCTTTGACGAGGGGCAGCTGCGGAGTGCCGACAAGTGTTGCCGGAGAGAGAGACACCGCAACATTAATAAGGCTTCACAAACGTCCCATCGCTCAGAAAACGCTTGAAGGTCGATTGCGGCAAGTGGCTGACATGCTCTTGGCAGATTTATTATTTATGTGCAACTACTGAAGGTTGATAGGTACCTGTAATCATCGGCACCCTATATCGGTAAATGTACCTGCGAGCCTTTGTGGTTGGCCTTTGTTTCAACAGAGATCTGAGCTTAGTCTGGGACTACGCTTAGCTACGCTGGTGGTTAACTAAGCCAACACAAAAATACAAGGAAACTGAAGTTGAGTATTGCCTATAGGAGTGCCCAGTAATTCGCGTTATTTCAGCTGTATCAAAGCAGAGTATTAGGGTGTACGTATTTTCAGCCTGACGTATTACAATGACTGTCGCATTAACGCGATTAGCATTCAAATAGTGTAGCGACAAACCGCTTTCGTTAAGACATTTTTATAACAATCTGTAGAAGGGAAAGTGCGCCTTTGGACAGTACAAAGAATGCTCCACGAAGTTCGGCCTTCCAATTATTGCCAGCTTTCCTGCTGCCACTGTAAAATTTTATAGTGTATTAACCTTGAAGAGTACCCAGGTTCTGTCATTTGCTTTACGTTCAGATATAAAGCTACTGTTTTTTTCTCTCTCTTTCAGTGTTATTATTATTACCTTCCCCCCTTTTTTTTTTTTTTTGCAAGCACGTAACTGACGCTGAGCTAACAATGCCAAAAGCAATAACATTGTGATGGAACTTGCTCGGGATCATAATTGGGCTGGAATACACGCAGACGTCCATGAATGGTTACCCCACGCTAATCACTTGTCAATTAGCCAAATATTGCTAATTAACATTTATCTTACCGAATATATTGTAACTGATGAATTGACGAGGGGCATCCACTTCGAACGAATTTTCAAAGTGACACTTGTTCCGAGATATTAATTGCTGAAATATGGTGCGTAATGCATGGGCGTACTAGTTACTGTTGTGCTTCAGTACACAAAGGCGCTTTACAAAAGTAAATGTTTGATCGCGCATATTTAAAAATCCGTGCCGCCTTCAAATTTCATGCCATGTGGATGGCATGAAATGGCACTCGCTAGCTACAAATTTCTGTGCGTAAGGTAATTAACTGAAAACTAAAATTCTAATTAGAGCCATAACTAGAGATTAGCGCAGTTTCAACATTTAAGGACGTCCACAGCACCTGATAGTTTATTTCGGTGAAATTTTCGTTTTTCGTTGAAACCCTATCTTTAAGAACATTTGGCAGTCCTCGGGGAAACACCCCGTAAAGTTAAAGGGGCCATGCAACACTTCTTCAGCATGGTCAGAAAACACTGCCGATCGGTATTCGAGGCTCCTGAGAAACATTATAGCGCAGCACGTGTCCTGGAATTTACAATTAATTCTCATAGTCAGCTAGTAATCGTTCCCTCTTCTTTTTACAAATGATGCCATATACCCAAATGACCGCGCAATATACCCAAACTTCAGGCCATTGGCTGATTTGAGCATCGTGATCTGCATAGGTACCGCTACCGTAGCAAGAGGCCGCCAGGTGCCCGCGCTCGCAATCACACGGACAGCAAGTAGCGCGTTCGAAAAAAAAAAAAGACAAAGAAGAACAAGAACAATGCTCTAAGTCCGGACGCGCGCGTGACGTAACTTCTTTCCTCCGTGCAGTCCCTGCCTGCTTAACTTCTAGCGCGCTTGTCGGGACGAGAGAAAAGAGAAATCAATTACAGCGAGCCACAAATCTCTGTAACTCAGCTCGTAGTTCACCAATTCTAAAAATTTTTGCGGCGGTCGATTCGTGAGGCAATAAACTCATTTAATAAAGTCATTCGATTGTTACTAGGAGAAGTGTTGCGGGGCCTCTTTAACGGAAAAAATAGAAATAAACCGTACGTGATGCAACCAGCACGAGCCAAAATCATTCCATACGCAGTGATTCCACTCCTGCGCCAACTGCGCCAAAGTGCGCCAAATTGTATTTACTGCGCCATCCTGATAATGTCGACGAAATTTGCGCCAAACTGCGCCAAAGTCTCGGGTTTGGGGCCGTCTATCACCGGAAATCGCACCGCCGGCGCGTCAGAACATGTGCAGCTCGATCTTGAGGCTGCCAATAAAGTCGCAATCATGGACCAAGAATTATTCCGCTGAATAAATAGCGCTCGCGCGTGCGTTCCGAGTAAGCCACGATGCCATGCACGGTGCCGACGCAGCTTCTGTTCTGCAAGTCGGCTCGACAGCAAAACGCGCTCTCCGCAGAGGCTTGTGACGTCTAGCCTATCGGTAACGAGAAAGTGCGACGGCGATTGATCGGCGGACGTCGTCTGTTATAGAAACGCTGCTGATAGCTCGTTTCAAGCGTCCGCACGGCATGTAAGGAAAGCAATGTTCAGTAATAACTACATGAGTGCCGCTAAAATGTCTGTCACTTCTGTTTCCGGACATCGCGGAATGAAATCTGGGATCGCTCGCAGTAGATATATGGGACAATATCGAATTTTCCTTGCTTCGCGTTTATGGAAGAGCACGCGAACGGTGGAAACGCGTTGACACTTTTCCTCAAATATACTTTATCCATGGATCTTCATCCAGAACAGCTTTTTCGTAATTCCTTCCGCCAGCACGTCCGAGTTTGTAATCACTCTGCAGTAAATACCCCCTAAAAGGCCCTGCCCTTTCGAGCTCACGTGCTAGGGTTCCAATTCGAATTTTTTGCTTGCTTTTTTTAAAATGTCATCTCATTAGTAAAATCATATCTCCTGGTCGGAGCAGCCGCAAATGCGCAGCTGTCAGTAGCGGGCCCGTCGCTGACGGCCCACAGTGAAGCGGCTACGCCATGTTACACGTCCGCCCCTCGCTTTCGGGGGTCAATAGCTAACGGTTAAAAAAAACTCAGTTTCGCTTAAGAGCGAAGCAATGAATGCGAAACCAAAAAAATTGTATTGTGAAACGAAGTAAGCCTAGCAGCTAACTCTTTTGGATCCGATCTCGCGTAACTCAACAAAACGCTGGTTTAAGGGAATATGGCCCCTCCAGGAACCGAAGCGTTTTCTTGCTCCGAGTTCTCTAAACGTTAAGTAAGCGTTGAGGGCACAGCAAGTTTACGAGTCGTCTCCTGATGCCTTGAGGTAGCGCGCGCGCAAGCGACTGCGTCCTTCGAAAGATGCGCCCCCCCCCACCCCCCCCCCTTCCGCTCCCCTGGCGTCCCTTCATGCTCCTTACGAAAGACGGCCGGGGCGTTTCCTCTCTGTTTGATGAGCAATCGACGGCAGGCCCGCACGCGGGAAGATGTTATCTCATGCGCTGTCCGTGCGGCTGAGACAGAAGGCCGGCTAGTTTAATCTCCGCTTCAGCCGCGTTCGTCGCCAGCGCTCGCGAGATTTTACCCGCGGCTAGAATGCGCGTGGTGGTGTTATTAATTTGGACTTTATACGGAAAATTACGGCAACGGCGACGGCAAAAATCCGCCGAGAGTGTCCATATAATTGCTATTGCAAGGGTCAATGTACAGGGCATATTTTGCGCCCCCCCCCTCTTAGGTGATAAGGGGGGGGCGCCCCCCCTGGCCCCCCTGTGCGCACGCCTATGCTCCTGAGATGATTTTTTCCGAGATTTGCAATGAATCGAAATATTTCTAGCCTTCATAAGAGCCCCATAATAATGCTCAGGTGCTTGAATGTTAATGCAATATGCTTCTGCATTGCACTCCAGGATGTAAAATTCGCTGCTCCAAAGTGCTCCCAAATGCAAAATTATCTGCTCCAAAGTGCTCCAAGATGAAAATTTTGCTGCTCCAAAGTGCTCCAAAACGGAAATTTTGCTGCTCCAAAAATTGCTCCAAATCAGAAGTCCTCGGTAGCATCACTGCATACGATGAGACATGCCTGAAGGCGTACACGGCGTCCAACTATTACAAGAATTGTACGCGTCCATAACTGTCGTGGAGGGAACTACGCCGCTTATCAATCCATCTCCCATCCTTTCATTATAAGCTTGTTTCGTGGACGCTCGCAAGAGGAAGCTCGCGTTTCAAGTCTTGCGTGCTTGTGTTGTTTTAATCTCCCGATCGGGCTGTCCTTCCTTATCTGTAATGCCGTAATCAAGCACTAACTGCGCTTAATTATAATATGTCTCGAGCGCAACATGTGACCGGCGCCAGAGCAACTGGTGGGAGTAGTCCGAAGTCGTAAATGTTAATAAGAGAGTATTCTTCAAAACGACGTCCGTGCGCGCGTGACAGCATATAGCCGAGTATGCATGTGGTCTGGCTGACTACTTGTTTACGCCCGTCACATCCGACGCGAAGGCGGACCCGCGTCTGCAAAATAGGCCATCGCATTTATCACGCCTGACGCGAAGGGTTTTTTGCTCTAGCCGGGCACGCTGTCCTGCGGGCCAAAGGAGTCGCTCTTGCAACGACAAAGCGTGCACGCTTCCTGGCCACTCTGCGCGTGCGGGCGCTATATATAACATCCTTGACTCCGATGTCGGCCGGGGCGTGATAACGTGTCGTTGTTGTGGCCACAGCTGGCCTATCTCACTAAGGCGCGGATTCTGTTTTCTCAACGCATTCCAGCAAACGGTGGACTAAGCAAAATGTAATGACCCGGTATGGAGTTTCATGCGATCCTCGATCGCTTAACGTTGCCCCTGCCTATCTTCCTTATTTTTCTGCCTCTTTGATTCGTATGCGCAAATACATTTGATTTAAGAAGATAACGTGACTATAGAGTGATAACATTCTCTCCAGAAATAATGCAGGTGTTGGTTTTGATAAGCCAGAAAAAGTCACCCTCGCTTATCGACTTTTCATCGAGCCTTGAACTATATATATAGCGCTGTATACGTTAGATAAACATTTTGTTTCGAAATGCTGTTGCGACCTTTTCTAGACGAGAGAGAGAGATAAGATACTTATACGCACAACCTAAACTCCGAACTCTTGCAGCTGCTTCAGCTGTGAGTGCCCGCTAACCTAAACTTAGTCACATATGTTTCTATTTGTCACTTTTGTCACTTCCATTATCGGTGAGCGACAAGTGGCGAACAGCTCGCCAAGATATCAGGGTCTCGCAATATGTTGTTGGGGTTTAATGTCCCAAAACCACGATATGATTATGAGGTAGGATGTAGCGGAGGGCTGCGAAAATTCCGACCACATGGGGTTCTTTAACGTGCGCCTAAATCGAAGTACACGAGCCTTACGCATTTTCGCCTCCATCGAAAATGCGGTCGCCACGGCCGGGATTCGATCCCGCGACCTTCTGGTCAGCAGTAGAGCACCATAACCACTAGAACATCTTGGTGGGTATCGGGGGCTCGCAATGGCGGGATAATATTATGAGAAAGTGGTTGTTATTTGATGGTATATATTACGAGACATCGTGCAACGCGAGGACATTCTTCCATGCAGCTATATACGGAAACGGTTTCATGAATTGTCTGTCGCGCAGCTGCAGGGGCTTTCATGAATCACGTGAATCACGCTATATGCTTCTACCGTTTCAACAAACATTTATTGCTTTGACTCCGCTTTGCGTATAGACGAATTCCACCGGACATACGTCACGGAAATGCGGTGGCGCTGTCGTCGGGCGTTTAGTTTCGCGCGGTAGGCAAAAGCCGCCGTGCCTACCGCAGTTGCTGCTGTGTTTTCGCTGGTGCGTGCGCTGTTTGTCGTCGTGCAAAGAAGAAAAAACGGTGTATCGACGAGCAGCGCCACAGTTATTTGCGCAAGAGGGCAGGAGAATTGGATGGAATAAGTTTTTTTTTTTTTTTCATTAGCTGTTTACGAAAAGACCGTCGCAAGAAATCAGCGGCAGCTGTAAAACGCAAGAAATTTGTCTCCGACGCCGGCTCATCGGTTATGATTTGGAGCAGCTTACCCAGCAGAAAGGATTAGCCTTGTCAAGCGATTGTCATCATCATGTGCAGCACCGCATTTCTTGGCATAAGCCTTGTGTGGAGGCACAGCGAGCACGTTTACGTTGTGGACAGCATTGTCACATATGTGGAGAATTCTTCACGGTTGCCATTGTTGATATAACTTTTTTTTCCATTGTTGATATGTCTTAGACGCGCCAAAAGGGTTTCATTGTACTCGCGTGAACTAAAGTGTGGCTCGGTCATGGCGCATGTGTTTCTTTCTGCTTGGGCACGGTTCATTAACACAGCCGCGACTTCGACTATGCTTTTCCTAATCTTATGCGGCTGCGATGATACACCTGACAAAAGTGTATCGTGCAGGGCTTTTCTGGCTGCGGTGCGCTTCACGGTATGTCCATGTCTGTCGGAATTCACAGAAAAACAACACTCGGGAAACTTGCCGCGTCTGTTTACGGGCTGTACGCATTTCGCGGTCTCGACTTGAGCGTTAGGAGGGAGCCGCGGACCGCGGTTGCCTGACAGGTACGTAGGCGCCTTGTCCCCAGCGTGTAGTTGAAGCATTATCGCAAGCGTGTCACGGATGAAAGTGTCGCCGAGATCGCCCTTGCATTAGTTAACAAATTGAAACGTACATGTGTGACCTAGACGGTCGCAACGGCGATGATATTTCGCAAATGAGTCACATTCCCGCCGTCAAGATATCTCATGTTTTGATGACGTTCTCAGAGCTGGAGCAACACGTCAACACGATGTTCATATCAGAATCCCTCTTACAGCCACAGCAACTTCCTCTGTTGCGGCCACCGCTTGTAAACATGCGGGAGGCGACCCGACGCGCGGTGCTCGGAGGCAGCTTTTGCAGCTGCTGCGCCAGTTGTCACGTGATCACAGAGGGCGGTAGCGCGCTTCAAGCTGGGCCGGCTGGGCGGAACCTACGCGCTGTGACGTCGCTACAAGGGCCCTAAATATATCGACGGCGCCTACCGCTGTTTACAAACATGGAGTAGGTCTGCGGCCCGCCGAAACCTAAATCAAACAGTTGCCGAGACGGGCTCATAAGAAGTAATTAATGAAGTCTCGAGACGGAATTTACGATCGCACGCGTGACTTCACACGGTCCATTAACCCTAGGGCATTCCGCGAAGCGTGCAGCACTTGTCGTGATAGGGGATCAGCGGGTGTTTTATACTTCTGACTGTGAACGCCTCCGACAGCGGGCCCTCTGCCGACCGTTGCTCCGGCGCATAATAGACTTGTTAGCTGGGATGCCGCTATCACCGACTATTTAGACTGCGAACGCTGCGAAGTGCGTTCAGCGGTCGTACTAGTAATTTTCTCACCAAGCCTCAAGCGGCAAGTCCGCTAGCCCGTGAAACATCCCTGTGTGTCGTGTCTATTAAGCGGTTATGGATGCCGTCTGAAGAACGCCGAAGCTCAACGCGGCCGCTCAAAGGAACTCTCGGGATGGATTTTTGCCTCATGCCTTAAGTCCCGCATACGAGAGGCGCATTAGCCGCTGCCGCAGGCTCCATGGCCGCGCGTGGAATTAGGCGTGTCGTCGCCGCTTGCCTCCTACTTGCTTGATGAACTGTTGCCGCTGCAGCATTGGCCGAGCACGCGTCGTTTGCTGCGCGTAATCACCTTCGCGGCGACGGAAGGTTGGACAGCATTTTCGTAACAGTCTCGAACGAATTCCCGCCGCAGCCCTGGGGCTTCGTTGTCGCATACACTGTTCTATACCCTCGAGCTGTTGGGGCCTGTGCTTCTTGTGTGGAGCGCTTATCGCCTTTCGCGATTATGCCCTTGTGCGCTAGCATGAACGCTTAAGAACACGGTGTCGTGCCAATAGATCACCCCAAGGTGCAGTAATTGATTCTGCGTGAACAGGCAGCTCGTTCAGACGGCGGACATGTTTGTCGGTGCGCGACGGCCAGCTGAGTATACAGGGAGCACACGAAGAAGTTGATTGCGTTCCTCGTATTGTAATATGCAGATGTCTCTTAATTTTTTTTAAACCTTTAACATTACTACGAGAAACATGCTTGACACGTGTTGATGCAAGAGTTTGACGCCACGGTACCCTGTTTTATGTACCCTTGTTTACAACCGTGCTCAAAAGTGAAAGACGTCGTCCATGGTTCACTTTTGTGTGTGTGTGTGTGTGTGTGTGTGTGTGTGTGTGTGTGTGTGTGTGTGTGTGTGTGTGTGTGGTGTGTGTGTGTGTGTGTGTGTGCACCAATTATGTGTAACTTAGCGGCTCAACTTTTGTTATTGGTCACTGGTTGCGCAGCTATGCTCAAAAATAATATCCTAGATGGTCAACATGGTCTGTAAATTTGCCACTGTGAACGAAAATTTAAGTAGAAGTGGTAGTTACTTACTGCTGTTTTTTCTCCTACTAGTTAGACAATGCCTTTTTTTTTAACTTTACTTCCTTTTGCACGCTTTTATTGCAAATATTGATTTTCTTCCGCAGTCTGCTGCTTTTAAAAGGCAAACGAAGTTATATTCAGCCGCAAGAACCACGAAATGCTGCACGTGTGACACGTAGCTGAACTGACTTCCTCTACTTAGTTTCATGTCGTCGACTTTATGCTACCTAATATGAATATTGATTACGTAAGAAATCACACTGGCAGATCGCATCGCTGTCCCGCAGAGTGCACAATGTGACATAATTAGAGGTAAGAGCAGTATTTCACGGAGACAAGCGTCTCGCGAGGTTGCCGAAAACGCATTCGTATAGCAGGGAAAACGACGTAATTGCATGGTCCGCGTGCATACGTCTCGGGGCTCAAGGCGCGATCGTCTATAGACTATGGGCCCACCTGAACGGTAAAATGTGGCTGTGAAACATAAGCCCACATTTCTGCGCTCAACCATGGCAGTCAACTATAGCGTAGATGACATTCGCACGAGGTCGCTGCCCGAGCAATCCAAATGAACAGTCTCGAAGAGTAGCATTCAGTGGTTGGGGGAGAAGAGGCATTCACTTCGCGTCAAATGTCATTAATCTAAAGTGGAACGAGAGGCGGATGTGTCGGAAGAAAAACATCGCACGAGTCGACAGGACCCCCCTGGCTAGAACAATTCTTGCGATGATGTTCGAGAAACTCGACACTTCGTCTTCATGTTGCTTTCTGACTCTCCCACTGGTAGCATAGGAAGACGCTACGGGAAGAAGCTAGAAATTAAGAGGACGGCTCTGCCAATTAAGCGAACAAGCTGGGTGCCCCCTGGGGCCATGGCGTTTTAGCCTCCTGTGCTCAGACATTCAAGGCCGTTTTCATTTCGGTGGCGAGACTCCAGGCATCTCCTCTGGATAGCGGAGGGAGTGCGTTGCCCTTCGGGCTCTCCTCATACGTCTGAGACGATTGAGCATCTGGCTCCCACTGTGCCAATATACGCTTGGCCTTAGTTTTGTTCGGGCAGGTATCTAACACTGGTTTCAAACGGTCACTTTTGATCACGATCGGGCCTGATTCGGACAGAATTTTTTTATCATGATTAGTTACCTTACGCAAGCGTCAGAAGAGAACCAAACACTGTTCAGCAATTTGATCATGGTCGGGCTTAATCGCGATCAGCGGTGCGTGGCGTGACACCGGTGGAAAACATGAATTCCGAGGCCTTACGGGCCTAAACTCTTGAACATGATGACGTGGGAATCTCCGGAATCATTTTGACCACTTCGGTATTTTGAATGCGCACCGAAATACACAGTTGTTGTTACTTTTCGCCCACGTCTGAATGCGGCCACTATGGCACGGATCTGAACCAGCAACCTCAAGCTTAGCAGTGCGACACCGTATGGCGTAACCACCACAGTGGCTTCGGGCGATTATATCAACGTGTTAATTCCAAAATTTGCATCTCGCTCGCCTGCGAGCCTTGTCTGTATGTAGTGCATTTAAGTCGGCACAAAAGACGCGGACACAGAGAAGCCTCTTCGCTTCACTGCCCGATTCACTGTGCCCGTGTCTTTTGTGCGCGCGAAAATTTCACCATGAATCTAGGAGCAGCGTTCGTATACTAACTAGAGAAGCAGGAAGCGTGCGCGGAGCAAGTGCCATAACCCATTTATCACCTGAAAAGCTTTTGGCGTCCTCTGGCTAACGAAATGTACGAAAGAAACTATCTTGAATACTAATCAATGGCGCCGAAATGACCAGAAGCTTAAATTCCTATCTAAAGTGCTGTAATCCTATTCAACGTTCCTGTGTGCATTTTTGCTGGCAGTTTGCCGCCACGTGTAATCTTCGAGGATCTCCTTCTTTGTCCCCTGCTGCGCGTGAGATGCATTTGCATTCAACGAGCTTCCCGGAAGGTGCCAGGTACTAATTGTCACTATGAAAATAGGGGTTTCAACTGACAAATGTAAAACCTATGGTCTTCGCAATCACGTGCTTTCAATTCCCACTTAGTGCTCTGAACGTTACCAGAAAACGAATTTCCTGCCGATGCGTTTCTGTTATCGTCAGTCTTGTTGATTTTAATAATTTGCTCGGACACCGCCATTCACACGTACAAGTGTGTGCGGACACCGGGATAGAGGGGGACGGGGATGTCCGGTTGTGCTGTCTTTGCTTCTTGCAGTTTAATGTACAAATACAGTCGCACCCCTCAGTAACGAAATCTCCGGGGAAGCGATTTTTCTGCGCTCTCGTGAGGATTTCGTTGTCAGGAAAATCGAAAAAATACGCACACCAGTTACTTCGCACAACCAAAAGTTATTTAAAGAAGTCGCTGATCTTGCTCTGTCTTTCGATTTGAGAATTGTAGACAGCCAACTGCACGGGACGTCGAACTCCTTTGCAATATCCGCCTTTTGTCCGCCTTTCGCAGCTTCGACGATGATCCTAGACTTCTCCTGAAGCGTAAAATACTTGCGCTTTTTAATAGGATGTGGCATCTTTACGAAAGGCCAAACGACACTGCACGTAAGCACAGCGCATAATATCTCGCCGTGTACACGGAGAGACGCGCGGTAGCAAGCAGTTAGGTATAGTCATGGTAGGGGCCATGGTAAATAGTCTACAGAATGTCTGTCGGCATGACGTCACTTTCGTGTGTGTCGTCGCTTGAAACGTCATGCGCCGACGTAGTTGCCAACAGAGGCGTTAGAAAAAACTGTTCTCAGCGAAAAAAAAGGAAGTCTTCTTGCTATCATCATCATCCTACCGAACGTGAACAGCAGTGGTCGCACCGATGCTTGGCGGAAACGTATGTGTGCGACTTGCCGAATGAGTGATGCTGCAATTTTCGAACTTCTAGGTTCCCAACTATCTCATGGGTTGAAAAAATGTTGCGGATCACTACCTGAAACTTTCGTTATTGCGGGAGTGCTTTTAAAAATCTAATCGCTTTTCAAAATGGGGCAAATGCATTGAACTCTATGGACCTTCGCCGGGGACGCTAGATTTCTTCGTTGCCGCGAGAACTTCGTTCTTGAAGCTTTCGTTATTATGGGATTCAGCTGTATTCGCTGACTGCAATTTTACGGCGGAAGCCTTAGATGCCTCATCAAACGCGAAAATTTACCGTCATCGTCAGCGTCAACACGAGTGATACAAAAGATCATCATCACATGATGACGCCACAAGTCTCCAAACTATGTGACGTCATCATGACGTCACTATTACGCCGCATAACGTGACAGCGCATGGTGACACCATCACACTACATCGTCGCTTGGTAATAGGCGGGCCGATTCCGTAGGAACGTGAGGTGCAGAAAGATTGCAATGCATCCGGTTCCGGAGGCAGTGCCAAACAAGCTAGGTGAAGAAAGCTTTCGGGGACGGGGAGACCAATGCAATCGAATGAGAAGAAAAAGAAAAAGCGATGGATTTCGTCTTCGAGTCATTTTAGGCGAATGCATAAGGGACCCTGTTTCTGTGGTGAAATGCTCATTTTCGTAGCTGCGATCAGGAAAGTAAAGCACGGCTGTGCATCCTTCCTTTCTTCTCGCTTTTCGTGTTTTTGTGCACTCTACCTTCCTTAAGACAGTGTTTGAAGTTCAGCGTTGTGTGCGTCTTCCTTCTGTAGTCTTCGTCCTTCGCGCTAAGGCATATAGAATAGTATAATTACATCAGAACGATCATGCAAATGTACGTTGCACGGAGTTCAACCTTACGCCGCGGGTTAACGCTACAGTTCATTTAGAACGTGTGGCGTATTGAATGACCGGATAACGCTTTTGTATTGAGCTTCCTGTTCTTAACTATACTATACAAGTGAAGGAAACCGCGTCACGCGCCGTGTGTTCTCTCACTTGGCACGCGGACGTGCAATGCTCTTGTCCTTGTTTACCGCCACTGCACCGGCACGCGCTGTTTTCCTGCAGAGGCATTTGCTGGCACGTAGACCTGCGATCCGCGATTTCACGCAGCTTCCTGACTCAGCGAGCGCGTGGTATCATCCAGCCACATTGGCGAGAAAGTAACGAGAAAAAGAGAGATAAAGGGGTGTGCTTATTTCTTGTCTGCCAATTTCTGCTCATTCAACGATGACCCTTCGTATAGGGTTATATTTGCGGAACATTACGCGAATATGCATTTCCGAAATGTGTGGAAGCACATCGTTGAAAATAACTACTTTGTTTTCTGAAGTTTTCATGAATTCGCAGCATAGGTGGAAAATAGTGTGATAATCGCGAGGTCAGTGCGTAACAACTATAAAATAAATTTGCGTGGATAAGTTCAAGCCGTGCGTCATAGTTGCGGGATGGAAATCAGCGCAGGTATATCATGTTCCCTCACAACATCTTCAAGAATTAATGCCTGCTTCGAGATTCCTTCCACTGAAGTATGCGCTAACTTATTACGGTGTCTGTTCTGTATAACTGCAGAACGCAAAGAAAGACGTAGCAGGGAATAATGCATGTAGCACCAATGTGCATCAATTATTTTGCCGCACATTCTTGGGGACACGTATTCAGGGGCCAGTGGTGACGATGATGAAGCAGCGCTGCTGTTTTGGCCAAGCGAAGAGACGAAGAAGACGTTCAGTTTCTTGGCCATTATTAAAGCGTATTTGTGCTGCTTGTCACTTTCGTCTGAACTACGTCGCTACAATGCAGAATAAGCCACAATACCGCTGCTGTGATTTCTGTAGGTTACTCGACTAATTAACTGACTGTGTACGGAAGTGTTACTACGTTGCGTGCACATCAACAGTGGACTTCTTCTTCTGCGAATATTCTCCTCCCCTTTCCCCTTCTTAATTGCAAGGAAGCCAACCGGACTTAGTCCTTGTTTACCTCCCTGCCATTGATGCATTCCTTCGTCTTCTCACTCGCACTCCCTCTCTCTTTGCAACAACTATGATCCCCTGTTCTTTCTAGTGTCTTAAGTGATGTTTCTTATTTTACGAGTGTGCACTGATCTTTCTGCATAACATGGTATCAGAATTAATGTTTGAGAGAGAGAGAGAGAGAGAGAGAGAGAGAGAGAGAGAGAGAGAGAGAGCTTTATTGCCACAGTGATCATTAATTATGGGGCACTATAGTTTGGCCATCAAGGTCGGGGATTCCTTTGACCGATTTGATGTAGTCGCACCCCGATTTGCGAGCCATTTCTGTTAATTTGGGTCCGAGTTTAGGCTCCTAGGCGGAACGCGCATTCAAACATCCCGCCATTTCGCGGCCTCCGAGAATGCTTCGCCGCGTTCGTGCAATCTCAGAGGCGCCGCCCACCCGCACAATATTTGGGCGAACTCCGGCAGATGGCGACGCGTTCCTGCGGAGCGAGCGGAGCGGCCGCTTGTGAGAGGAGGTGGCCGCGGATGGCGGCGAAGTGAGGAGGTTATCGCGCATCCTCTCCACGTACGAATAAGTTGGGTGTGCTTCTCTGCAAGCCGGAAGCAGGTGGTTTTCCGAGATCGAGTTCTAGCGTTCTGTCCTGGAAGCATAGGTCGGCAAAAAATATGGTGCTCACTCAGACTCAACAAAATTTTTTTCAGACGGACTCACTAGGACTCAAAGTCACCAAAATAATACTCACTCGGACTCACTCAGGCTCAGGCTCATGGCTCTGTCTGAGTCTGAGCGAGTCTGAGTGAGTCGACTCATGAGTGAGTTTGCCGACCTATGCCTGGAAGTTACTTTGCTGTCCGTGTTGCGGATGTGCGCTACACTGGCGTAGCCTGGGGGCTTGGGGATTATCGGGTGTTCGAACACCCCCCCCCCCCCCCCCGAAAATTTTCAATTTTGCGTCTGTACATTATATACACGCACAGATACAAACACACGCACAAACATATATAAATTATGGTGGAGACCCCCCCCCCCTCTGTCCCCCTCATATTTTTGCCTACTCTACTGATGAGCTATACGGTTACTTGAGGCACATGTTTGCAATAAACAAAGAAAACTGTGTCGCGTATCTTCTGACATTATTGTTGTACTTGAGGGACATAGCCATAAATTTTTGTCGGGTTGTCGGGGCGGGGGTGGGGGGTGGGCAGGTGGCATTCAACCATCTTTTATGTATGTTCGTGCGTACTTTTGTATGTGTGCGTGCAAAATGAAAAATCTCGTGCGGGGGGTGGGGGGGGGGGGTTAACCCACATCCCCCCACCCTCCCTCTCTGGCTACCTGTTTCACAAAAAGTAAAATGAGTTCTTGTCATACTTCTTCGTAATAATGAAGCATGAATCGTTTTAATTCGAATTCGTGGGGACATATTGAGGCGTGAACGTCTTCACGGATTTCCTAAAAGCCCTCGCCGCTGGGACATTAAAATATACATTACTTTTCCCCTGTTCTTTCTGGCCTCTAGGTGATGTTTCTAATTTCACGAGTGTGCATTGGTCTTTCCGGATATTTCGGGCACCTTGTCGGCACGTACGAACAAAGTGTACGAAAGCGATGAAAAAAAAAATCAATAACACAAGGGAAACAGTTTTGCACTTTGGAAAAGCCCGCTGGAGGAGACAGGAGAAAGCGATGATGGTCACTTTGTTGGTAAAATGTGTCAAGAACAAATCGCGCAATCCTTGTACTAACCGTGCAATCGTACAGAGAAATAACACAACAAGAAAGCAGATGTTTGAATGGAAGTGTGTGTTTGCACTTAACATGCATGAGTTTTGAGCGTGAAGGATGCCAGTGAGCTCGCCGTTGCGATGTAATGTATACTTACATTTATTTGTTTATTTTATTTATTTTGACGTCATCATTAGTTCATCCAGGCTTTACTTTTCGCTTTCTATCACAGATAAATGTAATTAGCCGCGGTGCTTTCTACCTCAGTATCTCCTGTGCAACCAATAAATAACGGAATAAAAATGTTTGTTCTGACATCGCGAATCGATCAGCCGCCACTTTCAATCTCTACTTTATTATCAGTGCTCACGCTGGCTATCTTTCCGGATAGATGACCGCATAGGAAGCAAGATAACTTTATACACGCTCGTAATTTCTGCTCAGGTCTTTCTCTCTTTTTTTCTCTCCTTCGAATATAAAGTATACAATGCTCCAAGTTCCAGTTATATAAGTAGGAGTGCCCGTTTTTCACTCATAATTATGAGTCGGCGTATACATTGCTGCAAGTTACAGCCGAAGGATGTTTGAAGAACAGCTGAAACAATTTTACAGTGCCCGTTATTCAGTACATCCAACTTCACGGCTGCTTCGATCGGCTGTACGCATGCGTCTACGAGGCTCAGTCTATGGAATTCGCAAGCTCTAACGAGACGCAAGAAACGAATGACAGTTTAGCCGGCCTCTGCGTCTTCTGCCTTCAGTGTCGGATTGCGTGCGCATCTCCGAAACGTGGCTCTTACCACACGCAGGAAACTAGCCGCATTAGGCGCGTTTGCTGTCGGCACTTTTTTCTTTTACATCCGTTACTTAACCGCTTAACCGCAGCGTCCGGCACGCAGCAGCAGCAAAGCGGCAGGGTCTAGTTTACGTCAGCGGTAGACATAACATGCCTCGCACAGGACGGACCAAGCGTCAGCGGAAAACCTCACTTTTATGTCTCTCTTATTTTTATTTCCGCGTACGCGTTGTCTGGCTCGTCTCGTCCGTTTCAGAGTAGATGCACTCTTCGGTTCGCCCATTTATGTAATCGGGGCCTATAGTGGAGGAGACGGTGCGCCTGAGTCGACTAGAAGCGTTACGTACCACACTTGCTCACCATAATCTATCTATCTATCTATCTATCTATCTATCTATCTATCTATCTATCTATCTATCTATCTATCTATCTATCTATCTATCTATCTATCTATCTATCTATCTATCTATCTATCTATCTATCTATCTATCTATCTATCTATCTATCTATCTATCTATCTATCTATCTATCTATCTATCTATCTATCTATCTATCTATCTATCTATCTATCTATCTATCTATCTATCTTCTATCTATCTATCTATCTATCTATCTATCTATCTATCTATCTATCTATCTATCTATCTATCTATCTATCTATCTATCTATCTATCTATCTATCTATCTATCTATCTATCTATCTATCTATCTATCTAAGCGTAAAATCTCACACCACTATATAGCAGGCAGCCAATGGAAGAGACACCGCATGGAGGCATTCGTACATGTTTAACAGCGTCCTTGCACTGGCTCTAGTGAATGCGTCTGCTCCACGCATAATGGCTTCGGCTGCCATCAAATGCGCCTGCGAGGAAGGCTTCTTCAAAGCACGTCTTTGACGGCGCTCGTCGCGTCATTTCGTTGGTGCCGCTTTCAAATCCCTCTACGCATCCTGTATAGTGCATCATTCGAAGAATGCGTGATCCAGCGCAGCCGGGGCCCGGCGGTTGTTTTTTCGTTTCGCTTCTTGATCAAGTTTTCTTTTGCTGTCTGTGCAAGTGAGCGTGCAACGACAAGACAGCTCGCCATTCGAGTTCGAATGCGGCTTACCCTGACTGCGCCGCGGAAAATCTTTCGAAACGGTTGTCAACAGCTGTTACTGCTGGGTGGTCTCGGCGGCAAACGAAGCCGAGTCGAGTCGAGAAGCCGGTGTTTTCGCGAGTCGTCTTGGCCTTCGCTTTCTTTTTGTGTTATTGCGCATTTTGATTACGTGAAAATTGGTGTACTGAAAGGCGAGAGAAGTATGGGACCAAACAAGTGTTAATTCAGAGAGAGGGAGGAGGGGGTGGGAAGGATGGAATGCAATCTCCAAGCCGATATCACTCCGGAAATGAGTTGGCGTCGCCATTCACTTGATTTTTCTTCGGCCAGCACAATGACCGTGAAAACAATCTTACTCATCGTTCTTTATGCGGCGCCTTTCTCTTTCCTTCCGGACCGAAGGAATTGGAAGGGTGCTACAGATGAAGTGTGACGAAATGTATTTTCGCTTTTCCTATATATATATATATATATATATATATATATATATATATATATAAGTGAAGGCTAGTCGGTCTGACCTTGCTGCTTTGCCACCACACCAAAGCAATTCAGCTCTATAATCCCTCCCTTCCCCCTCTTCCTATTTCGTCTTCCATTTATTCGGCAGTATACCCAGCAGTCTGTGACATTTTGTTGCCCACATTTGCAGTAATGTTCAATGCCTTCTTTTGGGAACTTTTCTGCACGATTTGGGGGTAAGTGCTGTGGTGGCAGCTGCTGTAGAAGTGTTGCATATATCACGCAAAGCTGTTGGGTGACTTTTCTAGGCACGAGTGCAGTAACGTGCGCATTTTTACGAAGAGTACTAAAGAAACTTTAGATAGTCAGCTGCCCTTCTTCTTTTTTAACTAATTCGGGGAATATCATTGGAGTTATTGTTCAGCACCGCTCGACATTCGCGTCTTTATTACCCACTTTGTACAGAAAAGAAGCAAAGCGTGGTCGGATGCCCACCACGCCCTCATTTAAGAGAGATTCCGTAGAGATATGGCGGTACGCCTCGTGGCAACAGAAAGTCTTGATAAGCGTAGCAAACGACATTTCCGGGCACTTTATTGAACGGTGCGAGCAACAACAACAAAAATCTTCACTCTGGTTGCGAATTTTCTTGTGAGAACAAGACAAGCGCCATAGAACGCAAGCGAGTAGAGATTCACTATGCATTGTGTACAAGGTGGCGAAACACACTGCCTCGGGGTGTGGCGGCAAAGGGTGATTCCTTTATTTAAGGGTGGTACTGTGCTGACGGCAACTACGATGAATCGTGCCACATTGAAAACATTGTACAAGATGCATAAGGACACAATGGAGCAAATTACCCAGCCACTGTCTCTCCCACGACTCTGTCGGGCAACAGCAATCTTTTGCATGTTGCGGCAATTCTGCCTCAAGCAGTACTTTCAAAACCTGGCAAAACCGCTCATACAACCTGTATACGCCAACAAATACTTGAATTTGATTGTCACTTAAATAAGTGTTGAAAAGCATGGCGATTTCAGTGCCGTGTTTGTATCACGGCTACCGTTACAGGTTGGCTGAAGTGCCACATTTGATTTCTTTTTTACTGAGTGTGCAAATTATAACGCAAGCCTTGTCAAGCAGTCGTACGTGTATCTGCCTCTGAACGCACCTGGCAGCCTATTCCATGTGCTTAATACGACGTTTTCGTTTGTCGGCTGCTTTTCTTCCGTGCAGATAAAGATGCCTTAAAGAACCCTCGCGCAGAGTTTCCTACAAAAATTACCTCTGGCACTGTGATCGTTCAGCTACCGCAGAAAAACAAGTGGCGCACCTATCTGTCTTTTTCTACGTGTTTGCAGATTCAGACGTTCTTTCAGTGTTTTCTTTTGTTTGTTTTTCACGCTTTGGCTTTTATAAATTTCGATCAATCACAGCGTCCAAGCGCAGCAACACAACAAGACATTGCGCATGTGCATTATGATTACGAATCTTTGCGTTTATAACGCAATATTTTATTTAGTGATAAATTCTTGAGGCCAGTATTCGGTCTAAACCTGGAAGGATTAAGCTAAGGCAAATCCTTGTACTATCCATCATTTTCAGCAATCGATTGCAGCTCCTGTCTCAAATGTTGCCGGAGTTGCGTCTAGTAATTTCTATATGAAACTTTGCGGGCTTTGTTGTCTAATACTGGCACTCTTCTACAGTACTGCTCAGTCCTGGTCAGAAAGGGCCTATAGTTACGTAGCAACGGGTTCCTTGAACTGCTGAGAATGTTTGAGCGTGCCGTATAGGTTGCTGACGAAGCGCTGTGCTCCCAAAAGACCACGTTAAACTGCGTCGTGCCGCCGAGGAGAGGAAGACGAAGCCCGATGCGTGTACACGCGGCTGCTACGCGCAGGCTCTTTCCACCCTGCCTATGGCTGGAGCTTACGTCCGTAACTCACGTCTTGGCGCCTGACGTAGACATAAATTGCGGGATATCTTTTCTCTCTGTGGCGTGACGTCGTCTATAGATTCTTAAGACAACGGAGGCGCGCAGTTCTTGGCGGTCCTGTAGAATGTCTGCATCGTAGGTCGTGCGCATACGTGGCTGGTTTAGATCTTGCGTTCACTGATTGTAAATTCTTGTATGATCTTCCCGTGGTGATGTACTGGTGCGAGTTGTGGACCTTGCGAAAATATGAAAGAAAAAATAAAAGCTAGACTTTTTTGAGCTTCGGTGCTGAGGAAGAGTATTGAGATTCCCGCGGACTGCCAAACGAGCAAGTATATCGGTCATAAGAGAGATAGACATAGCGTAAGTGCGTACAAATGATGCGTAGTATAGGAACCAAAATGTTTTCTTATAGATTCTTTACTCCTGTCGCTTTTGAGCGAACATAAACTGAAATTGATATATACTGAGTATGTGCAGCGCAATGAAACGAAGGCAAGACACATAAACAAGTCTGTATCTAAGTGACAAAGAGATGCAGGTTTTGTATGCTCACCCATGATGCGTTTGAGTTGTTGACAACATGTGCGCATGTATAAAAGCGGGCTTCACGCTTTTCAATAAAACAGTTGGAAGTCAGCGTCAGTCTATGTCGTTTATGTGTCTTCTATTGTCTTCGTTTCATTGCGCTGCACATACTCAATATATATCAAGACACGTACCAACTAGCCCATCAACGGATCCTTCTATAAACTGAAAGCATCCTCTTTTCTCTTGTGTGAGCCGTCTCTGTTCTACTGTACCATTTTAAGTATCGTTGCAAGCGATTTCATGGCGCCACTTTCGACCGTATTATCCTATACTGGCTCCAGCCGCTTGTACCTCCAAACCAAAAGCGTTCCCACACATGGAAGGAATAGAACGTCTTCTTCACCTTCCTGCTGCTCAGTCAGAGCATGAGCCAGTAGGAAATCCATATAGCAAATGAGAGTGTACGTGACTGATAAA
This sequence comes from Rhipicephalus sanguineus, assembly GCF_013339695.2. NCBI lineage: Eukaryota > Metazoa > Arthropoda > Arachnida > Ixodida > Ixodidae > Rhipicephalus > Rhipicephalus sanguineus. Next base: position 205,993,700 of record NC_051178.1, on the reverse strand, counting down.
GGCTTCTTTTGGCACGTCGGTTGTTTTCTTCACTTTAGCCCCCCTCAGTCACAGTAGCAGGGAATCTGTGCATTCAGTAAAGCCACCAAAGCATTTTGTGAACACTTATAACGCCTGCACAGTAGAGATGAGAGTACGTGAACATGGGGTGCCACTGGAGCCGACGTTTCGACAAGCTGACCTGTCTTCCTCATAGCTACAGTAACTTCTCTCAACTTAACTAACTTCTTCAAGTTACAGTTGCAATCTTGAATAAGACAAGACCGCTTGTCACGTGTTCACGAACTCTCATCTCTTGTCCTCCCCCGAATTTGTGCTTTTTTTTTTCTTTTTGGATCTGCACTGTAGACGCGTCTCTAAACTTCGCGGAGAAAACACCTCAGAGGAAGGAAGTCCATCAGCGGCGGGCGTGTCGCTCGCGTACCGTCGGTGCAGTGCGTACGCCACAGATTCGGGAGCAGCGTTAAAGCGACCGTGCGAAGCAAGTTCTCAGCGGCGAGACCGGTGGCCTCCTGGGTGCAGCGTCACTGATGGCAAGCTTGTTCCCTCGCAGCCGGCGAGACAAAAGAAGGTGCGGGCCCGAAGGACGGGACAAAAGGGCTGCTGCCCAACAAACCGAAACGCGTGCTTTGGCCGCGTAGTCTGCGGAGAGAGGCCGACGACGCCTTTTCCGACGCAGCCCTGTTCTCCGTCGGCGGCTGCGGTGACAGATTTACGACGTTCGTGTTCCCGCGTGGCGTCTGTCGCAGCCGGATTCAGCTGCCACGCGTCGCGCCTATAGCTGTTGCCGCGGCGGCTGCCTGGCGATTCTTGCGCCGCCATTATGCCTCCTTCGGCCCTACTTCCGGGCAGCGCGTTCGAACTTGCGGTTCTGGGCATTGCTCGATGAAACTTCGTCGTGCAGCTATACCGCAACAATTGCTTGGTCTCATTGATTTGACAATGTGCGATGAAGACACACAGCAAAGTTGAGCACGTGAAGGAAGGACAGTTTTCACCTCTTCGTCCTAGATAGATAGATAGATAGATAGATAGATAGATAGATAGATAGATAGATAGATAGATAGATAGATAGATAGATAGATAGATATAGATAGATATAGATAGATAGATAGATAGATAGATAGATAGATAGATAGATAGATAGATAGATAGATAGATAGATAGATAGATAGATAGAAAAACCAAAGCAGTTTTTTACGATTGTATTAAAATTAGCAACTTAATTAACCAGTTAAGTAAGCATATTCAGCGTCGACATTGAAAGGGGTAAAAGTCTTATCTCATACAGGGCACCTTTAAAAAATAATAATCCTTTTGTAATGCTGTGTGAGGCTGTAGTGACTAAGTTAAGACCTATGGTTGTATTCGCGTCATGCGGCGCTCCGTGTTAGTTTGGTTAGATTGGTTCATTAGACGACCGAGGGCGTTGACAAACACGCTAGCGTCTATGTAAAGAAACTCGAATAGCGAAAGAAGAATAGAAAGATATGCAACGCCTATGTCGAGGCTCATCACGCCCTCGCGAAGAAGCGGGTATACTATTCCAGGAATGCGGATGAGCTGGGTTCGGCTCTTGCCATGCACATTTGAGGAAGCCGCGGCGAGGCGTACATAAGCCTGAGATATCTCTGCAATGACAACCGCCGATGGAACGGGGGTGTGAGGCGTACATGTTTAAAGCACCCTCGGCTTGTTTAAATGCACCGCCTGCGCTTGGAAAGTTGACGGAGGCGTTCGTTCCGTGCCAGTGGGCGCGTATACACGTACGGCCCCTTTTGTTTCCTCAACGCCTCACACTCCTTTCGATCGTTTAAAGTGTCTGTTCACTCCAAATGCCTTTGTTCTTTCATAGACAAATTGTGTAGGTTACGAATGTTCAATAACTCGCGTGTGTTCGTCAATTCATGAGGCACAAAAGAGTTAAATACTCCCGTGTACTTATATTTAGGTGCGCGTTAAACAACTCCAGGTGGTCGAAATTTCCGAGGCCTTCCGCTACGGCGTCCCTCATAATCAACTCGTGGTTTTGGGACGTTAGACCCCAACAATTATATTATTATTAACACTTAAATACTCAACTTTATTTAGACTGATCGGCGATGCAGATAACTACATTTACCTTTTTTCAACTTCTGGTGCGTCACGTTAATGTCAACTATCAAAAGTTACTCGTCATACCAGAGAGGGACAATGGAAGCGGCAAGAATAGAGAAAGAAAAAAAAAGGCAAGTATAGAGAGGCTGAAGAGGCATGTGGTATCTTCCTTGTGCCTGAAAATAGCTATATCGAATAAATTATTGAACGTGTGTCCTGTATCTCTTTCTGAGTGACTGTTGATTTCGGGCTGGTCTGCATGACGTATGACCACCGTTGCGCCTCTGGTGACAGTGTCACGTGCATCCGAGGAAAAATGCCTCGTGCGGAAAGCTTCTACCTTACAAACCGAAACTACTACTACTACTACGGCTTGTGTGTGTGTGTGTGGGAGGGGGGGGGGGCACTGAAATGGAAATGCTGAAATAACAAAATAACACGATGCACACGTTATATAAACGCTAACATGGATTCCAGTCACTTACTCCTCCTCCTTCCACCCTTACAGTTTCGCCTGTAGTGTCATGTCAATCCCGTTGCTAACCTCTTTAAGTAGTGTTGTGTCACCTCTTTTAATCAGCTGCAATGTGGCTGCAAGTGGTTCTGAGGTGCGCAATTTCAAAAAAAAAAAAAAAGAGGAACATTCCTTACTAAACGTACGCATATATCACCATGTAATTTTCATTTCGGTTCACTATGTGGTCTGTCAATCTCGACCCCTATGTGTCCTCTGCACATGCACACGGAATAGAATTAACATGAATGGCCAATTTTTCTTATTATTGCTCTTTATTCTTACGCGCACGATTCTGTGTAATCCTCGGCTCGGCATGCTCAGCCGAGTACCTTGCGGCTATCGTATATCCTTGGCAAATGCACGGACCGTGTCGGCAGCACCGTAATAAGGGCTCCTGGAGACGGACGGGCCCACACAGCTTGTTCTTCGTTGCGCAGGTCCGACTGCGCGGCCCCGTTCGCAGCGGTGATACCGCCATCTCCTGTATAGCGTGTAGCGCTCGCACGCACCGGGTTCTCCCTCTCGAAATAAGCCTGTAGCAGCGGACATATTTTTGGAGGCGGGAGCAGGGGCGCTCTGGCGTTCGAGCACCCTGCCTGCTTGCTCCTCGGTAGTCGCTGAGCCCCTTAGCAGCAGCCCCTTGCCGCATGGTCTCCCTGCTGCTTTACTCTCGCGGTCTTAGGCCGCAGCTCCTGCCACTGTCGCTTCCGAGCTTGTTGCTGCGCGCCGTCCCGTATTTGTGATTGTTTCTGCTACTTGGAAGCCTGGCTGTTTGCTGGCGATGCGACGCTTTTAGCCCGCTTCCGGAACGAGCGTTGATTCTGTCCGAGCGGCCTCAGACGTGACTGTGTCTCGCTGGGACTCGCCGACGCCGAGACCGTGGACTTTTCACGTCAGGTTAAAGGCCGAACCATATAGAGCGTCTTTGCCGGCGTTTTCCCGGCGTTTCGTACGCCGGCGTCCCTCGACGTCGACGCTACCGGTGACGGTGGCCGAAACGTCCACCTCTGGACGGTCCAGACATCACGGGCGGCAGCGTCGACGCCGGAAGCAGTTCGATGGACGCAGAACCAATCAGCGTGCGGCTGGCAGTGACTTCCGCTACGTAACGGCGTCGTTGCTGCAGCCAAAATGGCTGCCGCCCGCCTCGAATCTAATAAGTCGTCGCCGTGCGCTGTGTGGCCCTTAAGTTCTCAACTGATGCTTGTATTTGACTTAGCTTGTTCCCTAGAAGCTTCGACAGCAAAGCGCTCGTGATATCTTTGAACTCTTTCCGAGCGCCGTACTCAAGTTCATCGGTAGGCTTAGCAGGAATGAGTGTATTGGCCGAATACGTGGCCTCAAAGATGTGCGGCAGCTTCAAGCTCAGAGGCCATATATTACGAGTTTGTGGTCCTTCTCAATGCCAATAGCTGACGCTACAAGTCAAATAAAAAAAAAAGACTTTTCGGTGGCACTGTGAGTCGTTTTTTGCACCACAGAACTGCAAATGAGACATAAAAGCTATAATCAGGAATATATCTTGTTGGTCCATTGACGGAAACTGTACACTGCTTTACGAGGTGTCAGGCAACGTTTATAGAACCAGGTTTGGTGTCAGGTTCATTCCCTCTGGTCACACTGTGCGACGCTGAGTTGACGCTCCTCATATGGTTTGCCGCCCTCTCTGACGGCGTTGGTGCGACGACGCCGAGGAACGCAACGTCAGAAAACGCCGGCCAAAACGCTCTATATGGTTCGGCCTGTGCCAACTGCTGCGCGCGTCTAGGCCGCACGTTATTGATGGTTTCGCACTCGGCGACCGGACCTTGACGCGAATTGCACGCGCTAGAACAGCGAGGTGGTTTGAAGGAGGGGTCCTGTTGGCACGTGGGCACGCGAATGAGCAACCTGCAGATATAACCTGCCTTGTCCATTCATTCATTCATTCATTCATTCATTCATTCATTCATTCATTCATTCATTCATTCATTCATTCATTCATTCATTCATTCATTCATTCATTTGTTTGTTTTCTGTAATCAATAAAGAAAAAAATATCTTTATTGGGTTTCTTTAATGTATATGTTACATGACTTAAGAGGGTGTTGAGGCGAGCTCGTTGGTACGGATCCATTAGAATGCAGCGCTTAAAGAACGCAAACACTTAGAACGAAAACGAGGACGGGCGCTGACTGCCAACAGTTGGTTTATTGTGCGTTCACATATATAAAGAGGGCGAGAAAAAGAAGGGAGGGGGAACATGCGCATAACTCCTCACACCCATGCGCATAACTCCTCTTCCTTCCATGTTCCCCCTCCCTTCTTTTTCTCGCCCTCTTTATGTATGTGAACGCACAATAAACCAACTGTTGGCAGTCAGCGCCCGTCCTCGTTTTCGTTCTAAGTGTTTGTGTTCTTTAAGCGCTGCATTCTAATGTATATGTTACATATCATAGCAGATCGACAGCTATCAGAGCAGGGAACACCACCAATGCACGCACCATAAAGTTCTAATTTTTTTTTTTTTGAAATAGAAAATAAATGAAGGAGTTGTCACCATTCCTTGGTGACGGCTACCCCTTTCTACATAGTTGTTAGGATAACAAAATAAATAAAAAAAATATATATACATATATACAGTCCTACAAGTTCAAGAACTCAGTAGCCATCGCAAATATTAGTGTCTTCAAAAAAACGCTGGAGCACTTTCATTGCTTTACGGTTTATCCTAGTCGGCCATGGGCCTAGTATTTTCGCTAAGGAAAACGTTCGCTCAGAGTCCAGCGTGTGAAGTTCCTGTTCAAGTTGCTGCCTATGTGTGTCGTGCTTGGGACAGTCGAGCAACAGATGATGCACATCCTCGTCGTCGTGGCCGCATGAACATGTTGTCGATGATCAGGCCCGTAACTAGGGGGGGGTTGAGGGGGTTCTGACCCCCCCCGAAATTTTTTTGATGCTTTAACTTTTCGGGTGATACTAAAATATTTACACGCCTTCACAGCGACCCCCAGCTGCCAAAGTTACACTGCAACTTTCCTGGCATTGCTTCCCTCTTCTTCCTTTCTTCAAACCTACCAGAACACCTCAGCGCTCCCTCCCCCGCACGCGCACCTGCCCTATTTGTACAGCTTTGCACTTCGCCCTCGCGTTCCTTCGAGTCTTTTCTTTTTCGTCTTTCACCCCGTAGCAGCTCCTTTATTGATTCCAGATGCTTTCCTTGTGCATTGCCGCTGGAGAAGTTATCCGTCTGTGCGGACCGCACGTGTCGGCTTTGGGTTTCTACGAAAAGCGCGTCTCCTTCTGTGAAAGTAAACAGTTCGACAGCAACGGTAACACCAACACGACGTGCGCAAATTTGCCAGGGAACGAAACCCCTAAGCGGAAAAACTGAGCGGCGCATTCCGAGGACGCAGGCTGCAGGGTAAACTTTTCTCAAACTGTAGTCTTCGCCACCGAAACGAATCATCGAAGATGACATCTACTGAAAGACTGGCATATCCGAGCAACTTCGAACAACCTTAACCACACGCAAGGAAATCTACCTCTTCTGTACACACAAGGTATATGCGCCTCCCTACAAAGCACACAAAGCGAGGATACAGCCGGCACACAATCCGGCACCAGCGGTCAACTTTCACAGGAGAGAAAAAACGCCGCCAAGCTGGGCTGCGCGCGGGAGTACAGAGGCTGACGTCACAGCCTACAAAGTGCATTTTTGGGGGGTCACGGCTATTTAATTAGCGCAGCCCAGAGAGAATTATGCAGGCGCCCAGGGAGCCGTCTGTGAAAAGGTGACTTTTTCACAGGAACGGAGCAACACCTGCTTTCTGGACTGTACCACGGGAGTGCAAATGTCTCGGCAGTGCATTCTTGGGGGGTTCACGTATATTAAGGGGAGTATGGAGTGCCCATGGAGTCTTCTGTGAAAAGGTCTTTAAGTAGCGTTAATCCAGTTTGCTGCAGCGGGAGTACAATAATGGTCCTGCATGCACACCAGCTGTAGCGGCGTTCAGAAAACACATGCGCCACGCGGGAGCCGGCGCGTTCATCACACTTCTACATTCTAGCCACTGTAAAGTGGATAAGAGAGGAAGAAAACATCGCCCGCCGTTCACGCCAGGCAGTCGAAGCAGTCGCAAACGTCTTTTTGGAGCCACTGGCCACTTCTGTGTGCGTGCACAGGATTGCGGCAGCAAAATGAAAAGACACTCTGCAACAACGAAGCAAAGGAGTCTTGCGTCTTACTTCAAGAAAGTTCGAACCGATGAAGCGGACGGAGAAGAACCGCCTCCTTCGAAGGATAAAACTTCGCCCTCCTCAGCACTGGTGGAAAGCCAAGCGCGTCGGAACTTCTGTAGCGACTCAGGAGAATGCACCGGTTTATGTGATCACCTGAGAACGAACACAAGCAGGACACCCATGCGCCGCCGGAAAATGATGGTGGCCGCAGTGCAACTCCAAGTGACCTTTGTTCTACAGTCAACGCTGGGCAAAGTGACGCCTTTACCACTGGGCAATGCCCAAGGAAGGTGAGTGGCATGGCACCTACACATTCTGGTTCGCCTCCCCTCTGTGCGACGAGTGCGAATATTTTGGACTTGGGACTGTTTGTCTCGAAAAGCAATAATGTAAATGATCCAGAGACGACGGAGAAGCTGCTGCTCAATCCGTGGACCCCTCCGGCTAACTATGATTATCCAGCCACAGGGAAAAGGAATCTGAAGTTCCAACCTCACTGGGTAGATCGTTACCCATGGCTTGTTTATTCAGAGAAGCTTCAAGGAGCATTATGCAAATATTGCGTAGTCTTCGCAAGCGAGTGTGCAGGAAAAGGGGAGCACCAGCGCTTGGGCTGTTTTGTAACTAAGGAGTTCACCAATTACAAGAAAGCCATGGACGCCTTTAAGAGCCACGCATCCAGCAGTTATCACGCCATGTCAACAACGCTATCGGAGAACTTTTTAGCAGTCCGGTCCCGCTCACAGCATGACATCTTAACACAACTTGACCACGGTCTTAAAAAGCAGGCGGAAGAAAACCGCAAGAACTTGCTGCCAATAATAGAAACAATCCTTTTCTGTGGCAGGCAAGAAGTACCGCTTCGCGGCACAGACGACTCTGGTCCGATAAATATGTCTGAAGTGCTGCCATTGAAAAATGATGGAAATTTCCGCGCACTGCTTAGGATGAGAGCAAAATGTGGAGATGCCGCCTTGAGAGCTCACATGGAAACATCTCCGGCGAATGCGCTGTACACGAGCCCAAAAATTCAAAATGAGTTGATCACCCTCTGTGGTAAAATCATACAAAGAAAGATAGTTGAAAACGTCAACTCAGGTTCGTGTTTTTCAGTTCTAGCTGACGAGGCCACTGATATATCTCGCACCGCCCACATTTCCCTATGTGTAAGGTACGTTGGACACGACACGTCGGGAGTGCCCATACTTAAAGAAGATTTTGTAGATTTCGTTCCCGTGTACGATCTCACTGGCAAGGCGCTGGCGAGCACAATCCTGAACAGCCTTAGAGGTCATGGCTTTGACCTGAACCTACTTTGCGGGCAAGGATACGACGGCGCGGCATCAATGAGCGGCCACCTTAACGGTGTTCAAGCCTTCATTCGTCAAACAGCGCCCAAAGCGTTGTACGTGCATTGTAGCGCCCACTCGTTGAACATTGCTCTGCTTCACGCATGCAAACTCCCCAGCATCCGCAACTGTTTGGGAACTGTATCCTCAACCTGTACGTTTGTGAGAGCTTCGCCACAGAGGACGAACTAACTGCGAGACAAAGTAGAAGATTTAACACAAGAAAAAAGAAAATCAGTTCTCTCCTTTTGCCAAACAAGGTGGGTAGAGAGTCACGATGCACTTCAGCGTTTCCTTGAACTGTACGTGCCTATTGTACAATTCCTCGAATATTTGGAAGAAGAGGCCGCGTCATCTGATACTTCATCAAAAGCTTCTCAACTGCTCAATGCCATTACGAAGCCCGAGTTTGTCGTTTCGCTTCAGATCTGTAGCGACCTCTTCTCTTTGACACTGCCACTTTGCAAGTTTCTTCAAAAAATTGACTGTGACTTGGCTCAAGCGTGCGATCACGTAAAGAATGTTATAGACGTTCTTTCCACAAAAAGGGCTAGTGCGGAAACGGAATTTAATAAGATTTTTCTGAAGTCGCTCTCTTTGCTGAAGATCACAAATGTTGAGATGGCCCTACCACGCATCACTGGAAGGCAGATGCAAAGAAGCAACGTACCTTCTGCTACTCCCGAAGAGTACTACCGGAGGAATGTGTATTTGCCTTTGCTGGCTGACTTCGAAAATCAATTAAGAGACCGGTTCGATGCCCATAAGAAGGTCGTGGTTGGCCTTAACATGCTGCTGCCGAAATTCTGCGCATCGGCTAGCCTTTCTGATATTGATGATGCAGTGCAGTTTTACCTTGGCGACATTCCTTCCGCTAATGTCATCGAAGCAGAGTTCACACTGTGGGTGAACAAATGCTGCCAGATCGAAGAAAAGAATCGCCCAGCTTGTGCTTTACAGGCCTTAGAGATGTGCAACCGCGACTTTTTTCCGAACATCCACAGCCTACTTTCTATCCTGGCGACTTTACCCGTGTCGACGTCGACCCCGGAACGGACTTTTTCCACACTGAGAAGGCTGAAGAGCTACCTTCGAAATCATATGAACAACGACAGATTGACCGGACTAGCACTGCTCAGCATCCATCGAGAACTTCAAGTGACCCCAGAACAAGTCCTCACAGAATTTTGCAAGTTGCCGAGAAGGAAAAACTTCCTCGTTTAAACTTCCCTCTATGTTTCAAGAGTCGATTAAAAGCTAAACCCAGCTAGCCCAAGCTTCAACCCTTCTATTCTTTCGCAATTACGAGGAAACTATCCAGCAAGCAGAATGTGCGAACGGTAACAAGAAGATCGGAATGTCGGGCGACTTGTTTGTTTGCTTGCATACATACTGTCACGGACTGCCATTTTTGCGACCCGGCGTAACGGCAAATTAACGGGCGCCGCACTCCCCCGCTGACCGGTGGAACCGTTCGCTCATGAAAAGACTGGTCTTTAGTGCAGGGAAGTACTGAATGGGGTGTTCTTCTTCAAACGTTAGTCGCCGATGTTTGATCCTTTGTACCTACGGCGGCGTCGGCAGGGTCGTCAAAGGCCGCGATGCACCCCGAACCAGCTGTAGACTGCAAGACGCACCGGCTGAAACCAAGGAAACTGACCATTCCCACGGGCAAAACTGCTTGTGGACAAGCCGTATGAGAGAACCCCAACAGGTTGTCACTCTCGCTCAGTTGAGGACCCTCTCCTAATTAAAAAGGGACGCGGTCAATATATTTTTAGGGTGGAGTTTCTAACAATGAAACGCGCATGATTGGACCCATGTAGAGGTCTCTTTTCCCCCAGGACGAGAATGAGGGGACACGGAGGTCGATTTAAGCGCAGGATTTCGCCTTGCTAAGCAGTCTAGTTGCTGACCAACATGGTGTAGAAGGAGATCAAGAAGTATCCCTTAAGTGGTTGTGGCTCCGTATCGGCTGGCCACCTAAACTTAGCCATTCGTCTAGTTGTGACGCGAAATTAACGTCTGTAACGTAGGCATCGGTACTTGAATCTCGAGTAAGTTCAACCTGCCCGAGATCGGCTTCAAGCACTAGCCTACCGGAAACACCAGCGCTGCAACACCGCCGACATCGCAGTTGTGCCAGAACTCTCTCTGACTTCTTGCATCCGATCGTCGTGGACTCGAAGCTGCCGGTCATCACAGGTATCCCTTCACCTGCTTATACCTTCGGACTTTCTCATCTGTAGTTTTATTGTTGGTTAGTTTTGTGTAGTTTGTAATACTTCTCTCTTGTAAGCTGATTTATTGATTTTATATGTATTTTGTTAGTTGGTATTAAGTGTTGTACTAGATTCCTCGTGCTGCAATATCACTAGAGTTTTGTTTTTCCCCACACACGTCTCTGATCTCTTCACTGTCTCTGCTTACGTACGGAACGACCTAACCTGCTGCCATTCCCGTCGCCGACTTCGCGCTGGCGACGCTAGAGTGGCAGCTTGTAACACATACATACCGTTTTTGTACCGTGGTTACATTGTGTTACTTCATCAGGAGCCGTTGGTCGCGGTGTCCCCGGCTTTGGTGGTGCTATTGTCCAAACTTATTTCTTGCTTTAACCAGAATTTGAGGTTGACATACCAATTTCTTTATTTGGGTACAAATAATTGAAAAGTACCATCGAATTATTACAAGTAAGCGATGTACTTGATTTATTCACAAAAATAAGCCAGTATAAATCTTAAAAAATGGCAGCCGTTCTACACGCAAACCCCCCCCGAAAAAAATTCCTGGGTACGGCCCTGTCGATGATGAGTTTTGTAATATCAAACTCTATGGCGTGCGCTCAGTCAGTATATATAAATATTTTTAAACATCCATGTCCGTCTGATAACAGCCGGGAAGCGCTGTCGAGACCCGTGCTGCCGAGCTTTTTTTTTCCCTTTTTTTTTGTTCCTTTCCTGCGGTTGACGCAGGCATGCATGAAGAGTTAAACTTGCATGTCTTCAATCAATGTCAAAGCACAGGTGGCGTGTAGCGAACCGCTCATGCTTACATTGAGCTGGGGCAGGACACGAACCCAACAATTACGCTTTGATGGAACCGCGTTGATCTGAGCTGTCATCCATGGGAGGCTCATGCACCCCACGATAATTTCTAATGTTCACTGCCGCACTGGACGCAGGTTAAAGCTTGCTCGATACCAGTGATCTAATAGAGTGCCCTAGAAATAATTATAAGAAAACAGTAAGTATCAGCTGTTATTAAGGCGAAAGCCTTAGACGCTTCATCAAACGCGAAAATTGACCACCGGCTTCGGCAGCGTGAACACGAGGGATGCAAAAAATCGTCACGTGATGACGTCACCGTGTGACGTTATCATGCGTCACAGATCGCCAAAATATGCGACGTTATCATGAAGCCACTAGGACGTCATCAGGAAATAGTAACAGTATTAGGAAATAGTAACATTGTATAGCCATGAGTTACAACACGAAACGCTGACGCGACTTAGTAAGGTATGTAGTTGGAACAAACAACGCTGGCACGGGTCTTCTCGTCTTGTGACTGCTCGGTGCCCCGTGTTCGAACCATTAACAACTAACAGGCGTTTCTAGATAGAAATGTGAGGGTGAGCTTCGCTCGTGTGTTTCATTCAAATGAATATGTGTTTGTTTCCTTGAATAAATAACAGTATAACGCACTTCGAAATTGCAGTCTAGCGCACATACAAGATACGGTCTATAGCGTATAGTTTTCTGAAGCGCGTGATTCTATACACTTATTGGTTTGGCTTGATGTCCCGTCCTGCTTTTCTATGTCCATGGTTGTGTATATGAGCCTTGTTTCTCGATGGCAACTGGCAACCAACCCATACCGCCCCAGCTAATTAAAAATACGTGTTAGCGCCCTGACCTTCAGAGATACTGCAGCGTTTTCCATATCCAGTGGATGCACCTCGGAGCGATTATAAGGCATCTTATCAGAGGTATCACAATGTACACTGTGATTCTTTTTTCTTTATTTTCTATATGTCACTGACGTGCCGGTGTATGACGGCGTTGACGCAAAAGCTAATTTTGTCGTATACGTAAAGCACTTTCTCTAGAAGTAAGGGCGCACAGATTTTTCTATGCCTTTCATTACGCTACGAGGACAATACATATTGCTAAGGCGTGCTAAACGCATTCTCCTGATTGCGTCATTAATATTTACTACTACATATTGACACGCTGCGGAGGCACCTCCTGTTCGCTTTGCCTCTGCAATCTGTTGACTGCACGTCACTGTGCACAGGGTTGTTTATGCTACTGGCAGAGGAAGCGGGACCCACTGTCATTAAGTTTGAGTAAGGGGCCAACTCATCGTTGGCATATTGCCCACACGCTTTGTCAACTCGTAACTTCTGCAGGAGCTAAGCGTATTGGTGTAATGCATTTTTCGTTTACTCGCTACTTCTTCTGTTTATGATTCTGTCTTATATACGCTCAGTCGCACGCGCGCACACACACACACACACACACACACACACACACACACACACACACACACACACACACACACACACACACACACACACACACACACACACACACACACACACACACACACACACACACACACACACACACACACACACACACACATATATATATATATATATATATATATATATATATATATATATATATATATATATATATATATATATATATATATATATATATATTCTGCTCTCGTAGGAAGAACAATCGCAGTTACAACTTGCTCCTTTGACGTTACCTATTGTCATTGTACTGTTCGTGTTCTTTCTTGCTTTGAATCTTCGGATCACGCGTTTCCGCTTACACAAATCAACCAGTGTAGGACTGGCTATTCATTCGTTTATTTCTAGCTTAATGTTTGCTCAGTACGTCGTTCGCCACATGCTGCGCGATTTCGTGTCGTCCTCCAGCTGCGCTGTGAGACACTGGCCTTGGCCTCTGGAAAGCTTTGTCAGTTTGTTAGGTGTCGTCTTTTTAGTTCTTCTTTTTTTATCAATTTTATCGGGGTGGTGACAAAAACGTAAATGTCGAGGATGTGCCATAGTTGCACTCAACACGCAGAGCTACGAGAACCGACACTTGAACAATGCAACTGTTATCGGTTTTTGTATACCATAATGCCAATGTTCAAATCTAGTCTTCCTGTTGTGTGCGCGTTTCCTTGCTTCTGTATTCAAGAAATTAGCTCGGTCGCATATGATTTGCGCATTATTTATGAATGTGTCATGAGCTAATCCGCCCACCAGTATACCGTGTTAAGTGCAGTACAGTAACTGCGTGCAAGCAACACACTTCAACGAAAAGTAAACTTTCGCCAGTGCACTCTCCATCGCCATGTTGTTTACTTTGTATATTTCCTTTTCCTATTTGTTTACCTTAGCGTCACCATCCATTTAATGTTATTATTAGTATAATTATTATATTGCTGCATTATATAGAGAAACGTAGTAACCGAGGTGCTCACTACGTCCACCTCTCCATAGCCACTGTTTTAAAGAGAACACGCACTTTATTGCGCATCCATTTTCTTTTCCGTATTTAGTCCCAAAGTGAGATATTGACGGGATCAGTTTCATCGTCGCACTTGTCTGAATGAAGCAAAAGTCTCGAAATTTAAAAATAGCGCCCCGTTTTCCATCAGTCGAGCTGTCACGTTATGAAATCGGACCACATGTCAATTCGCATGCAATGGTGAGCGACCTGTCGGCACTTAAATGAGTACTGACACGATTTTGAGACATCGTAAAAGGGACGTTTTTCGTTTCCTTGGTATGCAGTGTTAACGCTCTCCACACACCGGAGTCAGAAAACACGTATAAAATACTTTACTTTGATTTTAAAGTTTTCGTCGCTGAGCAATAGCAAGCCAGCCCCACCGCAATGGACATTATCCCGACGAGTCAACACAGTTCCACTAAGTTTGCGAACTCTGCGTCCTGCATGCAGGCTAAATCGCAGAAATCACTGCTTGGTCACTAGAGGATAATTCACTCATCATTGCACCACGAGCGAGTGACGGATCTGCCGCTAGTACGCCGCGAGTTGCTGTCTCCCCATGACGTCACACTGCGGTTACACGTCACCGAGAAGCCGCCCTCACCAGTAGTTTTATTTTTTTTTTTTTTTTACAGTGACAATCGGAAAATGTTTAAAATTCGTGTCAGTACTCCTTTAATTCGTCCCCATCCGCGACGGCTGAGCGCTGAATCCTCTCACGTGCTCCTGCCAACCACACCTCCTCCCGGCGGCATCATCAGCATCTCATCCTCACGCTCTTCTTTTCTGCGTAGTAGTGCGGCGACAGACACCCTCTCTCAGCGTCGTGTAGTCCGCGCGTGCGCGCACGGCACAAGCCACGCCCCTGGACGCACGGCGGCCGCCGAAAGTGCGTGAGCGCCGCTTCGTACTCCGCGCCAGTCGTGCGCCGCGCGCAACGCTAACTTCGCGCTCTGTTTCTGTTTCGCTTTCGCCACCAGCCGAGTCCAGCGCGTGCGTGCGTCGTGCTTTTCGTCGCCCCACTGTGGTTTGTTTGTTGCTGCCGCCGCCGTCTCTCGTTAGTGCCGCTTTCGGATACGGAAATACGCTCGCCACGCAACACTTCTGCATCGTCTCTCACGGAATCCCGGATCTTTCGTCACGTGCATCGACTCACCGGTGGTTTCTGCGCACGCAGCCTCGCCGACATGGAAGAATGATCCCTTAAACGTGCCTGTTAAAGCTGCATAGACGGTGGTCGTCGGTGGTGTTACTCGGCAGCGACAGGAGACGACTGCGAATGTGCCTGGAAAGGAGAAGTCGGCTTTGGCGCCACAGTGTGATTCGCTCGAAGAATTCCTGCAGACCGGGTCGTTCCCTGCGTCCTGCCTCAGACTTCTCATAGGATATCTGCTTCATATAGTGATAATATCACCACTGTGCGCCGCGTTCGGACCCAAAGAAGAGTTGCTTCGGCCGTGCCTGAGAAAAAAGAGAAACCCTCGTCTTCGTAGCTGCAGATGCACGTGACAACATCGCCCTCAGAAAAGTTGCACCGGGGTATCGCGTATTTGTTTCAGGAGAAACGCGCCATCTCGGAAAGCGGCCGAATTTCCCCTCCGTTCTGCTTTTCCAACTTCCTTCTCTTCGCGCGCTCATCTGAGAACGTAAACGCACTCGTCACCGCGTTCTCAAGGACGGCGCCGCGATTATTGCCACTTTGACGGAAAACCGCGGTGCGCGCTTTTTGTCTCGTGTCGATGTAGTGGCGCCGGTAGTCACGCTTGGGAAAGTTGTCGTAGCGCATCCTGCAGCTGTCACTTTCGTTGTTGTTTTATTACAAGCGCCTTTGGCGCTTGTTGAGTAGCGACGCCACCATTGTTTCTCGCGTTCGGCGAAGTGGAACAGAACAGAAACCTCGCATTGTTGTCGCTTTGCTCCGTGAGAGAACAAGCAGTGCACCCTTTCAGCCAACCGTCGCGAAGACTGTGGAAGGTTGCGCTGCTGGCCTCTGCGTTGATTTGTTCGCTTTGATTTACTCATATGACTTCGTTTCGCCAACACTAGCTGGCCCGGGCCACTACTTTTCGGAGGTATTAGCAGCGTAGTGGGGGGAGCGCATCGGAGGAATCTGGGCCAAGTGTGTTTTGAGAAGCGAAGACCGTCTGCATGCTGTCTCGTGCTTGTTTTTGTGTTTATACCCCGACTCCGGAAAGCAGATTCGAGGAGCATAGGGCAAGACTGGGAGCGGGAGGCAATAAGTAAACAAGCTTGGGATGTGAAATAATAATAATAATAATAAAAAGCAGCCGGAACTAGTCAGCCCCGTGAGATACAGATGTGTGCGCGCTAGAGGGTGACGTACGCTTTGAAGGGGAGGCGTCTGTAAATAACGGGAGCGCATTCCTGGGAAGAAAGCGAAAATAAACGGCGGAGCCTTCTTGTCGCCTGCCACTTTGCGCGTCGCTTCGTCACCGGTCGTGCGCGATACGTCAGGAACTCTCCTGGAAGGCGAGCGACAGTTTTTTAAGACATTCTTTCTTTTTCTTCGCGACATAACTCGCTTCCGTACCAAAGACGCCTAGAAATACTTGAAGAGGCAACGACGGGCTTCCATCGGCAGTCGCTTGGCGTAGAGAAAAGACAGTATGCGCGAAAATCGTTAAAGTAATAATAAAGAACGTTCATAACTCATCAAATTGTGTGACGCTAATACTGGGAATTAAAATTAAGTGCCTTGGGTTTTGAACACACATATTAGGCGGTTACGGTTACTATTTGCCGTATATTTACCGTTCCTTGCTATTGTGAAAGGCAGGATATTGTAGAACAGGACTGTCAAAGAAAGCTTAAGACAATATCCAGCAATGGCGTTCTTACTTCCTGTCCTTACTGTATCAGAGACAGGGATTTGATTCTAATAGTAATATCAGGCAAGGAAATAATAAGGGCATCGCCTCGTCAAACTCCGCTGTCATTGCCGCTTTTACTCACAGCACGCTTTGAAAGACAACTCGGGGCGATGAATGTAAATTCTGAGTAAACGCCATCAGCAGCAGGGCGCGCTCCCAGCGTCTTCCGTCAACGCTCAGCGCGCCACGCATACGGGCTGCGGTTCTTCCTCCGGTGAGGGCGTGCGTGCGTGTGTGCATGCGTGTACGCACGCTTGAGAGAGCGAAATAGCGCACGCTGCCGCCCGCAACAGCAGCTGGTCGCCCGCTGGCTAGAGCCGCGGCCGCATCTCCGCGAGAGCAGACGCACGCATTCGCGCAGTCACTGCGTCGTCGCCACCTTAGCCCAGCCGTCGCCAATTTCCGAGGATATCAGAAAACAGCCCGTGGTCACCGCTCCGTTCGTCAAGTCTCGGCACTTCCTCGCACGGGCAGGTCATCGGTGGGCGTTGTCACCCACCGATACATTTTTTTTCCCCCGGCTGGATCGAGTCGAAGGTCGGTCGTGCACGCCCAACCTCTTCACCGACGATAGACGAAGCCGAGTCGTCCTCGCTGCCTATCGCACGTAACGCATGGCCGAAATCGCGCGCGCATCGTTCACGTGAGCGCAGTTTCCTCTCGCCCTCTGCGTGTTCTCTCCCACCTTCTCGGCGATTATAGTGCGTTGCGTGCGCGAATGATTGCCGCTGGCCGGCCGGCTGGCGATTCGACTTGTCCGTTTGTCTGCCGCCGCCGCCGCCGCCGAGAGTAGCCGCGTCGCCGGTGCCCGACGTGCATCGCGTCGTGCTTCTCGAAGCTCGAGGTCGTTCCTGTGCGGGCGCAAGCGGGGATCAACTGCAACGACCGCTCGTTTCCCGTCGCGACGACAGCTGCTGACCGACAATCGACCTCACTGGATACGAGACAACGCACGGCGGTCGGACACCTCTCCCAAGAGCCCTCCGTCAGGCGCTGGCTGCCGAGGCGGGGTCTTCACGGCGCCGTCATTGACCCTGATTTCACTGTTACTCAAAGTGGGAAAGATATCCGGGATATATCCGAAAGCACACGCTTGCAGCAAAGAGAGCGGCACTTGTTTGGAAGCATCTGCGTGCCGTGTGGTATCGCATGCTTTACGCGCGACAGTTTTTACTTTGTCACATTGCCCTGGAAGAGCGGATGCGGACGCAGCACGAGGCATCTCTCTGAGATAACGAGTGCGAAGAAGCCGACCAGATGAAGAAAAGGAAACGATGCCCCGAGTTGTGTTTCACCAAAGCGTGCGTCTCAACATCAAGCGAAGACGGCGAGGGCGAAAACTATTAGATACCCTTCCCCACACTATCGGCAACCCTCGTAGATAACGTGCGAAGGAAACAGCTGCTCAGCAGATCAATCTTGAAAGCCAATGACTTGAATCGCATGCTGACGCCGCGATAACGGTGGATTGCTACCCACGCGCTCTCTCAAAAGTTCCTATTCGTCCGAAATTTGAGTGACAGTGCGCGTGAACTCGACCCAACATGTGGGGCTGCCTGGGCAAGTCGAAGAAACGCCGCAAAGCGGTCATCAGCATAGTGCGCAGTCCATCGCCGGGCTGTCGCTGTTCCTGCCACGGACAGTCCTTGCAACAGCGCAAACAGGTGAGCGGTCGATGTGTTGCTGTTCAGCGCATGGATGTTCGCTATTCGATTATTATATCTGCGATGTCGCGCAGTGTTCGTTGGGCGCGTTTGCCATTTAATTCGTCGAGAAATGTCGATGACTCGCTGCCGCACCTGGCTTTTCGTCACGCAAAGCAATTATGGATGATTAATTGGCGCAGATGAGCTCCGACGACGATTATTAAGCCTGAGAGATCCATGATAAGCCGAGTGCAGGTATTGCTCGACTAATATATTGCTGCTATTTTGATACTGCTGCTATGTTTCACATAGCCGTGGCGCTATGTGAAACAAGCACCCGCCGTGCAGGTGTCACGCTGTTATGCTCCAGGCCGTGGGTTCGATTCCCAGCCACGACGGCCGCATTTCGACGAGGGCGAAATGAAAGGGCACCCATGTAGTACTTAGGTTTAGGTTCACGTTAAATAACCTTAAAGAGTAGCAGGCGCTATATAAGAGCGCCAACATTTCCTAACAACACATAATAAAAAGAAAGTCGTTCGTAAATGTAATAGCATAACATATAGTGACGGTATAAGCTCTGTGACACGATACAATTGTAGCGGGTCTTTCACAGCTAAACATTGTAAAAAAGAAAGCTTGGAATCGAAAGCACATTGAGTGTGACTTTGTTACATTCACAGAGCGTCAAGTTGTGCGAGTTAAAAAAGGTTAGCTTGGAAACGCTGACCAAATGGGCTTCCTCAACGTGCAACTAAATCAAAGTACGCGGGTGTTTTCGCCCCTATAGTAATATTCGCCCGCCATATCGGAACCCACGCCTTCACTCTTATCAGTGCAACGCCATAGCCACTAAAGCACAGCCGATCGTTTATGTCAGTTTCGTGTTGCTGCTAAAGAAAAGCGATAAAAGCGTCTGTCCCCCATACCTATAGTGTTTTATCTACAAGCTCTAATTTCCTAGTGGTTTGCGGACACTTCCCTCGCTTTATGCTTATCTTCCACGAAGAAAGCGGCTCAAAAAGAAATCGGAACGTTGTTTTTTTTGTTTTTTTTTTACTGATTGATTTGGGCGGGTTGGACAAGAAAGCTGATCGAGCATTGCAAGAGCCTGTAGCGCCGGGGCGCGCCTCGGTAAAGCAGCGACGCGAGCACGGCATCGACGGCCGCCGTCACGTCGCCCCTCCCTACGAGCTTATCAATTGCACTCAATTGCGCAAAGCTTTATCGGCGAAAGCTAGGTAAATAAATCTCGGGTGTCCCGTATTATACATACAATGACACTCGTGATAAATAAACCTAACAACTTTTCATCCTTTTAAGGCGAACAACAAAAATGCCCGAAACAAGGAGGTGGAAAATAAGGATAAAAGGAGGACCGGGAGGGTAATCCCGGTAGCTGAGCCCGGTATTTATTTATTTCAAAATACTGCAGGCCGATTGGCCCAAGCAGGAGGGGTAGTACACATGAAAGAAATAAAGTACAAGGACGGGATAATACATGTAATGGTACAAACTAGAACTAATACAGAACAATAAAGGCTCGAGAACAAAAGACAATGGGTGCATAAATTTAATAACGCTCATATATAGTAATGAAACAAAATCAGCACTTAGAAAACATCCCCACGCTGGGTATCCCCACACGGAGGAAGGAAAGTTAGGTAGGAGTGAAAAGTCACTGTTGCAGCCGATGTAACAGTTCCGCGTTTGACATCACAGACGGTGAATAAGTCCGCTATTCTTAAGAAATCGCAGCAGCGCATTCGTTGCCTTCAAGAACTGTGATGGGCATCCCCATGGTCCCGGAATCTTCTAGACTGTGAAAGCGATTCCGTCCAAGTGATTTAAAGCAGTACGGAGGTGAAGCCTCTCGTTTGCGTAAGTCGGGCAGTAACGCAAGAGGTGCTTGCAATAGTTTCATCGACACCCGGCGATGTTGCACTCGGCGAGTGTTGCACTCGAGTTGTTGCACTCGGCGCTGTCGGCCATCGCGATCTTGAGACTTTTTTACGTAGCTTGTCCGAAAGAAGCTACGTAAAAATGGAACAGGGCTGACATATAGATCGCGCTTAGACCTGCATTCCATGCACATGTAGTATATAGCTGAAATGAAGGCACTCGCAGTATACCTGTATAGGCGAAGTAGTGCGTGGTTTTCCTTCGGTATTAGTGCATGTAAACACAGCATTGACGAACAGCGAACCACTTAGGGTTATGCTTTTGCCGAGCATATTAAGGTTACGAATGACCCTCTGTCACATCACACGCTGTTCCCCGCGTCCTTGACTTTCGAGGAAAACAAACACACATTGTAATTGACGACTACAACGAAGCAAGTCTGAAATCCGGTTTCACATCTAGATGAGATCATGTGGCTTTCAGCGCCCGCTTTATGCTCTGAAACAAAGAATTGGTTTACAAAGAAATTCACTTGAGATTCGTGCGTGTAAAGTTGCTCGACGAGGACCTCACGAAGCGGGTCACGAAAAAAAAAAAAATGAAAGCTTAATTGATGAGGCTATCGGGCCCCACGGCGGCTGGCGGCAGGTCGCCTGGGTTTGCTCGCAGTCGTTGTATGACGGAGTGGCGATCCTTAGTCCTCTATCATCGACGTAATTACGCTCGGGCCGCTTATAATATGAACATATACGGTAAGAAGAAAGAATATGCAGCGACGACACTTCTTCTTGTTGAAGCGAAAGCGTGTACTAACATGACATAAGCAGTGACCTTTCGTTCGTTCCGATCTGCGGGAGACCTGTGGAGGCGATACACTCAGCAGTACTGTAAGGCGTTTTATTCATCTCCTTATATGTCTGTTTATTTATGTATTTATTTATTTGTGCTACGGTCTCAATAGCTATATCGTAGCTTACTGTTAAAAGTTGAGGGAAAAAAAAAGGGGCGGGTAGGTGTGTAAGGGGGGGGGAGGGCCTCACTATAGTGATAGCCATATGCTTTACACGGAGATTTAAAACGTGCTTCGCTTCAGATTCGCTTCAAAGTGTAACACTCTTTATTAAAGTTATTCGGGTCGATGACTATTATTTGGTTTGAGGACCTAACTGTCTGCGAGTGTTCATTTCTACAGCGTGGCCTATATAGAAATATCTGACGTGTTAATATTGTAGTGGCCATTGGCTTTTCGTAAAATAACTTATACCTACAAACACATGTTTTAAGAGTAACTGGCTCTTTTTACGTCACATATTTGAGGTGACATGGCATAGTTTTCTTTGGTACTCCACGTTGATAAAAACAATAGTAGTTATGTTCTTGTTTCTAGTGAGGTATGCAGCTAGGAGTGCAACTTCGTTTATTAAAATTTATGTGTGGACGAAGTGACCATTTCTTTGCTTGTGAAGTATCTACGAGTTCCTTCAGGCTTTCCCATCACTAACTTGGGTATTGGTCGTAATCGAGCGAATGCGGGAGCTTCGTGCACGCAGAATACGCACTAACGGCTACGTGCATGGACTCCATGCTTCGGGAGGCCCTTTTTGCTTCTTTTTCAATGTGGCTCAAACTCTTTCCAGTGCTCGGCTTGGAAGGCCCAGCCTAGCGTTGTTCGAGAGCGAACAATGAGATAACCGGGGTGATGTTCGTGGCGAAGTGGCGTTTCGATTGCAGAAGCCGAATGTAGGTCTCACTTATCTCCAAGGAACACATAGGATGTATCTTATCTACAAGGAACAGGTGACATTTACACATCGTAATGCAACTATATGCTGAACCCGGGCCACCGGCTTTGTTTATAGCATGGAAAGTCGTCTCGACCGTGTCCTCCGAGGAGTACGGTGGGTTAGACTCTCGGCCAGCTGCACGAGGTGCGTGTGTTCGACTCTGTTTTTGGTGTCGCGTAAAACCACGCGGGCGGCGCCTGCCTGATAGTGGCGTGGAGGATAGCAAAGACGCTTGTTTCTGCAACCCAAAAAAAGAGAGTACGGCGCAGAGTCGAGCTGACTGCCTGGAAAGACGTTGGCGCAACCGCATCGTGGGTCGGCAACATCAGAAATAAGGGAGAGGGTATGCGTTCGCAGAAACCGAGTTCCTAGGATCCCTCCGCAGACGGCAGTGGATGATTCATTGTCCCGCCGTGTTCGGCTGCCGTGCCGAGACCCACTGACTGGAGTCCTCGTCCTGCGCGTTATTTTCTCGCGTCGCTTTTGTCGTCTGCGAGGGCACTGTTCCTGTGCCGATGGCGGCGGCGGGTTGGCGACACCTTCAAGTTCGTTAGCGAAACAATGCCGCTGCGCTCGGTCGTTAAGCCTTGCACTTTTGCGCAATGTTTTTTTAGGCTACTGCGTCATCTCCGACATGCTTCAATCATTACACGTGTCGCGTCGCAACTTTTTTGTTGTTCCGACGCTGGCCCTTGGCGGGCGGCTGAACGTGCACGAAAAGGAGGATTAAGCCTGTTGTTGCTCAGGTGCATGGTTTACGCATGAGAGCCTCTGTAGATGGTTATACACAACGTATTGGGGTTTAAGGACGTTTTCCATTTCCCCTTATAGTCATCTTTCTTGAGGAGGAGGAAAACAGAAAAAAGGAGAAGGCAGGGAGGTTAACCAGAAACACTTACGGTTGGCTACCCTACACTGGGGGATCGGGGAAGGAGAATATAAAGGTAAGAGAGAGAGAGGAGGGAAGAGAAGGAGAGAAGAGATGCAGTGAATTCACTACAGCGTGCGGGATTGCACCACAAGTCAGAGGCGTTCGCACAAGCCCGTCGTTCTCAAAAAGCACAATAGAGACGCCCATTAATCTATCTATTCACGGTCGCCAGTCGTTGTCACTTGATGCAAAGCTGTCGATTTCCACCTTATAATGCTGGCAGGGAACCAGCATGGGCCTCATGATGTCACATCAGTACTAAAGCATATTCAGAGCAATTGTATACTTTTTCTGTATGGATGTTAAGTTGTTTCGTCTAGAACGAGAAGAGGTTGGCCTGGAGAGCATGCGTCTAGCCAACTACTCAAAGGCGTAAGGGGAAATGGGAATTATGGAGAGAATTAGATGCAAGTAACTATGGTATCGTACGATGAATTACTGCGGTCATGTCGCGTTGCCTTCGTCACTTTCGTCTTTCACAACGTGTGCTCTAAGAATAAGCGTTCAGTATAAATAATCACGAAGGAGAAAACTCGGAGGTATGCTAAGTTCTAGGCAATCGAAACAGTATGGTAGCGCACATTTTGATCCGATCAATACTGCTCAGCCGCAGGAATAGTCGGCGCAGACTGCCTGGCTAGCAACACTGCTGAAGCTATACCAACCGCTGTGTATTGCGATCAGTCGCCCAGCGACTCACTAAGATTCATGGAGCAACGGTTCCGACCTTCTGTACCCTTTCGCATGTTCGGGTATACATGACCGGGCTCGCGTTTATTACAGAGCAAAATATATATACACTAGAATAGGAAGCAAGAGGCAAAAAGCAATCGCCTTTTGTTGGAACCGTCAATTGGCTAACTGTCGGCATCCTCGAGTAATAATAAATCTGTCTCACCCTGAGACTGCAAGGTGATTAGCTTTCACCGCTAACTCGCGCGTCACGGAACTTCGCGGTATCTTGCGGTGCACCGGCGCTAAATTGACCGGTTCCGTATATGGGTAGCGTGCCCGAACAGTCGAGATAAAAGGGGTCCCGAAACCTGACCGCACCTGGAATGGATGCGGCGCATGTGTGAAAAAAAGAGAAAAACAAAAGAAAAAAACATGCACGAGGAATCATGTAAACAGAGCGCCCATCCCACGCGCCGCGGGCCCCTCCGATTACGGCCTTGAATTCAGTTAAAGGGGTGTGCCCACGCGGTGCAAGAACCGGCCTCTAACGTAATCTTCCGCGCGTATCTCCTTGCTCGTTTGTCTACTGTGCACGGCAGCTGCCATGCGGAGGTAGTTGTGGCTTGCACGCTGCATAAGACGCTATTGCCCTGCGTGTGTGCCAAGGCAACGCATTCCGCTGAAGAAAAACGTTATGCGGGAGAAGGAAACGAAGAAAGAAGTGTAGCGTTTGCAAGGAAGAAGCCTCACAGCCTTTAAAGGAGTTGTACGTGTATTCCCTAATATCGTGCAACGTTGCGTGGGTTCGCTATGGCGTCTATCACTGACATAAGCCGCATTTTCAAAGTTCTCGGATGTTATGCCGATAGCTCCCTCTCCCTCCCTCTCTTTCTTTATCGACCAGGAACTATTGTTAGTTTATCAAAGTGCTTTTATTGATACCTTTGATCGCTCATATTGGTCTTGCAGATAAAGTAGAAAGGTGTGAAACAAAATATTCGGCACAAGCGAAACAGCAGTGATTGAATACATGCAATGCGACAACAGCGAAGACAACCAACCATGGCGTTAAGGTGTGAACAGTGGAACAACCATATTTAATAAGTTTTGCGCTTCAGCGTTGTGTCGCTGTCAAGCTCTTATTATATTTGTCGGGAATGTTCACTGTTGCCTTGCCGCACAACCAGAAAAGGTAACCGATGTGCAGTACACTGGAATACCTACAATGTTACAGCATTTGCACCTAGGAACAAATGTATAGCCCCACGCTTCGTTGCCGCTGGGCCTAACTTGTGCTGCTTTACAGCGCTGCATGGTCGTGCTGCGGCACAGCGTTTCGCACTGAGCACGTTGGGCGAAGAACAAGGAGAAGCCGCCGGTTCGGCAGCATCGTTCGTAATTGGCGTCTCGGGAAGGCAAGCGAGCGTGTTCTACGCGCCGGAAACGCACGCCCGCTCGTATGTAAAACAGCTTGCCGAGAGGTTCCGGCTGGCCCCGGCTGCGATATTCGGCGCCGTATTCATTCAGCCCGCGTGGGGGGTGTGCCTGCCGAAGTTAAAAGGTCACGAACGGCGAGAGGGAGGAGGGAGGGCCGCTGGTATGTCGCCTCGAGCGGTTTTTTTGTGCCACGCGCTCCATCCATCCGTTGCTGTGGTTACCGGCGTACGGCTCGCGTACGCCCGCGTATTTTACTCGTGTTTGAGACGTATAACGTTCCTGGAGAGGAATCTATTACGTTGGGCGCATGAACGCGTCTGCCAGTGGAGCGTTCACAGCAAGCACAGCGCGCGATCTTTCTCCGCTGGATGAACACGAACTTGATTTGACTGAACGGTTCTGCCGATGTCTTGACGCGACGGCTGGTTCTGTGCCACTCAGATGAATTGCATGAGCACTACACCGTGACGAGACTTGTAAAGCATGTCGGCGGGAGTTATACGCGAGTCCTTGCCTCGTGTGGCTGACCCATATCTTTTTTTATTTAAGCCTGTCGTTGCTTTACTCGTGCATTAAGTAGCAACGATGATCGAGAGTTCCGTAATAAATTTTGATATGCCGCAGGCGATGCCCCCTGCGCTTAACGCATTACCTTCGCTCGAATTTACAGCCGCGCCATCGCGCATATGCGTCCTCGCTTTCTGCTTTTATATGGCGCGAATGCGTGCTTCTTAACTCTCGTCTGACGAACATATCCACTGACCAGAGGTGTACTAATAAGTTTTCGCATGAAGTTCGAATTAAATGCAACAAGATTGACACATCGACGCTTACTTACTCTAGCGAAGTCTGGGCTACCTATCTCGCAGCGCTTTCCTGCAGGCTAAATGGCTCGTATGTACTGCCACAACGCTCAGAAGACAATATGAAATATATTAAGCAGGAGTAATGTCGCCTAAGTGTGGATGCTGAAATGTGGAGACCGAAGCTTAAGCGAAATGAATAATGGAGTCAGCAGCGCCAAAGGAGATACGGTGTACAATGAGGTGCTTTGTGATGCAAGGGTAAAGTGGTGCATCTGAAAGTCTGCATGTGAAGTACCATCTGGTGCTTCGTGGGGCATTTGCGAACGAGCATCGCCATAAACATGCGCAAGGCACTGAAAAGCGTCTCTTCATCCTCTGCGTCAGTTGCTCCGAGAAACAGGCCTGGGTGCGATAGAGCTGTCGGCGGCGCGTCTGGCCCGGTTTCGAGCTCGAGGTGTCGGGTTTCGGCGCTTCTCGGAGGGTCCCGCCGGCGTGGCCTCGATTGCGACCCGTCGTCGGCAGCACTTCTCTTGCGCTCCGCAACAGCCGTCGCTTAGTCGCCGGCACAGTGTTCTTTCTTTCGATGGTAAGGACCACCTACTGCGAAGTGAACCGTGGCGTGTGTACAGATGGCAGGCTTGATCGAGTAACTTTTTGAATGAAGTATACGCGCGGAGGTTTGAGATGCACCGCTCATTATTGGCAGAATCGCACATTTTGATTTCGACTAAAAAAAGAATATATATATATATATATATATATATATATATATATATATATATATATATATATATATGAAGGAAAGAAGTGTTAATTTCAAGGGCTCGTTTTCTTTGTTATACACAATATTAATGAGAACTAACAGACAATAATGCCACGGAAAGTATAGGGGATGTTTTCAGTAGTAAATGTAAGGTAAATGTGAAGAAAGAAAAGTGGACGAAAAGATAGCTTGCCGCGGGCAGGGACCGAACCTGCGACCTTCGAATAACGCGTCCGATGCTCTATATATATATATATATATATATATATATATATATATATATATATATATATAAACACCCTTTTAGAAATTTCGTTCGGCTTATTTGAGAATCAACCGATAAATAGAAAAATAAAACGTGAGACCAAACCCTCTATTTTTATTATTGCTGAGTATCGGGCCTTCAGCGCAGCGCCGGTAAGTGTGGCTCGTGGCTTTCAAGGCACTGCGTAGCGCCAAGGTTGTGGGTTCGATTCCCACAGGCTGCTAGTTGTTTTTCGTCCACTTTAATTTCTACACTTTAATTAAATACTGAACATAACGCCCACTATGTTTTCCTTGATTTCAATATCCGTTGACTTCATATTGTGTCTAAAAAGAAAGAAAGAAAAAAAAAAAACAGGCCTTTCGATTATTTCCCCTTCTTTCTTTCATTGCTACTTTTAGAGTATTATATTGTATCAAAAGTTCTCGAACGATTTTAAGTCGAGCCACTGGCTTCTTTTCAAGGCAGTGAAACAACCGTAGAATACTTAGTTATACGGGGTCGATCCATGAGGCCATGGGCGCAATTACCGGCAGCGGTGGTCGTATTTCAATCGGGACTAATTGTATATTGTCGATGCTGAATTAATCCTGCAGTCACGAGTACAGGATGTTAAAGTCCGTGACATATGTCGTGGTCTTTAGCATCCTCTACTCGAGAAGCATAACGTCCAAGCCAAACAGTTGCCCGTTAACACTCCCTCAGACATCTGAGGGATACCATTCCCTCAGCTGTCTGGCTTTGAAGCACGGGGTCGTGGGAGCGACTCCCGGTCGCGGCGGTCGTATTTTGATGGCGAGTGGAGAACTGCTCGTGCAAATAGTTATAAATTCTCATTAAAAAAAAAAAACTAACTAAAAACCCGAAGCTGTCCAAATGAATACGCAGCTCTCCGATACGACGTACTTCGTAACGTGATGTGCTGTTTTGGCATCTTAAATCCCATGTTATAAATTAAAACCTCTGACAGTGCATAGCTGTTGCGCCATATTTAAGGTTTATAGCGTAGGTATGCGTGGTTTGCTTTAGCGTCATTTATCATGCCTCCGTGGTTGGTACGCTTGACCTCTTAGATATTGCAGAAAAGTTAATTTGCCAATTAAAGTTAATTTAATATTCTTATTTAGTGTCCTTTTAACGTCGACAACAAACCAGTCATCCAGTAATGGTGCAGCTGTAGGGAGCCGACGCCAACGTATGTGTACCGGACAGCTGCGGATATTGGCAGCCCTCAGTATCCATACTTGCGACCGTTTGAGTAAGTTGCTGTTGCAATGCGATGTTTTAAGACCAACTGCTTGATCGAATCCTCAGAGCCCGGACTAATCTTCCCACGGTTTGTATCATGGAGCGTTTGGTGCTGTATTTTAATTTTTTCGGAATGGGTATTTTCTATATTTTACTAGATGCCTGTTACTTTTCTTTATTGCATAAAGCACTTGCTTCGCCGATTTCATTAATTTTTTTCCCTTTACTTTTAGTATGAATAGCCTTTTTCTTCAGTATTGAGAGCTAAACTAGGCAGCGTAGCCTACAAAGACTGTAGGAGCCATTGTTGAACGTTGGGCTGTGCTTGCTCATCGTTCAAACCGCAAACGCACTGTACATGTGCGGCTCTACAAAACTTCGAAGCTATCAGCGAGAAATAAATAGCTGTAGGAAGTTTCCAGGGTAGGCATCCGCTTGCCTATGCGTCTCGCCAAACGGATCCTGGGACTTCTCACTGTCGGCGCTGCGCACGCTCACCGCACTGTCCAAACAGGAAGCTCGAGGCACATGTATCATCACAAGGGGTGGCTTGCCTTATATAGCCGCGATTGCAAGCAACTGTAGAAATCGCTGCACCCATCGTCTAAAATTATCAGTTACTGATCTTCTGCTTGAATTTTCAATTATATTTTGATGGTATGATCTCGAAATTATAAGAAACTGTGTAGAGTTATTCGTGGTTTTCCTGCGCAGCAAACACTCGCTTGAAAACGCAGTGCTTCTTTATTATTTTTTTTGTTAAAATGCAACGTGTGAACGACAGAGGTGCGCTGCAAGGAAACAGGCGCGCAGCTACCACAGCCTTTAGTCAAGAAATGCTTCAATAGCGATGCGTTCACACACACTTGTGGGAAAAGAAGTCGCACGGTCCCTCATGCATTTGCCTAAAACGACTAGAAAGCGAAAGCCATAGTTTTTTTTTTCTCCGTGGATTGTATTGATCCCGCCCCAAAGCTTTCCGCACCAAACGTGGTTTTGCACTACCTCCGGGATCGGCCCAAATTTGACCAAGTGACGATATCGTGTGGCGTCACGTGATGGGGCGTCATCGTGACGCCGCAATGACGTCAGAAATTTAGCAACATGTGACACGATGACGTCACAGGATAACGTCATCGCACGATGATTTTTTGCATCACTCGTGTTGATGCCGCCGGTGCCGACGGTCAAATAGATCTACGAGGTTACCGCTTGCGGGCTGCTAACTGCGTGCCACAATAGAGGTGAACCGTGCGCGCAATATACATAGCATGATTCGAGTTTTGTTATTTACCTTGTTTTCAACCCATGACCCTTCTGAAGCTGATCGTGCAGGACGACCAGCCGCTCGCGGTCCTGGTTTGTTCGGCTATCGTGCAGAGCTTTCTCCTATAGTATACCTGTCGAATGGGCGCTATGTCATATGTCTGACGTATGGTCGCGTATACCTCTCAATCTCACTCGAATACGTAGCCTCCTCGACGAACGCCTCCGCCTTCAATTTTGTTCATCGACACCCATCGGCAGTCATTGTGTCATTGTACGAACGCACGAATGAGAAACCCTGCGGTCTTGCTAGAAAAATTTACGACGCGTGGCGGCCCAGTTCGTTCAGGTTATCTCCGAGCTCCGCGATGCATAAATCAACGTCCTGTTGCAAAGATGGCTCGTCCCGCTTTCGGGGATGTGCTGTACGAAAGACCGCCGCAGATGGTCCGCGCACGGCGCTGCGCCGCGTCTCGTAACCGCGCGCGTGGTTGGCGTACGCGCACGCGCCGCGTGTTCTCGCAGCTGCCAAGGGTACACACGAGGGCGGGGTGCATCGTGCAAGCCGGCAGCTGCGAATTTCATTGTCGACTCACGGGGGTTATATCGTCCTTATGCGCCGCCGCCACCCTTCGAAGGCTTCGCTCTGTATCGCGGGTTGCCTGCAAGAATGCACGTGCGCCACCCTGGTGTGTGCGTTGGCTTGCTGCCGCGGTGACTCCCGTCGCGTTCCTCGACTCCGCGAAGAAGCCACGCGACGGGACAAAAAAGAAAAGTGAAAGGAAAACCCCAGCGGGCGTATGCTCCCTGACCCCTGGGGTGCCATTTGCAGAGACCGCGAGCTGCCCTTCGTCGTGTAGTGCGATACGTCGCCCTGCAACGCGCCCCCTCGTTTCTTTTATTTTCTATACGGTGTCGCTATAACGGTGCAGCATTGTGAGAACCGAAGTTGCAATGCCGGATAATCGGGGGCCCTACTTGGGACTACAAAATGGGCGCGAACGTTGGAACGGTTCAGTCGGCGTTTTGCCTGTCGGAGTGTTGGGTACAGTCGTTGGCCCCACGTGACTAGGGCGAGTCATTCTTAAATTGAGAACCATAGTTATCGAATCGAAACTGTCCTCGTATATGTGGTGGAAGTTACAGGATTCGCAACGATGCACCGATTTAGTAGAACCATGAGTATGCCTGACCGCATGTGCGGTCCTGCGGCTTACATCAGAGGGGAGTAGGGTGGGGAATGGATAGGCGTCGGGGCTGTGCGGGTTTCCGGATAAAGCGAGTATCGCGGCGCAAGTGATCACCCAGGTGACTCGGCTGAAAGAACTTCGCACTCTGCTGGAGTGTAGCCGCTGCGGTCCGGCAGTGGAGGGGAAGACCAGATGGATAAATTCAGGACTACGCGCAACGTATGTCAAGGGGTGCGAAATAAATTATTCAATGAGCAGGTCACCAAGCGACATTAGTTCGCGCAGAGTAGCATGCGATAATATTAATAATAATATAGTTCGAACTGGGCTGCCGGTTGTTTTATTTGCCTGATGATAAAGCAGACACCCCTCCACATCTTTCTTTCTTTCTTTCTTTCTTTCTTTCTTTCTTTCTTTCTTTCTTTCTTTCTTTCTTTCTTTCTTTCTTTCTTTCTTTCTTTCTTTCTTTCTTTCTTTCTTTCTTTCTTTCTTTCTTTCTTATTTAAATACAATGTTTGCAAGGTGGCCATGGTCTGGCACTTCCCTTTGTCGCGGCATATAATTTTTCACTTCATGTTTTTTGTTGATGATACATTAAAGAAACTTGTTGTCTGCAGCACATATAAGTGTACTGAAACGATTGACCGTGGCAACTTTTTTCGTTACTTCCTCGCTTAAGTATTCGCTCATCCTTGAAGATTATCAAAATATGGTGGTGGATACTCTAGGCAACGCGCGTCTCGACACGGGCTGATGTACGTACATCAGAACATATTTGAAGTTTTTTTTTTCACTTTAATAAACTCCATGAACTATAGATATATAAGTCGGTCAAACGTTGCTCTTAACACACGAGATACTGTGTGGGTCGGTATAGAGGCCATCAATCACTTTGACGCTTGCGTCCTCTATACGTTAAGTGAAGGGAGAACTTAAAAAAAAATATTTACTGATTCGCCGGAGCCTCATCGAATAAAATTAAAAGCAAAAAGCACGTCCAGGGAGCGGAGCGTTAGGTGTCATCCTGTTTTTAGAGGAGCGTTCATCATAATGAAAACGACGGGCTCGCGGGGCTGGTCGCCGATGGCGAGCCACATAATGGAAAAGAGACGACAAAGCGATAAAAGAACCGATGTTATATATGTTCCACATGGTTCGGAGGGGTGTATAATAACGCGAGCCGGGTATAGATGCTCTTGGCAGCGTTGTTCGCCAGGTGTGCACGTACAGGTACGCACACTCTGCCATAATACTATGCAGAACGTATAGGCGCTACGTCCGCTCTTTCTTCTCCCCTGCATCGGCGGCGAGTGACCCTGGACAGATCGGGGCAGTGCTTCACATCATCGAGTGCGGCTCGAGGTGCATCTACGCTTTCTTTGGATAGGAGCCAGTGTTATAGATGGCCGACGGCTTACACTTGCGAGTTCGGCGCATACATCAGCTCTGCAGCTTCGTATCGCGGAACGCTGAACTTACGACACTATATCCACCCCACCTCTTCTATACCCCCTAAAGTTGTACCACATTTTGCCCCCAGCCAAGACGACGGCATTCAACTGAAGCCGCCGTGCACGGCGCGGAGGTCAGGACCGATACGTTGCCGCCTCTCGTGGATGAATGGGCGCACGCTCAGATCACGCGCAACCTCTCGGGAAGCACCACTATATGAATTAAGTCATTAGGCTTTCTCATTAAACCGGGAATGCATGAATATAGCATGCGGGTAACAGTGTCGTTACGTTCGTTGGTGATGCCCTGCTAAATCTTGCATGAAGAATGATAGGTCTACATTCAAGTATGCTTGCCTGCGGCGATTGGTGTTTTTATGTGCTCTTGTTTTCTTTTTCTATTTTTTTTTTTATTATTACTTTTTAAAGCAATCTACCCGTTCTCAGTGCGCTCAGGCGTGAACAGAGCGCACACGGTACGCGTTGCTGTCACATCATCTTGTTCTCTGTCGTCAGCCATGCGAAACGCTTTGCCAATTTGGGTGTATACGTGCGTTACGGAAATTAGATTTCGATTTTTTTTTACTCTTCTCTGTATTTTTTTCCTTTTTTTTTTTAACCTGTCACCGTTTCATCATCGTGTTCTTCGAGCCAATCATGCAGAACACTTCACCACGCATCTTTATGTACTTTTGCGTTTATATACATTTGTTATTATTTTTCCTCGATCACTATTTATATTTATTTTTGTCGTCTGAGCATAGTTTCTTTTTCGCATAAGCACAGTTATATCTTTCACAGACAGCGGGACACGCATCAAAGGCGATTTGTAATTACCACAGAACTATAGCTTTACATCCTGAAACTTTTGCGAGAGCTGCAAGCAATCGAAGCTTTTCTTTTAATAATTGCGTAATGACCTTGAAAGAACCAGTCACGTTATCATTACGACTCATACTACCTTTTACATAAAAGTAATAAAATGTCACTTTGCCCTTCACGCAAGTTTTGCTTTGATGGCTGCTAACCGATCCCATCCAAAAGAAAGTTGTGCCCGCCCGAGGACACTCTAACGTGGCACACATGAATCACGCAGCTGCTGTTGCGAAGATATCGCTCGGTCCCCCCGTCTTTTGGGTGGTTCTCGGCAATCTTTTGCATAATACAACGCTGACTGTATAATAGCATTAAAACAGGGCACGATACAGAACGGACCACTAAGGAATTTTTACTCTGTATACGTTAGTTCACAGCGATCAGACCCTGTCAGCATCGCTCACTTCCTACGTTGGCCGTGCAATAACTTGACATTTGAGACTTCAAGAGGTATCAAAACGTATCATTGCGCTAGCAGGCACGGGCGAGAAAGACACAACGGGGCGAGTGTTCGTATCGCTGTGTCTTCCTCGTCCGTGTCTGATAGCGCTATAATACATTTTGATGCATTTAACCAAGTTGTCCAAAAAATCACTTTGTCAAAATTTGGCACATAGACACTAGTTCTTTTCTTAGACGCATATTAATGGTGCATTGGTCCTTACGTGTGCTAGAAACTAAACTAATGCCGGTGGAGCAAGCCAATGCTTAGGTTTGCGATAAAAAAAAAAAAAAAATAGAGGTCTGTGACAATCATCTTGCGACACTCTGAAATATTATCTGCGATATGTTATTTGCGAAATATTTCGGACCTGTTTCCCGGGTGACACAATTTTTCGCTGCTGTTCCGCGTCGGAGCTGTTGCGACACCTGGTACATTGAAGCTGGGAAGAGCGGTGAGTGCATAGTTCGTATATCGCACGGTCCCACTTGACTACGCCGTACGGCCTCTCTCGTAGCCGCCGCGTGTCATAAGTTTTGGATGCTAAATCCAGTCAGCCACTAAGTAGTTTAGTTTATTTATGACGTAGTACATCGAAAGCGCATGCATTACATAACAGCACGAAAAGTGAGGTGATTGCGGTTTGAGAGGGGCTGATAGAAATGGTATAGGAAAGAGGCTAACTATCCGAGGGCTCGCATTTTGCCCAGCGGGGCGAAATTACTGTCTTGATTGCACGCTGTATAGCTGATATGATTAAATATTTACTAAGAGGCCGAAAACGAGCAATCACGTTCACTCAGCAGTTTATAATTTCATTTTTTTAAAAGGAAGATCATAGAGGACTCTGCATTACACCTTTTTTTTTTTGCCTCGCCCAACTGAGGTTTCATTGCACGTGACTTCGCGAAAACTTCATATACATTTGACCTGAATGCACTTCATACGCCACACATCTTGCGGCCGGCGTTCCTTGTTAGGGAAGCATTCACCACTGCGAAAAACATATTCATGCGCATCGTCCCTCGGTAGGAGGCTCGACGTCGAAGGTGGCGCACGAATGTAAAGGTTTAAGCGTTCCTGTCGCGGAGGCGAGTTTGCCTCTTGAGAATTCAGTTATATTTCTTTTCCTCTTGCTGACATAGTCAGCCATCCGCAGTGCCCAGTGTGTACTTCTCGTCGGCCCAGGTGACAGCTGCGCTTTCCACGGCGGTGTCGGCCGTCTTAGCCTCGACGTGTTTGCTTGACGCCGCTGAAAAAGCGCATTGAGCTTTGTGCCACGTCTCCCAAACCGTGGCCGTAAAAGCGACGCCTTGGTTTGCTCGTTTCGCTGGCTCCTCTTCGAGCGTACGCGCTGCAGTCGCTTTTGACGACACGAAACGAGAAGTACAAGTCGACTCGGCACCTTTTTTGGTTCATCGAGAAACATCGCGCGTTGTATACAAGAAGAAGAAGAAGAGTAATGAAACAAGTGAAGCGAAATTCTTGGAACGTTGGCGCTTCAGTTGCAGCTGTGCGTGTTCCTCGCAGGATCATTCCAGGCCGCTCTGAGCATACTATATGAAGAAGGCTAACGAAAAGGGTGCGGTGGGGGAATGCGCTTTTCCAACTGTGTTTGCTTTAGCGCTTCTGCGACGTGCGAGAACAGTGTTTTTACAGAGGCGCGCTGGCTTGCAGGAGAATGTCATATTGGGATTATCCTGCAGTACGCAGAACACTGCTTCTGGGGCTGGTCGCGGGATCGAATCCCGGCCGCGGCGGCTGCATTTTCGATGGAGGCGAAAATGTTTGAGGCCCGTGTACTTAGATTTAGGTGCACGTTAAAGAACCCCAGGTGGTCGAAATTTCCGGAGCCCTCCACTACGGCGTCTCTCATCATATCGTGGTTTTGGGACGTTAAACCCCAGATATCATCATCATCATGCTTCTGGGGCTAGCTTGACATCTCATTGCCAATTGCCAACACAACCTTTTCTGAAAAATGATTGGGCGCCCTTTTACCGCCGTAACATACTTCTTTCATTTTCTTTTTTTTTATTTTGTTTTTGCATCTGAGTCACGTGCAGGATGTTCACAGCCCAGCTGACGCATATATTCGTAGCAGTTTGCGCTGTCATAATGCTTGGCGTATCCCTATTGCAGCTGGCGGCCGCCCCGGCCCAGTGAGCGGAGCAACTCACGCCAGCTGTTCCCTTCATAAGCTTATAGTCGTTTCGTTTGGCGCTTCGTGTGTGTGGCTGCCTGGGAGATCACGCAGGGCGAAGCTACGCTGCCTACGCGTATGCCTGTTCACTGCTAAATAATATAATTGTTGGGCTTTTACGTCCCAAAACCATGATGTGGTTATGAGGGGCGTCGTAGTGGAGGGCTCCGGAAATTTTAATAATCTGGTGTTCTTTACGTGCACTTAAGTCTAAGTGACACGGGCCTCTAGCATTCCGCCTCCATCGAAATGCGGCCGCCACGGCCGGGATTCGATCCCGCGGCCTTCGGGTCAGCAGTCGAGCGCCATAACCACTAGACCATCGTGGCGGGTCGCTCACTGCTAAATGGTTTACTTACTTCACTTATGATAATCTTTTTCATCATGCTGTAATGTAGCGTTGTGACAAGTACGGTGACATACTGTACTCGTTGCCAATATTTCAATCAATCAATCAATCAATCAATCAATCAATCAATCAATCAATCAATCAATCAATCAATCAATCAATCAATCAATCAATCAATCAATCAATCAATCAATCAATCAATACGGCGCACATCAGTTCACATGCCGCTGCTCAACCATGATTTTCACGGAATTCGTGTTGCTGAACGCATTTTGATTTCACATTGGGGTTTTTCAGATTTCACATCCGCGTTACCCGAGTACCATGACAGCGTATCAGGTCTGAAGCATTTCACCGCAACGCCGCGATCGTGGCTCATATCGCTCCTCCTACTGCGGTGACGGTCAAAGCCAGCTTTAATCTATTTCCGTGGTCTCCTGCTATTAGCTCCTTAACGGCGCGCTGCCGTAGCCAATCGCGGAGGCCACGCTATTTCTAACAAGCTCTTCTTAATGGTCAGTGATGAGTATAGCGTGCTAGCCATATGGTTCCGATACGTTATCAATCCATGTACCACGTGAAACGCTTTCCTTCTTAAATATATACCTGTCGGACGCAATATGAGGCGCTTCGTCTTCCTAGTGCATTATCCGCTTTACACACTCATTGCTGCGAACGCAGCTTATGTGCTCCTCATCGAAGCACATGGTGCCCACATGCCGATGTGCGTCATTTACTACGTTGGCAAGAATATGTCGCCCTTATTAGGCACGCCTGCCGCCACTTTCCGGCCCAAAACACTTTCTTCGCAATGAGCATGTTATTTCGTTCTCGACCGTGCAGGCGCTTGCCAGTTTTAGGTACATGACAATTAATCGATTAGGCACACGGTAATTTACGAACGTGAGGTCTCTTGCAAAATTGGCTGATAATGTTTTTGCGGGCTATAATGTCACATTCCTCTTTTCCAATGACCATGTCGTCAAACTCACTCATGAGCTGACTCACTCCGACTCACTCAGAATCAGATCGAGCCGTATGAGTCTGAGTTAGTCCGGGTGAGTAATATTTTCGTGAGTCTGAGTCCGAGTGAGCCCGGTTGAAAAAAATTTTGGCGAGTCTGAGTCCGAGTGATCCCTAGTGCAAAATACATTTCCTGAGAGAGTCTGGGTGAGATCCACTTCTTTTGCCGACCTATATATGCTAATGACGTTTAAGTGCACCCCCCTTGCGCATCTTCACATAAAGGATTGTCACGGCTTTTTCAATAATACTCTGTCACAAGCTACAAACATAATTTTTTCTTTTCCTGCTTCTTGAGAATAGCTTTCCGGCCTACTTTCTTGGAAGATGCTTTCGCAATGTGTTCGGAGCACACAATAGAAGTCGTTCTATGTCCTGTGCCTATATCGCTGGTGTACAGCTGGCAACGTCCTATTTGAAATAAAGAAAAAGAGAGATAGAGGAAAGAAAACAAACGAGCGTTGTCGAGAGGGTAAACACCTATCAACCTCGGGTCTGTATACAAAGCCTCCGTGTTGTGTTGGTGCTCCAAAATCGTCCGTGTCTGAGTCTCACTGCTTCCGTCGCAGCAGCCGAGAAGCGCATTTATTTGCCTAACCCCCGCAGAGCACCTTATTCTTCTCTGAAGGCGAGGGAGAGGGCGTGGTTGAAGGGGAGGGATGTTGGGGCAACGACTTCGGACTCGAGCCTCGGCCTCTGGCGTGACCGAACCGCCCCAGCGGCCAGTTGCTAGAAACTTGCTTTTGTACGTTTGTAATGCAAGTGTGTGCGCTTGCGGTTGCGTGCGCGCTTTCGGCAACGCACAGGGAGGCCGACTGGCGGGAAAGCAAACCGCCTTCGCGAAGCCAAATAGCAGAATGAGTGGCTCGGCGTGGTCAGTAAATTTTTCGCGGAAACCAAACGGAGAGGCCGCTCTCGATCAGGCGGTGTCTGCGCGTGCGAGAGAGAAGCCCCGCTATACAGACAAAAGAAACACACGGCTATAATCCAAACAGAGCACGCGTGAAATATACGGGCAGGCGTGCACGTGTTTGTACAGAAGCGGCAGCAGTAGGCGTCGTTTTTGCGCACGGAACAACGGCGCCGCGGTGTGCGGTTTTCGGTGGAGAGAAGACCGAAGGGGGGTGGTGGGGGAGCTTAAAGGAAAGAGGTTAGAAGGGACAACGCAACGTGTGTTTGGGTCGCCGGTCTGTTTGCCGAAACGGGGAGTGCGCGTGGCCCGCTGCGAGCGGCACATTGCGCAAAAAAATGGGATGTGCCGCCTCCGCGCACATTCGAGTTCAACGTGAAAAGCATTTCGACTTTCGTGGAGGCACCTGTGCTAAAGCGATGCGTCAATTCGAATGGAGAACTTCCTCCTCTTGTTCTTTATCAAATGCAAAGAAAAGCAAGCAAGTTTGCACAAAATATGAGGCCAGATATCCCATGGAGTGTCCCAGATATCCAGAATCCCAGGGGCAGGCCCGTAGCCAGGGGGGTGGGGGCCCTAGGGGCCAGCCTCCCCCCCCCCCCCCCCGTAATTTTGGTGAAGTACGTGTTTTTACCAAAAATAAATAATAAAAATAGGCGATTTTCTCAAATAGTCAAGCCTCCCGAAAAAAATTCCTGGCTACGGGCCTGCCCAGGGGTAAAAAAAAAAAAAAAACGAAGCAAGACGGTAGTATAAAGGAGGTATGAAAAAGAAGAGAATCGAATTGTGATAGACTGCCAAAGGTCTGTAAAAAATGGCAAAACACTGAAAAATTGGAGGACTCTTGAGCTTCGCCTTCAAGAGGGGAATGCGATAGCGTAATCCGGCGCCGTTCGCATCGCCTTCTCATTCGCTTGCCACGCTTCGGTTCTCGGTGGGAACCTCAACCGTGCTGCGAGGAAAGGCGCGTAACGTTGGCACGTCTGTGCGCGTAACGTTGGCCGTTTTAAACTCTCTTAGAATGCCTACTGCAAGCACAGTTGCGAAGTGCCCACTGCGCCATAATTCATCATATTGCGTAGTTCCGAAGTACGCACTACGCGTCCGCAAGGCAATACGCGCACCTACGCAGCTGCACACTTTGTTGATGCTGTTGCTGATGATCAATTGTTCCCGAGCGCTTCTTAATAAATGTACATTTAAACCACCCACTGATTACGCTGTTCACATGCATGGTGTGACACCTGTCGTGATTGTACGCTTCTTCCACGCGGTATTACATCTATTAACGCGTCTTTTCGAGCTACATGACGCCTAGTTGTATAGGGCATTTTTTCCGAAGCGATTTCAAGCTTGATCGAAGTGTCGAGTTGGGTGTTTCGGTACATTTTTTCAAGATACTTTAGCGGAATAACAGACAAGGACGAAACAAGGCGACAAGGGCGACCGCTGAACTCTCAACAACATTTTTTGGAGTTTGCACATATATTTATGCATTCCGGTACAGTATATCATCCTCAGCGCATGCGCAGAAAAGCCAGCTCAGTCGAGACTGCTCATGTAATGGCATACTGTGTACCACGTTTCTCTGAGTCCCTTTTCTTCAGTGTCAAGACAGGAGTTACGAGGAGTGATGGGGTGCGTTCACTTTGCACGGGCTTGTAGTTCAATTTCTTTCGTTTGAATGCACAAACAGAGCTAAGAAAAGTGCGCCTTCAGAGCCAGCCAAAAGCACTTCGAATTGATCGCGTGTACGCCCTACACGTTCCGTATCGGGAGAACAGCTGCGCGTCCGATATTGCGCATGCTACTCATTTATAACGGTGGCCGCGAGATGCGCTTCCTCGCGAGCTCTGCTCTGTAGCTGACCTGAACAACTGGACACTGAGCAGGTCGGCTACGCAGCTCGTATATCTGTGGCGTGCATGCAGCCTGGCCGGGGCCTCCGCTTCTCACACCCACGACTTCCGGTGGTCGTTATGGAGTGTGTAACGATATGCCAGTGCCGGTCATATCGCCCTTCCATGCCCCGACGAACCCGTGAACGCGATAGCCTTTTTGTTGTGATGATTCTTTTGTTCCAACGAGCTTTTGTTGGCGTAAGCTCTATGGCAGGCAACTACGCGCGCATGTACCGTGTTTCTCTCCATGCTATACGCACACTCGGTGCTCGTGATGTCCATTTCTCAATGCTAAACTGCAGAGCGCCACTTTGTTACGGACCATAGGACGAACACACACAGAGCAGGATAGTGCTGGGTACCGAAATGACGCTGCTGCAGTTAGCATTACGAACCAACGATCCCAGGAACAATTTTCTTAAGATCCATTTGTCGACTCCTGTGAAAGCGTAGTCTACGCCACTCTGGGTGTTAGGACTCTCCTTGAAATGGGAGATTGTTTCAAATAAAGTGACTAGTATCCTTCGTGTATAAGCGATCACGTTTGTCGTGAAAGTTTGGCGATGTCCATCGGCATTCTTTATGTGCTGTTGTCCCGGGAATGTTTGAACTTGCCAGCTGTCCGACGCTGATACCAGGTCTTGTTAACTTTGCTGTATGATACTTCGGCGACGTCAAGCGATTACGTTTAGCGTCGCATCAAGGGTGTTATGGGTCCCGAAATCTTGAGAGGCAACGGAGCACGCTTTTGCCTTCGATCAAATGTGTCAGATGAAGGGATGAAATGCTTTACTTGGGCATACTTGTGTTGCTCATGCACGTACAGCGGTCATCGAAAGTTCCCAGGCCACTGTCCCGTGTATTCCTATGGCAGCGTGGCCTGGCAACTTTTGGCCACACCTGTACATGCCCGTAAAGCATGCAGTTAGCGATGCGGGTACTCCGAACACAGGATCTGGGCGTTGTTTGCATAGTCCTCACACTTGGAAGAAACAAACTCCATATTTTTCAACTATTTCCAAAGAAAGAAAGAAAGAAAGAAAGAAAGAAAGAAAGAAAGAAAGAAAGAAAGAAAGAAAGAAAGAAAGAAAGAAAGAAAGAAAGAAAGAAAGAAAGAAAGAAAGAAAGAAAGTTTTGGCGATCACTGCGTTATAATTTAGCACATTTGCGTCAGCAGTCTGGTTACGAACATTTTACGGACGTTTGCTAACGGGGCGTTCACGGATTGCGCCTCCAGAGTCGTTATACATACGGTACACGCCTAGATTGTAACGCGCGCGCACACTCGCAGCAGTGGCTGGCCAATGTACTACATGTACTACGCCGACAGAGAAGCAGCTTGCGGAAGATAACAGGAGCATAAAAAAGAGAAAGCAGTGATGTGACGCCGGCCTGGCGTTCGCGAGGCCTGGACAGCGGCCGTTCGGCGCGCAGGCGGGGCCGGACGGCAGACGACGTTCTCCTGTCCGGCCACGCCCTCACCCTACCCTTGAGCCGGTGCCCCGTAATTCCTGTACGAGCTCCCAGATTAATCATAGCGGTGCCCAGCAGTGAACACGCATGCGTAGCTTCTCTTCTGGCATACTCTCACGTGGGTCAGTGTCACGCCGTTACGCACATTTGCGGAGCTTTGACGTGAGACATTAAAATCAGACGTTGCACGCGATGCTGTGAGAATTTGTTTTGTTGTTGCACTATTTTGCTAGCGAGGTTAGGTGTTGCGTTTTCGGTTAGATAATCGATAGTTAGAGAAAAATTTGTAATTTTCAAATATTCTTGAGAAAATAATCCACTGCGTCGCTCATTTTTATTCAGCAAAAGGCTCTCAGGGTGGATGAGAGGAAAAGACAAGGAGGCTAGCAGTGCACTAACTGATCTCTTGAACTGCACATGTCGAATGCATGCTTAGCTTGGTGATGCGCGCAACTCATGCAAATAACCGGTGTCTTGGCATTTAGGTCATGTGTAAGCACTTCTGGATGTCGGTCAAACGTGATGGTTGCGCAATTTTTGCCAAACGCAATATTTAGGATCTACAAATGAGTGAGAGAAAATTGTTTAATACTATCCTTTTTCCGCATTGACAAAGACACGCTCCGTTGCTCTAACATTGTATCTCGTCTGGCGTGCCCAAACATACTGCAACGTCTGATATGCCGCAGTGTTGTGAATAGCCGGCTAGAAGGGCAGCGGCTTCACAGCGACCGCCACACGGTTACTCCGTTGCACCGTCTGCGCACCGAGCTCTCCTTTATTCAAGGCCCGCAGGTGTAACGCATGCGCCACTGTCGAGAGTGTAGCGTGGCTAGCCGTATATGGTTCGGATAACGAGCCTGCGTACATGAACATATTGGCTCTTACAACATGCTTCGTGCATGCCTGTTTAGGTGCATGCTCGAGTTGAGCGAAGAGCCCGCGCTATCCTATGGCGTCGTTCGGTGCGGTGGGCCCTGTTATTACTTTCGTCTTTGGTTAGGCCGCTCCTGTCTTATGGCTCGTAATGACTTGTTGGGCCGATCTGCGCTTACTGCTTGTTTCCTTTTTTTTTTATGCGGCGAGTTTTCCTAGCTTTGTTTTGCTCGTTGCAGCCAACCATTAACTGGCCTCTTTTATTGTTTCTGTTCGTGGTTCGGTCCTTATTACGCTTTATTCCGGTTCCTAAATCAGGCACAAGCTTCTTTCCCTTGTAATCTATGGACTCACGGCTTTTCCCTTTGCAAACCGCTTTCGCTTGTTCCGTTCTGCTGCACTCAACGGTACCGTATACGCTTACGCCGTGTCCGGTTGTGCTGGCGAAATAGCTGACCGCGCAGGTAAACAGGCGTGTATTGAAGAATTGCTCGCGAAGAATATTATTTGGTCTATAGCCCTATAATAACGGGCGTTGTGACTCGAAAACAAGTGGCAAGGACTGCTATCGTGCGTATTGATGCAAAAGGAAACGCACACCGTGTGCGCGTGTCTCCTGGTGCGGGCACGAACAGCGCTGACCAACTGCGATGCAGACCTTTTCCACTTTGCTGGACAGCGGGTTGCAGTAGTTGTACCCAGCGTATATACGAGGCCATTAGCCTAATTGAGCTTTACCATACGGATTTGACCGAGTACCGCCTGCTGTCGTAAATTATAGGCCGAATGAATGCACCATTGTTTTGCTACGCTCTGCGTTATTTTCCTTTCTATTCTACGGTGATTGAATCGTTAGTTAAATGTAAGTATGGGAACGCGCTCTGGCTTTGCTTCTTTGTATGTTCTTTTTCTTTGTGCATGCCGCTGTTCTTCTTTAAAAAAGCCGGCAGATCCCACGCATTGTGGGAATCGATGTAATGCGAAGCAGCCAGCAAAGAGCTGCATACATCGTCTTGTATGTCATAGAGGAAAATGCGTGTCATGGTTTTCATGTTAACTCCTATTATTTATGTTCGTCACACAGTAACGTCGCGCAATACCAACTTGGGGGTCGATCAACCTAGAGAAACGGCCGCCAGGGCACCATGAGCGTGGCACGTAAGTCATGCTGTACATGACATGCGTGTCATGACTTTCATGTTAACTCGTGTTATTTATGTTCGTCACACAGTCCACGTCGCAAGATACCAATTTTGGTGTATATCAAGCTAGCGAAACGGCCGCCAGGGCACCATGAGCGTGGCACGTAAGTCATGCTGTACATGACATGCGTGTCATGATTGTCATGTTAACTCGTGTTATTTATGTTCGTCACACGGTCACGTCGCAAGATACCAATTTTGGTGTATATCAATCTAGCGAACGGTCTCCAGCGCCCCATGAGCGTGGCAAGTAAGTCATGTTGTACATGACATGCGTGTCATGATTTTCGTGATAACTCGTGTTATTTATGTTCGTCACACGGTCACGTCGGAAGAGAGACGAATATTGGTGTATATCAAGCTAGCGAAACGGCTGCCAGCGCACCATGAGCGTGGCACGTAAGTCATGCTGTGACATGACATGCGTGTCATGATTTTCATGATAACTCGTGTTATTTATGTTCGTCACACGGTCACCGTCGCAAGATACCAATTCCGGTGCATAGCAATCTAGCGAAACGGCCGCCAGGCGCCCATGAGCGTGGCACGTAAGTCATGCTGTACATGACATGCGTGTCATGATTTTCATGATAACTCGTGTTATTTATGTTCGTCACGCGGTCACGTCGGAAGAGACCAATATTGGTGTATATCAAGCTAGCGAAATGGCTGCCAGCGCACCATGAGCGTGGCACGTAAGTCATGCTGTACATGACATGCGTGTCATGATTTTCATGATAACTCGTGTTATTTATGTTCGTCACACGGTCACGTCGCAAGATACCAATTTCGGTGCATATCAATCTAGCGAAACGGCCGCCAGCGCCCCATGAGCGTGGCACGTAAGTCAT
Source organism: Rhipicephalus sanguineus (assembly GCF_013339695.2). Lineage (NCBI taxonomy): Eukaryota > Metazoa > Arthropoda > Arachnida > Ixodida > Ixodidae > Rhipicephalus > Rhipicephalus sanguineus. Next base: position 205,949,615 of record NC_051178.1, on the reverse strand, counting down.
GCTGTACGCGACATGCGTGTCATGATTTTCAGGATAACTCGTCTTATTTATGTTCGTCACACGGTCACGTCGCAAGATACCAATTTCGGTGCATATCGATCTAGCGAAACGGCCGCCAGCGCCCCATGAGCGTCGCACGTAAGTCATGCCGTACATGACATGCGTGTCATGATTTTCATGATAACTCGTGTTATTTATGTTCGTCACACGGTCACATCGCAAGATGCCAATTTTGGTGTATATAAAGCTAGCGAAACGGCCGCCAGCGCACCATGAGCGTGGCACGTAAGTCATGCTGTACATGACATGCGTGTCATGATTTTCATATTAACTCGTGTTATTCATGTTCCTCACACGGTCACGTCGCAAGATACCAATTTTGGCGTATATCAATCTAGCGAAACGGCCGCCAGCGCCCCATGAGCGTGGCACGTAAGTCATGCTGTACATGACATGCGTGTCATGATTTTCATGATAACTTGTGTTAATTATGTTCGTCACACGGTCACGTCGCAAGATACCAATTTCTGTGCATATCAATCTAGCGAAACGGCCGCCAGCGCCCCATGAGCGTCGCACGTAAGTCATGCTGTATATGACATGCGTGTCATGATTTTCATGATAACTTGTGTTATTTATGTTCGTCACACGGTCACATCGCAAGATGCCAATTTTGGTGTACATAAACCTAGCGAAACGGCCGCCAGCGCAGCATGAGCGTAGCATGTAAATCATGCTGTACATGACATTCGTGTCATGATTTTCATGTTATGACTTGTCATTTATGTTCGTCATACAGTCATGTTACTCCATACCAATTTTGGTGCACATTCGATTAATCAAGCGACCAGGAGAGCACGAAGTCGTAGGCGGCTAGATAGATAGATAGATACGGTCAAAGTCGCAGAAGTTCGCTAAGAAATGCTTCGCATTTAAAAGTGTTTTTCTTCGGCGGTCTCATTTCGATGGAGGCGATATGCTGTAGAGGCCCCTGTGCTTAGATTTCAGTGCGCGTTAAAGAATCCCAGGGGGTCGAAATTTCCGAAGTCTTCCACTACGGCGTCTGTCATAATCGTATCGTGGCTTTTGGACCTAAAACCCCTGCAATTATTATTAATAAACCCGAATCTGTTTTAATGTTCATTGTACCCTGTTGACAGTTGCAGCAATGCTAAGAACTTTGTTCTGCATTCTCATGCTGCGGAACTGCGGAACTTGCGATAGTTACGCTATTACGCCCTATTTTACAGAATGTGTTTCTGTAGTTCAGCCAAAAAACGTACCGGCGTACAAAATGGCCGCGAAAACACTGCACGTGCCCGAGACAGGTGAACGCAAGTTATTCCCGAAACCCCGCATGTCTCGGTGTGCGTGCAGCGTGGATTTTCGACGCAAACGGGAGGACCTCACGCCAGATCCCGTGACACTTTCGCCGTCACGGGTGAGCTGTTCTGGTAACGGCGAGGGCGGTCCACCTCGTTTCCCTCTCATCTTCTTTAGAGTGAGGACGGAGAGAGAGACTCGTGTGGAAGAGAGTCTACAGAGGGCGTGAGAGAGCTGTCGGCAGCGCATTGAAGTGATGAAAGACAAGATTAGGTTATGCGGACGACGCTGCCAACAGAATGCTGCCCAACTAAACGAATGGGAAGAAAAGCGGACGCTAAAAGACGCACAGAAGGCTATGCGTGGCTGCTGCGTAGATGGTGGGGCACCTCGTGTATAGTTTGGACGACATCGCTTGGGCCAAGGCTAGGGCGACAGGAAGCGGACAGAACCGAAGAAGGACGGGACGACGACGCAGGACACGCGACGAATGAGGCAGACAGAATGAAAAGCAACGCGATAGAAAAGACGCCGCGAGTGAACGCAAAGCCTGCGCTTCATGTGCGAAAGCCGGAGATGGTTGCTCAATGTCGGCGGCTGCAGCGGACGGACCACGCCCTGTTTGTCAGGTTGCGTCAGTCAGCGGTGCCGCATCTTTTTTATTATATGCGCTCGGAACCCTGTCACTGCAGCGTCGGTCTCTTCCGATCGCGACTTATCGTGCGAGGCGTCACGCTGTGGCACTTCAGGTTTTTCTTTTACTGTTATTGCTGAGACTGTTGTAAAACTAAACCTCCTGTCTTATGCCCAGGAACATTGTTACTTTTTGTAGCCTATATAGCGTAGTAAAATTTGTCGTGATACACGCATTTTTTTTTAATGTGCGCGTGAATATTATCCCATACAGGCACAGTGGTCTAGTGGTTAGGGTGCTCGACCACTGACTCAAAAGTAGCAGGATGGAATCCCTATAATAATAATAATAATCGTTAAGGTTTAACGTCCCAAAACCACGATATAATAATGAGGGACGCCGTAATGGAGTGCTCCGGAAATATTGATCATCTGGTGTTCTTTAACGTGCACCTAAATTTAAGCACACGTGCCTCAAGCATTTTCGCCTCCAGGATCGAATCCCGGCCACGGCGGCCGCATTTCGATGGAGGCGAAATTCTTGAGGCTGGTGTACTTAGATATAGGTGCACGTTAAAGAACACCAGATGATCAATATTTCCGGAGCACTCCATTACGGCGTTCCTCATTATTATATCGTGGTTTTGGGGCGTAACACCCCAACAGATATGATTATTATAAAGTATTATACCATGGCCCTAAATCTCTGTGTCTCGTAGTCGCGCTGCTATGGTTAATTAAAATTTAACACTGGGGTATTACATGCCACAACCACAATTCAATTATAAAGATGCCGTAGTGGCCAATGCCGGGTTAAGTCTGCAATATATCGATTTAAAAAGGAAAGAATGCTTTCGCCATCGAGTCGTCTTAGGCGAATGCATTATTAAGGAACCCTGTGAGTTTTTAACCATTTCAAACTCCCAACACTGGCAGCTGAGGTTTGGACATTACAGTTGTCATTAGCCTCCATTATGCGCGGTCATTAGGTACACGTCCGTGCGAAAACACGTTCTCTGTGCACGCCCATTTAAACTTTCAAAGTGTGCGAGTCACACATGTATCGTTTGCTTCTCGCTGGCTTGTATCCTTTCTTCCTCTGGCATTGGAAGTCGATCTCTCGCATGTGTGTTGTTTAGGATGCGTGCGGCGTCCCCTACAGATTCGCTAGCAAGGCCTTCTTTCTGGGGGGTTCAGTCAGAGCAGATGCGCCCTCACTCGCGCTATACCCGGGTCAGGGACGTCAGTTGTACGCGGGGGTGTAGATTTCCATTACGATTCAATTAGAAGCGTCTGAACTGTTTATTTATTGTTGCGAAAATTAAAGTGCGAATCGTGTCTGCTATACTTCTATGTTACGCTATTCTTGTGTTAGGACGGAGTTAGAAAAAAAATGAACGTATAGTATAAGCGTTCAATCAAAATGAGGCGGTAGCCAAGATAAAGGTGGGTTTCTAGTGCTCTACTGTATTGAAGTAATAATAGAAGAAGCAGAAGCAAATACCAGCTATGAGCGGAATGGCATTACTGAATGTCGCGCTCCTCAAGAAACATTCTATACTTCTTGCATGGCGTTCTTTATTGGGAGTTCTGATCGGCTGGTTGTTTCGGTAACTTTTACGTGTCACAATTTTCCTAAGTATAATTGATACTTTAAGATCGGGCCTTAAAGTAATAATGTCAGAAACACTGCATAACTTGTGCATGCGCTTAGCTAGTATGGAGACCGTTCATCTTCAGTTTCTTCGCACCATGCACCGTTGTCTCTTCATGACACTTCCATTTGTGATTAAGCTTGTTGATAGGGGTTTTTTCTTTATATTCAAATGTACCGTAACGATTCCAAGCGAATACTCAACATTGTCTAAGTGACGACGTGTGCCTTACGAAAAATCATTAGCACCTCAAAGCCAGAAGTCTGACTGTGGCAAAGCCAGAAGTGTTGTCACAGGTGGTGTCTTGTGTTTCTGTACACGGTGGTCGACTTTTTTTATTTTTTGTGACTCGAAGGCTCTTATGCATATGGTGCGTTTTATTTACAGAGTATTTGGTGTTTTAGTTTTGCCCCGCGTTGAAGGCATTCAAAACCTACAGCTGGCGTTTGGACGAACGATACAAAAAGACGAGAACCTGTTCTCACGCGACCCCCATTCTGTGTAGAACGGTCACACCGTGACAGCTTCATTTTTTGCCACAGTACTTTCGCAACGGCTAGCTGTCAGCGGCACGTGATAAATGAGTCTTCTATTTTCCGGGTTGCTATGAATCAGGAACGCTGTACGGGTTGTATATATACGTACGAGCGTTTGCGCCAGTGTGTACCGAGTATGTACACACTCTGATGCACTCTGCTTCTGCTGGGCGCTTAGCTGAGATCCGTATTCCTGTGACACAGAGCGACAGCTTGCCTTTGCTGGCAGCGAAACAGGTCTCCGTGGCAGCGACCTTCTGTCGGCTGATGTATTGCCTTTTCAACCCAGGTAGTTGTCGAATCGTATGCGCGTGTATGAGATGCATATATCCTCGCGCGTATTGAGGAAGCGTACCTGTTGCTGCGCGTAAGGAAGGCCAGGTGGCGCAGGGGCGTAGCCAAGGGGGGGGGGGTTGGGGGGGTTCAAACCCCCCCCGAAATTTTTCAGTTTTGCTTGCGTATATATACACGCACACATACAACACCATGTCATACACCATGAGTAGCCGTTGAAGCGTTAAACCAGTGCCCCTATACGCGACGCGTAGACCCGTTGAATAACAAATACTGCTGCGCACAAAGATCCCGCAACACGACACATTGGTCGCGCAAATCATATCGAACTCGTAAACATGCATTCCGAGCTATTTTTATGAAATACGTCTCGATATATGAAATTAAAAAAAATCTGCAGCGCGAGAAAGTGAGTAAAAAAACACGGTTGATCCCTCCGTCATAGGAATCGGAATAACACGAAAGTAAAGCGTGCCCTTACAGAAGTAACTGAATGCTTACTGTACATTGATATAAGAGAGTTTGCACAATCATAGGCGTGCGCAGAGTTCCCCATTAGGGGGTGCAAAGATCCGTCGCAGCGGCCCCCCACCCTACTAAGTCAACGAATGGGGCAGATTTTGCGCCCCTCCCCCCCTCTTAGGTGGCTAGAAGGGTCAATGTACGGGGCAGATTTTGCGCCCCCCTCTTAGGTGATTAGGGGGGGCGCCCCTCCTGCGCCCCCCCCCCCCCCCCCCCCTGTGCGCACGCCTATGTGCACAATGTATATTGATATCTGGCAGCTAATGGCGCCGTTTAACGTGTATGCACCCACTTTGATGATTGGTGGTTCATCTCCATCCGGACGACTAACGTCCATGTTAAATGATTAAACAAACCCTTGTGGTAGCTGTAGCCTGTAGTAGTTAACGCTGAAAGCGTAATCAGAGAACGAGGTGTGATAGCCAGAAGAGCGTCGCATATTGGACAACTTGGTCGCCATCCCGCGGCATGTTAAAATGTGATTGAACACCACGGCCGGACTACAGAGAAACGCAAAGAGCGTCGTGATGCCCCGGTAGCCCGGCTGCGATTTTTCTCGGGGTGAGCGCGTGAGCATGGAACGCGGCGTTACAGCCAGGTGAGGCAGGCGAGCGTCGCAGAGCTATTTGTGGTTTGTATTAGCGTGATGCTGAGCGAGGCCGACGCTTTTACGACGCTTGGGCAAAGGTGGCCACCTCGCGGTGTGTTAAGGCAGTGACGACATTCAACTTCTATTGAAAACGCGCCGAATGGGACGGACGCATAACGCTTGCAGGTGCTAGTCGCGGAGGCCACAGCAAAGACGAATTACTTTACCTTACCACTCCCAGAGGTCAACACCACCCAGCCGACCGGGAGAGTGGTAGATATAAAAGGCGCGTTCGTAAAGCCTCCAGAGTCTGTGACCGTGGCGCAGTGGGTAGCGTGCCCAGCATATGCTGTTGCGGACCGTGCGGTCGTGGGTTCGATGCCCGTTGACGGTGCCTTTTTTTCTTTGCCATCTGATTGTGTATATTTTTTCAACGTCATTTCCGTGACGGAAATACGTCACTGAAGTCTTGGTGGACCCCGGCATAAAACACTTTCGTGTTAAAATTGAATAATTCGGCGCAAACATGAGCCAATTTCAGCAGCACACTTTAGCGGCGCAACGTGACGCTTGACTAGCTCAGGGAAGTTTCTGTGAGTGTGTCAAGATACCGGCATTTTCTTAACGTAAACTCGAAGAAGAGAGTCACGTAGTGACGTAACTAGGGGGGGGGGGGGCATGGGGGGTACAAGTGCCCCGGGCGCCACTTGGGAGGGGGCGCCGAACCGCCCGACATGCGCTCGGGGACTTCCTGAGGACACAAACGGGGCGCTAGCGCCCCGCGCCTCGTGGGAAGGTCGCCCCTACAGGTTCGAAACCAGTAGGGGCATGCCCCCACACTGTTCCAACACCCCCTTCCTCGCCTTCTCCTCCCCTGGTACCACCCGCGAGGCTAGAGACTCACTTGACTAGTTAAATGGTGCTCCTTTCCTGCAACAAACGAAACACAATCTTCTGGAAGCCTGTGGCTTCTGACATTAAATTTGTCGGCGCTTTGTCCTTTGTCTGCATAAGCAGCACTGCTTTCTTTTCGTCTATTCCAGCGTATCTTCTGTCTTGAAATTGTTCTCGAGGAGGTGAAGGCTTGCGCTATATTCTATAGCCCTTGCATGAGCACGTCTCTGCGCCACGACTTCGGAATGCCTCTCGTTCTCCCCCCCCCCCCCCCCCTTTTTTTCTCATATCGAAGGCAATGAAAAGCAATAAAATAAAAAGGTCGGTGGAAGCCCGTTTCCACATATGCATGATTTTAACCATGAACGTACCTATCCAGGGTCGTAGACAAAACCTTTTTTTTTTTTCTGGGGTTCTGTGTGATCTGGAATGTTTTTGTATGTGTGTGCAATACATACATATACAAAATGTAATATCGGGGCGGTAACCTTCTTCTAGCTTCGCCACGGAACTTATCGCTTGAAATGTTCGTTTTCTTCTGGTTTGGCACAAACCCCCTTGGTTCTTCCACACATAATAACCTAGTGAAAATCAGAAAGGGAAAGTGCTGCCCACGGTCTTGTTGCGTAAGGGTTGCGATCGAGCAGCTCTTTACCAACTCATCAGACATGTCAGCCTCCAAGCTTACGGCCAGCTTTCATAGGCACAAGTCGGGATGAAATAACGAAATGAAAAAAAAAAAAAAAAAACTAAGTATGAGCTTTCCTGCAAGGTTTCTTTCTTGTCTTTCTCAAATCAGAAACTCATTCACAGATTGCTTTCTGCCATCAAACTGCGTCACCCCTCCTCATTTTTATCTGCGTATCGGTACCTTCCCCACGACGTTTTCGCACATCAGCGTGAGTAGGATGGTGTTGACTATAAGGAATGACATCTCCGAAGTAATTTTTGAAAAGACTTCGTGGTGTGGGCATCTTCACACGAAGAGGGAAGTGCCAGGTGTGAACTCACTGTCGCTCACCAAATTAACATTTGCGTTCCTAGTCTGCAGACAGAGTCGCCTTCTCGGAAGTGCTTGCTGCAAACACGTGCGCGGAACTTCGGCTCATTGCCCCTTCTAAGCCAGCTTTATCAGCCATGCGTCGCGATGTTCGTTATCCTTGAAGTAAAACCGTAAATGTGAAATTACACCTTGCTCTTTTTGCACGCGCGGTGCACTAATTGTGTCACACAGCATCACTGAAAACATTGGTTACGCTTTCCAAGCTGTTGTTGTTTCTAGATGCCAATGCACATAAATTGGTTGTGAAACGAGGCTGATTGAAAGGGGAAACTCAAAGAAGAAAACGTGCTCGGGCCGCCGGCTTCCCGTTCTTAAAGCAAGATTCCGTGAAGCAAGGTGGCATCACGTGATCGTGATGTTGTAGCCTGTCGACTGCAGTGCCCGTGTCTCCAGTGGTAGGCCTCGCGCACAATAGCACCAAAGAAACACAGGAAGTAGAACTGTAATGGCAAATCATCATATTACGATCACATTCGTGCCATTATTACTGTGAACTGAACTTTTAACAAGCGAGATAATTGCTAAAAACTGAAGGATATATACATGTACTAACGCCCCTACACGTTTCTTGTAGTTTATCGTAGTGATCACAAACACAGCCCGGCCGTGATTTGCCCAGAGCTATTCATCTTGATATCTTTCTCATTCGTTTCGTTTTGTTATTTTGCTTCTGCCGGTGAGCGCGGTGGCAATAACAGCAGCCAGGTGCATGTAGTTTGACCCCAGTGATGTTGACGTAGTTTATACGAGCGAGCCTCGCAGCAATCTTGCGTCGGATTTCACACGTGTTCTGCCGCTCTCCCGCAGAGAACTGTGGGGCTTCGATGGTTTTGATCTCATGGTACATTTCTCCTCACTGGTGCCCCCCCTCCTGCTATAGGATGCGTGCTGCATCGCACGGGCGGATTGAGTGGCCCTGCATGGGCCTGCTCTGCCACGGCTCTCTTCATGACATGGTGCCTCTGCTCGAGTTCTCAAAAAAAAAAAAAAAAGACACTATTAATTAAAACGAAAAATTAAATACGCGAGAACATAAGCAGTGTTTGGCAATCGGACGCCTCGCATGCCGTCGACGAAAACGACGCTTCGCTTTTTGTCGGTTGGAGCCAGGCTTTGTACGCAGACAGACCTGCCGCCGCCGCTGCAAGAGCACGGGCGATCATTGTAGACTCACTGAAATGCAATCCTGCTTCCATGTTGAGATCTTCGCTGCGAGGTTTTTAGTGTGCAACCACATCTATCGCGGCAATCATGAATGCCGCGGCTTCACTGCACCGCGGCCAAGCAGCGGCCAATTGCACGCGTGGTGACGTGTGATGGAGCTTTCTTACTCGCTGAGATCAATCAGATTCGTGACGACATTGCTTCAGCACTGAGTCTGGGGCGAGAGAAGTTAAGTAAGAAATATTCGGTCTTATCTTATTGCCTTATCTCCACTAATAACATATCTTTTCATACCCAACCTGCACGCATTCTTCAATGCCCCTGCTCATTCCACCTCAACTTCACATTTCTCGTTAGCGTACCTTTAAGGTTCCTAACCGACTGCGCGTATCGGACGCCCAAGCAGCAAAGTTACACCAGAAGAGGTTCTATAACGCTCATGTTATACCCACTACCTCGGGGGAGAAACCGGATCACGAACATCGACTTCACTGTCGGCTTCAGTGAGGCGGTTAGCTACAATGACGCTTCATTTTCTGCTAATATAGCTCAAGATTTTGCGTTTGATGTTTCATGTGTAAACAGGTTATGGGGGCTACATTAGATGGTATCGGCGTCATCTGGTCGATATAGACTCTGGGTGAGGCACAAAACACTCGCAGAAAAGGCTAATGTTTCAAGCGGATGACGTTTGCCATTTGAAATAACTTTCCCCTATCTCATATATGGGTCATTTATGAAGGCGCTTTGGCGCCGCGATTCCAACAACATATATGTACCTCCAAAATGACTAAAATCTGGACGACGATTTTGAAATATAGAGTTTTTTTTTATGGTTAGGTATCAACACATGTTAACCGCAGGGGTTCCCTCAAGAAGAAAATGCTTTATACAAGTCATCCCTGTGTAGCTCATGACCGCACTTATTAAGATAAAAATAATTTAAAAAAAGAAACATGCGATGAAGACAGTCCCGTGCGGGCCGCTGTTCGCTAGCGAGAGGTTCGCGGGCCGCGTGTTTAAGAGCCTTGGTCTAGACTGTAGCCGACGGTGGAAATGTGTGACCTGAGAACGACAGCTCCTTTCTTAATGCGCGTGCGCCATATGTCAAATATAAAGAACGCATTTTTCTTGGCAACCATTGTCCGCAATCAAAATAAGCACCGGCGCCGCAAAAGGCAATAATATATGCGACAACAGGGTTTGCCGGGACGAATTTTTGAATGCATCATTAGCGTTGATTAAAAAAATGTAGGCATAGTATGAAGATTTTATGTACGCAGTAAATAATTTTGAACAATACATTTGATCGTGACGCAGCCAAAAATGATAAAAACTGTTTACATGCCTACTTCGTCGATCTTTTTTTTGTGGTTGTGTGTAATTTACGAAGTTTTCGTGCAAAGCGAGAAGACAACAGGACAGCGGGAAGGTCCATTTCTTCTTTCACATTTTTCCTAACCTTGTGGACTTCTGGTGTGTCTTGCGATGAGTGGATGTGCAAGACTGCTTTAGTCCAGTGCAGTGAACAATCAATGAAGAAACCGCTCATTCACTTGCCCAGAACACCCAGATGGCTTTTTCTTGCACATAATAATAATAATAATAATAATAATAATAATAATAATAATAATAATAATAATAATAATAATAATAATAATAATAATAATAATGATGATAATGATGATAATGATGATAATGATGATAATAATAATAATAATAATAATATTATTATTATTATTATTATTATTATTATTATTATTATTATTATTATTATTATTATTATTATTATTATTATATTAATAATCGCTATAATTACCATCATGAAGAGGCGCCGTCCTATCTAGTTACGCCACTGGGTTCACGAAATATCGGCCGGCATCAATGCAACAAGCGGTGGACGGAATACGCTGCGGAAAGTGACAATATACGTATATAGCCTGTGCTCTTGGTGACGTATACTTAAAGGGAACTGCACATTTCGTTGTCTTACATTTATCTTTTCCCCCCTCTTCGTCTTTCGCGGATGGTTTCTCCATCAACTTGGCGCCTCCAGTTCGTTGGCCGACAATCTTCAGAAATCTTTATGGCGCTGTCAAAAACAACAAGGAGCCGACAATATACGCGAGTGTGACATCTTTGCGAGTTGCTAGGAGGCCGGAGGCTACGCGATCGTAAGCTTAAAAAAATAAAGGAAAGTTGGTAGAGGGGAGCACCCCGGCAAATGCGTTCTGGTCCTGTCTGGCATAACAGGATTATGACAGAGTGCGCCATGATAGCGAGCAGGACGCGCTGGTGGTGGCGGGTGTCTGTTGTACGTCTGAGCGATGTGCGTGTCTCTCTGAGCGACACGGCGCAGTCTAGACGTCGGGATCCGTGAATCATTTAGATGCACTCTATACATGCGGGCTAACAAAAATAATAGTAATAAACCAATGGAAAGCTGGAGCCAGGTATTTTATGCCCTGAGGTTCACTGACCTCGCATTCTAGACCCAATTACATCAGTAATTGTTAAGTGACAGAACACCTAACATTCAGTGAGCCAGCAGAGGCTTATTACCTCTAAACAAAACGTGCCCATATATTGTTTTTTCAACAATTCCGCACATTATAGTAAAAGCAATTAGAATAAATTGTTCAAGTATTAGTTTAGGCAGTCAGTCAAGAACTTTATTCATCGGTCCTGAGGAGTTTAGGCCGCCGGGGGATCCAGGGGGGACACCCTAGCAGCCGCTACCGTAGGCGACGCCCGAGTCGGGGCGGGAACGTGATGGCGTTCCGCCAGTTCTAGGGCCCTCTGGAAATATTATTTTTATGTTACGTTTCAAACGCTTTGAACTTACTGTTCAAGTCAACCAGTTCGTAGATTGTTGTGGTCAACGGAATCGGCTACCGTGATGCTCAAAACTTAAGGAATTCATATGCCTGCGCCAGGACAGCTGCGCATGCGCAGAGGCAACATTGTTAGTTGAAATCGTTGCGTAAATGATGCTATGGATGTGCTACATTAAGTGCGATTACTTCTAAACGCTCACACGTTGTTTTCTTTATTTGCAGGTGATATCCTCCTGTGACCCCAAACAGAGTTATGAGTTGGTGAGTTTCGAGACGTGCTGTCTCTCTACACTACTTCTTGAATTTAGAAGTAAACCTAGCCATGGTTGTTGCTGTTGTGTGCAGTCGAATCGATGCCATCTGCTGATGACACTATAATTATGTGAATGCGAGTGAGAAAACCTTACGTGCTTATAGTCGCGGTTTTCTAACTGAAATTAAAAAGATTTCGTTGCATTACAATAGCGAAGGCTACTTTTTTGCATGGTGTAGTTATAGTCCAAAATTATAACAACATAATAGGACGGAATATCACGCGTTCAGGAAGTCAATCTAAGAAAAAGCTGAAGAGATTAAATAATCTCTCGGAGCATTGCGATATATAGGCGATATTTTGTTTTCGGCATGTGAGCGTCATCATCTCAGGCCGTGATACGATTTCTTAACATTGTGAGTTGAGGCTGCTACTTTTGGTTATGATCACCGGACACGTCTATGCAACAATCACACATGCGAAATGTGTTAGAAAGCTTGGCTCCCAATAGGCACAGGCTTGCAGACATCCCTCCAACGCATACGTTTGGTCTAGGTATAATTCTAGAAAAAAATAATGCGTTGAATGTACTGATGTAAGAAAGTGCTGTGTGCAACCAATCTCCCTCTTTTCACCTTGCAAGGCTATCGTTTCACACAGTCGGGAGAAATGTTTACCGGTGCCTTAACTGTCGCTCTCTACAAGGAAACTACTATATCTGTCTTGTGTATATGTCGTTTCTTCTTGGAAATAAATGCCTCGAGAGCGGTAGTGAAATGCTGCTTTGATTCTTGGAACGTTTTTTGCGACTTAGCATCCCATATAAATAAATAAATAAATAAATAAATAAATAAATAAATAAATAAATAAATAAATAAATAAATAAATCACACCGCGTGTGCACAACAGGCACTAGGCTAACACCGTTCCCTGTTTTATGATTTCTTCATTTCTTTTGCTAAATAACAACAAAGCAATGTCTTCGGCTTTTTATGTCGTGTTGGGATTGCTACAGGACGCTTTCGTCGCCGAACTCCACCGTGCATAATAATAGTAATTGTTGGTGTTTAATGTCTCAAGACCACGATTTGATTATGAGGGACGCAGTAGTGGACGGCTCCGGAAATTTCGACCACCTGGGGTTCTTTAACGTGAACCTAAATCTAAGTACACGGGACTCAAGCATTTTCGCCTACATCGCAAATGCGGCCGCCGAGACCGGCATTCGATTCCGCGATTGTCGAGTCAGCAGTCGAGCACCGTAACCACTAGACCATCGTGGCGGGTATGTTGTACATATTAAAAGGTAAAGAAAAGAAAAATTTGTCAGGACTGTCTCTGTTCGTCGCCCATTATCACTAGAAGTATCGCACAGACACAACAGCGCTAATACGATAACTCGCAGAGGGCGTATCTGCGCAGGGCCATAAAATGGGAACAGTCCACGTTAAATAGACGATGTGAATTTCATGCTCAGAGGCAGGCTGAACTTTTTAGTCATTCTGTAGGCGTCTTCCGCGTCAGAGTAAACCGTTCTTCCACTGGGAAAGTTAGTGGTCGTAAGCCTCAGTGGTGGGGAAAAATATGTTAATCCCACCAGCGCGGGCAGTGGCCTTCAGGGGCGAGAGTCGCTGCGAAGGAGCCAGTGTGACACACAGAACGCGATGTCGAAAAGTGAACTGAACAGCAAGGAGAGAAATGCTCCTCCCCAGAGGAAGAAAAGTAATGGGGCGGCGTGGGAATCGGATGCCGGCGGACGACACGCGTTTTCGACGGCGGTCTGTGGACGCTGCGGAGAGGACTCCGTAATAACAAAACAGCGGTCTATGGGGTGTTCCTGCCGTGTCCTTGCGGCATCGGCGGCGAGCGTCTGCTACAAAGTGTCTTTCGTTCGTAACTCAAGACGAAACGAAGTGTACGCCCAGGGAAGCAAGGAGACTGGGAGGGGACAGAGGATCCGAGATGTGCGGTAGATAAGAGCGCGCGGCCCGTCGACCACGCCGCTGCGATGAAGCTCCTGGTTTGCCGCGTGCTCTTAAAAAAAAAAAAAGCGTTAAAAAAAGAAAACCGCGGGACGAAATTCCGGAGTCCGGTCGGCTTCCTTGGCACGCTTTCTCTATCTCATCTCGCCCCGATACATCCTGGGACGCGCGGAGCGCGAAAAAAAATGACCCAAGTGAAAAATAACCGCAAGCGCCACCGGCGGTGGCGAACTGCTCTCCGCGCCCGACTGACGTGGAGAGACGAAGCAAGAAAGAACGAACCAATGCTATGCGGGCCTGTTGGAAAGAAAAAAAAATAATTAAAAGTAAAGTTCAAGAAGCTCGCTTATGCCATAGCTCGGTGTAGGCTCCATAGTGCTGGTGGAATGAGAGAGAGGGGGTTGGAGGATGGGGGAAGGGCGGCACTTGAAGGGGATGAATTTGAAGAGGATGGAGGGAGGCAACTTGAAGCAGGGAGGGGGGTCCGGGCATCGCAGAACAAGACTGAACAAACCTGAAAGGACACGAGGGTATTAAAGGTCAAGCTCCGAACATTCTTCTCTTGGCTGTCCAGCACCCGCTCCTTCGCTGCGTTGTTCAAGCGCACGCGAACGAGTCTGTGTATGTGCGTGTTTCCTTGCTGCCCGTGGCTTGGCTGGCAGCTAGCACCCAGAAGTCGTGCCCCATCGGCGCCGCGAAATCCGTGATCCGTTAGCTGGGATGCGCCTTGTTGCTTAAGGGACCACGAACACGAGGCGTGAGGTTCCCTCTCGACGCGCCGCGCCCCTGCAGTATTAACGCGCAGTTGTTGAACGAAAAACTTATTCTGGCTTGTGAGATGAAGCATCAGTTCACGTGGGGCGCACTAAGGTGCTTATTTGGGCCGCTTGCTACACGTCCATACGCTTAGTCCGTCTCTGTCCTGTTGTTCGCGCTGTGTCTCGTTTTCTGTGGTCATGTGGGGTGCTAGAAGCTCGGTCGTATGAACTTTGAAACGCATTCGTAGAATACTTTGCATTATAATTACGACCATTAGAGAGAGAGAGAGAGATAATGAAACGAGAGAAAGGCAGGGAGGTTAACCAGAATTGTAGCATCTGGTTTGCTGCCCTACACTAAGAGGAGAGAAAAAGGGAAAGAAAGATGGAAAGCTTTCTTTTGTTTATATTTATTTTATCGCGCGCCTGCTCTTACGACCATTAGATTGCAACTGAGGATACGGCCAGAAAGTAAGTCATTCGCAGCACGCTTATGGACAGTGAAGGCCAAAATCTTTATGATAATGCTAGATTTAGTCAGCACAGGTGTGTTCAACGGAGCCGCGTATAAAAAGAAACAGTACGCTGCATAGCTTCAGGTATTTTGGTGAGTACTTTCACTAAATGCTTTATAAAAACGATACAATAAGTTACCCTCTGTGAGTGACGGCCAAACTTTGTCTCGCGACAAATTTTTGTCGTCATGACAAGATAATCTTCCAGCCAATATTCTGCATCGCAGTGATGCTCTCTCTTCTTCCATAAGCGCCCAAGGAAACTGCTCTATCTTGCCAGTGTAGGTCAGTCAAACTGGCTTCCGACGAATAGGCGCATTGTAACTGATTGCGAAGCGATTTGATAAAAAAAAATATTTATAGACGAGCAGAAATAGTGAAAGGGCACAACGCACTGCATGCCGAATGCTGAGAACTCGTGCACCAACGTCGAAACGTTGCATTGCGGCGTCGTTTGTAGGAGGTTGCTGGGAACCATAGCACACAACATTGTCTTTTTTCAAATATGTTGTACTTGTGTGCATTTGAAAAGCACCGTTCTGTGGTCGTAGCTGGCGTGCTCCCAACTTGGCATACATTTTTACGCCGTCACTTTCGGCTACTTCTTTGTGGAGCAGGAGGAAAAAGTTCTTAAAATTATATTGTGGGCCTTAACATTCCGAAACTGCAGGACACGATATTGAGGGACTCCGTATTGAAATGCCACAAAAATGCAGCACTATAGGCTGGAGAACTTGAGAAAGAAAGCTGACACTTCGCGGAGCAACTGCCATTTGTATTTGCTATCGTGCTATATCTTTAATACGTAGACAACTCTGCATCAACAAAAGAAAGAAAAAGAAATTGTGGCGCTAAAGTTAATCTATCCACAAAGCCGTTAATAGAAGACGGGTCGCATGGATTACTGCATTTCTTAGTCAGAAATTTGGCCAATGATAGCCTTGTCACGAATCACGTCAACTGAAAGAGAGAAAGAATATAAAGAAACGTTGAGCGAGATAAAACGTAAGCGTGGGGTCGTTAAACAAGTCAGTGCGTCTTGTGTTTTTGCCCAGCGGGTATCTTGTTCGCACTCCAGATTGATATATCATCTTCGAACTCGGAACTTCCGTGATACAGTCTGTGTAGCACGTCGGGTTCGCCTAGCACCTTCGTAGGCGCGACCATTTCCTGTTTTCCAGTAAGTGCATCGAAGGAGGCTGACCGGACTCGCGGTTAGCACACACTCTACTACGCTTGATTTATGAACCTCCGCGACAAGCATTCAGCTGACGCTTGCTCCGCGCTATCAGACAAGAATCTGTGCTGCTCCTTCACCGCATCAGGAAGCACCATTAGCAGGAAGCGAACCTGTGCGGATGTGAATATTAATTTCCTGAGATCGCTGCAGCTTGTGAAATTTTCACGTTGTCCCTTTGGAGGCAGCCAGTAAAAACTAATTCAAAGTGTATATCGTGCACTAAAGCATCACTTCGTGCACCTCGTCCAATGTTTCAATCCTGTTGTGTCAGTACCAGTTGCGCACGAATCCGTTGGCTTTGTCCGAGAAGAGGCGATCTAGTTTCTAATTTACGCCTCCCATTTAGTGAACTGTTGAGGTTACAGTATTCTGGGTGCGTCGTTTTCGCACCGTTATTTCAGAAGTAGTGCGGCGCCCACACGTCTTCACCATTTCCTGTTTTCCAGTAAGTGCATCGAAGGAGGCTGACCGGACTGCAAAGAGAGCCGCCGCGGTTAGCACACCCTCCTCTTTCGTTGGTGTCAGGCGCGGTTTCCTCTACTACGCTTGATCAAAGCGAACTTATGAACCTCCAAGCGACAAG
This sequence comes from Rhipicephalus sanguineus, assembly GCF_013339695.2. Classification (NCBI taxonomy): domain Eukaryota; kingdom Metazoa; phylum Arthropoda; class Arachnida; order Ixodida; family Ixodidae; genus Rhipicephalus; species Rhipicephalus sanguineus. The sequence continues at coordinate 205,932,774 of NC_051178.1, read as the reverse complement.
CATTCAGCTGACGCTTGCTCCGCGCTATCAAACAAGAATCTGTGCTGCTCCTTCATTCTCCCGCATCTCTCGCTTCCTGTGCATTGGAGTGTTTTATTACGCGTCCTCAAATGGTCTCTTGATGGTCGTCTTCCGTTTGTATGTACTGCAAACGGAGATACGTGCGTGTTCACTTTCGCGGGGTACAACCAAAGGCAAAACCGTGGCCTCCGAGATAGCTACGGCAACCGCGGAGGACACGGGCGAAACAAACCTGAAGGGGGTCACGACCAACATTCTGCAATTTACTTGTATGACGCACGTGGTGTTAGCTAGTTAGAACCAGAACTCTGAGCCTTCAAAACGTACACACGTCTGCGATGCTGTGTTGTGACGACCAACTCGTCGCGGTGTGCGTATCATGCGTCTCCAGTCTGCCTCTAGCTGCTCACTTCGTGTTACACGACAAGCACCGCGGTCAGAGCCTCTGCTGAGCTTCATAGTCAAGGTTACCACGGTTTTGCATCAGGCCTACGCAAAACAACAGCAGAGCCACACATTCATGCCACCGGCTGTGGAGAACGCGGGTACTTCGCTTACCGAACACGCTCGCAACGGCCCGTATCCAGCGCTCTCGCCTTTCTTCTTCGTACGACAACTATGGAAATCGGTAAAACTGAACGTTGTTATTCAGTCTTTTACGTCCGTGGCAATTCACAACGCAACAGTGCGTCTTTTGCGGAGTTTCTTCGTAGCGTGCGGAGGGCTCTCGTCTGCTGCTGTTTTCGCCGTCGTTCAGGCGAATTATCCAGCAAGCACTTCACGGCGGTTCGGTGGCGCGTCCGACTAGCGGAGAGCAATTCACAGCTCTCGTTCTGAGTGCTAAATGCGCAAACACACGCGATATTAAGCTCAATCGTTGTTTCGCACTCGCTAGTTGCACCTGGTCCCATAGCAAACTATGCGAGAGAGTCGGTCTATGCACTACTCAATACTTCTCCGACAGGTGGCGCCACACATCTTGGAAGTATGGGTAAATGAGGGGGATAGATATATGGAGGTACAAGAGAAAGCATCGGTAGCAAAGGGAAAGAGGAATGCTGCAATTATGAAGCACAGAGCTTTATGGGGATACAATAGGTACGAGGTGCTTCGAGGGCTGTGGAAGGGTGTGATGGTTCCGGGGCTTACATTTGGGAACTCAGTGGTGTGCATGAAGTCAGAGGTGCAATCAGGAATGGATGTAAATCAAAGGACGGTGGGCCGCCTCGCCTTGGGAGCTCACGGGAAGACGACAAATGAGGCGGTGAAGGATGATATGGGATGGACAGGCTTTGAAGTGAGGGAAGCGCAGAGCAAAATGAGATTCGAAGAGAGGCTGAGGAAAATGAAGAAGAGTAGATGGGCAGAGAAGGTTTTCAGGTATTTGTATAGAAAAAGCGTTGACACGCAGTGGAGAAAAAGAACTAGGAGGCTCACCAGTAAATATACGGCTGGCAGTGCGGGCGATATGGCAACAAGGAGCATTAAGCGGAAGGTCAGAGAGGCGGAGAAGACTTATTGGATGACAGCGATGGAAAAGAAGCCGGCTCTGAGTAACTACCGAAAAGGAAAAAACGAAATAAGGAGGGAAAGGTTTTATGATAATTCAAGGGGAAGCGCTTTACTGTTTGAAGCAAGGTCGGGCTGCCTGAGAACGCGTAGTTATAAAGCGAGATTCAGTAACGAAGAAGAACTATGTACATGCTGCGGGGGAACTAAGGAAACGATGGAACATGTACTGATTGAATGTGGCGATATTCACCCAGGTATACGTGTGGCACGAGTCTACATGAAGCCTTGGGTTTTAGGGACAACAATGGGTGAAACGCGCTATTACCGTTATTCGAACAGAAGATGAATGTGCGGATCGCTAACAAAAGCTTCACAATTTGTATTTGCATATGACACTCCGTAAGGAAGTCTTTCTTGGTGATGGTGCAGCAGACGCCTTGGCCTCTGCAACAGACACGACTTCGATCAGCCTTCGCTATACATACTTAAGTGACAGCCACGCGAGGTATTCGCGGGGTGCTCAGACGCGCAGAATGCGAATGGAGCCAGTCACAACACAAACACCCATCCCCTCGAACGTTGTTTCTCTGTTTCTTCGATGCATCCCTTGCTGGCCGGCGTCATTCCAACAGGCTTGTGCCGAGGCTGTCCTGGCTGCTCTCACGGCTTGCGGTGCGTCATGAGGCGGCACTCGAGGGCCGCCATGTGGTTCCCATCGCGCCTGCTTTCTCGAAACAGTGCTGCCTCGTACTTGAAGCGCAGATTACGGAAGCAATCCGTCCATGCGTGGGCGCGCGGCTCTCTGTGTTTACCGCGCGCGCGTATAGCACGGGTTGTATACTGCCGTTGCACGCGGCCATTATCTTGCTCCGTTGCCCACTGTTGCAGGTCCCTTTTCGGTAACACCTGTCCGGCTTCGAAGCTTCCGGTAACCGCCTATCTTGCCTTCGTGGTCATGACTCAACTGTGCAGCTCTGTTCCTTCTTAAACATTTCACTGCGATTACATTCATCTATACTGTGCGCCTTGATCTCTCTTCGGCATTCGCGACTAAATAGATAGCAAAGTTAACGAACCAAAAACACGGGACAATACATAATGTCCGGTTACTTCTTGCAGTTTTTATTTTCCATGCGATTTTGCGTTTGGAAGAACTGGCTGTCGAAGGCAGCAAGTGCATCTGCTGACCCGCCCGTACACACTTGTGGGGGCGCATCATTCGGGATGCCTGCGTGAAGCTTGAAAGCACGCTTCGCGTTTCGGGTTTAGGCTAGGGCCTTCCGTGAAGTGTTCCATGCAACTTGTCCCTTCGCCTAAGTTGTCGAAAGCATTCCATATTGGCATAGCGAGATAAGCCTCGAAAAAAAAATTCAAAGCCCCTTTAAACTGATACTAAGGACAGAACAGCACATGAGGAAAGGAAACTTAAGTTCTCACGAGACACAAAATTATTTTCGCGTTCTCAGCCAATGGCGTCCCTCGTTTACCCTGAAGCTGCCTGCACCTCACCCGTTGTTATACTATATCCGGGATGAACCCATCTTTGACCAAGCGACGATTTCATGTGATGGCATCACAAATTTTCTCAATTTATGACGTCACGACGACGTCACAACATGCCGTCATCGATGGCGTCATGCGACATTTTGCCCACGTCTCGCGACGTATCGCTAGGTCTGGCCTAATCTCCCAAAGTGAGACTTCTCGACTCATGAGACACATCAGGCTTTCGCCTTAATAAAGGCGAGCGCACGCACCCGCGTTGCGAGGCCAGTGTAGGCGCAGCGTGGTGTATTCAAGTATCCGTCCCGCTTTCTCGCTCTATGCGTGCTGCTCTTCGAGGTTACAAAAGCACGCTTCTCGATCCTTCCCGTGATTTGTGACGAGACGAAAAGAAAACAAAAGTCGCGCCTAACGAGAGCGCGGCCTCGCTTCAGCATTTGTTTACGCTTTCTCGCCTCGTGCTTGAACATGGTGAGAAGTAAGACCATCTTTGTTCTCTCGTCGACGGAACGAGTCTTCGGTGAGATACGCGAAACAGTTCGCGCCTCTTGTGAAGCGCGGAATGCACCCAGCGGGGCTTTCGAGGCCGTTGCGACCACACCATGCGCCGCGCCCGGAAATATGCATTCTCGGTATCGACCAATGGAACAAATTTCAAGAACGGAAGAGTTTGAACAATATGTTTTAAACCGAAAGCCTTAGATGTCTCATCAAAAGGAAAAGTGACCGTCGGCGGCGTCAGCGTTCCGCGGCGTCGGCGTCTACACGAGTGATCGAAGAATATCATCACGCGATTACGTCACCGTATGGCGTCACCATGACGTCGCAGATCGCATAACATGACGTCACGTGATGACGTCATCACGTAACATGGCCGTTTGGTCAAAGGGGGGCCGATCACGGAGACAGTGCAAAACTAGGTGAGGTGCAGTAAGCTTTCGGACGGTGGCGGGGGAGGATCAGTGTATATAGAGTTAGTGTATATGCTACCTTTAGGTAGCAGAGTTGCGCATCTGTTTTCCAACGCCGCTAGCAATCATGCATTGCGGAGAAGCTGCCGCTCGGGCCAATTTTTGTATTTCTCGACGCCGCCGCTGCAGCTCACTCAATTAACACTAGTTATCGACAGCCAATGTTTATTGCCGGCCTTCGACACGCCAGACATGTTTATCGGCGACGCGGTAGGCATGTCGCCTGCAAAAATGGAGTGCGGCTTCACCGCATAGCTGTGGTTGCTAGCCGGACCTATGCGTTACTCTGCTACCTAAAGGTAGCATATACAGTGACTATAAGTGTATACATCTAATGATAAGAAAAACAAGACGGCTTTCGCCTTAAATTCGCCTTAGGCGAATGCACCAGGGATCTTGTGGGTTTTTTTTTTTTCTTCGCACATATCGTAGAACCTATGTATTGTGAATGGCGTTTGAGGTTGCGGGCTCCAACTTTTTCTCCGCAATAATTACACCAGAAAACCCACTGCAAAACCACATTCCAAGATTATTTCACGATGAAATCGGTAGGATAATTACAAACTGGACACAAAGCCAGATAAAGTACGTGTAAATAGTCACTTAGCTTCGCTAATATACAGATATTCGGTGTTTCTATTGTTTCTGCGCATCTTGGCAAATGAGTTCTGCGGAAATCCACGAAGCGGCGGAAGCTTCAAGAAAGGGAAAAAATGAATGCGAATATCCTTTTCTATAGCTTCATGCTGTACACTCCGTCTCTCGGGTGGATGACAAATTATTTATTTTTCTCTGCTTCCTATAAGGATATTAAAAAAAAGGGGGGGGGGGTGACTGCGTTATGTGTCGCTGGTTAACGCTGTTAATTTTTCCTAAGAACTGTTACCTTTAATCCTGTCTTCGTAAACCTTTTCTTAACAAGCAGTTCGAGCCACCTATTTTTGATGTTTAGAATAGATCCTGTTTGGGTAACTAAATTGGTCAAGGAATTATGGTTGGAAGCAGTGCAGGGGACAATGACGAGGGAAGACGACGCACCCGGCGATAGCACGATGCCTTAATTGAGCGAGACGTATAAGCACTGTAGATAGGCAGTCGCTACTGGACCGTCGTTGTGTTCGTGTAGGTGATCAACTTTTTTTTCTTACTCCTGCACTTCCATTTATTTTCCCCTTTCGTCGCATAGTGTATACATTGACAACGTATCCATAATTCATGAAAATGTCAAGACGATAACGTAAGTACCTGTCTAAATCAGCGACTCACCATTTAAGCGTCTATTCTCTCTTCATTCAGCAAAAAATTGTTTCTTGCTTGTAAGTACTAATGTCACATATATATTGCTTTGGAAAACTATTGTTTGTCCCTAGCTAGATGTATTCTTGTACCATGAGCTTCAAGAATGCCCTGAAAATGCGCGCACACTGCGGACGGCGCATACTATTCGAGGTACGCTGCAAATATGGTTAGGACGTTAAGCAGCCTGTGTTGGGGGGCTATTTGGTAAGACATTATTTTGAGAACTTAAACTGCGCTTGGGACAAGACACCAGAGCAGAAGACAGGACGAACGCAGACTCAGTTAGGAGTCACTTAGGTTAGCAAGCGTTTTCTCGTTCTGCAATATTGTGACTACGGGCTTACCTATACAAGCGAACACGTCTGTCCTCTGTTGTCCCCGTTATTTGCACGCTAATCAAACCTAATTCGCGTGCCCGTGTAGACGTTACAAGCTTGGAAGCGGGAAACATTCTGGGGCACGAAAGCCCCCGGGCCGCATGCGTCCTGTATACCCCGCGTATGCGTCAAGCGGAAGAGAGCGTCATTTGGGCTGACTGCTGATTTGACTTCATATAGTAGACTGACAAGGAGGGAGATATATTTAGTCGTATAACTGCGCGTGAGGGGCCCCCTAAATGGATGAAGCGAGAGGCACGATTGATCGCACGTCAGACGGTAACCGGATGATGACTGAGCATTCTCAGTGGTGTGATGACCCGTTTTGCGACGCTGCCTATTAACGAGACTGCCTCGTTAGGAGGCGCTCGGTCGCCACCTGCTCACTGTTCCCGTGTATCCGCTCGTCATGCGTATCGCGTGGAGTGCCGTAGTTTCGAGCGACGCTGCAGTCCTCTGGCGGTATCTCTGGCTCAATTTAATGGCCAGGACAATTTTAGGGCTGTGCAACGGCCCGCTTTTTTACCTTGTTTACTTTGTCTTCTTTTTTAAATGGAGGAACTATGTGCATTAAGTAGCATTAGTTTCCGGCAACACATAGGACGACCGATCAACGTCGTTGCCGATGAGCAAGAATAATTGGACTAGTCACGTGATTTTTGGATTATGAATACGTGTACAAGAGTAGTCATTATTTGGTGTAGATGACTTTCGCCACACTTAATTTGTATTTTTCTTGTTTTAGAAAAATAATAATTTCTGGGTTTTCGTACGTGCCAAAACCACATCATATGAGGCACGCCATAGCGGAGGGCTCTGTAAATTTCCGCCACCTGAGGTCGTTCGACGTGCACTGACAGCGCACAGTATATAGGTGTTTTAGAAAAAGGAATGATAGGAAAAATGGAGGGCGGGTGGCTCAAGCAGCTCTTAATGCATTTAAATCGGGCAAGATTGTTAGCCATGTCGGACAAACCAGCACCCTTTAGTATGCAATGTGTTTTACCGTGCGTCGTTTAAGCAGCGTATGCAGGCGGATAGAGCATTGGTACTGCCAGTGCTAATCATTGGAAATGTTGTGCCTTGTATACGGCGACGGGGCGCGTGCGGTCGTGCGAGACGTGCCTAAAGGACCCCGACGATTAGTGTCCTTCATGACTGCCGCTGAAGGACGCAAACATCCGAATAAGAAAACGAATGCGCGCGTGGCGTCACGATTTCAGCCGACCCCGTAGATAATGAACTGCGTGTCTAACCACCAAAGGAGACCCTCGCACACCTTTCAATGCAAGTTTCATTGATAAAGCAACAGCTGCTGAAGAACGTTATGAATTATCACGTTCTTTAAAAGATCGGTATGGTCTGTAAATACTATATAAGCAACTCAACACAGCTTTTGTCTTGTCGCAGTCGTAGGTCGGTTGTCAGGAGCCTTGCGCCACTTAACCGATGCAGTAGACATCACACTAGCATTTTTTTGCTACCCGTCTTGTATCGTTCATCATTAATGCGGACGATTCATCACTTAAATCGTGAAAAAAAAAAAAGCGCGTCTCGCATGCTTCAGGACATTTGCCAGGTCGTTCCTTCATTCCACGAGTTACACTGCTTAATCTTCCCTTAGAAGAACAGACTTCCCGTCTTAACCTTCCCGTTTATAATCTTGACTTATCAAATCAAAAGGGACTGAAAGAAGAGGAGGATGAGAAAAGTCCGTGCTTCGTGCTAAAACACGCATACAACGAAGCGTTTGGCGTTCGGTAGGCCACAAGTGTTCATGCAGGATGGTGAATCAGCACAGACTACATAGGAAAACATGCTGACGAACTCATCGGCCAAAGGACAATTTTCCTGCGCCCGCAGAATGTCGCAGAGAAGCCGTAGAAAAAGTGCTAAAACAGGCTTCCGAGTATCCGTAGTTTAACCGCCGCACTGGTCAAGTAGTAGAGCTTCCTCATCCGGCGTGGAAGGTACTGTGTTCGATTTCCTGTACCGCCGGGCACACACCCATTTTTCAAATGGTGAAAGAGGTGTCCTGACGTGGCTCCGTTGTACGGGTACGAGGTGAGACGGTGGCGTCCTTCTTTTACTCCTCCCCTCCCCCCACCATGACGTTGCACCATGCTCCCTCATGGGCTGTAAAAATTTACGTCTTTCCTAACCTCGAACTACTGTCAGCATCCCTAATTTAAAATCTAGCCAGAGTTCGAAAGCAAAAGTAGTTGGAACAAACGTAGGGTACGTCATGCAGGCATTAACGGGCGCTGCTTCGCGAGAGAGGAGAGCCCCGTCTCTTCAAGTTCAAGTGTATGTAATGATTAAGATGTGCAAGAGAGGAGAGGTAACAATAGCTTCCATGAAGTTGTTCATATCCGGCACCACTCGTATCTGCCGAAGAACTGAACAGTTTCAGCGGCATTCTCGTGTGTTTTATAGAGTATATGTCCGATGAATCCACACGTCTTCGCTTCAGCGAGAACGGTGGCGTGTACGCAGCTTTTCGTGCGCGTACAGGAGGACCTCGGGTCTGGCTGGCCCGTCTCTCAACCGCTGGCTGACAGGGTCAGGGATGATGAGGCATCGGAGAGTGGCGGCCAAACGGGGTCGATGGAACGCGCTCAATTAGGATGGACGACAAGAAGAGGAGGGGAGCAGATCGCTCAACCTCGCAGCCACTCCGCTCTGCATGGCTTGCATAAAGAAAGGCCCCCGCCGCCACAGGAAATGCGGGGCCCCCTCCCTCGTTCCCGGCTTCAGTAGGCGGTGGGAACAGCGGCCGCTCGTCGACGCTCACAGTCCCGCTGGCTCGATTGTCGCATAAAGGCGGCAACTCCCTTGCTCAGCCTGTAATTATATTCTGCGGAGCCGCTACTGTTTCTCATGCGGGCGCCGTGTAATAATAAAGCCCGTGCGCATTCTGTGTAAATGACTCGACAACTACACAATATATGGATGACTTTTTATCGATTTGATTACTAATTTACCTTTTCATGCGTTACTTGTGCTGATCGATTCTGTGTTCCGAAATAAGTACTTAGTTGAGCCATGTAGACACTAAGAGAGAGAGAGATAAATGTTTTAATGAAAAGCTGGAGATGTTTGCCTGGCTATTCGCCTGACATGCTAGTCCAGGTGCTCCAGGATGATGATTATGATATATACACTACAGCTTTTCCAATATCATATTTGTGTAAGCCTGATGAGCTGTTGCTGTTAATACTTCCGCACAGTTTTATTTATGTGTGAAATAAGGTGTGAAACGAAAATCCGTCTAATCATCAAATTGCATTACCATGAAATTCGAAAGAAGTCTTACAGCAGTAAACCACGTTTTATAAGCGTACTTAGAGAGTAAGTATAGAAGAAAGGCTAGTTTCGTTCTTTTTGCAATTAAGCACAAATAAAAAGTCAGTTAAACTCGTGGTGTCACTCATCACTATCGTCGCGCTTTTCTGAAGGATGCACGTTTGGGTAGAGCACCGTGATGCGAAGATAGTGTTACAACAGGAATAAAAGTCAATGGACCTCAATATGCGACCGTTGATTAGACGAATTTTCGAGGATCAGGCCATGCGTACAACGCAGGCGGGCGAGTAGGTCTATCGATCTTGAAGTGCCCCGATAAACCACCGCCCAAGTGAGATGTCGGGTCGACCCAAGTATACGCCGACAGCGACCTTCATCTGGAGTGGCATTTGGCAGCTTGACTTGAAACAAAAATAAAAGGTCGAAGGGCCTTGACAGAGAAATATTTTGTACCCAAAGAAAAATCTACCTAAAATAAAAATAAACGCTATCGCTGCACGCGCACATATCTAGCCGCCGTGTCCGCGCCATAAAAGCCCTCCGATTGCAAGGAATTAGCTTTCGTAAGAGGACAGAAGAAGATATCCAGTAAGGGAGGTCGTTGTGCCCATCACGCGGTGGCTGGTGAAATCTGTGGCGAGGCGTCCTCCTGGCCGTCCTGAGCAGTCGGAAGATCTGCGGCAGACAAGCTTGACGGAGACTCAGTTGCGCGTGCCTTGCGTTCGCAATGCATTCGGTACAGCGTGCAGTACGAAGCCGGCAACTTACGGAACAACCTGTTGGAACTTCGGGACCCTTGACTTGCCGAATTCTGAGCGCGCGTGCATTGTAAGCAAATCGCAGCGTCTGTGTTGCCCCCTCCTCGCTGCTTCTGACGCCGTGTAAATGACAGATAAATGGCCCTATAATGTCGGCCTCGCGGTGACTGTCAGTGCTTGCCCTTATTTTATTCTACTTTAAGTCGCGTTTACGAAAACTGAGCCAGTGAATTGTAGCAAATAAAAGTCGCACTGTCCTTTGTGCAATTGCCTAAGACGACTGGAAGGCGAAAGCCATCTGCTTCTGTTTCTACTCCGCCGATTGTATTGATCCCGCCCTTAAGATTTCCGATCGCAACGTGGTTTTGCACTGCCTCCGGGATCGGAGGAATTGGAAGCTTTCTGCACCTCACGTGGTTTTGCCGTGCCTCCGTCTTCGGACCGCCTTTGACCAAGCGATGATTTCGTGTGAAGACGTCACATATTTCGGCGTCACATATGGTGACGTCACATATTTCCGCGACCTGTGACGTCATGATGAAGTCGCAGGATGACGTCATCGCATGATGATGATTTTTTGCATCACTCGTGTTGACGCCGCCGGGGCCGACGCCGACGATCACTCTTCGCGTTTTCGCCCGCTTTACTCCAAGGCTTTCGCCTTAAGAATGTGCACGCGGTTCTCTAGTTGGTTGGTCGGTTGAAAAACTTTGACCTGGCATAATGATGCATAAACCTGTTAAGCGATTTTTGGCAGCTTCTCGTTGATTATCTTCAATCAGCGCAATGAAGCAATGTATTCAGTGTTTTATCTATTGACAGCGACAGAATGGGATGCTTGCCTACTTTATGAGGAGCTCGCGCTTTCAATCCTTTGTACCTTATTTGAGCATTAACGATGAACGTTTTTAATTCACCGATTGGGGCCCTTTATCAAATTGAACATAACAATGACCTCAGTTCATACATACACTCAAAAAAGAAAAAAAAAAGTGTGTAAGTGACATTTTAGTTTATCGCCCAGGCTTAAGGAGTCAACGCCTAAACGAATTTCTTCGCGAATTTCGCTCTATTGTCTTTGTAGGTGAGAAAGAGCTCAATCAAGGAAAAAATAAAACAGTCTTGCTCAGAGGTTTGCATAGCTGTAGCTTGTTACCACTTATGGCGAAGAGAACAAGTTCGGGTTTTTACAAGAGAAACGACTGACTTTCAGAGACGTTTATCATGCGACGCCTGCCTTTTAAGCCACGTGACCATTAAAAGTGGACGGCGCCTAGCACGAAAAGTCCTTAATGTCAAGTACATTTACTTTAAAATATACTGGTAAGGCTCGACATTCAGACAACCGCCGCATAAGCCTTAACAGAAGAAACCTTAATTCAAGAAAAATGCGAAGAGAATTACCCATAATCAACTTGTAACTACACTGTTCAAGGATGGGCAGTGCAGTTGTAATTGTATCTATGTATTTATCTCTGTAATATAGATTTATGTGTTAAGAAAAAAAGTTAAACAGGTTCATTCGTTTCGTACCGTGAGCAAATGGACTAGACGAATAGTGAACTTAACTTGCGTTCGCTTTTCGTTTCAGAGTCGCAGTGAAAGCAGAGAACTCCGACATTCCAGGAGATCGGTGAGTTTTGCACGCGGACTCTGCTGGACGCGGGTGTTTCGTGAGAGAGAGAGAGAGGGGGGGGGGGGCGAGGAACAGGAGGGGCAGGAACGAGGTCAACCAGACGCGCGTCCGGTTTGCTACCCTGCACGGGGGGAAGGGGAATGGGGGATAAAAAGAAGGAAAAGTGAGAAAACAGTGGCGTTTCATCGGAGAGGACATATTGACACCCCAGCTTGTCACTGAGCTCTGCAGAAGTCGGTTGCTGAGCTTTAGGTAATGTATTCCTGCCATGGTGCTGGGGAGGAGACATCTCAGGTCTACGGAGATACGAGTGAACACGTAATGGTGATGTTTTACGAGTAAATGTAGATAGGCCTAGCATACGAAGCTGTCTGCGAGGGAAGCCGTTTCAACGGTTTCATTCAAAAACGGGTGCAGTTTCCCGCTGTAAAATCTGAGCATATGCTAATCTGCGAAACGTGATGGTTTAGAAGGAAGATGACATGGGCAAAGCAAAAGAAAGTCACAAAATTATTTGAGCGTTGATGGCAGTAGCCGACACTTATAGAGCAACCGGTATTCGGAGAAGGTACGTAGTAGTAGTTTCCGCTTGGCTACATCATTCGGCAATAATGGCGAACATGTTGCTCTTTATTAGCTCACACTTGAAATGCACAGAGGTATAAATAAACTCAAGCAGATATTCTTGGTTCGCTGTTACGTATGGAGGAAATAATAGAAATAAAGAAGGTAAAAAATCACAGCATATCCACGGAGTGAATGATGATGAGTGGGCGAAGCTGCGGAAGTTCATCGGTAAACCGTGAAGCTTCCGTGAATTCTGCCCAGTACGTCATCACCGACGTGAGATCGGGCGCGTTTATACTAAAGGTTCGATGAGTTATGACGACTTGCAGCTCACTTAAATTTTACATGTACGCTGTGAATTTTCATTGTTTAGAAAACCATTGCTTTAGAAAAATCTGTCGTCTTTCGTTAAGCAGCTGGCGTCTTTTCGTTTTGCTTTAGAAACATCTGGCGTTCTTTCGTTCTGCTTTTACAAAACATCTGGCGTCTTTCGTTGGTTTATTTCATCAATCAACGGCGTTTTGAACAAAATTTTTATTGTTTAATCGCGCACAGGAGAAATCTCACCAGGCACTACCTTGGAGGTAAACAATGGCTGCTAATGGGAATGAGAGACAGAAGAAGTCGGCTTTTAGCTAGCACTTACACTTCTACTTCTACTAACGTTTCCTACTGGAACATGCCAATGGCTGCTAATGGGGAATGAGAGACAGAAGAATTCGGCTTTTAGTTAACGCGCACGCTGCGAATTTTTTATTGTTCAACAACGCACAGGAAAAATCTCCCACCGGCACCACCTTGGAGGTCAAAGCGTAAGAATGGTTACGCACTACGACTACTACGACTACGAGGGACGAACGAGTGCCGCCTTAAGGAGCTTCGCCCCTAAAAATATAAAAGAGACACGTAGTAGGCTTCAACACTGCCTGAAAAAAAAAAAGCAGTCCTTGTTATCAACTCTTCTTTGACCTTTTCCGTAGCACAACTAGACCGATCGACTCCGCCACCTAAGTGGCCACTATATTGAAATACTAGATCGCCGTAATGAGAAGTCTTCGTTATCAAGAATGTTACTTCATTGGCGACAAACGTGGCATTTTCACAGTGAAGCGCCGGTTTGCAAATAAGAAAACTACCGCTTTCATTTTTATACGGCCTTATAAAAGTATTTATAAGAAACTACGAAGGACAAGACACAGACTGTTTGTTTAGATCGTAAATGCGAGAGAAGGCAGAACGGTTATGAAGACGAAATATGTGTGTTTAGCTATCGTTATATTGCTAGTTCAATTTTCTGCCGTTTCTTGGCATTTTATGTCTGTAACTTCTGAAAATATCTTGATTATTCTCTTATGTCAATTGCGTCATGTTTCAGGGACTTCATTGTTTTTGAAGCAAGTTTAGCGTTTTTTCTCTTAAAAGCGTCTGAAGTGCAAGAGTGTGATGGCTACATTTCCCTTTACTGTGTGTCCTCCCGCTGCGCGTGATAGAGATACGCGCCTTGATGCATTTCTCTAGAACGGTGATTGAGAGAATGCTGACGAAACTGGGATTTCTTGCAGTTCTGTCGTCTTCTATCGGAGGCCTCCAAACCGCAGTGGTGTTTAGCCATAAATAAATTTCTCGCAACTTTCTAGCTTTCTTTTCGACTGCTCCCAAGGATCAAACGATGCCGCCCGTATTGGTCTCTACGCTACCACTCGTCGGCGCCGTTAAAAGAAATCCTTAGAGGCCACCGACGCCCGCCGCTGTCATCCTTATTGTCAGCCTTAACATTCCGTTTGCGACGTCAGCTATTCTTCGCAGTGTGAAGCTATCGCCTTCGCCCATCTTGCCGTCTAAATCTTTCTGTTATCCTTCTTTTTCGTTATAGAAGAGTCCTGGATCCCGATCACTTGAACGAACGAGAAGCCCGAGGTAATTATTGCGTGCTTTGACTTGCCTTTGCAGTATTAAGAAGGTTCTCAGGCCTGAAATCTTGTCGTTTTTGATCCATGCAGAAGCCTCGAACGACAACTTAGTTTCGCCATGGACGTGACATACGTAACGGAGAAGATTATCGGTACGTCTTTGGACACCGCACATTCCTATGGGTGCTTCATCGTCGGACTAGAAAGTACTTCAGTAGTGCAGACTGGGTTATTTATTCGTATCTGGTTATTTGTTCGGTGAGCGGAATTAAGGGGGCGTTAATGAGAAGGGCTAAATCACTGTGAATCGGCATATTATTTTTCCAACACGCCCGTTTACATTTATTTTAAAGAACGCACAGCAATATTTATTATCGACGAAAAATGATAATAGTTACATTTTTCTAATCGGTTTTTGCACAAACGACGGCTATCACATCGCTGCGACATCGCGAATATCGTATTCCACTTTACATAGGCTCTCTTTGGTGGCAAGAAAAGTAAATCAGAATTATTTGCTTAATATTGAAATGCACTTTTTATTTGTAGCAAACTACTACAATTTCAGCTAACGATGTGAATACCTGTTACTTCAAGGAAAGGTGGTGCCGAAATTTTAATGTAATGGTGGCACCAGCTTTCGCTCTTGCGACACACCCCATTTCACGTAGACACACGCACCCGCGCACATTTCCCACTAATCGAAATCATGGTCTATTTACAAGCCGGATGCGTATTTTGGGAAGCTAGCTTATTTGTCGGATTTTTTTTTCATTTTAAACCTTATTGAAGAAAGCAAACTCCTTTGGTGACCTAGGTTACACAACATATATACTTGAAAAATTGAAAAAAAAAAAAAAAACACTTCTCCAGTGCAACTTGAATTTGTGGAACCCGTATAGGAAGCTATGTCGTGGATATATGGATTGGATGGTGCTAAGTGACATCACTTCGCTGTCCTTTTCCAGTTGTCACTTTCCCTGAAGGTGGGTTAGACACCACCTATCGCAGTAACCTGAAGGAGGTGACCCGAATGCTAAGGACGAAGCACGGGAACAAGTACACGGTAAGTAAGCACCTCTTTTAATCTATAGCGCCCCGGATTTGTCGTAGTTCTGGAACATGCGGCAAGTGTGTGCTTCATTAGCATTTAACACCTATGCACGAGTACAGCGTGGCAATCATAGGAGCGGCCATAATTGCTGTAGTTGTCACTTTACTTCTGTTAGACTCATCACTTGCTTTAGCTGGGAGGTTTGGTGAGGGGGGGGGGGGGTTGAAGATATTTCAGTGAGGCCTCATCAATGCCTGTAGTTCCTGCCTCTTCCCTAATGTTGTACGAGAAACAATAAACATCACTGTATCAAACTGTCGATCACTTTATCGCTGTTAGGTTTGTATTCCCTTTTATTCGCGTAAAAAATAGAGCTTCGCTCTGATTAACTTGCTTTGAAAGCTCATTCATATTTCTACATTTTTTATCTCCGTAGGTGTTTAATCTCTCCGAAAAACGACACGACCTCGCCAGGCTCAACAGCCAGGTAAGGGACAGGTGCATATTCTTCAAAGAAAGTTCAGAAACATTACTAGTCGTTTATAGTGATCGATATTAGTATGGCGCTGTTCAGCTGCTTCGATTCATTCTTTGTTATGGAGCGTGATAATCTGTTATTTTATGCGCATAATAATTCGTCGTGAAGAGAAAAACGGGAGATCAAGATGCAGCGCGCTTGAAAAGGAACTAACGTTTCTAAAGGCAATATGTTTTTTCTTTTTGCTTGTGTTATATATGATGCTGTTACTTTTCGCGATGTATTCATAAGTAAGCGCGAACGCCTCGCCATACCCTAATGCGGCTCTCTTGTTTCGTCTTGATTTAATGTAAACACGGGCTTCTGCACAAATTTGCTGTTATCACATGTGGTTAGGGTTAATACGATAAAACGCGCTGTCGTCATTTCATTTGTCTTTCGCGTGCATGCTTCAGCGGGCATACTTGAGACATATCTAACTAGCACAAAAGAAGCCGTCGGAAGAGACCAGGAAACACACAAGACGCAGCGGACAGTTTTATTTTACCGACAATCCTCGACAGTCCGTACACTTGCAGTGAATTTGAATATTAATTTAGCAGCATGCTTCAACTCGCAGATTGCGGAGTTTGGGTGGCCGGCTCATCTCTCACCGCCACTCGAGAGGCTATGCGCCATCTGCAAGAGCCTGGACTCATGGTTCCACGCCGATTCGCAGAACGTCGCGATCCTTCACTCTAAGGCGAGTACCATACCATACAGCGAAGAGCGTACAGCAAAGGTGAAGAGACGGGAAAACAACAACAACAACAACAACAGAAAAACATAATATATATAACACTGCGTTATTACACGCCTGCGTTATTGTCCCTACACTTCTGTAGACACAGGTAATCTATTTGTTGAAGTGCACAGAGCTTGGCATGAGTCAGCGTGTTCTAGCTAGCCTGCCGTGTCTGCGCCGAATGAGAGACTGATAGGTGATAGAAGCGTTGCGTGCGCTGCATTGTGTGGGATTTAAAGTTCCTTAAGTCCATTCAATTGTGTTGTCGAGTGCAGTCGGCGCTGCACATATTGAAGCATAGGCACACGTCTGCTACATTTCCTAATATGCTTCATTATTATGTTATGTTGTGTGTTATGTTACTGGTCTTCGTTTTTGTTTTATTTACGCTTATAAATGCTGTTCTTTCACTTTCCTTTTTCATTATCGCTCTTTTGCGCTCCTGAGGTCAATGAAAGCGACCCGCCTCGTCTGCGCTATTAACGAACGCAGCCGTGTAAAAAGGTCCAGTAATTTTATCTGAAGTTCCTTAGCTATGCCGAACCAGGGTTCTGATCTGCTGAACGGAAGAAAGTGAGACCTGAGCGTGAGCTGACGGTGGCGCTCGCACTGACCTCTTCGCAGGGTGACAAGGGCCGCGTCGGCGTCGTACTGGCTGCGTATCTGCACTACACCAGCATATGCGCCAGGTGAGGTGTCCTTGTAGACGTGGAATGTAAACATTGCTGTTACTGCATATTTCCGAGAGGCCATACGCGAGGCCGCATGTGTGACTGCCTTTGCCACTTTTATGCTTTCGTTATTTCAAATTAAAAGCAGCACATTTATGTCGACCTTTCCTTTTCCATTATCGCTCTCTTGTGCTTCTTAATTCGATTAAAACGACTCACCCTTTTACGTTGTTCATTCCAGCGACAATCAAGCACTCGACCGGTTAACAATGCGAAGGTACTACGAGGACAAGTTGTACTCTTCGATGCATCCTTCGCAGAGGAGGTAACGTTAATTTATTTTCTCTCTCTCTCTCATCTGAACTCCTTCGACATATGTCGTACCTTGTGTTTCGACAAGCAATATAGGATTAGTTATTCTCTTGGCGTTGTAATGTCAACTCCGTTTGGTTGTAAGCCTACTCTCTAAATTTTACAATTAGTTAACAGTTATCTTCACAAGCTGACCAGTGCGATACGATCAGTACGGTATAACAGCTTTACAAGGTGTGAGCTGCCCTTGTACACCCTTTACGCTCAAGGTGACCTCTTATCTTTCTTTTGTATTATAACCGTATACATTTGGTCAACTTTTTCTGCACAAGAATTATGAGTCCACGTGCACGACCGTCCTGTAATGCCAGAAAGAAGCGCCTGCTAAAAAAAAAAAACGGAAAAGAATACGTGGGTAGGTTTCTCTGGGAATACGAGTGAAGCTGCTTGCGGTAGCCGCTACCCTTTTCCAACTACTTAGCCACTTGCGCCAAGCAGCAAATCTGAGGCGTTTCGTCTACAACGGCGTGGACGCACTCGTCCCGTTTCAGGTACGTCCACTACTTCACGGAGCTTCTGTCCGGCAACATTAAGATGAACAACAACGCTCTGTACCTCCACCACCTTATCCTTCACGGGATTCCTAACTTCGACAACAGAGGAGGTGCGTGTTTTTTTTTTGTTTTTGTTTTTATGGGGGGGGGGGGGAATAGAAAAGAACCGTATATTAAATCGTGCAACAAGCCGGCGGTTTTTGTTTTTCTTTTCTATTTTTACTCTTCTGATCGATCATTTCCAGGTTGTCGGCCATTTTTCAAGATCTACCA
Organism: Rhipicephalus sanguineus; assembly: GCF_013339695.2. Lineage (NCBI taxonomy): Eukaryota > Metazoa > Arthropoda > Arachnida > Ixodida > Ixodidae > Rhipicephalus > Rhipicephalus sanguineus. The sequence goes on along the minus strand of NC_051178.1, from coordinate 205,914,788 downwards.
AGGCATGCAGCCGGTGTATACGTCGGGCGTACAGTAAGTCGCCTTCGTTTTATGTCCTGTTTCAATTTGCAGCTTTTTATTTTTCTAAACCTATGTTCCCCGCTAAAGTTGTTTCTGGACTTGAAGTAAAGATACGGAACTCGCCAAAGCATGCCCACTTTCCTTCTTAGGTCAAGTCCCCTACGTAATTTCAGTCCCTCGCTGTGCAGACTGTTCGAAATTGCCTTGTAACCCTATAATCCTCGATAATCTTCGTCGCCTACGTACTAGGACCGTGCTTTAAAATGCCGACGGCCAGTACCGGTATTGAGGACAAGAAAATAAAAAACGCTCATTTTTTTGTTCTTCTATCAAAACGTATGCGAGCGCGAGAGCGCGCTTTATCGTATTTGTGTAACTGTACAATTACAATTTGCTATTGTGCTTTCATAGGAAAAAGCGCACTTATTATGGTTCATAAAACGCACTCATGTTCAGTTGGATCAAGATTGAAAAGTGCAAAATACGTTTGTCTGACGGCGTGAACAACAGTTAGCTGCTGATTAAACGCCAAATCGTCTTACTTCGTATTTATTTTCTTGCTATGAAGCAGAGATAAACAGAGATAGAAAGGGGCTTATATATAGGTATTGTATATCCGATTTCGTCATGGTAACTCATTTATAGCGAACTGAATGTGCTAGAAAGGGTGTCACTGATCCCGTTAATGGGGATCGGCGATCGCCGGGCGGATTCTAAGGGCTGGCGTCAAGGCCCTCCGAAAACGCACCACGAAAGCGCGGACAATTTAGAGTTGGTCCTTTGGCGCGCCAGCGAACGCCGGTTGTGGTCCAAAGACCGAGACAGAGCCGAGAGTCGATAACACAAACGAAAACGAAATATATTCTCGGTTAAGGCAATACAAATAACACAAACACGTGCACACTCGGCTGGTACCAGTTACAACTTCACAATATAACTCAGATGGTGTTTACACAACGGGAGCTAAACAAACAGATCACACGCAACCAATGCAATCACATGCATTAAACTATTCGATGACCGTTAAAGTCCTGAATAGATAGTGGCGTATCCAGTCCACAATACTTGGACGGTAACCGAATGCTTCTCTTCAAGGAAACACTCACGCCAGCTCCAGCGTTGATCGTCGTAGCTCAACCGTCGTCGTGACTTGTCACGGCTCACACGGCGTCGTCATCCAATTCTTCCAAATTGACGATCGGCCGACCGCACACCATCATAAACACGACTCCTTTGGCTAACGGAGCCACACGTCGCATAACTTCACCATCACCGGGCCGACTGACTCGCGCACTCCGGTCTCGACTTCGCTCTCACTTCACTGACTGACTGGCCCTCGTCGTTTGCACGCTTTTATTCCTTCTTCCCCGGTTTCTAGAAGCGTCGGGATGTTTCTTCTGCGTGCAGTACAGCTAAGCCTGGGGAAAGGGCGAGAGCTTTCTCGTATGTTCGAATCGTGACGGCATCGCTCGCGGACGCGTCACCCTCTCCTTCTAGAAAGATCCAGGCTTTGCCAGGCGTTCGATCGTGTTTACGGCGTCTGGTCGAGTGGGTGAGGAGGATGCGGCGCGCCGGCGTCTTTGATGCTTGTTTTTTTCGTCTTTCGCGCTTCTTGGGCGCGCGATTCGCGCCGTTCTGTCTCGTAGCAGTTTGAAAGCGGCCTCGCGCGCGCTTTATAACGCGATCGTTTGTGACACGGCCCCCCCACTTCAAGAATATTATCACATAATATTCAAACAACACAAACGAGCGCGCACATACACATCCAAAAATGTCCCACATACAGAGTCCATAACTCAGTCCACACACAATGCGCGTCACATTCATAATAGAACTCTCAATACAATTCACAGGGCATTTCAATGTCGAAATATAAACACAAGTACATAAGTACAAAACGCCATCATACATTTCATATAAATAGTGCGAACGCACAAAACAAAGCTCTTCACTTAAACGATTATACAATTATATCAATAACATTGTACACATAAGGTTGCGCAAACGACACTTGGGCTCACTAGCCAAACACTTGGCACGTGTAATAATAATGGAACATACTCAAAACACTTTAAACAAATTCAATCCCAACAACCTGTACTGTTTAAATCGTGCCGCGCTTGCGCCCCTTCTTTCGGTGCTCGCTCGCTCTCTTTCGGTTTCTCTTGTTTTTCTTGCGAGCCGTTCCATTTGACGGTGCCGGAGGGGGCGTCTCTGCTGCCGTCGACACATTCGACCCGGCAAGGCGTGGTCACGTTCGTTAGAACGTTCGCGGTGCTTCGCCGACTTCTGCGCGTCGTGGTGTTTTGATTGGAGGACCACCTTCGTCATCTTTTGAGCCGCAGATGATGGTGGTCGCTCAGTTGCAATGTCACCTGCTCGGCGCGTCTTCACTGGCGGTACAGCGACCGTTGGTGTTCCATCGTTGCCATTCTCTGACGCCTCGGCATGAATTGGAGCTCGGGTGACATCCTTCCTGAGGTTCTCTTCCGCAATTTCTTTTTGTCGCGGTTCCCGAACTGACGAGGGCTCCATCTTCGGGGCTTCTCCCAAACGTTCAGGATCGTATGGCCCTCGAGCTCCGTCGATGTTTCCCACGATTAGGTCAAACAGGGGGTTATCCATGCACAGGGCAGTAATTCTCCCGCTGAAGTAAGGGGTCTCAACCTCAATCTTGGCTTCGGGAAGCATTCGAATGGAACTATCAAGCAAGCGAACCGGTTGGGTATTGCCTGTGAATTCGCTCTCTCGGACCAATTTCTTTCGTACGATCACCGTAGTGCATCCACTATCTCTTAATACCGTGACTTCCTTTCCACCAACTTTCCCCTTAACTGTCGGCATTTCTTTCTGTGTGTCTGTTGTCACCGCAGCACCAATGAAATCCATCTTCTTCCCGCTTTTCAGCTCGGCCGATTCATCATTGGTCGCTTTTGCTTCCTCGTTTGGCGGGGCATACGCACAGGCTGCTTGGTGGGCTTTACTCGCATCGATTCGACATGCGTCTGCTTTGTGCCCAGTCTGACCACATTTAAAACACTTCATCACACTGGGGCGTGAGAAGTTAGTCCGACAACTGTTAGCGCGATGGCCCACCCGGTTACATAGAAAGCATCGCGGAACACTCTCCGGTGCACGCTTCTTTTCGTCAGGTTCCGATTTCTTCGACTCCTCGTGAACGTCCCTTTTTACTTTGGCCAGATTCGTGCCACCTTGCGCTTCCAAGAATTGATCGGCCAACTCAAGCATGTCGTCAAGCGATTTAGCTTTCCTCTCTTTCAGATACAGCGACAGGCTCGGGTGGCAACTGGTGAGAAATTGCTCTCTGATTAGAAGCTCTCTAAGCTCACCGTACTCCTGCGCCGTCTCTGAAAGTTCGATCCACCTGTCAAAATAATGGCTGAGCCGCGCGGCATACTGCGTTGCCGTCTCGCCATCAGCTGGCTTCCCGTACGGAACCGATCTCGGAAGCCTTCCACGGTGAATCTAAATCGCTTCAGCAAAGCAGCTTTTACTTTCGTGTAATTAGCTGCATCGGTAGGTGTCAGCCTACCGTACACACTGAGCGCTTCGCCACTCAAACAAGTGCTCAAAGCTGTTGCCCATTGCTGTTCCGGCCAATTTTGGCTTCTAGCTATCGTCTCAAACCTGTGCAGGTATGCATCAAGGTCATCTTTCCTCTCGTCAAACGCCCACAAGCAGTTTGCTTGGGTTCAAACGGAAGCTATGATCTTCCCTTTCGCTGCTCTCCACTCTAGCTTGGACGGGAGTTTCTGCGCGCTGCTGTAAACGGAGCCGTTCCATTTCCAATTCGTGCTGCCGTTGCCTTTCTCTCTCAGCCATCTGCGCCTCTCTTTCTTCTCTCTCCCTCTCAGCTGCTAGCCTCTCTCTCTCCAGCTCCAGTTTCAATTGTTGTTCTCTTTCTTCCTTCGCCCTCTCAGCCGCCAACCTCTCTTTTCAAGTTCTGCTTCTCTCTCTTTGTTAGCCCTCTCAACCGCCTCCTTTTCCTTTTGGCTCACCCACTTTCGTAGTTCGGCCCCAGAAAGACCCATCTTCTCACCAAGGGCAACTAACTTCTCGAGATCCATGATGCCCGTCAAACAAAACCTAGCCGCGTGCACAATACCTCTGCCTAACTTCGAATACCAGTACACTCTCTGCACACAGGTTAGCGAGAACGCGGTGCAACACTCAAAAATCGTTCGCAAGCACTATCAACGTCTCAAGGCTCTTTCTCCCTACTTTGGACACACTTTTGCACCAAAAAGGTCCTGTCGCGGACGCCAGAATAATTGTCATCGCCGGGCGGATTCTAAGGGCTGGCGTCAAGGCCCTCCGAAAACGCACCACGAAAGCGCGGACAATTTAGAGTTGGTCCTTTGGCGCGCCAGCGAACGCCGGTTGTGGTCCAAAGACCGAGACAGAGCCGAGAGTCGATAACACAAACGAAAACGAAATATATTCTCGGTTAAGGCAATACAAATAACACAAACACGTGCACACTCGGCTGGTACCAGTTACAACTTCACAATATAACTCAGATGGTGTTTACACAACGGGAGCTAAACAAACAGATCACACGCAACCAATGCAATCACATGCATTAAACTATTCGATGACCGTTAAAGTCCTGAATAGATAGTGGCGTATCCAGTCCACAATACTTGGACGGTAACCGAATGCTTCTCTTCAAGGAAACACTCACGCCAGCTCCAGCGTTGATCGTCGTAGCTCAACCGTCGTCGTGACTTGTCACGGCTCACACGGCGTCGTCATCCAATTCTTCCAAATTGACGATCGGCCGACCGCACACCATCATAAACACGACTCCTTTGGCTAACGGAGCCACACGTCGCATAACTTCACCATCACCGGGCCGACTGACTCGCGCACTCCGGTCTCGACTTCGCTCTCACTTCACTGACTGACTGGCCCTCGTCGTTTGCACGCTTTTATTCCTTCTTCCCCGGTTTCTAGAAGCGTCGGGATGTTTCTTCTGCGTGCAGTACAGCTAAGCCTGGGGAAAGGGCGAGAGCTTTCTCGTATGTTCGAATCGTGACGGCATCGCTCGCGGACGCGTCACCCTCTCCTTCTAGAAAGATCCAGGCTTTGCCAGGCGTTCGATCGTGTTTACGGCGTCTGGTCGAGTGGGTGAGGAGGATGCGGCGCGCCGGCGTCTTTTGATGCTTGTTTTTTCGTCTTTCGCGCTTCTTGGGCGCGCGATTCGCGCCGTTCTGTCTCGTAGCAGTTTGAAAGCGGCCTCGCGCGCGCTTTATAACGCGATCGTTTGTGACAAAGGGAAATTTTTTTTTGTTGTCGTTGCATAATCCCACTGGCGGCTGCCCATCGTTTACCATTATTGCATGATGTGCGCATTCAACATCATGCTCAGAAGTCGATTGACTGTGTTTAAAGTCCCAAAGAAGCACAGCGGCTTTGACCGGACGCCGTAAGGAAGGGCGTCGGATTAATTTTGACCATCTGGGGTTCCTTAACGTGCTCCCGAATAGCGACACGCGAACGTGTCTTCATTGCGCCGCTACAATACTGTGGACCTATTCTGGCCGGAAATCGAACCCGGGACCGACCGCGTGCGTTCTCATAAACAATGGTAATCAAGTAATGCATGGACTAGTCACAAAACTATATATGCTCAAAATCGGTAAGTTATTTTCGTTATTCTTATCAGCGCAACACTTGTAGAGGCGCCCATTATCATATTCTCGTCACACCCGCCACGGTGGTCTAGTGGTTATGGTGCTCGATTGCTGACCAGAAGGTCGCGGGATCGAATGCCGGCCGCGGCGGCCGCATTTTCGACAGAGGCGAAAATGCTTGATGCCTGTGTTCATGTTAAAGAACTCCAGAAATTTCCAGAGCCCTCCACTACGGCGTCCCTCATAATCATATCGTGGTTTTGTGAAGTTAACCCCCAACAATTATAATTGGGTATTCCCGTCTGACGAAGTCTAAGTAGTGGTTATGATCCAGTGATTTCTTATGTCACTGGTTTTACTGCTTCTTTGTCGATTTCAAATGTCAGAAGTGCCAAGGTAAATGTGTTTCGTAACAAATCATTTACGGCTGCCCAAAATTGGAAAATGTGCTTTCTTAATAAAGGTTGTGTGCACTGGTTTCTTGCACTTCTATTTCTTGCGCTTGCGTTTATCTGTCACTGTTCGGTATGCCTCTTGGTAGTAATCTTACTTGTTGCTCCCTGGACCCATTCCAATATCTCAACTTCTGCGTATTAACCCATTCTCCATTCCTCTAGCCCAATTCCCGCTAACACTCAGTGTGCTTGTAAGTATGGCATCTGACCACAATGTCTCTGATGCGTGCAGCGTGGCCACGGACGGTTCCCGGCGACTGGTGGTGCCACTGGAAGCGAGCCAGGCCCTTCGTGGTGACGTGCTCATCAAGTGCTACCACAAGAAGCAGCGGCCCGCTGGTCGGACGCCCATCTTTCGGGTGCAGTTCCACACGTGCACACTGGACGGCGGCAAAGTTTTCTTCGGAAAGGCGGACCTCGACGACGCCGTCTCCGGTACGCCGATCCCATCTCACCAACTCGATTACATCACCGGGTATATACCTGGAACACTCGCGTTTTTCATTGTTTCGCAATCGCGCGCTCTCGCGGAGCGTACTGGAGAAACGCTTTTCGAAGAAACGTTGTCTTAACTTGCGCCGCTACTTTCGTGAGGCCGATGCTGTCAGGACGTTCTCGCATTGTGCTCTCTGTATTCACTTTGGCTTGCGGTGTACTCCAGCCGCGCGCCGGGTTCTTCATTTAGGGGGCCGAAGTCCCCCCCCCCCCCCATATTCTTTGGTCGAGTCCGAAAGAAACCTGGCTTCGCAATTGATGCAGAAATAAAAATAAAGCGACGGCATGCTTCCTACAGAGGCCTGCTTTCGTTCCCCGGATTTCCAGGGGTAAATTCGCTTGCGCGAGTGCGGCTACCGTGTACTGAGGAGTGCGGCGCCGGCAAGTGGCGGCACCCCGCGGCAAGAAGCGCATCTGATCCGAACGCCGCTCTCGATTTACGTCGGCTATCGGCCAATAAGCATGCTATGTCTCTTGCGACGTACAGCGGACAGACGCCCCGCCCACCGACGAGAGTGAGAACCGGCCTCTGTTTGAAAAGAGGGTGCCTGGGGAAACGGCAACTTCGCGCTCCGCTTGTGGCCATTACGCGGCGCGCACGACTGTAATATTTGGCAGAGCAGTTCATAGCCGTGTCAGCTTTCCGCAGGATGTGTTTTTTCAATCAGCCCAAAGGGTGCTTCATGACCCCTTTAACAGTTCTCGGATTGTAACATGAAGGTTCCTCGGCCACCATTATCGTCAAAACTCTGCATGGCCATAACACTTTGAACAATGATGGTACAGCTCCGACTGAGCGAAGGTACGGGGCAGACTTGGCACCTCCCTCTTAGGTGATAGCCCCCGCCCCCTCCCCCCATCCCATGTGTACGCCTATGCTCCAGCGGTTACATTAGTCTTAAATCTGGGAGTGAACTCAGTGTTGCAGTTACTTCGATATATATGGGGTAAAACAGTGAGATTTGCGGCGATGATTCAATACACTTATAAAGTCTAGCTCCCTCCGCATGCATTTTATTCACCCTACAAAGAAAACTCTGATATGAAAATCAGCGCTGCAGGGCACATCGGCACGTGGATTATCGGGGGGGCCTATGAATAGTTCAAGGAATGAAAGAGCGCGTTCGCGTAACGTTGGAGTGTGATAATCGTACCTACGAATACTGCTCTTAAGTCGTACGTGCATGACATGACGATTTAATAGCCAGTTTTGTTTCATAAGTAAATTCCTCTCCATGACACAACCACTGAAGACATGCAGATTCTTTTCTAACGCACTTATGCACATCTTTTGCAACAGATCCCCGTTTTCCCGACGACGGTCAAGTGGAGCTCCTGTTCTCCGATCGACCTGATGATTTCAGAGGTAAACGGGAAATGCATATAATTACTGAGTTTTTTGCTTGTAAATCTTGCCACCTCGCGAATGTTTGTCTCGTGAATTTTTTTTTTTTTTTACCTGACGGCACCTTTAATTGTTTACGGCTACTGCGTTTCATATGGAATGAATTCATAACAAAAAAGCAAGAAAAAGGCGGCTTAAAAAACAATGAAGATCACATAACCCATGCTTGAACATGATCATGCCACGTACATGTTATAACACAACTGACAGCAGAGATGGCGTAAAGTACATTAAAACGCGGTCAGTTCAAATTGGTTCACGGGAATACGTAATCACATATACATAATAAAGCCTTGATAGCATCTGGCAGGGACCACTCGGGATTTAGCCGCCGCTTTGTGTTACTTTCGTTCGAGCGCCCTTGTTGATGTAAGGACTTGACAATGGTGTTTCCTGCAGGAAATGGTTCCGTGTCCGACGTCGTCAGTACAGCCGACCAGACAAAAGATCCTCTGGTCAGACATGATTCGTACGAAAATTTCGACCTGATTCATGAAGACAGCCAAAGTGGTAAGCATCTATCCATACACCTTCCGAGTAATATACTATACTTGATTATGATAGCATGTCAGGAAGCACTGCCCCGAAAGCTTTTTTTTTTGATACCTTGTTGACAAACTTCTTTATTTCTCATTTTAGATCTGGACGATCTAATCGAGCCGACCAACGTATCTGGTAGGTGACATGTTGCAGTTTTATTCAGCATGCAATATTTATACGCCTACTTCTGCTTGTTGTGGCGGTGCCTGCTTGCATGGTGCATCTCATGATTTCCATGATTTGAGAGCATGTTCTGAGGCTCAACTCTTCCTTGGTGGATGCTAATAGCTTGTGCTAAATGTAGATAGATGAAGCTAGCTCACAATTCACGCGCCAAGTACATTAAGTTAACTGGAAGAAATTACATGTTTACAAGTTATTCGCAATATATACAGTAGAACCTAGTTCACACGTTTTTGTGGGAGAAAAAAAAAACGTGGAAAGAAGCGTACCATCCGGGAAAACGTACAATCCAGCTTCACACACGAAGAAATCGCGCAGCTTCGCTTGATGAGCGAAGCACTGATAGAGGTATCGAAGGATTTTACTATTGTACTAAGCTATAGCGTGGCCTCCGTGATTAGCTATGGCAACGCGAGCGGCGCGTTGCCGGAGCTAATCGCGGAGGCCACGGCTCGTGGTCCACTCGATGAGCGAGAGCACAATCCGTCACGACGCTGGCAGCGCCGGGAGCGGAAACCGCGCGTGATGTCCCTTGCCTCAGTATTTAAAGTACGCCGCATCTGCAGGCAGATCACGTTAAAAACGTGTAATAGAGGGCGTGCGTCTAAACCGCTATTTTCTCGTCTTGACCAAAGCGTGCGCATGATCATCAACACACGGCGCGCTGACGCGGAAGCCGCGTTGTGCTCAGCCGCGTTAATTATAGTCCATCTTGCCTCGAAGACTTACCGCGCGGAGAGACGTGCACACCGAGGGCATTGGCCTCGCGCTAGCAGATCACGTGACTGTGCACCATCGCGTCGTGTGGGCCAAGCCAACAGCCAACGAGCGGGCAGCACGTTGAACGGGCAGCACATCATATGCACGTTGACAGTCATTCCTGGCTGTGCAAGCGGTTCACGAGAGCTGCGTGGATACCTTCGAAGAAAAGCGAAACCCGCGCGTCGACTCGACGGCAATACTGGGTCAAACCACGCCTACGCTTACCAGCGCCTGATCACGCGCTTGCGCGGTACAGGATGCAATACGTTGACGTCATGTTCGGTTTGACGCGATGTAACCACATGCGTGCTATAATCACCGGCTCGCCTGACCCTTCCAATAACCGCATCCTCTTTCTCGCCGTAAAAAAAGAAAAAAAAAAAACAGGATGCTTGCGCTCGGCTTTCCTTACGCTTGTGAGCTTTTGAACTTTCAACTAGCGGCCGAAATGCGTATTATACGATCGTAGTGTGGCGACAAGCCGAACGTTGGTGCCGGATAATCGTGTTTTACAGGAACGTATTAATAGGTGAAAAAGGAGCTAAGTGTACTGGGTCAGTTTTTGTGTTGCCGGTCGCGAACGTTGGCACCGGGAAATCGTACGAAATTGAAGCGTATCAACGAGGTTCTACTATTTCTCGCGAATATGTGCGCAGCCGCTACAAAAGTAATTACCTCGTCCGACCTCCTATACATAAGAAACATGTACATGTAGAAACAGATGACTTCATTGCACGTTAAATGAAACATGTTCGTGACATGAAGGTGCCGGCCAGGGGCGTAGCCAGAAATTTTTTTCGGGAGGGGGGTGGGGGTTCAACCATACTTTATGTATGTTCGTGCGTGCGTTTGTATCTGTGCGTGTATATATACGCAAGCAAAACTGAAAAATTTCGGGGGGGGGGGGGGTTTGAACCCCCCCAACCCCCCCCTTGGCTACGCCCCTGGTGCCGGCGTACAAGCAATCGGTATAGTTATTTTTCTCGAGTATGAGTCCACAGTTGAGTTGTTTCCTCTTTCATTAACGGTACCGTAAACTTCGATGCCAGTTCAATCGCCTGTTACACTTTTTATTAGGATGTTGCGTAATATTTCTTATTGTTCCCCGTGGTAGGCAGTGGTGTGTGTGCTTCCTTTTCTGCCTGTCCGCTGACTGTCCCTCTGCTAACACGGCTAACTGCCCGCGTGCTCGGCTCCTCTCCTCCCGGCTTCCAGTTCCCCACGCAGAGGGTCCCCTTGACGGAAACCTCTACGCAGTGGTGTCCAAGAGGCAGCCCCTGGACGGCGGGCCCTTTTCCCCCTCCTCCCCCAACGCCGCTGCCGACACTGACGTGCTAGACGGGCCGCATACTGTGAGCATGGACTCGGGCATCTCCTCCTCCTCGGGCCTGCACGGAAACCCTAGCCCACAGGGGCTGCTCCACAAGGTGCCCAATGGAGGCACCGTCGGTGAGGGACTCTCTACCTGGACTGCATGTCACTCACCTACGAAGTGTCATTGGCCCTCTTTCGCTTTAGGAGCCTATATATAGTAACTGACACATCTGGGATGACGTTAGGTTTATATCGAATTCACATATGGTGACACCGTTGTGTGGCTGCGATTACATTAGCGGGATAAGGTGACATAACAGCTGGTCGATCGATTCGCACGTTCCGAAAGCACCGTTACGGGAATCATCATGCTCTTAATTACTTTTGTCTTTGCCGTGCAGAGCTCCAGTAGCATTTTATGTATAACAGTTTCGAGCGAATATCCATTTCTGCGTATTTAAGGCGGAGCTCAGTCATTCATCCCAGAAATTTGCATGCCTACGTGACCATCAAGTTTTACTGGCGATTGACCTAGAAATTAACGGTTACTGTACATGCTACTTATGAGAACTTCAGCTACCTGTCGAAGCCATTACCTTCGCACTTTCTGTCCTAGAAAAATACTTTGTTTTGTTTCTGGCCGACTCAAAGCAAAAACTGCCGTCATGGCGGAACCATACCTCGCGGCACTTTCGCTGCTCAAACGTTCATAAAACCGAAAAACAATTTTCCTTATTTGAGATTCGGAATGTCGGCAGTGTTATACAGGAAGTTCTTCCCGGAGTTCAGGATCAACATCCCGCCAGTTTCACAGTAGCTTCGAAACTTAAGCGATAGTGCGCGCCTTTCATAGACGTCCTGGAGATTCCTAGCGATAAAACAGACGTTCTCTAAACGCCTGTTCCCGCTCTCGTCTCTTTTTTGTCGACGTGCTTGTCACAGAAGTGGAAGTGCACCACTCGGCTGACGGTGGCCACCCGCACCAGCAACAACAACCAGCGCGGAGCTTCCCTGCGGTCAGAGCACGCCGAGTTGGACGACTTGCTGGACGGGATGCTGCGAGAGATCCGCTCCATGCCCAACCATCCGGCAAACCCGGCGCTCGGAAGCCGCGCGAACCCGTCGCACTCGTACGGCACGCTGCCCCACGGCAGTCCCAGCTCGCATTCAAATCCAGGGTGCGTACCTCGGCACGAGCATTAATCTGATGGTGATATCCTCTTCCTGATGGCACTCACCGAAAAGGGGGATGGCCCCGTTTGTCAGTGGCACACGTACTTCATCTAAGTAATTTTCTTTTCTTTCGCTTAAAAATGCATTGTTTGATGGTCAGAAGAAATGACATCTCTTCTCCCTGTCCCGTAAGGTATACTCTTATATTATGCCAGAAATATATTTTCAGACTGGGTTACACGTTTCATCATTTATAACACACAAGCTTTTTAAGTGCTTGTTATTTTTTATGTTACTTAAGCGTGTAGGCAAGTGTAAAGATCTTACAATGTACATATTGAAGCAGCAGCACAGACAACATGACTTCAGGAAGGCAACAAAGACGACCAAGCGAGCGTGTCAGATTTGAGAAGCCTATATGTGCATCATTCGAAGGAGAGGTTGCGCTTGTGTTAGTACAAATAGATTCTATTTCTCGGCAACTGGTATCCGCTTGATTTTCATGCATACTTTCGCTCATTATGCCACTCTCGACCATTGCCACATCGTTACTTTAGTTTTAAATTAAAAGTGCGTAGCGCTTTAGGGTCCCGGCTTGTCATCCATCCATTGTCTCATGCCGCGTGGTCACGAAGTGGTTATTACCAGTCTAAAACAAAGCTAACAATGTTCAAAACCAGTGCAAAATAAGCTAACAATGTCTAAAACAATTTAAAGAGAAATAACCACATATTATTCGCAATAATTTACCTAAAATCGCAGAAATCGCTTCTGATACATCCGAGTGATACCCGCGCCGCACAAGAGAGGACGCCACCGCCTCGGCAAGCGCGCGATTACCGAAGCGGTGGCAAACGCGTGATTACCAAGGGAGTCACTAGGTTGCCCGTGCTACGCACTTCCTCAGGTTTCACGGTAGTGGAGCTGCATTTTTTTTGTCTTCTTAGCTATTACTCGTATATCCAACTCGCGCGTTGGAGTCTGTATCAACGCAAAGAAGGCTTCTTTTTAAGGAGGACTATAGGAGGGGAAGGAAAGGGAGAGAAATCAACCCCACGCGCATCCGGTTTGCGACCCTACGCTCGGGGAAAGCGGTTAAAGTGTTTCAGGGCTGAACACGTGCGCGGTCCATAGTGCCTCTAAGCAATCACTGATGCCAGTTTATTTCAAAAGTAGCCGCAACAGCTGCGTCGCTTTGCGATCCTGAAATGTGCAAGTCCACCGATTTTTTTGCTCTGAAAACGGTCTAATTTGGTTAACCCAGTCTGAAGAACATCGCGTTTGACATTATACTATTACAAAAACACAGTACATATTTTATTGTCTCTACACAATTGCAGGAGTCGCAGATGAGATTGTCTGACATTCCAATAATAAAAGAGCATATGCTTTCGTAAAACCTGCCCTTTCGTAAAACCTGCAGTGAAGTTGACGCAGCGGGACTGATGCGATGCAAATTATTTATCTGGCATGGGAAGGAAACGGATATTCAAAGTGTGTACAACTCTGTTTATATCCATATTTTAATTTCACGGGTCAGGCGAAGTATGTTTGACGTCGAGCTTGGTATCGACCAGAGGTGCGTCTCGTTGCAGTCACGGCACCATCTACTATTCGTACACGTCGCGCACCACGTCATCGGAACCTCCGACGGCGGTGGCGCAGCGCAACGGCGGCGGAGACCACCTGGCTGGCTACCAGCGCTGGCCGCTGCATCACCAGGAGTCGTCCGATGGCCGGTCGCCGGACAGCGGCCACCGGACCACGTCGCCCTTCTCGTACGGCGTCGAGTACGGCAGTCCCGCGCTTAGGCGCCGACGGGCACACTCCGAGTCGGCCAGGGACTCGTTCGAAGATCGCAGCTACGGGACGCTACGAGACGCCTCGCTCAGCCCGGAGCCCGTGGTTGGAAGGTGAGCGCACTTCGAGGTTCTGCAAAGAAACAAAACCAGCGATGTCGAGCCGATGGTAGTGGCGGTATACGTTCAGCTTGGGGTTCTCATTAAGGCGCTTCTCTGTACTCGCCAAGAGGTTTATGAGTGCGCAAACATAACTGGTTTCTGTCTCGTTGTTTCTAGTTTCCGCTTTTTTTGCTTTGTATAGCCTCACTTTACGACATTATCTCTGCTTGTTCTCGTTCGTGACAGTTGACTTTCTTAACATTTGTCGTCCGTTCTGATTGCGATCTTTGTCCCGCGGTGCTCTTTAAGCTATCTTCTACAAAGAAACGCAATGCGCTCGAGTTCGACTGGACATCGTTTCAATTTTAACTTTGCTGGCTCTCTTCGCGAGGCCTAATTCGCATGACCTTAATGTGCAGTTTAATATGCGTCGTGTACATGGAAAATGCAATGAGTTGTGCACAGTGCAATGAGTTGTGCACAGCCTTAAGATTGTCTTTTTTTTTTCATCCATTCAGTTTACTCAAGAGTGCTTAGGGAACTGTCAAGTGCCTGACTCGACCATGCATAATTTCCTTACATGACCATGCGCCGCCACGATAGCAGCGGCAGCACCTGTACACAAGTACATCACGAAAACGTATAAAATACGTAATGTTGAACGGTAGAGAAATCTTATGGACGTAACACGATTTGTACATTTGTAACATACACCTAATCAAAAGCTCTACATTGATGAGAATAGCATAAACACTGAAGCAGAAATGCGAGAGAGCAATATACACAACACATTATAGAGGCGAATTTCAATGCAATACACATGTGTACTTAAAGGGGTCATGAACCACTTTTCCAAGTAATGATCTAATGGCCTCAGTATCGGAGTGTACTGCCTCCCGAATCGATTGCCGCAAAATTTCTCGAATCCGTAAAGAATCAGCGGAGTTACGGGGGTTTGGCGCACGCTCCCAGCGCTTTCTCCCTTTTCTCGTGCCGACGAGCGCACTGGAAGCTAGACAGGGAGGGATGGCATGGGGGAAAGAAGTTACGCCAGCGCGCGTCATGAAACGCGATCGCTCTCCCGCTGTGATTCGCTTGCGCGAGTGCGGCTACCGTGTACTGAGGAGTGCGGCGCCGGCAAGTGGCGGCACCCCGCGGCAAGAAGCGCATCTGATCCGAACGCCGCTCTCGATTTACGTCGGCTATCGGCCAATAAGCATGCTATGTCTCTTGCGACGTACAGCGGACAGACGCCCCGCCCATCGACGAGAGTGAGAACCGGCCTCTGTTTGAAAAGAGGGTGCCTGGGGAAACGGCAACTTCGCGCTCCACTTGTGGCCATTACGCGGCGCGCACGACTGTAATATTTGTCAGAGCAGTTCATAGCCGTGTCAGCTTTCCGCAGGATGTGTTTTTTCAATCAGCCCAAGGGGTGCTTCATGACCCCTTTAAGCAAACGTAATTGGCAAGGAAAGTTTATTCTACTTGTCATATATAGCCGTTTCAATTGCAATACACCGATCAAGACATATCGTGCACGTAGACAGTTCATTCTTCTGCAGTCAAACCTCTATACAACGAATGTGTATATAACGTATTATCGGTTACAACGAAGTAAATGTAAGATGGTATTGCCAAGGATAGTGTTCACAATGTACGTTTATAACGAATTTTAGTATATAACGCAGCCTTTCTCATGTGAGACGCAACATAGTTGTAATGAGGTTTGACTGTATTTTAGTACTCTTTCCTGCCATTTATTCCTTATTCCTTTTACCCGGTTAACGTCATTTTCTTTCGCATTTATAATTTTCTCATCCTCTAGCACTGTTGCGGAGGTTGAATTCAGCGTTTGTATCTGCGAAGTGTGTTTAAGGCCTGCGTAGCATCTATCGCCATTCTCTTACAGTCAGTCGTGGCTGCAAAAGCAACAGCAGAAACTGCGTGCCCGCCGGGAAGGTTCGTGGGAAGATAGGCATCGCAAGGAGAGGCAATTGATCGCCGAATTACGCACAGCCACCGCGATGCGTAGTCCCGAGCCACCCAACGGCACTGTGGACATGTCACCGCTGAACGGCGACGTCGGAACGTTCAAGGTTCGGCCTCGTAATTTTCTTCTTATCCCTATAGTTCCCTAGCTTATGTAGATTGTCAAAGACGCGCAACTTGGTGGCTCCTTTTCTGGTATGTACTAGTTTTGTGCCGGATTCACGTGCAGACAGACATAGCAACAGAAAATTAAGTGTTGCTGGAGTAACTTAACAGGTGTGATCGGGTCATTTGTGTAGGATACAAAAGCGCTTGTGGTTGGTGTAAACTTAGCGCTGTCAACCAGTGCTGCTGAAGTACATTGAATAAGAAAAAAAGCTATTGGTCTATCATTTTTTATTTCAGCGATGTTTATAACGAATAACCGCGAATTTACGCTCTTACACAGCCTAGTAGACATAGCCGGCTTTAGGTGTTGGATATTAACAGCAGGCACGTAGCCAGAAATTCCTTGTGGGGTGTTCCGATCGTTCTTTGTTTATTTTCGTGCGTGGGTTAGTATTTCTCTGCCCCCACCCCCTCCCGGCTACACCACTAATTAACAGCTATTATTTGCGCCCTCATTGATATGCAGAAAGTCGTGCGCGATCCGGGACGTAGGAACAACCGCATAGGGAAAACTTCCAAAAGGTTCCAACATGCGGTCGCTTCTAAGCCGTGTAGGGGCACTATATCAGGCCCGTAGCCTGATATAGTATTTCTGGCTACGGGCCTGCACTATATACACGACTACGCGCCGCATGTTATACCACGTGCGTCCTTGTTACTGGCAGAACAGGAATGCGATGCTCTGTGCGCTGTGAGGCACCACTTCTGCTGTGACGCCGCCTTTGCGGCACCGCGGGCATCTGGAACGCGTCTGAGCGCGCGCATATAACGGTGCCTGATGCGTGTCAGAAACGCATTCCCAATGTGCTGTCGAGGCAGGAATATGGCGACCGTGCACGACCACTCGCAGGGCACCAACTACTCGACTCCACTGCACATCCACACGAGCAGCAAGCCCCCAATCCATCGTGGCCTCAGTGCACCAACGTCGCCCATCATACCGTCGCGGACAAGCAGCCGGGATGTGACGCTGCGCAGGTGAGAGGAATATCTACAGTACTTACGACCATATTTCACACGTATGCGACATCATTGTCTCTCATTCATTGCTTTATTTCGAGGCGTTTCGCCTGCAACAATTGACCATTCTGGAGGTGAGGGCGAGTGTCTATCGTTCGAACAGACCAAGAGCAGCCGCCTTGCTTAATATAAACTCAACCGCATATGTATGTATACACGTATTCGAGTTTAAAGCGGTGTCCTTTTCACAACTCAATAGTGACTGTGGAAGTCTGTCATCGAGAACGAAGTAGTTTGTTTTCCGGCCACGGTCACCGCATTTTAAGATTTTTGCAAAAGCTGAAGGGCCTCAACTGCACGAAACCATGCATTTAACCTTTTCTGTATCCGTGGTTTAGATCTAAGACGTTGAACAAAATCAATCAGTCATGTCCCTCGTCGAGTGGACAACTCATTCATGAGTTACTTTTGCAATGTGTGCCTGAAGCGCACCTCCATGCTTCTGTACAAGTACACTCCCGCAATATGCTGTATGGCAACTTTTCTAGGAACAACAAAAAAGTTAGCCGCATGTATTGAGACATGCTGTCTCTGGTGCATTTGTCTTATCAGGCAAGCTTTCTATTTGGTCAGTATGTTAGTTGAATTTTGTATTTGTCGGTTGCGCCGAGAAGGCTACGGTATAGGAATATTCTCAGCCACGCCAGACGATGCCATGGAGTACTCAACGGCCTCCAGGTCGCCTGTAGGTATTGTTGTGGCATTATCTGCTGGAGAACGAAGTTTTTTCTAGTGGACGTTTCTTGCCGCATGAGTACATCTCGGGCACTTATTACCTTTCTTAAATTAGGCGGCTCCTCACCTTACGTGACTTGCAGGTACCCGCAGTGGCAGCCGCAGCCACTGCCAACCACCGTGCAGCCCATCGTACGACAGAAGTCGGACACGTCGTTCGACCGGGAGAGACCGTTCGTGGAGGCCAAGCGGTCGCACCAGCAGGCGCGCGACCAGATGGCGGCCAACAATGCGCCAGGTACGTCTTCACACCGGCTCATCTCGTCGTCGGTCGTGTACGGCGATCCTAGCGATCCCGCGCGGAGGCCCGGCGTGTTGGCCGGTAGTCCACCTTCCGCCAGCTCTGCTCCGCCGCCGAGGCGAGACGACATTCTGGCCATGTTGAACGACCCGCCGTTCTCGACGGCGCCCAAGACGTCGTCTCCGGTCGAGAGAGGTTAGCTCCTTCCAATCGAGTCGACCTTGCTCAAGAGAGTGCCGCCCAGTGAACATTGATCCTCGGAAGTCGGCTGGCTTTGTACTGCAGGAAGGACATTACATTAGATTGGCAGAATTGTCATTAGGTCGGGTTTCTTAGGGAGCATCGCCACAAGCAGAGCGACAGAACACAGAAAAAAGTAGAACGCCTTTTAGCTGCGTTGAATTAACTGCATTCTTGCGCAGTATTCCTCAATTCGCACCTTCCACATTTGCGGTTGTCTTTTGCGTAAATGAACGAAAAGAAAAAAGTCACAGTTTCGCCGCAACGGCGAAGCAATGAATGCGATTGCAATAAATTGGAATGTAACGCGAAGAACGGAAAGCAGCTCGAAATTGCCAGCGCGTCGCTCGAGCCCAAAGGACGCACGAAAAGAACGCACACAGGACGAGCGTGAACTAATGCGTCACAGCTCGACACTTGAAGCGCACTGCTCAAACATAAAGCAGGACGCACGAAACGAACGAACAGGTACACACAGAACGAGCGCGAACTAATTGTCACAGTTGTTACTTATTTCTGTTTGAACAGCGCGCTCCTTTCGCAAACGCGGCCGCTGCAGCGAGCGAAGTGACCTTCGTACGCTCTGTGACTTCAGCGCGGACATCGCGGGGAAAGTACAAGACATACAACCCCTCGCTCCGTGCACCCCACCGGCCGCCCCTTCTTTCCTCGAGATAAGCGCACGAAGGCGACGACGCCCTGTAGGGCGAAGAGAAACGGCGTTCGCAGGAGCGGGGCGACGATCTTTAAAGCGCGCCACGCGCGCACATTGCGCCATCTATGGGGTGACTAAGAAAGCATGCTGAAGTAAATGGTGTATATAAATAGCTTGCCGTTAGCAGGCTGAAAGACGGCACTGTTCGTGGCCTAACCGTCTACCGCCGCGCGCTGCGAAGCGAGAGGTCGCCCGTTCGATTCCGCGCGTCGAAAAGTTTTTCTGAATTATTTTTCTTTGTGGCCTTTATATGTATATATACGCACACACATATACATATACGGTGCATGACGGCGGCGACGGGGATGGCAAAAATCAGCCGAGACTGTCCATATATTTGCTATCGCAATAAAAAAGCTTTCAGAAGCTTGTGGCCATCACAGCACGATGCTCCGTTTTCTCTCTTTTTGTCTCTCCTTATTATTTTCCTGCCATTTTTCTTTGTCACCTGTATCCGTTGCAGTGTCATAAGCACCGAAGCGACGTATTTTAAGCAAGCCTAGTTGCGTACACTGTGTGAACCTTAAGAGACAGATTGGCTAGACACAACTTAAAATACTATCTCTCGAGAAAAAGTTCACTCGGCAGCTCTCTCTTCGTCATGCGAGCAAGCAGCATGAGTAAGAGTGGTTCCTGACTCTGCATTGCACCAAGGCACCCCTGGTCGGCATTCTATGCTTATACGCGCACCATGAAACAAGGCACCAGCATGGAGAAGCACGTGGTGATCAATATCGCATGAATGCAGATGTTGCATTTGAAACACACTGCTGCCTGCACATGCTCAATTTGCCCAATGATTCGCTCTCAGACAGCCACGCTGTTTCTCAATCGATGCTACCATGATTTCTTGGAGTTTTAGTTGAAGAGTAACAAAAAACACCGCAAGATCAGGTGAAATGCGGGCACACACCATCACAAACTAGCCGATTTGCAGACAACCGTGTACGTGGCATAGTTCCGTAGAAGCAAGCAATCTCCAATGGAGCGCAAGAAACAACTATATTCATTTATGCCTGTCCCCTGCTTAAGCTTTCTTGTGCAACAAACCCTTGATAATGATGGTGTCGCGCTCCATCATCTGCAGTGAAAACATTAGGCTATCGGGCATACCGTAGCTATACTTATTTATACCGGTTCTTTGATCATATATCCTTATCGATCTATATCCTTGTCTTATATAGAGTTGTCAAAAATAAATGAATAAAATAAGTCGTAGGTTCGATGCCATCCGCGGCGGTCGCATTTTGATGGAGGCGAAATGCTGGAGCCCCGTGTAAATTGCGATGTCAGTGCACGTTAAAGAACCCCGGGTGATCGAAGCTATCCGGAGCCCTCCGCTACGGCGTGCTTCATAATCGCATTGTGGTTTTGCCGCGTAAAACACCAGCAATTATTATTATTAGGAATAGCTGATATGTCAGGAGTATGAAAGAACTGTTAGGATGAGATTTTGTTTTTTACTCACTAACCGGAGCCATTTGCAGGCAACAGTTCACTTTGGCTTGTGTGCAGATGCTTAGGAAAACGAGGGCCGAGTAATATACGCCGCGACAATACAAGGTTACTAACCATTACGTCCCGTTTGCTTTACATATACTATATAGCGCGCTTTGTTACGTTCTGTTGTAATATTTTGGTACGACCAAGAAAAGCTAACACTATTTTCGAATACGTAACTTGTTTTCTTAATTTGTACTAAATGCCACATTAACTGCATGGCTTTAACCTCTGCAACACTCTTAACAATGCTGTTGCATTATACGCGTGTATGTAACCGCTGTAATCACGTAAAATCGTCTGAAGAAAAAGCCCTACATCACATGCACGCGTCAGTAACGTATTTGGCAACCTCTTCCACATTGCACGAGTCTCAACTAAATTTACCACAGAGCTGTATAGAAGTTCCTGGCATCGCGACATGCAACTATCATTCCGTTTTTGCAGCACAATACAAGGTAGAAGAACCGGTACAGTTACGTGAGATGGCACCAATAGCCCAGTCAACTCCGAACAAGGTAAGCTAATCAGTAAGGTGCACAGCTGAACAACTTTTATCTTTTTTTTTTCATCCTGGCTGACGAGAAAAAGTTTTCTCACAGCTTGGCTGCGCACTTAAAAAGCTGCTTTCGTGTCTTGGAACAGTTTTCACCTGTTATTAAGGTAAATAGGTTACACGTAAGAAATATTGTACAATGCATGCGAGAGGCCTCGTTACACTATACTGATATGTTGATAAGTGAGTCGGCTGTGTGTGCGATCCTCTTTATTACTACTTTTCATTATGGATAGAAATAACGTGCGGTCTATATTGCGTGCTGGCCAGGAACACGGATTGGACGTTGAGTCTATTTAATACGGTCTTGGACCAAGTGGGGGTTGGCATTTTCTGCTTTGTCCAATCACATTTCGCACCCGTCATTTGTCGCATTGGCTTCCATCGAGAGATGTACGTACAGCGGCCTTCAGCAAGTTTACTATATACCCTTGTCTCGTGGCGCGACCATTAAACTGACGGCGCTCGATCGCGCTGCGAAGCGGCCGGCATGTCATTGTAATGCTACAGTAACTTAATAAAACACGTCGTTGGGCTAGTTGGTTTATACTGTGCAGAAGGTCTTTCGTGCACATCTTGTACCGCTCTTCCGCTCCTGTGCCTCCGTGCCTTTCCTGTACATCTTGTTAGGCTCTTTTCTGTACCTCTTGTATCTTCGCTTTGCATTGCGTTATTACCTCTTGAACTATGATACAGCAAATCTGTCTAAAACAACTTCCCCGGTGTCGGTGGCAAATAGACTTACGGAAGTTTCTGGCGCAGTACACGCAGGACGACAGCTCCCTGGAAGGCTCGTCGCCTTGGCCCACGAGGGGAACGGACGACAGTCCGTCGGCCAGTCCTTCCAGCGCGACGGACCGGCCGGCCACGCCAGCATTTCCTGTACCTCCTCGGACGCCCTACATGAACCAAGGTGAGACGCTAATCACTCAACGTGGCTATAGTTACCGATATATGCTGCTGTTGCTGTAGCATTTAATCGTGTGTCAGCGTACAAGAGCTTCACGAGCCGCCGACATCTATTTCTCCGCAGACTCGTCGGGAGGACTACCGCCTAAAAGCCCAACTCTTTCGCGGTGAGTGAGTCGCGGTGATCTTGTCTTGTACGTGTCGGTATCGCGTAGTTTTCCATATCTAAACTGTTGCTTCTTCTACTTGTACTCTCCATTCTTGCTCATTTGTCATACTTTCCATACTTACTCATTTCTATTTTACGTTCTTGAAGCACGCCTTACAGCAGTTTTCTACGTAGATACGAAACATCAAGTACACGGGGCTGTGTGCTCGCACCTCACGTATGTGTGACGTGCTTAGATAGTTTTGGAATTAAGCCACACTGTGGCCTGCATAGGTTCTGCACTGTTATACTGAAAATCACTTCAGATGTGTTAAAATTAAACTAAGAACAGTAAAGTAGCTCGCCTATTTTCCTAACAAAATTTGCATGACTGCAAATGTTTCGTTCCCGAAGAGCGGCGCGGTAATGCACGCGCGATGACTTGGAAAAGATGACCATCACGCAACGCGTGTTACGGCCGAAGCAGGAGACTAACAGTTCAGTTCCGAGAAAGCTTCCCTCTACTTTCGCTATGCCGCCGGCAGAAATAGTTTTTTTTTTCTTGTTCTTTCCCCCTATCTGTATTGCGCGCGTAAAACGCCGCTTTTCTGCGCACGCACCCCAGGAATCCGGCCGCCGGTACCCGGCGCAGACTTTGAACTCGCCGACGCCGACGTCGGCCGTATTTTCGGATCGCGAATTATCGCTCCCTATCAGCGCGAATCATTGCGCAATATTTTCGTCCTCGCGTGTCGCTCTCCCCGAAGTGGGAGGCTCGATCCGGGGCCTGCTGCAGTTCGTGCTGTTTTGCCTAAAGTGCAAAAGGAGGCTCGGCTACTATAGACGTGGTATATACATCATGGATTGGGGTTTGTCATTCGCGTAGCTAATGGGTTTTGTGGCTCCTAACAAATATGGATTGTTTCTACAGCATACCGCCATTGTGTGTGCCACGCGGTCAACTAAGCTTAGCCGTTTCGTTATTCAGGCGCTTAGTGTGCTTCCATAGTTGGAACATTTCGTATAGCGTGTAACAACATATACCCATAGCCGTTTTGTGAATGCAATACGCTTCTAATAATAATAATAATAATAATAATAATAATAATAATAATAATAATAATAATAATAATAATAATAATAATAATAATGACGACGATGATAACTGCAAAATTTATGCGCACTCTCACCCATAGTAAAATAGAGAATGCATGCTCCCGATGGCACACGAATAGCCAGCGCCCCTCTGGTAGCGTTACTTCTAATGCGCTTGTGGCTTGAGTGGACCAACTTATTTCTGGAAATCATCTGCACATAACCAACTACTGTTAGCAGCTAACACAACGCGCATGCTTTCTTGGTGATGTACGCTGTGCTTTGCTTCACTAAACCTTAAAAAAAAAAAAAAATTCATTGCATGCACCTGGTTCCATTCTCCTGGCTTTTTTGCATGCTGCTGGAATCCGTTCCCCACTTTTGTTTTTGCCCGGCTGAATTGCGTAGTCGCCTGCGTAACCTCAGCGCCTCTTTTCGAGGAGAGTTTTTTGCTTTGAGGCCAGCACTGCGGCGGCGATGCTTCTCCAGCGCTCACCTCTTGCGCAGGTATTTACCAGTGTGAAGCAATTTCTGGCTGTGCGCGTGTAATTACCTAATTCTTGTTTCTTGAGCATGTGCTCTTGGTGCTACTTTTTTCCTAATTATTCAGTGCTTCTGCCCAAGAATAATCATTGTGAATTGAATTTTTCTCATTATACCCTTCCTTGTGGATGTGTTTCTTTTTTTATTATTTATTTCTCGCATCCTTTTACTTTCAAGTACGCATAACACACTAGGCAAACAACGAGTTCTAATAGTTCTAATAAGCTTTGGCCAATGCTTCATTTCTTTATTTTTCAATTATTGTTCTAGTCTGCTTTTTTAAGCTAACAAAGATTCCTATATCTGAACGAATTTGAAGTTTACATGGCCAACATAAAAAAAAAAAGGATCATTGTCTAGAGGCTTGACATCAAGGCAGATCAATGCCTTACAGAGTGCACAGCAATGGCAGTGTGGCAACAAAAAAGAGGGAAATAATATACATTGCAAAACTGTTGTATTAGAGTTACTTGCATTGAAAAGTAACTCAGATGTTCCAATTTCCATGACCAGACTGAAAAACACATGTATTACGTATAACATAAAAAAAAGTCAGTTTCGCCGCAAGGGCGAAGCAATGAATGCGATAGCAAGGAACTAATGCTATACGAAGTGAGGCTCGCCAATGGATACTCTCAGTTTGAACAGCGCTTTTGTTGCAAGGCGGCCGTCTTGCAACAGGCGGCCGAAGCAGCGAAGGCGGCCGAAGCAGCGAAGGAAACTAGCGTGCTTCAAGTGTCGAGCTGTGACACTTGATAGTTCGCGCTCATCTTCTGTTGGTTCGTTTAGCGGCGTCCCTGAGCTCGAGTGACATTCGTACGCGCCGTAACATGAGCGCGGACATCACGGTGAAAGCGTGAAACATTCCTCTACCCCTCGCCACGAGAAAACCGCGCGAGCACACAGCGGAAGGGCAAGCTTCTCCCATGCGCAAATATAAGAAGAAGCGAGCGAGCTCGCCGACGACTTTTAAATGCGCCCGTCGGGCTCCTAGCGCCACCTCGCTGGTATTGAAGAAACGCTTATTATCGCCTGCTGTCTCTGAGTCCGTCCAGCGCTAAATGGTGTGTATATAACGCTCGCCGTTAGCTACGTGGAGGATCTGCGTTTCGTGGCGTAGTGAATAGCGCCGCTCGCTGCGGAGCAAGAGGTCCCTGGTTCGATTCCGCGCTTCGGAAGCATTTTTCCGAGTTATTTTTCTGTGGGGACTTTATAGATATATACATACTTATACATATACGGTGCATGACGGCGGCGACGGCGACGGCAAAATCCAGCCGAGACTGTCCATACAATTGCTATCGCAATAAAAATTAATTGTAACAAGCTGTCAATTGAGGTAAATTCAACTCGACGAGGTGCAAATATTACAAAGATCTACGCGTGATGTAATTTGTTCCTGAAATGCTGACCAGATTCTGGAAATAGTAGGGATGGGCGAATTAAAGTTGAAGTTCGAAGAGAATTCAAAGAGAATAATGATTTGGTCGGATAATTTCGAATTGAATAGTTCGAATAGCATATATCTCACATTGTAAACATGACCCAGCTAACTTGTACAATAATTTTTGCATTGGAACTAGGCGTGTGCGAATGCCATTTTTTTGGTTTGATGTGAAGTGGAAGTCAATTCGAATAGTGACAAGATTTGAACAGTAATAGGATGCAAGTTTTAAGTGTAAAATACGTTACGTTTTAGAATTGCTATACTTAGCGAATATAAGCCCGTATAACATGCTTTAAAACTTCAGAATGTAATTAATCGAGGTGCAGTTATTATGTACATTTAACCTTGAAGTGTGGCTTCGCGGCAGTGCGGATTTCTCATGGATAGGTGGTTTTACGGCATATGAGCCGCCCGCTGCAGTGAAACCACCTTTTTAGGCAGTTACATGCGGTCAAGTAGTATGTCTATTCGTTCGTTTTGAATACCTTGAAATATCGAATAATTTAAATGCGCGTCGAAGCTAAAAGCTACGCAGGGCAAAGGTGCAAGAAGATGCATCCCTTCGTCAGCGGGCGTCATGAGCTTGAGCACTTTCTTTGTCTTTTTTTTCTTCGAACGCGCGGCTTACTTTCAGTGTGATCGCGAGCACGCGCGCGGACACGTGGCGGCATCCCGCGGCGGCCACGCTAACTATGCAGCTCACGATGCTCAAATCAGCCAATGGCCGTGAATTTTGGGTTTATTGCGGGGTCATTTGGATTTATGGCATTGGAATCATTTGTCGAGAGAAGAGGGAACGATTTCTAGCTGACATTGATAATTAATTGTAAATTCCAGGCCACGTGTCGCACTATCTTTGGCTCGCGTGTTGTCAGGAACCTCGACTACCAATCGGCAGCGTTTTCTGACCATGCTGGCATAGGGCCCCTTTAAGAGGGGGCTACGGCAGTGTTTGATACTTCAAGGGAATATTCGCCGTCCGTGCCGCCGTCGCCGTGACGTTCTGTATAAGTCCAGGGTGATAAAATTCCATCGCGCCCAGCGCGCTGTATGCATTGAGATCGAGGGAAAACACGCCAAGGTGTGCATCATATTCCCGCACGCTTGTATTGAGAAAGAGGAATACTGCAGGTTGAGGTGGGGGGTTTAGGTGAATATGCCGCGGGAAGGTGGGGGGGGAGGGGAGGTTAAGCGGCTTTGATTAGAGGTGAGTGAGCCGTAGTGGAAAGCGGCAAAGGTGAGAGTGCGTGGCAGAGGAGGGCAGCAATGCGTGTGTCTCCTCTGACAGGTTACCTCTCTTTTTGCCCTCTGCTATCGTTCATCATAGGAAGTAAAGGGTACACCGAGCACCTGGTCATGACGGTGTGACTGTTCTGCCACATTGACACAACTAACACGAAGATTCAGAAACCGAAAGTCTTGTGCCTGTCTCTACCTTCTGTTCTTTATACGTATGGTTCTCATAAAGTTCTGCAATCTTGCTGTGTCTGCTTAACTGTTAGTACGCTGTTAATACCATGACTGAATGAGCTTTACTAACATGATGGGTGTATTGATTGTGGCTTCCTTTCCAGCCGGAGGAGCCCCTCACCAGCCACCGTGAGTGCCTTGCAGCAGAGCCTGCCCCCATCATCGGGGCTTCCAACAAGTCCCAATGGCCAGAGCTCACCGACAGTCTACTTTGGCCAGTCAAGGAGGTCAAGCATGCTCTCCCTGGCAGGTTCGTATACCGGGGCTTTTCCAACCAAATCACTTTGGCTCTTTCTTTTCCCCCCTGCACCTTTGCCTGGATGGCTTTCTGGTCAAGTAGATGGGGCTGATCCTAGACACAGTGTATTCATAGACGATGACTTGATGGCCCCGTCAATTTCACAGACGTTCGAGGTGCATTTACGCTCTCGGACATCTGTTGTTCATCCTCACTCAATGGCACATCTGTAGTATGTGTGTGGAGGTTTTTAGTGTGGGTCTACTGAGACTTGAAGTGTGTGTGGCTATGATTACCATGAATTGATGTGGGCCTGTCAGGAGCAAGAATTTTAATATTGTAATGCAGGCTGCTCCTTGAGGCAGTTCGATGACACAGCATCTGTACGTGCCTCATAGCATTAACCATTGCACCTAGCCAGTAAATGTTTCCAGCAGCTTTTTCAGGCTTCCCATTAAGCGACTTTGGTGTCCAATTCATTAGCTGTTGCTGCCCAGTCATTTTTTTAATGCAGCAAAATCCAAAACAATTGCACACGTGCAATTCCATGAAAGACACCCTGTATGACAATAGAAAATCGTAACTCAGTCTGAGTGCGCTGTAGCATCAGGTTCATGCACCAGAGAACATACTCATGCATTGATCCACAATGACAAAGAGAGTGAAAGTTTGCTTTTAGCATGATTAGGCTCTACACAAGGCAGTTGCAATATCTGCATGTCAATATGCGGCCTACACCACTGCAAGTAGCACTGTTTTCTATCCTTATACAGTAGAACACCACTTATACATTCCTCACTTATACATTCCTCTCTTATATATTTTTCTACATATAATGTTTCTGGCATCTGGTCACAGCAAATAATCTACGTACACCTATGTGTCAGAATCCCCTTTTCACACATTGTGCCTGTATGACACATTGCGAACTGTTGCTGCGCTGGATGTGCTGAGGTGGTACCTCAATGATTTTGGCAATGTGGACTGCCACAAGCCCATCTAAGCACTTGAATAGAATGTGGTTCTGGCCTAGGTGCAAAAGAAATGCCAGACTTCCATCAAGCACTTCTTTAAACCATAAACTGATGCATAAATTCTTCTCAGGTTAGAGCTGTGTGCAATGTGTATGTTTCATGGTTTAGCAGCACTTTTTCTTGATTTTACCCAGTTGTTCACATTGTACGTTTCCTGACTACTGCATTTTTTTTCGCGGTGCTGTAAGAAAATCTATTAGAGAGGTTCTACTGTACAAGAAAGGACTGAGAAGGATTAAGCTAGGTTATTAGCTATGGTGATTTCACACAGTCCATTCACACAGGACAGGGTTTAGTGTTACTGTGTTCTAAATACACAAATATGTACAGTTGTACTTAAAAGTGTACATAATAGTCATGACTAATGCAGCAGCAAGTATTATTGAGTATTATAAGTTGGAGCCTTGGCTGAAGTCATTTCTCCTTTGCAAAATGCAGACTCTCCTGAAGTCATCCATCACCACCCTGTTTTTGTGAAGGACACCTCCAAGTATTGGTACAAGCCCAACATCAGCAGGGAAGAAGGTATGTACTTACTTAAAAGAAGGAGATAAACATATACATATCTAATGTATCACTCTCGTTGGCATAACAAGGAGCTGTTCAATTGAGGCAGTGTTTAAGCAGAAAAAGGGTGAATGGAGGAAGGCAAGAAAGTTAATTAGGAAGAGGAAAGTGAGATAAAAGGAGGAAGTTCTAGAGTTTCTAGAACTGCAATATGCAATACCAAAATGCTAAAACTTCAGCTGGTTCTTGAAATTGATCTGTTGTAATATTTGCCACGTTCATTGGCTGTAGGTGTGAACGGTTCTCATTTATTCTACACTGATCGATTGAAGTGCTGCGAGGTACAGCAGATATTTTGCCAATGCAAAACTCAATATGGAAATGCCTAGACTTCCACTTGAACGTTGACAGTAATCACATTGAGAATTTGCAGTAAAATTTTCAAAATAGAAATACAATCAATTAGTGTATACTAAATATTCTTCTCCTAGCTGGATGTTAAAAATAGCACTCGGTTACCTATAGGTGAGCTGAAATACCAACTGCACTGAGTTTAAAACAGAAAACTTCAGAAAAAAGTTTCAGGGAATAAGAAGATTGCTACCTACAGAGATGAAAAAATCAGTGACTAACTAAAGTATCGATTGCTAGAAACGACCTTTAGATGGAAACTTCTTACCAAAATTATTAGCAATGACTCCTCAAAATTCTGGCATTATAAAAATTCAAGATTAGGTATCACAGGGACAACACAAAATGGTGGAGTAGTATCGTTAAGTTATAATTGCAAAGGCATTGAACAGCCATATTCATTCGATGGCGTTTATCCACCAGTGGAATACAAATTCTTATATGATAGTACATATTGTGGTAACTATAGACGAACCATACATATTATATTAATGTGCTGAGAACCTTACACAGCATAGGCAAGGTAATTCTGAAAGGAGCTTCCTGGGTGGGGCAATTGCGGGCATATCTAACCAGGCTGGATCTGCTTGCAGCCAACCACAACGTTCATGTTCTTCTTCCTCCTCCTCCTCTAGTAATTCATTATTGTCAGGTATGAAAGCAAATAGCATTACAAGAGTTAGAAACTAAAGAAAAATTCCTACTCTGACATTCTTATTTTACAAATTGTCAGCAAAAATTTTATTCGACAGATCTATCATATAAATCCCCTTGCCACTCGTGTGACTCACCATGGCTGTGCACATGTGCTTGCTCATTTATTTGTGAAGACAAACATGCACTTTTCAGCTTGGCTTCTTTCCAAGGGCCATTGAGGATTGGAACTTTCAACGCATCTCTGTAACATCAACACATTTTGTTGCAGAAGTTGAACAATGTTCCTTTTGCATTTTAAAACTATCTGTTGCTTGATATGAACGAAAGAAGGGGAATTTTTAAGGGCTCGTTTTTCTTTGTTGGACAAAACCTTAACGAGAACCAACAGACAATCAAGCCAAAAAGGAATGTATAGGGGACATTATTTGTAGTAATTATGATAAGAATATGAAGAAATTAAAGTGGACGAAAAGACAACTTCATGATTTCAGGTAGTATGCGAGGGATTATTGGTCAGCTGCCAGCTCGTCGATAGGTCACGATCTGTGTGTCGCGTGCAGGCAAAAAAGCGTGTTCCACGCTCACTGTCATGGCTATGAGCGATGCCAACTAACACTCCCAGGTTTAAGTGTGAAAATTTGCCCCATTACCGTAAGTGGATGGTGGGACGACCACCGAATTGGTAGAGCATCGGATGCGTTATTGGAAGGTTGCAGGTTCAGTCCCTGCCGGCGGCAAGTTGTCTTTTTTGCTTGATAGTTTCAAAATTGGTCATGTGATATTTGCTGCATTTAAGTAAGTTTTATGTTCTTCTGTTATTTGCTTTATATTTCGTAGTGCAGTCCCTCTTGCTTTTGCCAAAGCATTAGCTTGCAGCATTTTGACATGTATGAATGAATGAATGAATGAATGAACGAACGAATCAATAAATGAATGAATGAATAAAGAAACAGACAGACATCTTTCTTAAGGAATTAACTAAAGTGTTCAGATAAATTACCTTGGGATAATGCACCTAACTAAAAAAAAAATGCTGAGTAAAAATAACAAAACACATTCTTACAGCCATCCACGTGTTGAAGACAAAACCACCGGGCACGTTCATTGTGCGGGACAGCAACTCGTTTCCTGGTGCATTTGGTCTGGCCCTTAAGGTGGCCAGCCCTCCTCCAAACGTCCAGACTCGATCAGGTAACTGCATTTGGTTATATCTTGAAAATTTCTTAACGTGGCGTTTTCATTTCTTGATAGCCTTGGGGTGCGTACTTACTCGCACCTCATGTGCATGTTCTTTTTAGTTAGATATATGCAGTTGCCCTATATTCACTGAATTTGGGGCAAGCAAGTATACGGTAGAGGCTTTTGTGAAGGTTTTGTTTATATTGCATCATTTCCAAGCAGCATACTGCTCTAATGAATTTAGTGTAACGTTAAAGGTATGATGTCACTCAGAAATATGGAAAAGTGCTTCATAAAAAGTATTCATACCCAGTTTCAAAGCAGCACTCAAGTCTATAGGCGGATACAACTTTAGAAGCCAGCGGTATTTCCTCCTCAAAGGCAGATGAACACAAGCCTGCACCAATGGGCGCGCACTCGGGACTGACGTCATGAGTGGGACGGCCAGTGGCTCCACTTTCGGAGAACATCGGCGCGTGCATGAGTGGGACTATTTCTTTAGTCGCAGAAGCGATCGGCTGCAGCGCTTCGGTCGTCGCGCTTGGTCGTCTCTCCTGACTTCTTAAGTTGTATCCGACTATGCTTTACTTAGTCTTTAGTTGTCTATCGACTATAGACCTCAGTAGAATATGAATGAGGCTTGTTTTCCGTTCTCATGTTTATATTAGTTTGTTTGTTCCATATAAAGGTGACCCATCAAATGAGCTGGTACGGCATTTCTTGATCGAGCCTACTGCCAAGGGAGTTCGACTGAAGGGCTGTGCCAATGAACCTGTCTTTGGTGAATATACCACACTTTTTCTATTATTGTCTTTTCATAACACGTTTGTACGTCCAGGTGTCTTTAAATCATTGCTTATTGTTTGGCACATGTATAGCACAGTCATCAGCAGTATATTAAACTTTAAAACAAAGCCAGCATCCGGAATGGTCACTTATTATTATATTTCATTAGCATGAAAGACAGAGTAGAAGGAGCGGGCAATTAGTGTGGAAAGAAATATGTGAGAGCAGCTTTACTAAGCCACAGTTTGCCACAGAGGCTGCTTTGTAGTCTCTGTGGCATTTAGACACATAGTGACAATTAGATACATATTGAACAGCTCACAGTATAATGCATAATGTTATTTGTTGTAGGCAGCATCCAGCAAACCAAAGGTACAGGATATTGGACAGTATTATACCCGTGAATAATCGCAGCAGAAATGTTAACACTAAACCCCTGAGGATACAGTGATTGGGAATAATGTGTGTCTCAATCTAAGATGTACTTGTGATAGCAATTTTACAGATGTTTGAGGTGCATTTACAATGTTGGACAGCTGTTGTTCCTCCTCACTCAATGGTGCATCTGTGGCATGTGTGCGGAGGGTTTGAGTGTGGGTCTGCAGAACTTGGAGTGTGTTTGGCTGTAAATATACTATGAACTGATGTGGGTATTGCATTGACACTGTGCTTCCTCACCTCAGTGAGGCAGCCAGGTAGTGTTCTACCTTCTGCTGCTGGCACAAATACTGTGAGCACACACACAATAAGCAAACTAGTATTCCTCTTGAACTGCTGTTTTGTTTGCTGGGGTAGAAAATGTTGTAACCTTCAAGCTGGCACTATCTAAAGCTATCATGATAGCCATTGTACTAGAGCTATCATGGCAGCCATTATACAATTATTGCCAGCTCTACCACCATTTTTGTGCTCTTCAACTCGATGCACACATGCATCTCAAGCTTGTTAGAGGGCCTTCAGTGGCAAGAATTTGGCTGAAAGAACAACAGAGCACAGTTGATGCATTGTTAGTCATGTGTTCAATTGCCCGATGTTGCAGCCAGGGCAATGTTGTCTTGCGCTGGTGATATTAGTGCTGTGTGTGTGCCATTACCATAAGCACATTAGTGTTCCTGTCGATGTGCAATGTATGTACTGATGTTAACAGAACAGGCTCTAAATGTCACTATTACTTAATCGCTGGACACTGACTAATGCTGATGGGAATTTTTTGCCCCATTGAGGTGCAATGACCACAATCATCCTAACAGCTGTTGTCCCACATGTGACATTATGCCGACATGTTGCACCTTTGTCAGTTGGACTAACTTTCACTATTTTTTAGGCAATATTTGAAGTATGCGCAATGTTTCTTAACTTCACATTTTTATTTGCAAAAATGAATAAGCTGTATAACTGCATTGTAGTGTGTTTAAATTGTATGTAAGTTTGTACACTAGCTTAGCTTCTGGTGGTGTGTCACTGTATCACGAAACAGAGTGAAACTAGACAAACGAAGCTTACACTTTCCCCCCACAGTCTGTACGTAACTGTGCAAAGTAATCTGCGTGAACTTGTGAATACATTTGTGCATGCGCATGCAGGGAGCCTGTCTGCCCTTGTTTATCAGCACTCCATCACGCCGCTGGCTCTTCCTTGCCGACTGCTGTTGCCAGAGTCTGGTGGGTATCTTCTTTACCTATTCATTAAATATAAGTCTTCAGGATACTGCCGTCTTGTGCTGTTATATAACAATAAGGATTGCCGAGAGCTATGTATTAGTGCGCAAAGTGCTAACACATTTATAAACGTGTACATATTGTGCAAGCATAAAAACCCAATCCCAAAGCATGTATTTGCTAGCTACAGGGTACCAAGTACTTTAGGAGTCAATATTCAGATTCCATGATGAAGCTTCTATAGTATTTATCCCTAGCAAGTATTTGTCCTTTACTCACACAATTTCTGTCGGCACTTATTTCTTATTTCTTCATTATATGATTTTACTTCGAAACCAGATAAGATGCCAATTACCTGTTTCCCAGGTGAAAATGAGTAACTGGGAATCCAACTGGTTTCAACTGGTATCAACTGGGACCAAATGGTTCCAGTTGGGAAACAACTGGTCCCAGTTGATTCCAGTTGCAACTGGTCCCAGTTAGCAGCTGGCCCCAGTTACAACTCAACTGGTCCCAGTTAATTCCAGTTGCAACTGGTCCCAGTTAGCAGCTGGTTCCAGTTACAGCTCAACTGGCCACCAACGGGAACCATGACCAGTTGAACTGGAAGAAGCTGATCCCAGTTGGAAACCATAACCAGTTAAATTGGAAGCAAGTGGTCCCAGTTGCGCCCTAACTGGAAGTGCGACCAGTTGTCCTGGTTGTACGGTTCTTCAAAGTGAAAGAAGAAAGATAATTGAACGCATGCGCAGCATTGCTGCACTTGAGTAAATGGGTTTTATCTAAGAGCTTTTTGTGTCCTATTCGCAGAAGGGTACCATCACTGGCCTAGTAATATTCCTAGGACAATGAGAGAATAAGAAAATAGCATCTCATGGTTTGCGAATGAATTATCTTTTCTTGTTTAGACGTCATCCTCTTCGTGTTGTTTAAACCCCATTACATTAATATATACAGCCTTACCTCACCTGATATATATGTATTTTTTAAAATCATATTATCGTGGATTATTCCGTTGCGCAAATGCGCAACACAGTGCACACAAGCGTACGCTTGTTTTAGCATCGGTACATTCAACTAACATTAAAAAGCTGTTGTCAATCTTTTTACGTCCATCACGGTGACAATACGCGCAACCGAGGCGGGCCCAATTGACGTGGGGGTGTTAATATTGCCGTCGTCTCGCTGGGAGCATGCCATGCTTAATAGTCTTGTGTGCAGCACAGCGGTTACTTCCGTACGAGAACGAAAAATGGAGTAGTGCCAGTGCCGAAAGCTACCACAGCTGAGTCTGCCGACATGCTGATGACACAAACCCACCCACAAACCGTTGCACAAACGCAGCCTCTCTACATCGACTGCCGTCACATTAGTCCCGTATCTCATAGGCTCAAACATTGAACGAAGCAGTAAAGTAATCAAGCATAAAGATTACATATAAAATAAACTGAAATGAATTATTTCGTGCCAATTCGGCAATATTTAATGGAAGAAAGAAACTGGATAACAAAGACATAAAATTTAGAAAAACAGCGATGCTAGTTTCGTACACCACATGGGACGAGGGCTAGCTACCGAGCGCTCGGTGGTCCGTGGTCGCGCTGCTTAGTTGTGCTGTTTTTCAAAAGGAACGTGCAGTCATGGCGTGCGTAAATTAGACTTTGTCGAATTAGTGTTCGGCAGCTTCATCTGTGGAAGACTTTGACTTCAGGCAAACGCCGGACAAGTGTTTACGCCTGTGACAAGACGGATATATGGACCCATTGTGTGCGGAATGCTGCCTGCCAATTGTCAGCGATGCAGCCGTTTGAAGGTAATTATACCATTTATGCTTCGAGTGCTAGTTGTTCAGTATCCTAGAGAAGATGTAGATATAATGCAGGCAGAGTGCTTTGAGTGTTGAGACGATGGAACGTTGCATTGTAAACAAATGCTTTCTATACTGCTCTAGCTAAGTCTGTTTATGGGTTTGTGCGGAGTGCTCGCAAACTTGCTGCCATTTGTTTGGGAGCATCACAGAAAATGAGTGCCGTGCAATACTTGTGCTTTGAACGGCATACTAAATAACTATGAAGTGTACTCGTAACTCTGTCCGCGACGTTCAAAGAAAGCGCTAAGGGCCCGTATTTGCACTCTAAATGAATATTTCTGAACCTGTTGCATGTGTAGGCATATGAATTCGAGTGAAAATAATGGTGTTTTTTTATTATTTTTTGCTGATGATATATAAACTCGACTTCTAAAAATTCGGAATAGATGCAGCGCATGATCTCTGTAGACACTGTTTGTCGTGTGAATTGTTAGAAGGTAGGTCTGCTGTGTATATCTATAAATTGATATGACTGTTCTGAGACATGCATGAAACATGTTACCTCTTATTTTGCAGCAACGCTGTTTCATTCGTCACGGGTGAATGGCACAGATTCATCAGCTGCGCAGCCCGAAACTTCACCAGTATATTGGTTGAGAAAATACAGCACTGCATGAAAGCCGAGCGGAGGAAATCTTTGCACTGAATGTGCACCCACGCAAAAGGAACCTCGGCGAAGACCCCAAACCCGCACTGACCCCGGAGAAGGTCAACGTTGTTGGAGGTTGGTCTGCTGTGTATATACCTTGTGGTGAATTATTATTACTAATACTTTTAATCTGTTTAACAAGGTATGAACTCTTTATTTTTCAGCGACCCTTGCCCATTGGGCCCGCTCAACAAAAAATGAAGAGCTGGCGGCAGCAACCAACTTGACCAATGTGCTGTCTGAAAAAATCCAGGATAGTGTGAAGGCTGAGCGCCGAAGAGAAAGGGAGGTTGTGCGCAGTCCGGCATTATGAACATTTTTTTTTCCGCAAGCTTATTTTGAACTGTAATTTATTGGTTTCAATAAATATATATTAAAACCTTAAATGCTTCTTTCGAATGTCTTAGGTGTTATCACAATAATCCACAAGTTCAAGTGTACTTGAGCTGACTGGAGTATGATTACATCGGTGGAGACAGGTCCCAGATGGCATCTGGAACCAGTAGGCAACTGGAACCAGAAGGCAACTGGAACCAGTAGGCAACTGGAACCAGTAGGCAACCGGAACCAGTAGGCAACTGGGACATTTGGCAACTGGGACCAGTTAGGTACTGGAAATGTGTTCCTTAAACCATTTGAACTGGAACCAGTTGAAACCAGTTGGATTCCCAGTTACACATTTTCACTAGGGTTGTGTTTTGTCCACATTAGAAGCACTACATACTTTCAATATTGCATCATTAAATCGTCCAAAACCAGCATGCTATCATTAATAAAGTATGTAGAGCAGGAGCATGTTAAATCTCAACTAAGTGGCAATATCATTTGCTAGCTTGGGTACCATTGGTGCCACTGTGATGCCCTTCAGTACTCAACAGTGAGGTTCTTGGAATGTGTTAAATGTAGGGGTGTGCGAATATTCGAAATTTCGAATATTTTTCGAATAGTGTTTGCTATTCGATTCGATTTGCACTGAAATTTTACCATTCGAACTATTCGAACTTCCCAAAGACAAATGCAGTCAACGTCCGGTTGAGAGTGACCCCTTCAGATTTTTAGTATGCTTCACCTCATTACACTCTCGTACTGCGACAAAGCTGCCTTTCAAGCTCCGTTACGGTCGAACTTAGCCAAGAGACAAAGTCCGGTTGGAAGTGGTCCCTAGATTTTCAATATTCTTCACCTCATCACACCCCCGTATTGCGGCAAAGCTGCCTTTCAAGCTCCGTTACGGTCGAACTGAGGCAAGAGAGAGTCAACGTCTGATTGGAAGTGGCCCCTAGATTTTCAATATGCTTCGCCTCCTCACATCCGCGTATTGCGGCAAAGCTGCCTTTCAAGGTCCGTTACGGTTGAACTTAGCCAAGAGACAGTCAACGTCCGCTTGGAAGTGGTCCCTAGATTTTCAATATGCTTCACCTCATCACACCCCCGTATTGCGGCAAAGCTGCCTTTCAAGCTCCGCTACGGTCGCAAATGTATTAACTCAAGAAAACGCTGGTTCCAATATGGAGATGAAAGATGTGGCAGAGTTGGGGGCTCAATTAATGCTGTTTTGGACCTGAAATTTGGGCAGGAAGTCCGAAAAATCGGACGCCGAAGCTTTTTAGCATCCAAAATTTCAGATGTTCTTATATATCGACGTCTACGAGGCAGATTTGGAACTCCGGACGGAGCACACCCTTGTCCGCCACATCAGTTGGCCTTCCACAGCAGTTGAAAGAGGAGGAGAGGCTGAGGAAATGGCATCTCTGCCTATCACGTGTAAAGTGTTGTCGGCAACACTTTGGTTGCACCAAATCATGTACATAAATACAATTCGGCCTCTACATTGCCTCATTCTTGATAAGAAAGACAACTATGAAATATGACCCCACCAGCGCTTCATCAACCTAGCGAAAAGAAACACTTTCATGTTGCTATCTCACAAGAAGATACTTAGGGATTCTCTGCAACTTTTTCTGTAATTTCACTTCGAAATATTCAAAAAATGTTTGAGAAATATTCGAAAATTATTCGAAATTATTCGATTCGATTCGCACTCAATCTTTATTATTCGAATTCGCTTCGCACCCAAAATTTTGCTATTCGCACAGCTCTAGTTAAATGTGAAAATCTGAGTGCTAAGTGTACTGAGAGGGCAAAGTATATACTATGCAGTGTTCTCTAAGTTTAGTGCAGCCAACCGAGTGTAGATATTGTTAAACTACTGATTTAGCACACCAGCTGGCATTGGCCTTAATTTGCTGTTTTGGTGTGTTTAGCGATGTTGTCATCATGATGAGCCAATTTTTCCCACTCCTATAATATAGCATCTTCAATTTTTCTCAAATTTTTCAAATGCCATATGATATATTGTCCAGTGTCTTGCAACACAACTGTGTTGCAGTTGGTTTAAAATTTTGCTAAAGTTATTTGATTAGCATGAATCATTTAGTCTATACCTCTAAGTAGATATTATGCTGCAATGACTTACTGTGCTTCTGACAGTATTCATTTATGCAAAGTCTAATAAATAGCAAAGGACGGAATAATACCTAACTTGAATGGAAATACCTGCTGTGCATTGGAGACACTTTTTTTTCCCTCTGCAAAATGCAGTCTCTTATGGATGAACATATATCAGCACAAACTATAAAAGGTGTATCAACACATCTAGTGGTGCCCGTATTGAAATTAGTAGCCAGATTTAAGAAGGAAATCGGAAAATTTCATAACATACCTACATTTAGACCAGTTCTTTCTTACTCCAAGCAGTGGTCAATATTTCTCGGCAACATCAATTTTTCTGGTAATGGCAGCTTTGGTCATTGCCATTGTGAAGCGAGACACTCATCATCACTCTCTCATACAGAGATTGGAGGTGAACCCTTCTGGACAGGCGATGTTGTGGACAGCACCACGGCACCAACAACTGCTGCTACTACGGCTTCTAGTCTTCTGCAGCAAGGAGCAGGTGAGGCTTCTAGACAAAGTCAAGTGGAAATGTGCATCTAAAAAATTTCTGCTGTAACCCTTGCATTAGTTTGTCTAAACTCACTGAGCCTGAAATAACTTCAGGATGTCTATGACAATACATATTTCACAATTTTTTGTTTGTGGGAACATGTTGAGAATGTTACTCTTGAGGTGTGTACATACTACAGCTAACTAAAGGGAGACTTCTTCTTGCTATCCTTAGCTAATTTCATGCCTGAATGATGATGAATGTTAAGTGGACCATTGCCACGTCTCTTTAATATAAGAAAGCACAGCTTTTGTGCTCTTCATTCCTCACTGCTAAACAGCATCAGAAACAAATTTATAACAAACATTAGATATGAAGTTATCTTCAAGTCAGTTACGAAGTTGTTATCAAGTCGGACTACAGAAAGGGGTTCCATATCTGCTGACATAGCCAATATTGGTGTGGCTGGCAATCATTAGGTGAAATCTTGTGATGCACACAGACACCCAATAAAATGGCCATCGCCAATTTGTAGATGCTTGCATGTGTAATATGAATGATGTGGGTTAGTCTTTAGCAAGCCGCAAGTTTTTTTCATGCGCACGAGTTTTCCTTAACCTGATCACATCAATTAAAGCCACAGGTAACTTTCCCCATGGCTTCCTTTGTTTACTAGACGTGTTGGTTTAATGTGCATGTGTCGGTTACGGACGCAGTAAATTGGTATTCCTCAAGTTTCTTTAAATGTTTCCTATTTTTTTCTTGTGCAGACATGAGTCTCTATTTTGATGAAATCTAATGAACTTTATCAAATATTCATAACTGAGCAGGTGATGGCCTCAATATATATTCTGGTTCACTGGTGAAAGCTTCAGTTGGCTGTATGATAGAAATATTGAGATTTACAAGTACACACTGAAATAGGTGACCTAGATCACTCTTAATTGTACTGCGTACATACGCTAGTGTTGCGTCAGCATATGCGTTAAAATCTTATCTGGCTAGCATTTTAGATTAGAAAGAGGTATGAAATGTGGGTTCTTGTTTACTGACAATGATTGTTGTGTTGGAAGTTAACTCAACCCACTACAAGTGGAAATACTACCAAATCCGTTATGTAAAACACTCTGTGTGAAGAAGCATACCAGGTATCTAATGAGTCTGCAACTTTTTATGATGTGCATCGGCCACCATGGTTCAGTGGCTACTGCGCATTAGTAAGCATGATATCATTGTTCCGCTTCCGTTATGTGGTATAGCTGCATTCCATATGTGGGGAGGAGGAGGGGGTACATTTAAAAAAAGTTGAGCCTTTCATAATCTGACATTCCAATCAAGAAGCATTGCTCCTTAAAAACTCCGATAGATGGCAGAGAGAGCTTTGCATCTAGTCTCTGTGTTCTAAGGAAATGTACACCTTTTAGGAGGCTTATTGTGGAGCATTTTGTATGATGTACATGAACTTTCTGTACACAGCTTGCAATGTGTTGTACCTGTGCACCATGGACATGGAGTCACTGACGGGTCCACAAGCAGTACGACGCGCTATGGCTGAGCTGTTGGCCATCTCGCCACCACCTGTGCCCACTGTAGTCCACTTCAAGGTCTCCTCCCAGGGCATCACCCTCACCGACAACAACCGAAAGTATGAGATACGCTTATAGCTGGCACATGTAGAGTGCAGACGATGTGCACAAAGATATATAAAAGATACCTATCTAGGTACTAGGTGTGTAATCAGAAACATATGAGAGCGGGCAGTACGCCTTCTGAGCTAAATCTTGATCTATGCAGCTTTACTTAGAACTGCTGCTTATAACTGAAGGTTTTTCAATGACAAATGCAGCGATTTCTTTATTGTGTTAGGCAAGTGGTTTATTTTCAGCATCAGTAATGCCCCCTGTTGAATGGAAAAGAGTTCAGTACTTAACAAAAAAAATGAAGTAAGGCGAAAACACCCTGACGAAGTTGAGGTAGATCAGGCAGCCCAGTGAGCCGCTACTTGAAATGTCAGTGCAAATGATGTTAGAGAAACTATGGCATTCATATTTGAGGAACTGGAGTGTTAGTTGGAGCATCTCATAA
The DNA here is from genome assembly GCF_013339695.2 of Rhipicephalus sanguineus. Lineage (NCBI taxonomy): Eukaryota > Metazoa > Arthropoda > Arachnida > Ixodida > Ixodidae > Rhipicephalus > Rhipicephalus sanguineus. The sequence goes on along the minus strand of NC_051178.1, from coordinate 205,874,085 downwards.
CAGCATGTTCTTCTTCAGCAGTTTTTAACACTATTATTCTCTTTGTAGATTTTGCTTTCCTGTTAAATTTGTAATTATAGAGCAGTAATTAGAACACATATTATCTTGTTTACAATCAAACATGTCCTGCAACATCTTTCATTCTTACAGGAGTAATTCTTGTACCTTTTTTTATTTCAGGTTATTCTTTAGGAGGCATTACGCGCTTAACGCGATAAGTTTCTGTGGCACTGATCCTGACGACAGGCGCTGGACTCAAAAAGATGAAGATGCAGGCGTCACTGTCACTGCTAGGTATGTAACTCTTCTGTTGCCAAAATATCAGACCATGCATTAATAATAGTTTTTTAATAGCTGCCAACACATTTATTAGAGTATGAAACATCAATTTCTTGTGAGTGCAACAAATAGTAATTACGTAGTGTTGAGAAAATTAGGGGACTGCCAAGTGACCTGCAAGCACATGTTCACAAAGTGACAACATGCTGTATATTTTAAGTGTATTAGGCCATATTGGAGAAAAGCTACACAGCCCCACATGAGGCTGTACAGAGAAAAGTGATGCTGGCACTACATGCATTTGTTAAAAAGGAACATTGCTCGTAGTAAAAGAAGGAGGACCATGGAACAAGGAGAGTGGTACTTTTTATTTTCATAAACTGTATGTATTTTCTGCAATGGCAAGTCTTTGACTGTAGCCTTTCTTCCATCTCATTTAACAAAACAGGTGCTTTGGCTTTGTGGCTCGCAAGCCAGCGAGCAAGACAGACAACCAGTGCCACTTGTTTGCCGAGCTGGATCCAGAGCAGCCAGCATCGGCTATCGTCAACTTCGTTGGCAAAGTCATGGACGGCGCTGGAATATCAGCAACACGGGCAAACATGATATAAATGTACTCTACTGGTTGTACAAAGCTAATGCGAGCTGTCTAGCCATATCTCTCAAGGTTAGTGATGCTCTGAGGGCACTGCTATCGCTTTGAAGGCGCACAAAAGGCAAAGACTGTAGCTGCAATAGCACTTTCTTGTGCTGCACCGTGAAGTGTGTGTCAATATCTTATTGCGAGTGTTCCTATCAGCACCACATCAGTGCAAGCCCAAAGTGCAAAGCCTAATCAATTGTTAAACACAAGAAGAAGATATATTTGACATCGAATCTTATTAATTATGCAAACTAGAATATAAAGCAAATATACAAATGTTTTAACATACCTGAAGCTGAAGGACTGTTTGAAACAGTGACACTTTTGGCTTTACTTGCATTTGGAGTGACAAAGCTAGAATGCTTACGTTGATGTCATTTACTAGAGCAAAAGGAGCAAGACAAAAGCTTGTCTTGCTGATGGAAGGCCACAACAGGTGGCTAGACATTTTCGATTTGGTGGTGCTAGTGAATTGTTGTATATTGTGATCAGTTTATAATCATTGTTATGAATGAAGAAAGAATTGTCATTTTTCTTAGACCTTTTTGCATAAAAGCAAAGCTTGTAATGCTAAGACGATGGCTATGGTTCTTATTAATGCACATCATGTTTCAAATGAAATGAGAAACAAGTCTGTTTGTGCCTGCTTTTAATCTCTGTGGTAACAGCAGCCTTACCATGTGTCACAAGAGTGCCACACAAGCAGTGGTCATACCATATATCAAGCATTAAACATATGCATTCGATTTTCATTAGTTCCTTGCAGGTTTCGCAATGAACTCTTAGGCGTTTTAATGATTGTGTTAAAGTGCAACAAAAATTGTTTTGTTTGCATAGAAAGAGAGTGTATGGAAATTAATCATTTTGGCATTCAAATTATGTTTATTTAGAGGCATTGAGGAATATATGCAAATTCATTTCAACATAAATCAACATAGATTCTAAATGAGCCTATGCATGGCTGCATTCTGCCTGTATCTTTAACAGTGTGAAACCAGCTGCATTAAAGTGCAGCAGTTAAATATTCATCTTCTCAATGGAAGGCATCACAAAGTAACTACATTTATTTTTAATTTGCTTGCTCTTACATTGCAGAAACGGAAGCAGTTTCACTAAGTTTTATGCAATTGTTCATGCTGAAGAAGCTTATCGAGTGGTAAATACAGTACTACAGTACCAAAATGTGGCATTTTAATAGTGGATTTAAGTACCATCCTGAAATTGTAATGTAAATTACTTTAACTTTAGCGCACATGTGATGTACTTAAGCAGTCAACCGACATTGTCTGAAACAAAAGAAAATGAGTGGTTTTATTGCTGGATTCTTTTCTGGCACCCTTGGTCCAACGCAATAGTGTACACAAGTATGCTTTACTTAAAAGTGTAAGTGCTCCACAAATAAACGGTTAGATTGCACAGGTTTGTTTCTTGTGACCAGCAGGTGTTCAGGTAAGAAAAGCAGCTTAAGATCAAATGAAAGTGCAAGCCACTGCTATTAATGCTTCATTCAGCGTACTGTGTTACTGTGAGCTCATTGTGACCTGCTTGTTTTGTGAATTTTCTATCTCCGAGATTGTTGTTGCTTTTCCAGAACGAGTGAAATTCACTTTGATGGGCATCAGAAAACTGTGCCTTGCTATTTAGTAGTAGCCACATCATGCTGCAGCGTGTGTATGAAGTGTGGCTTTTCAATGTGGCAACAAAGGGTGTTTTAGCTATGTGAACAAGAGTGCCTAGTGCATTGACATGTGTTAAACCTATCATTGGGTGCAATATGACTTGCCCACGAGAAGGTCTTGCAAGGAATGTCTTTTTTTCATGTACTGCTGTCAGTGCTTATCAATGTGTCCTTCCGCACGAAATATGTCATGGTATTATTGTGGCATGAACGGGCAGTTACTTTATTGCGATTGTTTTGATGCACATACCTCTGCTAAGTGTTCACTGTTTGAAATGTGGCTCTGCATTCAGCGCTTCATAACATATTACACTATATACATATAAATATTATATATAAGATGCTACTGTTGATGTTTTCTTTGTAGATTGTCATAGAAGTGCCATCCTTAACAGATTCTTGTCTTGCTAATAAAGTAAAGTGGCTGTATTTGTTTCGTCTTTTTTGATGCAAATGACAAAACATGTTCAAACGTCTTCTAGGGAATATCAGGGCTGTGCTGTGGCTCATGTGGGAAATTGTGATGCTTCCTGCATTTAGTATTACGGTGTCAAACATCAGCAAGTCAGGCACAACTAGGTGCCCATTCTAATCATAGGAAGATGTGCATCCTGTTTGTACTGGATTGTTCAAAAATAACATGTGATGCTATATGATTTCTTGCAGCACATTTTACATCTACCAGCCATTTCTACATTGCTATAAAAAACCCTACATCACATGCAGTCATGGCATTAACAAAAAGATAGCATGAGCAATAATATATAACAAAATAAAAACCGCTGACACTCTGACAAGCACAGAGTTGTGGTATGGGGAATCGGCCAAGTGTCATGTACGAGCTCGTTCGCATAAAATGCCACATTCGGAGTGAGCTTTGTAAAGTGGGTGCTCTTGTTGGGACCATGATGGAAAGTACAATGTTACAGCTGGTGCATTGCTGAAATCTTGGCAGCAGGGTGGATTTGTGGCATATTTCACCATTGTGTTTTTTGCTGTTGCTAGCAATCATGAGAAAATGGCATGCCTGGTGATTCGCAGATTGATATTCCCATCAATGTTTTGGCAAATGAACTCATGATGGTGGTGTAAAGATCAACAACTCTGAGCAGTGACATCAGACATGTGCCAAGAATCATCCACAGGTAACCAACCATATAAAGAAACAATTGAGCGTTCATCCTGGGCAAGTGCCCCAACTGTACTATTTTTAATGTCAAGCCGGTTCATACATAACCTTTTTTATGACTTAGTCATATAACAGACACATGCATAGAACTTTTTGAGGCAGTTTGTGTTCATATTACAGATGCGACTAATGAAGGTTAATAGCGAAAAATTTGCAGGGCTCCAATGAATATTTTCTGGGTCCTAGAAGAACTGAGGAATGAAGCTCCGCTTCCTCTTATGCTACTCTTTAGGTGATACATCTGTTTGTGTAAAACAATGTACACATATACATCAAGGGTATGGTCAATGGTTCAGGCCTGCACAAAGATTTACTACCATGCTTCAAAGTGGCACCAAAGGGCAATACTAAATTAAGTTAGACCGAGTTAATAAGACCGAGTTAATGATAGGTGTCATAACAGGACCGAGTTACGTGATAGCCATAGGCGTGCGCAGGATTCCCCTTAGGGGGAGAGGGGGCGAAGGTTCACCGCTGCGCCCCCCTCCCTATTAAGTCAATGTATGGGGCAGACTCTGCGCCCCCCCTGCCCCCCCCCCCCCCCCCTCGGGGCACGCCTGTGATGATAGCACATATATGGTCTATCATGTAACTCTGTCCCATAGGCGTGATCAGGAGGGGGGCAGAAGGGGTGGCCGACCCCTCCCCCTCAAATCGTCTGAGCGGAGCACCAAGTCTGCCCCATAATTTTACTCAGTTGGACCTGTGCGTCCCGGCATTGTTCAAAGTGCAAAGTTATAACCATGCAGGCTTTTGGTGGTAATGGCTGTCGAGGAACACTGCGTTGCAGTCCAAGAGATATTCCCATTAGTTACCCCCGGAAAGCCGGGGACCAAAGGCAGGCCGTTGTGAGAAACACGTCATCACTTCGTTTTCATTGTTGCATCCACTGCGATTGTTTTCGTTTAATTGACCAACGGGGGGGGGGGGGGGGTTGTTTGCCCCTCTCCCTTATGCGGAAAACCTGCGCACGCCTGTGCTCTGTCCTATTATGAAAACAGGTTTTGTGAAGGAAAAGTGGGGGAAAACAAAATGAATTCCACAACTCTTGAAGCTTCTCCATCATGACATGGATGTTGACAGCATCCTTGTTCTACACATGGCACAAGAACTAAGTGCAAGCAAAAATGCACAGAAGAGGAGACTGGAACTGAAACACAGGAACAGAGCAGAAAATATCAAACGGAGGAAGAATCAGTGTGGCGAAAGTTTTGGTAAAATAGTTCTTCACCATTAATTCTTTCGTGTTTCCCTCATTCTGTTTTGTCTTAATAAGCCCTATGCATATTCCCTTGTGCTCAGTTATTGTGCGACTACATATACATTGCCATGAGAATAAAACCTTTTAAGTTGCCAGGGAGAGTGCGTGTGTTATGTCTCCCAACTCATGTTTTTTTTTTTCTGTTTATGTTCTCAAGTATGGGATTATGCGGTACACGTTATAAGGACAAACTTGTGCACTGACGAAACTGTGTGCTAATTCCACACTTGACTTCGAGTGTACAAACCCACTGCGTGCGGCAGGTCATTATCACTTTTCGGCATCCTGCTAGTGAACACAAGGCAATGGGTTCTGTTCCCAATAATGGTAAGTAGAAACACTGCAGTATGTTAGGAGTTTAGGCGTCAAAATTAACTCGGAAGCTCACATCAATTACTGGCACGTGGTCATGTTGATCCCTTCATCAGTTCGATGAATTCCTGGAGACTGGGAGTGTCTCCATTAACAGCTGGTGGCCTTGGTACGTCGTAAGTTCTTCTGGGAGCAGCAGTACCTTCACAATTACATGTAGCTAGCCTAGCACGCAGAACTGTAGCACTCGTGGAATTCATTTCATGTTCTTAAATTTATCTGTCCTTTTCGCGCCATATAGTATCCTCGATTCACTGTAGCACACGTCTCGCAATTCAGAATCGAAGTGTGAGCATTGCTTGAAGTGCTTCTTTAAATTTAAATTTTGTGACAAGCACTTGTTTCGCCCTTGCTAACAGCAAATGAGTTGCTCGATCGAGTGTAACAACTGCCAGCGATGCATGCTGGGCTAACCCCGCCTGCTATAGTACCACCATGTATCGACACAGAGATATAAACAAACATCAATTTAGAAAGGTCGCGGGGACCTGAGACTGTGACCTGAGAACTTTGTTAAATTGTAAACATTTTAAAACTCGTGTGAATTACAGCACTTCAAGTGCGAAATGGGGAACTAATTTTATTTGCATATTAACATTAATTTTGATAGCGTGAGAAAAGAACGAGGTCTAAAAGAGACGTAGCAGCGTCGTTCGTTTCAATCGAACACGCCCAAGCACATAGAGGCCCTTAACTCCGCGATCTTTGTAGGAGCAAAGAATCGAGAACTATATAAGGCTTATACTAACAAATCACAAGCTTCAACACAGCGATGTTTGGAAACAATAAAATATTTATTTTTCATATCACATGTTGTTCAAAAAACACCCATTTACAATTTGTCACCAAAACGACAGTTTTATCTCCACTGTTACAAAATTAGATCAGTCTAGCTACCTATTTCGTATTTTCAAGCATATAACACTTCAATTACTTTCGATAAACACGCTTAATATTCGATTATTTTTTATAGGCACGCTAGGCATTTGTAAATATTGGCTCTTTTTCTGAGGTCTCACGCACTGTCGTCGAGTTTCTTTGTAGCAAAGTTGCGTCTTGTGCATGACAATTCTTGCTCCTCCTACCACGAGACAAAGCATGGACTTTGTTCAGGAGCCAGCGCCTACAACCTTCGCTATTCATCGTCCACTACGCAGTGTATTTCGCACAGTTTTATAGTAAGAAAAAAGCCTTAGAGCTTGCGCAGGCTGTTAACGCGGGTCTGCGTGGTTATGACGATCAACTGCGCAAAACACCAGGGACGAGGAAGGGAAGAAGGTGACTTTTAAGGGCTCGTTTTTTCTTTGTTAGACACAATATTAATGAGATCTAACAGACAACATTGCGAAAGAGGCATTATTTTATGTTAGATCTCATTAATAAAGGGATGAGGAAGCAACTCGAGACGTGTTCCTTCCTCGTCCCTGGTGTTATTGCGCAGTTGATCGTCACAATGAATTACCGACTCACCCAGCACTGTGTTCTTCAGAGTCTGTTTAATACCGCTGCTCTTGTAGACTACGCCATGGTTGGTGTACCCAGAACCACGAACTCTGTTTATACACAAGCACATGCATATTTACAGTTGTCGGGCTTGCTAGCAGCGCGGGGTCCCAGTCATGGTGGCACAACGGCCTGCTTTGCACACGTGTTGCAGTCTCTTTGGGCGCGCATCGAAGGAGCCGCGACTACGTGTAGCCGCGGCCGGTGACGTTTGCGATTTGTAGTCATTTACATTTTCCATTAGTTTCGTGATCGACGTTCACGAAGATGCTTCTCTCTCATGTCCTTCGAAGGCAGAGTCTTGACCTTGTAGGATGACGAGCCGAAGCACAGGAGGCCGTCGGTGACTTGGCAGATCCAGTCCAAGTAGCTTTGCACGCGAGTGTAAGTACCATAATATCCGGGCTCGGCGCACTTCACGCCGAACGACACGACACCCAGCGTGTACCAGCGGTCGTCAGTTCTGGACCGCCACATGAGCGCTCCGCCAGAGTCGCCCTGCACAAGGAACGGGAATTAGTCAAACGCTTTGTCCTCACGTGCCTTGCCTACAGCGCGGCAATTTAAATCTGCCGTTTGCTAGCTTCTGAACAACCGTGCCTCGTATTCACATGATCATAAACGCTATAGCACCTTCGCGTTCCTTCTTTAGTCCTGTCATGCCATGCAATGTACCATATACGCTTCGCTGAGCCTGAGCGCTCAATGTGCGGATTAAAGCGCGGAAGGCTTAGTACAAAGTCCAGAGTTGTGATTTTATTGCACTAGGGTGAAGAGGGGGCGATACAAATGAAGGGAAGGCGGGGTGGTCAACCGGATTTGAAACATGCGGTTTGCTACCCTACACTAAGGAGAGGGGGGAAAATAGAGAAAGAACGAAAAAGCGGAGGGAAGAGCAGGCGCGAAAGCAAGAAAAGTAAATCCAATAGAATGAAGTTTTGTTTGTGGGCGGTTCAACGAAACCAATGACTAATTAAATATCAGTACATAGTGATTCTTTTAACTCATATGCCATTTCATCAGGTTTTTTTCTACAAATATGGCCTACCTATAGGCTTGAAATAAAGGTGGTCAGTTGCATTTTCTTCCACAGTAGAACTGTGTTTGGGCATTACAGGTTTAAAGCGGCAAGACAACTGTCAGAGCACCTTCATATGAGTCCATGAACAAATAAATTTATTTAAAAATAAAGGCTTTTATAAAATACATGTAGTTTCTTATTGCCAGTTCTGAATTGTATTACGTTTTTACTAATGTTAGCATACTAATGCTTTGACTAATGCATACTAATGTTTGACTAGTATACTAAAGCCTTGACTAATGTTAGCATACGATTGAAATACGCGCACACTTCGCGTCTGTTGATCGCTGCACAGTCTTACTATATATGTATATATATTACCTGGCAGGCGTCCTTTGTGCCGTTGATATCTCCGGCGCAGATCATCTCGTCCCGGATCTTAAGTATGTCCTTAAATATTTCCGAGCACGCGTTGTTGGACACAATAGGCAGCCAAACTTCCCGAAGCTGCTTGCTGCTTTCGCCACCTAAGAAAACACGAAAGAAATGTGCACGTATGTGTATTTCTCACGTACCTACAGCATATTCGAAACATGCCAGCCATTAGATGCAGAGAACGAGAAGGAGACACGATAAGTGTGGAGGCATGTCTGGCCACAAAAGTATTTTGAACAGGACCGCCACGTAAAAGCAACATGTTGTTGAGGCGACCGAACTTAGGCGGGTTAATATGAGTATAAGTTTCTCATCGAAAGCACACAGTGGAATTTATTTCTACTTCGAAAATATGTGGGTCTACACGTTCACACCGAACGCCTACCGAAAAGACACGGGTATGTGAGCTGTTTGATATTTCTCGTCATTCAATCTAATAGTTCGTAGGTCTTGAGTGCCCTTTCGTTTACGATATAATGTGTATGTACACAAATGGCCAGTATGAAAAAACTCACAGGGTCCCTTACGCATTCACCTAAGACGACTTGAAGGCGAAAGCCATGTTGTTTTTCTTCTCACTGTAAGTGTTGACCCTGCCCCGCTACCCTCCGAAAGCTTTCTGCACCTCACGTGGTGTGGCGCTATGAAGCACGGTTCAGAACACAGAGCGATTTATAGGTACATAATCTCGCTAAACCTACGCCATTGTTCGAACTACTTCTTCCTCTTCGTTAGCAGCCTCCCCACTAATAGTTCATGTCCGAAGTGGTGACGCACCAGAAGAAGATGAAAAGTCTGCCACACAGGCTTTACACTGCCTCCAGAATCGGAGGCGCCACACATGGTTTTACACTGCCTCCGTGATCGGCGTACCTTTGACCAAGCTACGATGTCATGTGATGACGTCATCATGTGACGTCACGTCACGTGAAGCCATCATGACGTCACAGATTTTGCCGATCAGTGACGTCGTCATGACGTAATATAGCGACGTCATCATGTGATGATTTTTTACATCACTCGTGTTGTCACCGACGCCGCTGGACGCCCACGGTCAATTTTCGCGTTGCATCTAAGGCTTTCGGCTTAATAAAAATAGACAGCTCTACCTGAAGCCACCCGCTGAAGTGCTTTCGAGGGTTCTTCAAAGATTCGTCTTAGAATCAATACTGTTTTTGCTGTATAGGCTAAGGATATTTGTTTTCTATATAGTTGAAGCGCCTGCATAAATGAAGCTTTTTGTCGATGGCTGTTCGATTTATCCCCCGCTCCATCTTTTCTAAAGAACACACACAAACAGATTAAATTGAATGAATGCTTGCATTCTTTAGACAGTGGTGTGTGGAGTGGGACATGAAAATAAAGTATAGTGAAACAAAATTTGCCCATATAAGCTCGACGAAAGCGTCAAATTTTCTAATTGTGCACTACCAGTGATAAAAATTTGGAGAATGCACATTGCTTCAAATACTTAGGAATTACCGCTATGCAGATATTGCAATAACACACAATAATGTCTGTTCCAATGCAAATCTAAAATGTATATTTCAAAGAAAAAAAGGTGCAGTATGCTACACGAGATGTTGAAGCGAACAAGCTTGTTTCGTTCGCACAGTGTCGTAATATGTGGTGCGGAATTCACCGCAGAATGCTTGAATAGCTAAGATGTAGAAAATACGAAGACTAGCTGCCCATTTTATATGCAGAAGATAGCGACTCACGGGCTATGTATGACCACGTTAAAACCATGTAAGTTAAGGTCCCTAGATGAGCAGCAACTTGACTAAGGTTTCTTTCTAAAATAGCGAAATGACACACAAGACTAAATAAGTAATAGTATTTACAACCTCCAGCAAAGATGAGGGCACATAAAAATCACAGCTGAACCATTCGGCCTTTCTTGCGCGTACTAACGTTTTTCGTTCCTCATTTCTTTTTCTACGATACGATAGAAATGTGGAACAGTTCGCCGTGCGCTGTAGTAGCAAATAAGCTGTAGTAGCTTATTTTGTACACACTAAATTCGCACTTTAAAAATAATGTATTCTGAGTTTTCTTATGAGCGATTAGCTTTACTGATTGCTCATTGTGTATTGTTTTGCTGCTCTTCTTTTGATCGATCACCCCTTTTGTATCAACGAATTTGTGTGCTTTGTATTAGTGCTTCTAAATATTACCCTCTCTGTAATGAACTAGAGCAACACGGTTGATAGTATCGAATAAATAAATAAATAAATAAATACAAATAAATAAATAAATAAATAAATAAATAAATAAATAAATAATAAATAAATAAATAAATAAATAAATAAATAAATAAATAAATAAATAAATAAATAAATTTAGCCACCTACCTATTGCCGGACGCTAACGTTTCGAAGCAAAGGATATATAGACTAGGTTTGTTTGAATAGAATTTTTCACTTATTTAACTTTTTATTACAGTGATACTATCATTCGCAGAGGTTTGATTCTTTTCAACAAGGATATTTGTAAGGAGAAGCCTGATTCCGTGATTTTCACTTTTTTTTTTTTTTCTGTAGGTGGCTAGTCACACATTGGGCTATTTCCACGATAAGCGTTTTCGATTTTGTGAATGAAATGAATTTGCATGAATCATTGAAAGCCGGGTCAGTCGATTTCAAACATTGCCTTCTCGGTTCTACTGCTGCCGAACATATGCTTTGCAATTTCACGGCAAGTATCACAGACACACGTTTACGCATTGTACAATGTACTATATTTACAATGTAGTTCTTGCCTAAAGTCTTATAGGTCCGACTTCGTATTCCGCGTAAAGCACCGTCGCACAGCTATAATCGTGCGGTGCGGGTCTTGGTCTGGCAAGGATTTTATCGTCCCGTATGAAGCGTTGATAGCGAAATCAAGACAGGTGGCAGCGCCACGTTTCGTTGTTCGAGTACCGTTTTGGAACCTTCATCATACTCAAGAGCATTAAAAAAATAGAGGTAACACACCTACTTTAATATTGTGCCGCTTTAGGAGAAGAAGAAATAATAGAGAAGGAAAGGCAGGGAGGTTAACCAGTATGGGACAACCGGTTTTCTACCCTACACATGGGGACAGGGTGGGGGAGATTAAAGATGGAGAGGAAAGAGAGAGAGAAAGATAGAAAGATAGCACATCACACTGCACACACAGCTCACATAGTAAGTAACTGAATAAAAAAAATTGCAGTGGCTTAGCTCGGCTATGCCAGGATATACGTAGCGTTAGCAAAGGTTCAGCTGATTATCCTCAGCTTTCCAGATTGTCAAGGATTATTAGCCTTATTTTCTTCATTCTTCGTGCGCTGAACCGCTAATTGCCAGGCAACTACTTCGGGATCCGGTGAGACAAGCTTCTCGGCTCTACTGCGCCGTTGAGCAGCATTTGCGCTCTCCTTCTCCATGGCGTTACCCACCTGCAAACGCCAGTCAAAGGCGCTATCAAGCGGCTCCAGCGCAGTGTCAGATGGCGACTGCACAGCGAAGGCGAATAGCTACGCGCGCGCCGGCGCCAGTGTGTCTGCCATGGCTACGACGTCACTCCTCTCGAATGCGCAGACCAGCAGCGGCGAGTCGCGCGCGGCGGTGGCGGAGAGCGCGTGAGATGCCGGCTCCGGTGAGCCAGCTGTGTGACATCACTGATCCTCGCGCATGCGCAGCACGGCTCATGAGAATCCACGCGAAATCGGCTCCGGCTAGGCAAGTGTAGCTAACGCTTCAAAAAAAAAAAAAAAAAAACCCAGGCCTGCGCTGAAACCGCAGCACAGTCACAGCGAAAGCTGGAAGAGCGGCGTTTCTAGAGCCCGTTAAGCTCTCCTGGGGCTACAATACAAGTACGCTAGAAAGGTACCCACTACGCCATAAATCACAATTTTTGTGAAGTTGGGAAGCACCTACTAAGCCATTATTCGTCATTCTGCGGAGAACCGAGGCACCAGCTACACGTCTGTAAGGCATTATGTGCACTTTGTTGACGCGACGACTGATGACGATGAAGAATTATGGCTCAGCCCTTTGTAATGGGTGGGAATCTTTAAACGGCCCACCAGTTATGTAATTTGCATTGGGTGACGCCCGGTCGCTCTTTCCCTCTCCCGTCATGCTGTATAACATACGTTGACGTGGGAGAGAGACGGGGGGGGGGGGCGAAGAACTTTACTGAGACCCCGAGGAAATGGATCATGCGCTTATGGGCTTCCTTGACAACCAATACAAGTGCACTTGCGAGGAACCCACTACGCTATAAATCATTGTAATTTTACTGAGACCCCGAGGAAGTGGATCATGCGCTTATGGGCTTCCTTGGCAACCAATACAAGTGCACTTGCGAGGAACCCACTACGCTATAAATCATTGTAATTTTTGAGAAGTAGGGCAGCAGGCACTGTGCCATTTTTCGTCATTCTACAGAGAGCGTTGGTACCTGCTAAACCCATGTAAGGCATTATGCGCACTTTGTTGATGCTGTGCCTGATGACGATGAAGAATTATGGCAGAGTCCTTTGTAATGGGTTGGAAGCATTCAACAACCTACTCGTTGCGCAATTCGCATTGTGTGACGCCTGGTTACAGAATTCGCGTTGTGTGACACTTGGTGCTTATTTTACTCTTCTACCACGCTATATTGCATATGCTAATGTGGTTCCTTCCCGACATGAAGCCTGTATAGGACCTTTTTGCAAAGCAGTTTCAAGCACCGGCATGGCTCAGAGGTTGAATACTGGGCTCCCACGCAGAGGGCCCAGGTTCGAACCTCGTTTCATCCTGGATTTGTTTTCTTATTTCGTTTTTTTTTTCTTATTTCCAGCGATACTGGTTACGGACACCGGCGGCGGCGGCGGCGGCGGCGGCGGACAACTACGTCGCCAAAAATGGCCGGTGAAATGATCTCATAACAGCTTTCGCTGTAAAATGTAAAATAGCAATATTCTGTTGGTCACGCTTCATTTGTATCGTTATACGCACATAACACGAACAAAGAACTGCAGGTACATTGCTTGCTGTAGTATCAGGTGTACCGGTGCAAAAAAAAAGTGTATGCCCGATAAGAAGAAGGTTATTTGTTAATTAAAACTGCCCGTCATTTTCGTTCCCTCGTTTTTGCTGAAGCAGCGCTGGACTGTTGAACATAAGGTTATGAGGTTTGTAACGCATGGAAAGACGAGGCCGAAGGACGTGACGCGCACAGGAGCTATAAGCCTCATGATGCCCCGCCAACAAGCCCAAAACTCTACATACATTACTGAAGATGAGGGCAACAACAAAAGGTCCCCTCACCGTACTTGGTTCGACCCCAGCCGGCGACGACGCCCTCAGTACCGACGATGTCCTTTGTGGTGATGTGTGTCTCGGTGGCCTCCGGTATGCAGATGGGCGTGACCGGGTAGCCACCGCTCTGCAACGGCTTGCTCATTTTTAATATGGAAATGTCGTCACCGTGGACGATGTCCTTGAACAGCGGGTTCTGGTGGATGGCCGCCACCGCGATCAGGTGCTCTTGCTGCTCGCTCGGCAAGCGGTCGGGATCGATCTCGCTCAGTCCGAAACTAACGCGCAGGTCATGGGCCACCTTGCTGGAAAAAGAATGGAAAGGGAGATGCGGCATGCGAGGGAGAAAGGTAAGATATGTGTTTTATATGTTGGCCGTCGTTGTAACTAGGCTCTGCGGCCATCACGCATAGGGTAAAGAGTTGGAGAAGGAGGAAAATGAAAGACATGTTAAGGAGGCGTACGCTGTTACACTAAAGGTGAGAAAAATAAAAAAAGGTGGACTTCTACAACAAGTTTCTGCTAATTGCAGGAATACGTGAGGAATTGCGTCAAAGCATCGTAAAACATAAAGCGATGGCTCTCTTTAGAACGTAGGTTTTCTTTTCTTCTTTTCTTTTCTTTTTTCTCTTTTTTTGTATTTCGTCGCACGCCTAGCTATGATATGTAGTGAAGTGACGTGTAAGGAATGAACGTGAGCAACAGTTAGGAAGAGGCCGTGCAGAAATGGGGTCCACTGCAATGATTTTTTTCCCCCAGTTTTCCGAATGCCTGCCGTCTTTTGGCGCTGATATGTTAATGATAGTGACCTTGTCGGTACTGCGAACATCCTGTGATATTCTGTTTGTTTTATCTTGGATCGGTGTCATGAAAGATCACGTATGTCGAAGTCCTGTAGGTTTCTGTTTGAACACATCTATAAGTTGCATTGTCGACTACGCCTTTAAATAATATCGAACTTCTTGTTGTTTCGATAGCAGTCTTGTTGAAAGGCTTAGTTGAGCACGTTTTGCATGCTTTTCTACCCTATACGGATGCGCACGATATATTTTGCGTTTGTGGACGCTGCACGAATATGGGCCAGGTCTTTATTTTACTCCGAACTCGCAGACACGGCTACCTGTTGGCAACAAAATATATTTTGAGATATATTTAACGATGTATGGTGGAGATGGCATGTATGGTGTAGATGGTTGTCCTATCCGAAATCGCTTGCAAGAAGGGCTGCTTGCTGGGCTAGTTGGTGTGACATTACTTCTGCAAGAATCTAGTGCAAAAATTTACAGATACTCTAGATAAAAAAAAAAAAATTGCGTAGCTTGCACTAACTGGCGCAAGGCTGGGACACAGCAGAGCTGGTGGTCACCTAGCTGGTCCTGACCTGGCTAGGCTTTTACCCTCTCACCTCTCTCTTTCCCACCCTTGCTATACTGTAGTATACATAGCTATGCGTGCTCTCTATTTCGTTTTTTTTTTTTGTCTGCGTTTACTTCCATTTCTTTCTTTCTCCTCTATCTATTTCTTTCTCTTTCTCACTTCTTCTATTTTTTCTCTCTCTTTCTTCCCTTTCTTCTCTCTCTCTCTCTATTTCTCGCTTCCTCTTTCTTTCTATTTCATTCTCTATCTTTACTTGATTCTCTTTCTCTTTCTACCTTTCTTCATTTTCACTCTCTCTATTTCTCTCTTTCTTTCAGTGCTATGCTTTACTCTTTCCCCTCCTCCTTTCCCTCCTCCTCCTCACCCTCACTTCCCTTTCCCACCCCCTTGCTATACTATACTATACAAGGCTGTGCTATGCTCTGCTAGCGTGCCTGGATAGCCGAGTGGTTACGACGCTCGTCTTCGGATCGTGGGTACGCGGGTTCGAATCTCGCCTCGCAAAGAAATTCTTTTTTTTTTCGCCAGGAATTTCGCTCTTAAAAAACGTTCATGGGCTAGTTGGTGCATGGTCTGACGAAATTGGGGGCACAAAAGAACGAGGACAAGAATGGCACTAGTCCTGCCATTTCTTGTCGTCGTTCCTTTGTGCCTCCAATTTTTGTCAGCTTTCGCTCTTTCTTGTTATTCCTATCTCTTTGTTTCTCTCTCTTTTCTCTCTGTACTCGTTCTCTCGCCCATCAGAGTTATTGCATCCCACGCCAGACAAATCGGCGATGATGATAGTTTCCTTTCTACGACAAACGAAAACCCTCGAGCACAACAGCTCTGCTGTAAAACAAAACAGCGCTTGTCCTTGTCTCTTGTGTTTCTCTCTTGTGGATGTGTAATCTTTCTGCGCTAGGTTCTTGCAGCAATAATGCTTGCAGGAAGAAGGACTCGTATTTACATTTCACATACATTACGCAATTTCTCAAGAACGTGTTCCCGTTGAGAGCGATAGCGAATTGTTATCAAAGTCTGCTTGCGTTCATAGCCATCACAAAGGAAAATTGTAGAGAATTCTTGGTCAATTCGAGTACAGGTGTAAAAAAACATTGCGTTTCTCGAAATTTCACATTTGCCAGTGTCTTGAGTGTCACTTCATTGAATGTCTTGGTAAGCTGGAGCATGCTATGTAGTAGACCTTCCACGTATGGACGGCTGTGTTGGGTCTTATTCAGAAAAGAAGCAGCGGCACATTGACAATGTTATCATGGTCTTACTTGCGTGTGCAGTGACCGGCCGTCAGGACGAAGAGCCAGGATATGATGACACCACCGCAGTACGGTCGTTGTCCGTACCTCATCCAAACGCCAACCTGGTGATTTGAATGGCGGAGCAAGGACGTGTGACGCCAAGGGAGACGCAGCAGTTTAGCAAATAAAATGTTCAAGGAGATTTCGCGAGGAAATGGCACCGCTAGCTTCTTCCATATATGAACGTAAATGAAGATTAGTCGAGCCTTGCTGCGTGGTATACGACCCCACGTGCATGCACAACTCTCGAAATTGTTTTGCAGGCTTAGTAACAGTCTGTATGTTCTGTAAAGATTCCATGGTTATGTGTAGGGTACAAGCAAAATTTTCTGTTTTGGCTGACTTTCCTGCTTATTCTGCATCGCTTTCAGTTTCTATATCCACGTGCCCAAGTATTAGAATAAAAAAATACCAAAAGGCGCAGTATATCGAGTCATTGTGGTGACATTTTGTGCATAGGTTATTAATTTTGTGCCAGAGAGCGGCGCACTGATTTGGTGACCGAACACAAACAGCAAATATATCAGATTGAAGCCATTTTCTTCGCCAATTCTCATAAGTTTATGTATTCTACATGTGCTATTTGCAACGAAAGTTTTAAAGTTTGTCAAATGTAGGGTTATGGGGAGGTTTTGAAAATACTAATTATGCAACAGGCAGCAGCACCACAGCAGACAGGCAGCAAGGCGGCAGTTGCAGAAATACCTTTGAAAAATCATCTGCTAGACGTAATAGACTGGTATATTGCTGGCGTGATTAGGAGTGCCGCCACTCGCGTTGCAGGCGTCACAACTCAATTGTCAACGAGAAGAAACCGTCAGTGTTTGCGCATTCATCTCACTTCAGGTGTACTCACCACGTCGTAGTTCAAGTTAGGTATACGACGAAAGCGATAGGCTTACTCAACTATCTTTGCTTAATAAAGCATCAAGACTACATAACGCGAACTGCGGTGGCTAGTAGATTGCAAAGTCACTCACTGTCCAGGGATAACGCTCCAACGTCGTGACTTTGCCTCCGACAATTCTCCGCATTCGTTCGTTGGGTACACCACAGCGCTTGGTAACGTAAGTGCGCATGTAAGTGTTCGTAAACTGCTTCTTCAGGCCAATATGCTTTTTCTTCGGTTTTTTTACTGTTTCTGAGCTCGGTTTAAAGGTAGAGTGCGTGTCCAAACCCACGGTGCCTTGTCCGGAAGTTGCGTTTCCATTCAAGATGGGAACAACTTCAATGACAACGCTGTCTCCGCCTTCCACAGCTGGGCTGCCCTGTGGTGCCACGACGGCTTCTTGCACAATATCGCCGAGGTTATGCGGTGGCGGTGTAGTAGACGCCGCTGGCTTCGGATTCGTCACCACGATGACGTCGACGATCACGCCTCCTTCAGTGGTAGTCGTCGAAGTGGTCGCATTGTCGCTGACCGCCTTGGTAACATGTGTGCTTGGGCTTCGAGTGGTACTCGTCGTGGTGGTCAGCCCGCCGCCGACCGCCGCGGTAACCTGGACGCTCGGGCGTTCAGTGGTGCTTCCCACGGTAGTCGCTTCACTGCTTACTGGTTTGGTCACGGGCACGCTTGGGCGTTCAGTTGTGCTCTTCGCAGTGGTCACGTTTCCGCCAGCCGCTTCAGTCACGGAGACGCTTGGGCTTTTGGTGGTGCTCGTTGTGGTGGCCACCTGAACACTTGGGCGCTCAGTTGTGCTCTTCATTGTGGTCACCTGGTTACTTGGTTGTTTAGTGGTGCCTTTTGTAGTTGACAAGTTGCTGCTGGTTGTCTCGGTCACTGGTACGCTTGGGTGATGAGTGGTGCTTTTCTTCGTAGCAGCCTGGGCGCTGGGGAATTGAGTAGTACTCTTCATAGTTGTCAGTTGCAAACTCGGACGTACGGTGCTAGTGTGCGCGGTGGTCACCTGAGTAGTGACCGCATCGGTCGCCGTGACACTCGGACTCTCAGTGGTGGTCGTCGTGGTGTTCACCTCGCTAAAAGGTGTCTTCGTCGCTTGGACAATTGGGCGACCAGTCGTGCTCCTCATGGTTGTCACCTGGGTGCTCGGAAGCTTAGTGATGCTTTGCATGGTTATCACTTGAGTGACTGGGCGCGCAGTAGTGCTCTTTAAGGTGGTCACCTGCACGACAGGTCGTTTAGTGGTGCTTTTTGTGGTAGTCTTGAGAACGTCAGGGTGTTTGGTTGGGTTATTTGTGGTCGCCTGAACGACTGGGGGTTCAGTTGTGCTCTTCGCAGTCGTCACAGCACCACTTTCCGCCTTGGTCACCGAGGTGCTTGGGCTTTCCGTGGTGATCTTTGTTATCTCATCACCCCTGACTGACTTTGTCACCTGGACTGTGGGACGACCGGTTGTGGTTCTCGTGGTTGTAACCTGGGTGCTCGGGAGCTTAGTTGTACTCTGCACGATGGTCACTTGAGTGACTGGGCGTGCAGTGGTGGTCGCCAGAACTACTGGGTGTTTGGTAGGTGTTCTTTGCAGTCATCGCACCGACTGCGTGGTTTGACGTGTTCTTCGTAGTGGCTACAGCACCACCTACCGCCTTGGTAATTGGGTCATTTGGCATTCTAATTGTGCTCAACACGGTGGTTGCGGGACTTTGTGTAGTGGTCAGATCGTCGCCGGTCGTTGCGTCCTTGTTACCCGTAACGGTGGTCGTTTCTGTTAAAAGAAAGAAGAATGTTATATGCGAGTGATCTACGCCCTGTCGAAAGCGCCGCAGTACACCCAACAGACTTACGAATGATAGACATGGGCGTACGCAGGGTTCTCTATTAGGGAAAGGGAAAGAACCCCTAATTCCTCACCCCAGTGCAGGGTAGCAAACCGGTTACAAGAACCACGTTGACCTCCATACTTTTCCTTAAAACTGCATGGTATATAGCGTGTTCGCAATGTTCTTGAATCACCCACTGAGAAATGGAGTTGTATCAGTGAAAAGCAGTCAAAGGCAGAGTTCATTCATGCGTCTTCCTTATTTGTTATTACAATTCAGCTGTTTTGGTGACGATACACGCACGTCCCCCTCATGCATCTGGTAAATTGAAACCTTTGATATTTACTCACAAAATTTCGGTATATCTTGAATAGATTGAATTGATTTGCCCTAAGATGATGTGTGGTATGTACTGGCGCTTGGCAGAATATCTTTCTGCCGCTAAAATTGGACATGAGGCTGCAAATGGAACCTAGAGCCGTGTAAATTAGTGGATACGCAAAAAAAGATATGATAAGGCTTTAAGCACACTATCTGACTGCTTTATAAACGTCAGTGGAAAAAAAATGAAGATTTTCCACTCGGGATTGTTAAAGTAAATGTACCGTACCTTCGGGTTGAGCGTTCATTAACGGACGACGCGTTCAGTATGTGTTTTCAATGTTTCCATATCATTGTTCGGAAACAAAGTGGCATCTATGTTAAATACTGAAGCTTAATTAGCCGCGCTGCGTTGCCCAAGTGCGTACGTTATCGGCAACATGAATGAAGCACAGTACGGCCTCTCTAGCCCTATTATAAATGGCGTAATTACATGACGACGTTTTTGAAAAGATGTAATCAGTTGTTTTTGACCTGTGTTTTATCACATTTGTATTTGTTCCGTGGGAGTGCAAGAGAGAATGTTTAATGTTGCTGCGGTGGGGCAGTGGTTACGGTGCTCGGCTGCTAACCCGAAAGGATGCCGGCTCAATACCGGTCGCAGCGTTTGCATTTCAATGGAGGAAAAATGCTAGAAGCCCGTGCACTGTGCGATGGTCAGTGCACGTTAAAAAATCCCAGGTGGTCGAAATTATTCGGAGCACCCTACTACGGCATGCCGCATAATCATATCGTAGATTTGTCATGTAAAAATTTCAGGAATTATTCATATGAATACTTCCTGGCGTTTTCTACGTTGTCTATGTAGAACAGGCTTAAGCTCAGAAGCAAGACGCAGTCAAGCACGTGCGATAATTTTCAATTAATACAGCGATGATAATCGCACTCTACAATAAAGTGCTCTGACCAGAGATATGTAATTTTTCCCCTTTTGACAACCTATACACGAATACTAATCAAATCGCACACTACGATACAATTAAAAATAGCAATTCTTATCTGTCTTTTGAAGAGACGTTTTCTTTCAGCAGAGGGGTCTCTTTATGAAGGGAGAAGAACTAACCGTGTGGGGAAATCTACCTTTTATATTTTCCTGTGCTGCCCTCTACCGTTTTGGTAGGGGCCAGGACAACCGGTATTGCCAGAACGAAAGACTTCGAAATGAAGAGACGTTTCGCGGCTTTTCAGTTAGTGGAAGGGCGCATGCGCAGTGGCATCATGAACAGGTGGATTGGCAGCGTGAGACTGCGAGCCTAAAAATGAGGTCACCTCACTTTCTCCTGTGAATGTCCTTTAGAAGACGCCTACTATAGGACGACTTGTTTACGTCTACTGAAAAAGAAAGACGACTACTGAAAATAAATTCCTGGCGCGTGTCCTCAAGACGTCATCTAGAAATCGATTGCAGGACGTTTTTGAAAAGCGATTGCGGTATGTCTTGCAGACGTCTTCAGAGCGACGTCTGACTGACATAAAGGGAATGACGTTTTCTGGAAGAAGTCTTCATAGAACGTCTGGAAGCCGTCTTCTAGTAAACGTCTGCTGGACAATAGTTAGTAGGTGTCCCGCGGACGTTTTCCGCAATGTTCCCCAAAAGAAGGTTTAGATACATTTCTCAGCGAAAACCTTTTCTAGTTGCCTTTCCTAGAAGACAATTTAGAAACGTATTTTAGAAACGCCTTCAACAGAGCATCCTGTAATAAAGTCTTTAGAAAACATTTTTATAAGTCTTCTAAGCGCCTTATAAAAACGTCTGAGAAACGTTTTCTCCTCATTTTCTTTTTAATCAGGCGCCAGCAGTTTAGGCATGCATCCTTTAGTGCACCACCTAAATGAATTTCTTCAAATCACGTCGTGCGGCCGCTTGCTTACCGAAAGCGCCAAGCGAGCATTTTCTTCGTTCATATGTCTCTACCTACATGCATTCTTCGCAGCACATTTCCTCTACAATGCGTATTGTATTCTGTGACGAAGGCTGGTGGCTGGTTTGGGTAGTATTTTTGTAGCAAAAACTCATTCTGAAGTTTTTTTCTTTTTTTTTTACTGTGCGAGTTATACATCACCGAGAGAATGGGTTGAATCATGCGTCATTGCCGCCTGTGTAACAAAGGCCAGTGTATAGTTTGCCAAAAATGAAACCAGATTACTGCCACGGTCGTAGAGTCACATTGTCTTCCCGATCGACGGTGCAGTGATTGCCGTGGTTCGGGTTGCGCTACGAAATGCAACGCGTGTTGAACTGTTTACACTATAGGATGCCTCATCGTTGGGTCGCGTGACAACGCGACCCTGCTGTAACCTGACGCTGCTGAGACCCCTGTTGTATTACTGTGGCTGGTGGTGCGGTTGTAGAAAACGGGCTAATTTGGTTCAATCTCACTGCTCCATCATCAAACCACAATGTTCGCTTGCCTCACTGAATACTCCCATGAAGAAAAGTTTTGTTACTTGCGCAACTAACAATGTAGATAAGTACACCCACCCTAGTAGTGGATTTAATATAACGAAAAAGTTAAATATCGGCCTCGTAATGAAGTGAAGCAACCTCTCGTTCGCCTTATTGCAAAGCAAATGTTGCGCAGATGAAACCACTCTAAGCACGTGCGCAGATGCTTCTTGTTGCGAAAAGGTTTTTGTCAATACTTCGGGAAGATATTGCTCTCGCACTTCGATAAAGGTGTGGCTGGCAGTGTCTTATACTGGTCAGACACGTGCGTCATACAAAAATTGCGTCGAAGTTACCAAACGTTAGAAAGCGGCGTCGGCATTCAAATTCATGCGGTGTATCACCGGCAAATTGTTCTTTTCCGTAAGCACCTTAGTGTTTTCACTTCTTTTCTAGTTATGATTTTTCTCAGGCTTTTCGAATAGAAATTCCCATCTCAAAGACGGCACTGTTGTTTATATATCTTATTGGGGTCGTGGCTTTCGTAGTTAGGCGTCCGCAAAAAAGGACTATGTTTCAGCGTTTATTTTGAGTTCAAAGTCAGTGTGAGAGTTTGTTGTAAATATCCGATTTATATCGACAAAGGGAAGGGCATTAACACTATGTGCTGACGCTGTCTTTCCATCTCGTAAACTTAACCTATGAATAAACACGGTGCAATAAGGTATTACCGTTGTGTCTTTTCGTTTTACTAGTCATCGCTGCGTTTGCTGAACTCGTGTTGCGAACGATCAAGTCGCTACTCACTGTCTCATAGGTATAGTATTAAAAAGCAAGGTAAACAGCCAACTCTCTCAAATTCAACACCTCACTGTGCGTGCGTATCATATGTGTGACTTTTTTGTGTACAGCGCGCACGTCTAAGTTCGTCCCTTCAAAAAATGATGCTGATTTATTATTATTTTCTTCCTGAAAACTTGCCATCAGGTTTCGTATGTTGTTGACACTCGTTTTAACCACAGGAATGAGGAACACTCTCCTCCACATTAGACCAGCAAGATCATTTACCACTGAGAAAGTAATTTTCGGCGTACACGGATATCGCGAGCAAGCCTAAAGGGGCTGCTACATCTAAACGACACAGGACTGCGCGTCAAGCACTGATAGCAACAGTGCGTTACTAAACGATGAATTAAAGGGGCACCTAAGAGAAAAATCACTGCACTTACAGTATTAAAATACATTTTCCACAATAACAAAACAAAACACCGTTCTTTTAACGAGAAGACGCTTTCTAAGAGAGAATACGCGCGAAACGAAAATACAACTGACGACGCCGCCTGAAAAGTTTTCACTGCGTCTGCTAGGGCCTACATGATTCTTTATCGGTGAAAACGATTTGAATTATGATCTCAGGGAGCCGGAGCTATAAGATAATACGTTAATGTTTTAAAGAAAACCAACCGACATTGAAGCCAAGGAAGATGTAGGGAACGTTATATTTGTAGTCTCTTGACTGTATTGTAGTATCTTAATGCAATAAACGGGGCGCACTAACAAGCAAGGACAAATGAAGAAATAACGACGACACAGGTGCACTTCTTACCCCTGTGTCTCTATTTGTTAGTTCGCCCCATTTTTTGGATTAAGACTAACAAATACCAACTAGCACAAATGGCTGTTTTGCTACAATGCATTGTAGTAATTATGATATAAATGTGAACAAATTGAAGTGGACGAAAAGGCAACAAAGGAAAACGAGCCCTAATTTTCCATTCTTTCGTTCATAACACGTTACGGGAAATTTTATTGAGCGAATTTGGCCAAACACGAAAAAAAAAAGCAAATGAAATCTGTGGCGTCACACTTTCATTCAGGTGCCGCGATAAACACAAAATTAAAACTCTGACCTTCATTTTAATTTCTGCTAATGAATTTATGATGGAGAAATCGATGACAATGTAGTTCGCAAAGAATAACTTATCACTTTAAATTTATTTAATGTTTTCTTTTAGCGTACTTTTAACAGACCTGGTAGTGGTGCCAGGGAACACCGCCTATTTTACTTGCATATTATTAACACGAAAGTGTTTTATGCCGGGGTCCACCAAGTACATCCGTCACGGATATGACGTTGGTAAAATGGACGCCAACGGGTGAGAAAGAAAAAAACCAAAGAAAAGATACCCCGCTGGGAACCGAACCCACGAAGTTGCGGCCGCGACGGCAAGCGCCCGACGCCCTACCGAGTACGCTAACTCGGGAGATGCTAGGCACGGCGCGAACGCGCCTTATATCTTTCACACATTCTCTTTCGCGGCGGGCGGAGTGGGGCGGTGCCGCCGTCTGTGAGGTGTGACAAGAAGTAATGCTTCACGGTCGACACTTACTAGCGCTTCCTCCGAGATTGCACGCGATATCGGAGGTAATGGTTAAAGCGTCTCGATACCAGAGAGGTAGACTGGCCGCGCTGGCGTCGCCGAGGCACCCTTGACGTAGAGTCACTGTATATGCTACCTTTAGTAAAGGTAGCATATACAGTAACTCTACCTTGACGCAGCTACGTTCTTTCCCTTTGGCTTCGTGTTAGTGTGCGTCGGCTCATCGGAGCAGTGCAGTTTCCACGTGCACCAACGGGATTTCTCCGCGGCCGACTGCTTCAATTGCGAGAGCACCGACTAACAAAACTGCTGCAATATGCGTTGCAGGAAGGACGCGATTTCGACGGGTGAATGTCGTGCCTTGGTGGAGCGAGAGCCGCGCCTGCGAGACAGAGGCCAGCGGGACGCACGCGTTTGCGGCTCAGGCTACGAACCTCTACCTCCCGTGTTGCTGAAGCGCAGTGTGTGTTATGTATGCATGAGCACAGGCGTCGGCTACCCATTACTAGAAAACGCACACCGTGCCGTTTCTCTCCTTAATTGACGACGCTTTGAAGAAGCGCATACCGGGTACCAGTGTTGATTATGAGCTTGTTGATATCATCCTTACGCGGAATTCACGATTCGCTGTGTCCAAATATATGTTCACACGGTCAGCTACCACAACGGTTTAATAATGATCATGGGCGTTAGTCGTCGCGATAGAGACATGCTGTCAACATGGGTGCATCCACGTCAAACGGTGCTATAGCTGCCAAACACGAATAGGCATTGTACAAGCTCTCGTATATCACTACACAATAAGCACTACTTCTGTGAAGACACGTTTAACTTTCGTGTTATACCGATTCCTATGACGGAGGGATCAGCCATGTTTTTTTTTTGTTCCGTCATTCTCCTTTCTCGTTCCCCATTAGAGGGCTGCCAACCGACATAGCCTCCGTTTAATCTAAATTTTTCTTATTTTATCTTTCGTTTTCTTGCTAACTTTTGCATCCTAAAACTTGACGTTGCGTTCTCGATTGGCGATACCAGTGAAACAATTTGGTCTCACTAATTTAATCTAATTCAGCCTATCATAATCTAAAACACCTTGTCTCAAAATTTATTTCTCTGTGATTCATAACATTGTATGCCTTGTCTCTACGTAGAGTTTGAAATGTCAGAAAATAAGCAACATTTACGGGACAATATGATCTTATCTACGGAAAGGTGTTCATTGTTCGCAGACACGTCTCTTCGAGCCTGACGTTGCAATGTCTTTGACGTTTTCTAACACATCATTTTTGTGTATTTTCATGGTGTGCAGAAGGGTGTTTTATGCCTTTTTACGAGCAGATTTAAAAAAGAAAAAAACCCAGTGTTAGACAACCTCCGCGCAAGGAGGATAAGTTCATCGTTTTTTTTATTTCTTTATGACGCAGACGCACGAGGTTAGCATGTCTTTGG
Source organism: Rhipicephalus sanguineus (assembly GCF_013339695.2). Lineage (NCBI taxonomy): Eukaryota > Metazoa > Arthropoda > Arachnida > Ixodida > Ixodidae > Rhipicephalus > Rhipicephalus sanguineus. The sequence goes on along the minus strand of NC_051178.1, from coordinate 205,848,438 downwards.
CTCTATACCGCCACGTCTCATACGAGGTTAAGGTGAGAGTGGGGGCAGAGCAAAAAAAAAAGAAATACAAATAAACGAGGGGAAAATGGGCTACGTATACTTTACGGAACGTGCTCAGGGAGGAAGTGTTTGTGCGCGAAATATGTCAGTTATTTCGCTGAGTCTGACCGAAAGAAAAGAAAATATGCTTACCAGCTTGCAACGCAGGATATACGATCTGCAAACGAAGGACGAAAGGTGGTTTCAGTGAAACACCAACAAGTTGCGAAACAAACTTTAATACGTCGACCTTACAGAGAAGCCACGAATACGGGAGTGAGATGGTGGGAAAATTAAAGTCCAAGCGCCTCGATACGACATATTATAAGTTGCAAATCACTGAAGACAGCCAGGCGTGAAGGGCCAACCGAAGCAGGGTAACATCTGCGACTTGAAGGCTTCACAAAATTCGTCCGCTGTATATTTTAGTCGTCGACCAGCAACAGAATTCAGCAAGATCATTTTACGAGACCGGCGCTGTCACACTGCATAAGTTGTAGTTTGAAGTTTTAATTTAACCCGACACCTGGAGTAGCAAGCCAGGCGATAAACCAGACTAACATAACCGGGAATGTCATTAAAGGTTGCTATCTCTCTCTCTCATACTTTTGTTTACGAAAATAATAAAATTTTTGTTGTGTCGAGTGCAAACCTACTTATCTTCCGATTTACTATACCCAAAGTTCGCCTGGTACATGCCTTTAACATATGATGAAAACAGGAAAGAAAAGCTTATCATGACTAATAAACACTCTGAACTGCTGCTGCACGGCGCACGGAGCATGTATAGGGCATGCGTGTACCTAAATGCAGCGGGGATATAGCAGGTTTTAGGCCAATGCACTCGGATGCGGAAATGCACATGTCTGAGTCCAGTCGCTCGAGTGCTGAAGCTGCGACTCCTTGTGGTCGGAAAGCAGTAGGTCAGGCATTACTGCCGGTATTACCTTATAGATGTATAGAACCATGATACGACGAGAAACTTGGGCCTAATCATTCGGTTTATCTCTGAGCATTGTCGACGGAAGAAAAGTCCGATCAAGCGCACTTGGTATAGATATATGAAGAAGGAAAGCGAAAACTATTCTAATATAATGTCTGCGAGCGAAATGCGCGACCAGAATAATGTGAGAGGACTATTTGTTTTATTTAAAAAAATAAAATGTGATAGCATTATTTGCAACTACCAACAGGATTAGTCAGATATTACGCACAAGAAATTTGCGTAAGACGTTATCTCCTTGTGTTCGTCGGATTGTCCTGCTTCAGGGGCGTAGCCAAGGGGGGGTTGGGGGGGTTCAACCCCCCCCCCTCCGAAACTTTTCAATTTTGCTTGCTTATATATACACGCACACATACAAATGCACGCATGAACATACGTAAAGCATGTATGACCCCCCCCCCCCCCCCCCAAAAAAAAAAAAAATTCTGGCTACGCCCCTGTCCTGCTTGTTTACGTATTGATTTGAGTGAGTGACGTTATTTTGATTAAAAGCCAGATATGTATGCGCTGTCTTGTGTGTGTGCTCCGGATTTCTGAAGCCCCTTCTGTTGTTAGGAAAATAATGCAGTTCATACTGAAATATTGGCAGCGCAAACTAACGGGACACAGAAGGGGAACACAAACAAGCGCAGACTGAAACTTGGATTTATTCAAAGTGGTCAGGCATGCAGCAAAGTCGTGCGTTTGCTTTGTTTGCTTATACATAACTCCACTTTCTTTTGGTTTCCCGACTAAAATGTGCGTATGAATTAGCATTATAATTGAATAATAGGAATTACCAAATTTGGGCAGTAAACCAGCTGACAAACACCTACTTGTCAAAGGACAGTGGAGTTTATGGAGTCAGAGCAAGTGGAGGGGTCGACACATTTTAATAACGAATCATTATAACTACGGAGGCCATGCGGACTTGCTACTAACACATCTTGAGTAGGTTTTCTCTTTGGCGTGAATAGAGGACAGGACAAGAAGGCCCACATGTGTGCGCCTTCTTGTCCTGCTCTTTATTCGCGCTAAAGAAAGAAGCCTATTCATAATACGGTTGAGAAAATTGTTATTGATTGCGCGGGCGTTCAGACATAAGCGTGCAGATGCCTCATTTAGAACATGAACAGCAATTAAAGTTTCACATGTAAGCTTCACTCATCTTTAGATGGTGGGGCTGCATTCTAAATAAGCTACGTGTGGCTGCTTACAGAAGACTGATCTGCTCAACATAGGAATCTTCGTATCTGTAAATAACTTAACTATGCAGGTGCGTTGACAGAAAACATGTCTCAAGAAATGCAACTTGGATAGGTCATTTACATATCTTGAAACGCAAACTGTATATTAAAGTGAGAACATGACGTACGGCCGATTGCTTGAGACTGCTATGTGGCACTTTCACGTAGCCATGAAGCTGCAAGATTTTTTCTTGCTTATATAAAACTACGTGCCTGTGTCCCAATGGTGCATGTGTCAGATACACTATCCAATGCGGAGACAGAGACATGTCCCTTATTCTTATTCAGCTTTCAATATGTTTTTTTAATGTAATTTTCCCTTGTTTTGCCCTACACAAAAATATATATCGTAGGTAACACGAATAGCTCGTTAATCTTAGTTTTTGCTTGAAATAGGACTAGATAGCAGAAAGGCCATTCCTAACTGATCGCTAGTTGATTCACAATTGCATTGTAACGTATAAAAAATGCTGATAACTGTTAAATAAAATAAGCAGGAATTATCGTTTGGCTTGAGAATATCATGCCAGCTGTTTGGGCACCATTTAAGGCCTCGATGTTTAACAAACGGAAGCTTTCAGGCTCTCTAGGTGACGAAAGGCACAACTTGTGAGGTTATTTTTTCGTAGTGCACTAACGCATACGCAAAGAACAGTGTTTGTTCAGGAGAGACACGACTGGCGGTGGCGATTCGAAAGGTTTCCCACTTTTAAACAAGTAACAGTTGCAGACATTTAGTCCAAGCGCACGCGAAAGATCAAGCAATCCCGCTCTTGCAATAGAACATACTCGGTGACCTTTTGCTGGACCGCGCTTTTTTGGTGCACTTTCGTGCCTTTTATGGCCATAGCCTGATCCCATACCGATAGCCTAATGAGAAGGACTGTTCTATAGCAGCTGGGATGGTTCTTCGGCACACGTGTCTACTTTGATGTTCATCGTGGTGAAAAAGACATATGACGTGACAGACGCAGTCAGTAACACGAGCTGAAAACACACGCAAGCAATCACGTTCATTTATGGATTCATGTGATACAGATGAGGTCAGTATATCGAAAAAAAAAAAATTCCTGCGTTTCGCGTGTTACGCTAAGTAGCCGACCTGAGAGTCATAAGCAATACCGCTAACCAACTTCTACTCATGAAGAGATGACAGAGCACTCGCGGCACCGTACGGAATCTCGAAGAAACACCACTCACAGAAGCCGCGTTGGTAGTCTCGATGAGGATCAGAATCCATGCCAGTCGGTGGAGAAGCGGCAGCTGGTGCCGGACGGGCCGTGTGCCCGCTGTCATAGCCTGCCGGCGCTGGTTCGAGGTGTCCGGCGGAGAGCGGCCGCCATGATGGCAGACGACGTCGCCGCTAAGGCAGCCACAGCGCGTTGCTCGTCAAGTCGTGGCGACCGCGGCGGCCTTTGGCGTTGAACTCTCGCCTGACGTCAGGCTCGGGAAAAGGCCTGCTCATGTTACAGCTGCGCAAGGGAGGAGCGAGCTCTCGTGCCCTCAACATTGGCCGCGATGGGGCGGCAGCTGCGAGCTCGCGTCGGGGAGTCTCAGGCGCCGCCGAGCCACGGGTCCGTGTCGCCTGATAGATGGCCGCATTGTTCGCGCCCTATACCGTTCGCCTTGTTTTCGTGGAAAAAAATTATGAAGAAAGCGAACGTCGAATCGCACGAGAGCGGAGATCGGCGGCGGTTTGTCAAGACGGCCGGCGGCTGCGCGCACGTCGCTTTCTCGAGAGGTAGTGCCATCTTGGAGTACAGCGCGCTGCATCGCTCAAGATCAAGGCTGATGCTCTGGCTTGACTTCTAGTACTGTAGTGTGGATAGAGCATATTCAGTGATGCCCTTACTTTAGAACAGAAGACTGACAAAGAAGCATGGTGCCTCACTTTGACGACCGCTCTTCCTTCGTCGACGTCGCCATGTTTCTGTCGACGGTCGTCAGTGGACACGTGAAGTTTTCGAAGTAGCGGTTTCGGGATTTGTACCCTTGCGTAAGTTTCTTTCATCACGTCACAATCGAAGTTCGTTGTATTGTCATAAGTAAGGAAAAGAAGTTATAGATCGCAACGCTTTGTGAAAGGACGATTGTTTTCACCTCGCAACATTTCAGAAGTATTCAAGGTGAATGCTGCTAATAGGAGCGCATAGTAGAGCTGTGATGTTGGCGGAGTGGCGCAGTGCTGCGCTGGCGTATGTATTACGTTCCCCCGATGGCTGCGTCGCTCGTGTCTCTCAAACTTTCTGCTAGGTAAGAAATATTGAATAACTTGCATTATTCATCTAGTGTTACATATTCGTATTTTTGTACATCAGTCAGTATCAAATAAACATGGCTTACAGAAACAATTATGTTGTTGCGTGAAGACTTTTTCACTTCAGAAAACCGGCCGATATCGCGCTTCACATTCGTAGTGGAGGAGTGTACACTCGGCGCCAGCAGTTTGAAGACCATTAGGTCTGAGAAAACTTTGAATTTCACAGCAATTTGTGACTGTATTCGGTTCAACTGCACAGTACATGCTTTAAAACACGCCGGAAACCTAAATTCAAGTCTGCTTGCCGAAGCAGAGGGATTGTATAGCTTTTTCTTGTGTTTCGTGTATCATAAACCTTTGACGCTGGCTGTACGTCCTAGTTGCACACATACCTGTACCAGTGGTATTGTACCTAAGATTGTATCCACGTGCGCGTTCATGATTCTTAATACATTAACTGAAAGTTTGTGCGGCACAATTTACAGTGAAGTGGAGCATTTCTTCGAAGTATGTGGTACTTTCCTTCAAGTTTTTTTTTTTTTTTTTGCGAGGTTTACTCTGCGCTGATTGGCTTAATTTGTGCTTGTGCACTTGAAGCTTTTCAAAGAGTCCTGGGTGGCGGTAAATGTAGTTCACACGAATTTAAACTGTTTATCCGAAGTGACACGTTACGTGAAAGTCAATCCTAAAATATATGACAAGACAACGGCGGTATTCCACGAAACACTAAGGCGAACCCCACTCCTGTTATGGCGCTCTGTGCTCATGGCGAATGGGATGATTATTTCACTTGGTGCGAGAATAGCGACATAAATGACCTGCCACGATAACTGCGGCTATGCCGTTGCGGCTGGTGAGCACGAGGTAGTGGGTTCGACCCAGCCGTGGGGGCCGCCTTCCGACGGATCGATGTGGAACGTAACAAAACAAAAATAGTTGCAGCATATTCAACGCACCTTGTTGAAAGTTAGCTACACCAAAGCTGCTTGGCGTTTTCGTCTTTCGCGCAATACTCAGATGCGCAAAACGCGATGCGCCTTTCTGGACCACCAACTTTCTGTAATGAGTTTTAAGGTCCACAACACCGAAGATCACTTATGAAAAACTTGGCATCATTGATGCAGCGCTAAAACACGACGACGTAAAAAACAGAGTGCAGAGGACGAGCACAGGACGAGCGTTTTTTACGTCTTCGTGTTTTAGCGCTGCAACAATTATGCAAGTATTCCAACTAGCCCAACTTTCTATTCTACTTCTGAAAAACTCATCTCAGAGGCGTTCCTTAGCTAAGCTATAACCGGAAGTGAAGCAGAAACCAAAAGTTAATTAGGGGATTGCAAGTGTAAGACCGGAAGTCTCTCGTGTGAGCAGCGGCCGGCTGACGACAGCAGCACGAACAGCGAAACCCGGAAATGTCAAAAATGAAAGCTTCGATTTAAAGCACGAGATAGTGCATATTGTAAAAACAGTGTTTTTCAAGCGATGCTTGCATTTACTCATCTGTGAAGCTGGTGGTGGTCCAAAAGGACACATGGTCCCTTTGCAATTGCCTAAAACGAGTAGAAGCGAAATCCATCTTCATATTTTCCTTCTCCGCCGATTGTATTGATCCCGCCGTAAAGCTTTCGGTACCCAACATGGCTTTGCGCTGCCTCCGGGATCGGAGGAATTGGAAGCTTTCTGCGCCTCACATTATTTTGCAGTGACTCCGGAATTGGCCCTCCTTTGACCAAGCGACGATGTTGTGCGATGACGTCATCATGTGACGTCACGCGTTGGGACGTCACAATGAAGCCACAAATTTTGGCAACCTTTCACGTCTTGGCGACGTCGCATGATGACGTCATCGCGTGATGACGATATTTTTTATCACTCGTGTTGACGCCACCGATGCCGATGCCGACGGCCATTTTTGGCGTTTGATGAGGCATCTAAGGCTTGTGCCTTAAAAAACCCACCACCACGGAAAAAAACACCTGACGCACTCACCCAAAAACCCTCCTCACTGACAGCTGGCGCGCACCAAAGAAATAATAATTAAAATTTTTGTTTCTGGAGCAGGCGTTTGAATCTAGGTCACCCCGGTCCGAAAGCGAATGCCCTGACCACTAGGCCACGCGCCCATGATTGACCAATGTGAGTTGAACTGAAGCATACGAATGCTTTTTACCAACGTTGCAAAACAGAAAAAACAATTGGGAAGAGGAACAATTGCTATGGGCGCTTGGTTGAAATAATTCATGTCGGCGGACTAAAGGCGATCTGCCAGACAACGCGTAAGACCAGGAATTGCACATCTCATAAAAATTCCGACTTCGAGGGAAGGAAGGAAAGACTTCATTTGGGAGCGAGCGTGGACCCTTTACGAGCTCTGGGCCACCGCATGGACATCACATTGCGCGTATGTGTCCAGACCACGCAGGGCCAGGGTACTGGCCAGGGGCGTAGCCAGGGGGTGGGGGGTTGGGGGTTCACCCCCCCCCTCCCCCCCCGAAATTTTTCAGTTTTGCTTGCGTATATATACACGCGCACATACAAACGCACGCACGAACGTACATAAAGTATGGTTGAAACCCCCCCCCCCCCCCGAAAAAAATTTCTGGCTATGCCCCTGGTACTGGCACCCCGTTTCACAAAACGAAGCTGTGTGTCCAGATCCTGCGACGCAAGGAGGGCCTCCCATGCTCCGATGGTGGGCTGCCCCTGCGGGGGAGGGTCGGCCGGGCAGCCAAAGAGACTGTGGTCTAAAGTGGCGGGCGACTCTCCACAGAGAGTGGTATAGGACTTGAATGGTGAGAAGAGTTCGTGTCTGGAGTCGCCTCCAGATGATTTGTTGCAAATTGAGTTGAATTGAACTATGGTACTAGGAGCACGTCTAGAATGTTGCTTGGAGATACTATGGCGGGGTTTCGCCGTGGTCGGTCATCGGTTGACAGCGTCGTCGACCTGATCACCCATGTACAACACGAAAAAGGCCGTAAGCGTCTCTGCGCTTCTTTATTCTTTCATATTATAGGGGCGTGTGACAACGTCCACTTTCGGAGAGGTAGGAGTGGGTGGTCGGATGTTCCAGTGGCTACGCAGTTATCTCTGCGAGCGTTCGTTTTTCGTGAGCAGCGAGGACGGCGACACTTCGCTACATTACAGCTACTGTGGCGTTCCCCACGGTGGCGTACTTAACCTTGTATTATTCAACCAGAAGCTAATTGCTCTCCATATGCACCTGCGAAGCACTGTCGGACTGCTGCGCCTATGCAGCGCAATATTGCGCAACCTATGGTGCACCGTCAGACTGTCAATGTATGTGGATGACATCTGCCTTTGGACGTCAGTGGTAACACCTCTACAGCTGCGAGCGCGAATTCAGAGAGCTGCCACTCAAGCTGCTATTTACCTCCGTAATAGAGGTCTGGACATTTCTTCTGAGAAATGTGCACTTGTGGCATTTACACGCAAACCAATGGAGAGCTACAGCCTAATGATAAACGGCCAAACAATATCTTAAATTCGATCATACAAGTTCCTAGGTGTTAATTGACAGAGACGTCCCATGGAGCCCTCGTGTATCATACATGAAGAGGCGGTTGACAGGCATCTGTCATTTGTTCAAGTTATTCGCTGGAAATACATAGGGAATGTCCATAACTGCTATGTTGCAACTATACAGGGCTCTTTTTCTCGGATTCCTACAGTACAGCCTGCCTGAATTAACCAACGCAAGCACAACAAGCCTACGGACGCTACAAAATGTTGAGGCCCAAGCACTCCGGATTTTGCCTCAGAGTGCATCAACAGGGGCGACAACAGGGTCCCATCGCAAGGGACCACCTCATCAAGACCCACATTGAGGTTGAAGTGCTGAGGACCAACATAAGACATCTAGCTCGAACTCCCCGCCATCACCTAGCCTATCTACGAGCGGACCGACCACGGACATCTTACATCCAAACAGTGACCGCGCATGGTGAATCAATACCAACTTCCTTCACTTCTGCCGCAAGACCTCTGACTCCTCCATGGTGCCTCACACAACCAAATATCAAGCTTACAAAACCTGGCGTCCAGAAAAAAAAAACGGATTTGTCGTCACTGGCACTTAAACAGCTCACTTTACTTCTATCGTACGAGAAGCACCAAGATTCGATACATATATACACTGACGGATACGCCCTGCCGAACAGCTCAACCGGAGCAGTCGCGATACCAAGGTTGGTTACGATGATTAAATTCAAGACATCTCACGCAAAAACATCGACGGCAGAAGAAATGGCAGCCCTTCGTCCCGCGTTACAATTCTTCATTGACCAACCACACAAGTGGACTATTTTCTGAAACTTTAAGGCAACACTGCTGTCCCTTTGTCAGCCTCACGCCGCGGACCGCACGAACAGCTAGTTGGAGACTGCAAAAGTAATACACCACCTGATTGAGAATGTACGTGAAATCACTTTTCAGTGGTTATCTAGTCACTGCGGAATCGTCGGCAATGAACTGGCCGATCAAGCAGCCCGCTCAGCCCACACAGAAACGCATGAACTACTCCTACCGCTTTCTAGGACCGACGCTGCACGGAAGCGCCGCCGCACCAAATCACAATGGAATGTGCCGCACTTCAAGCATGCCCGATTGCATTCATTTGAACCAACCTTAAGTCTTTAAATACCATACAGGCTTCGCAGAGTAGACGCAACCCTGTAGGCTGTGGTTGGGCATTGCGTTTACCAACGCCTAAGCGTTTCGCATTGGGATGGCCGACACCGCAGCCTGTGACCACTGTGGCAATGAAGAAACAATTGGACATATCTTTTGCGACTGCCCACAGTATAGCGCACAGCGACAATCCCTTTGCAACGCGCTTAACAAGTTGGATGACCGACCTTTGTCAGAGGAAAGAATTTTATGCCATCGATGGGACACAAAGTCGTAGATGGCCCTGCAAGCGCTACTGCTCTTCTTGCGGTCGACCAGCCTTTCTGAACGATTTCAATCAGAACGCATTTCCTTTATGTGTTTTTTTTATCCTGTGTGTATGTGCGTTTTTTTCCTCTTTCTACACCCTTTTTCTTGCCCCTATTTCCCCGCCCCACTGCTGGGTAGCAAACCGGATGCTATTACCTGGTTAATCTCCCGGCTTTCCTCTTCATCTCTCTCTCCCTCTATCAGCATCTTGACTGAACTACGTTGCAGTTATTGGCAATCAAGTGAGTCCGGTCGACGCAGAGTTGTCTGTTAAGCATGGAGCGCTATACTTATTCCACACAATGGAGGTTGTTCACCTCGAGGCATCCATCCTGGTAAATTGGACAATAGAGAGAGAGAGAGAGAGACTCTTTATTGGAAAAACAGAGATTTTTGCCGGCGTCAGTATATAACCGCTGGCATGCTACTCTGTGTAGGGATGGGGAAGGGGGTTGACAGACTAAAGAAGAGAGAGAAGGAAATAATAATATAAAGAAAGAATATAAAAAAATGAAATGCGCAAGTGAACCTGATAGAAATGTTTACAACGAGTGTGTCAGGTAAGTGAAGCCTTTGCTGTATGAAATAATCGGGGGGGGGGGGGGTGCAATCATTAAAGCTTTCCTACTAGGCCAATGTTTGACAAGTAATTAAACAGGGACTGTAAAACCCGTCGCTGTTTAGAAGGGCCGGGCACTGGGCCTAATATGTTGGGCAACGTTAATTGATCGTGACAAATCATGTCCATTTGTCTCTCAAACACTGCTCTCTCATCGCGGTACGCGGAGCAGTCCAGTAATATGTGCTCTACTGTCTCTATGCTGCCACAGTTATCACAGCAGGGACTAGTGGTGCGCCCTATGCGGTACAAATAACTGTTCGTGTATGCCACGTTCAGTCGAAGACGATGGTACAGTGTCTCAAGTTGGCGAGGAAGTGTTGGGGAAATTTTCGCTCTCACTTCTGGGTCAATGCAACGAAGACAGTTATCTTGTTGGAGCGGCAGATTCCAGAGGCGGTCATTTTCTTGATAGGCATATTTTTTTGCGATGTTCGAGGCGTCGACTTTAGTAAAAATATTCTTCTGAATTTCCGGTACTGGAGTCCATTTCGGGCTGCTTCGTCCGCTTTTTCGTTTCCTGAAATACCAGCATGGCCAGGTATCCATTGGAACTTAATGTAATGTCCATCAATCTTAGCCTTGTGATGAAGATAGGCGATATCAGATGCTACACTTGGGTGATTACCATGCTTGTGCCTGTTCCATATACTTTGCAGGGCTGCTTTAGAATCTGTAAATATCACCCATGTTTTTGGCAGTTGCTGTCGTAGTATAAACTTAAGAGCCTCTTCAATGCCATATAGCTCAGCTGACGTAGAAGATGTCGCTCTCTCAAGACGATACGAGAGGGATTTTCCTGTTGAGGGCACAAAAACTCCATATGACGATCGACGTTGCCTTGTAGAACCATCTGTGAATATGTGCGTTTCGGCTGCGTATTCTTTATACATATACTCCAACGCTATCTGATGAATTGCTGCTTGGGGCATTTTCCTTTTTGCACTAATTCCGGGGATATACGGCACAATTTCTAGTGGTGACAGTGTCCAGGGTGGGATGTTCTTTGGCATAATAGGTGACGTCTGAGCAGGGATCGTAATACGTGCGCCTATGCTTCCGACGGCCTGCCCGAAACTAGATGTAGCACTGGCTTTAGAAATATTCTTTAGAAAGTGGTTCTTGTTGTGAAGAACGTGTCTGAGGTGAATCCGAAGTGTCCTCCTGCGAAGCTATCACTTCAAGAGGCAGACATCCGGCTTCTGCTACAGTTGCTACTCGAGACGATCCCTTTGGAAGGCCGAGACATATTCGAAGACAGTTGTTACGTGCCGCTTCAAGTTTTCTCTTGCTTGTATAAGACATATTATGCAGGATGGGCAGGTAATAACGCAAGGTACCGTCAACGTAGGCCTTTTGAAGGAGCACCATTGTTCGGCAGTTGCTGCCCCACTGTGACCCGGCTAAAAATCGGAATACGTGCGACGCCGACGAAATCTTCTCAGTCAGTTTCTTCACTTGAGGAGACCATGTGAGATTCCTATCAATCGTCACCCCAAGAAACCTTTGTGTCTTCACGTATGGAAGGGTGCGACCACCCAACACTAGTGGGTATTTTTCCATTCTTCTCCTCGAGAAAGCCATAGCAACGCTTTTGTCGGGGGACAGTTTGAGACCTCTTGAATTTAGGTAGGCCGATATGTTTGCCAGCGCTCTCTGGAGACGTTGTTGGGTGTTTCTTCGGGAACGCGCTGCACTCCAAATGCAGATATCGTCCGCATACAGTGTGATGCTGACGCCACGGGGCAGGTTTCTTTTCAGATGGATAAGCACTAGATTAAATAATACCGGGCTCAACACAGCTCCTTGTGGTACTCCCTTTTCGACGGCATGGAACGTTGTAGGGCCCTCCGGTGTACACATGAAAAGTTGGCGCCCTTGAAGATAATCTGCAATCCATGCGTAAAGCCGTCCTCCAAGACCAAGGGTTTCCAAAGCGTCAAGTATTGCTTTGTGATAGACGGAATCATATGCGGCCTTAATGTCTAAAAATAACGCAGTAGGTGTGTTTCCGCAAGCCAATTCTTCTTCAACTGATGAGATCAAGGCAATGACATTGTCAATGGCAGACCTATTTTGACGGAAGCCATTCATTTCCTCCGGGTAAATTTTCTTAGTTTCCAGAAACCAGTCAGACGTTTGTGAATCATTTTTTCGAATAGCTTCCCTACGCAACTAAGCAGAGATATGGGTCTGAAGGAGGCGTAATTTGTTGGCTGCTTTCCCCGGCTTCAATATAGGAATAACTTTAGCAAGTTTCCATTCCTTAGGAACCTCCCCATTTATCCACGAGGCGTTATAGTACTCCAGAAGACGTAGGCGAGATGTGGGGCTTAAGTTTGCGAGGGCTGCATAACTCACGCCGTCATGACCAGGAGTTGATCGCTTGTTCGTGTCGCTGATTGCTGCCTTGAGCTCGTCAATTGTGAAAAGTTCCTCTAAGTCAGGAAAGGTCGCTCGAGGTGTACAAGTCTGATGATTTGCAATGTTCAGAGATGGCGTTGCCCCGCTGGAAAGGAGCCTACAGTACTGCTCTGCCACCTCTTTCAGCGATGCGCGCTCATGTAGTGACAGCGCAAGAAAAGGGTAAAGCTGTTGCGGCTCCTTGCGAATGCCTCTGATGACTCGCCAGATTTTGCTCAGCGGTTTTCGTATATCCAGCGTACCACAAAAGTCTTTCCATCTTTTTCGGTTCAGTTTGGTTAAGTAACGTCTTATGTGTCTTTGTGCCCGTCGGCAAGCTCTGAGGTCTTCGATACTTTTTGTACGTAGAGCCTTCCTTTCGGCACGCCTTCGAATGGCACATAATCTTTCGAATTCTTCGTCGTTAGTTGGTATATTACATCGTTTAACGACAGAGCGAGTGCTTTTTTGGAGGCAATGAGCTATTGTTGGTATTAATTCTGCATTCGTAGTCGAGGCTGTGATCCCTTTGTCTACCGCTGCTGTGTAAGCGTCCCAGTCTACCGACTTCAGTGTCACTTTCTTGGGCGACTTCCGAAGATGACGGGCAGAGATTAGGATAGGGTAGTGATCGCTTCCTCGAGTCTCGAAGTCTGTACACCATCCAAACATTTGGACCACTTGACTTGAGACGAATGTGACATCGATGCAGCTGACAGTCTTCGGATTTTTCAGGTAAGTTATGCTGCCATCATTTAAGGGCTCTATATTGTATTTTGCAAGAAGTTTGGCCAGCTTAGCACCACGAGCACATGTATAAGAACTGCCCCAGATCTCGTTATGTGCGTTGAAATCGCCACAAATAATATGCGGAGACTGAGTGCTTGTCAACAAGTTTTCGAGTCTTGATACGTCGAACGGTGATCCTGGTTCCAAGTAGACCCCGATTAGGGTAAACACTTGAGATGCAATCATTGTGGTTGCGCAAACATATTCATTCTTGTCATGTGGTCCAACGTCAATCACAGATGCAGGCACATCGTTTCGAAATCCAATGAGGAGTCGGCTAATTCCGCTTTGTCGCCTGGAATGATGAAAATAATAACCTTGTAACCTAAACTGCTCGTCGACGCGAGACTCGGAAATGACCATGAACGGGAAACGGTACACTCGCGCTAGATACTTAAAGTCTGGTAACTTGGACCGCAAACCGCGAGCATTCCACTGGAAAATAGTACATGTACGGAAGTGCTTGTTGGTGGACACCGCTGGCGAGTCGATTGGTAGCGAATCCATGGTTGTTACTCAGAAGAACCACGGCGTTGCGCCGTGGGAGAAGTGGTCACTAGTGGTTCAAAAGCCAGGACTGCCTGCACCTCTGGGATGTCTTTCAACGATGGGTTGGCACACAGGAGAGCCTTGATTGCCGCGAACATCATGGGAATCAGCATACTTGATATGTCCTGTATGGTGCTGCCACCCAACAGCTTTTCTTGGCTCTTCCTGTTCTGTTGCGACTTTGGGGACATTTGTTGTTGACTTGCATCTGGATCACTTGAGGACTTTTCTTGGCTCTTTGCAGATGATGGGTCTTTTCTGGTTTCCTTTCACGACTGAGGCAAATGACTTTTTCGAGGTTGTGTCGCTGCGCTGGATTTGCTGCTCTTGCTGCTTTTGATTTGTAGATGTGAATATCACATCCGGATTCGGCGGCGGTTCTCGTCGTTTTCGCGCTTTTCCTGGAATTGCTCCATTGTCCGTGCTAGAGTAGCTGCTTTCTTTTTGGGGCACCCGCCATATGACGCAGCATGGTCAGCTCCACAGTTTGCACATCGAGGCTGAGAACGGGACGTACACTCCTTGTGCGTATGTGCGCCAGCGCATATCTTGCAGCGGATGGGGCCGTTGCAGTATTTCGCTATATGCCCATGCCTTTGACATCTGAAGCACTGAGTAGCGGATCCTATATATTCTTTTACAGGATAACTGCAGAATCCAAATGACACTCGGCTTGGTAAAGGGGCGTCTTTAGAGAATTCGAGGATGACCGAACGTCTTCGGGTCTCCGTTACAACGCCATCTTCGTTTGGAATGTAAGCAACTTGCCTTTTAGCAGATATAACCCCTTGTTCGCTCAAATACTCCTTGAGGTCGTCATCTGAGTACTCAACAGGGACGTCCTGTATCCTCCCGTACGTGGCAGAGTAGGAGTACGGAACTCGTGCTTCTACAGCAATACCCGCCAGGTCTGTCACCGCGAGGAGGCGATTAGCTGCAGGAACTGAAGACATTGTCACCATGAGGCTGCCATCCTTGTTGAGACGATGGCTGAGTACCTTTTCTTGGGCTGTTGTCACGACTGCAGAAGCCAGGAGATTTGGGTTGACTTTCCAGAAGCTTCTGTTAGGTTGAGTTGGCTTGAATATGACAGGAACACCTGCAGCTCTTTTCTTTTTGTAGGAGACAACAGTGAAGGCTGCCTGGTCCATCTCTTCGTTGTCTTCTGTAGACGCCCTTGACTGAGCGTCATCCTCACGCAGCCGTTTTCTTGCTTGTTCATCTTCTTTGTGGTCTACAGAATGAATATGCTGACCTGATGCCTGAGAACTTGCGGTGGATGCCATTAGAGCATCATGAAGGGCGGGCGACAACGGAGGGCCGCCGCGCTGCTGCTTCTGGCCAACACGTTTCGGGAGTCGATCGCTGTACTTGCGTCGCAGGACGGTGACCCCCAGACCGTCCTTCGTTGATGTCGAGGCACAAATATTAAAAGATGAACTCTACTCTTGCTAAAAAAGACTGAAAATTACAGACGAGCGTTGAGAAGCCAGCCTTTCATACGTCTTCTTCTTCTTCCTGGACAATAAATGGTACACACCATTATCACATGCGCATTGCAAAATGGTCTCCTTGGCCCCATAACCAGTGGTAAATACTTCGTTACATGACGTTTACGTCAGATGTCCACGGGAAGTTTCAGTGGCTGCCAAGTCACTGCGGCGTCATAGGGAACGAAAACGCCGATAAAGTGGCTCGGGCAGCTCTTGACGGCACACAGAACTAGACCACGCCACTTTCAAGGTCCGACGCTGCCAGAAGACTTCGAGTGCTTGAACAGGAGATCACGCACTCTTTATGGTACACACCAAGCAGCCAGACCAACCGGACCAATTGTCAACAGCCTCTGACCTCTTTGATGCATCTCTGTATGCCAACTAGAATCCGCCGAAGAGAGGCTACTCTGCTTTATCGGTTATAGCTATAGGGGTGGCATTCACGAAATCTTATTAATTTCGCATTGGAATGACCGACAACGCTCTTTCGATACCTATCGTTGCGAGGAGACGCTACAGCACATTCTGTGCGACTGTACGGGATATAATGTTCAGAGACAATCACTGACGTCCGCTCTAGCACACCATGACTTATTTTTAACAGACCAATGTCTGTTGAAGCCATGCTTACTTGTCGTCGACAGAAGACATCGCAGCTGAAGGCCACGAAGGCGCTACTTCGGTTTTTAAAAGAAACGGACTTGGACAAGCAGCTGTGACAGTGATGTCGCGTACCATGCAAGAGTGATGGACTGTGACCGACCGACTGTGCATGCTGTGTTATGTGCTGTCTTTCTCTCTCTTTCCGCTCCATCTTTCAATCTCCCCCATCCTGTTCGCATGCGTAGGGTAGCAAACCGGTTGTCCTAAACTGCTTAACCTCCCTGGCTTTCCTTTTATACTCTTCCTTCTCTTTGTCGTTACCGACCCGACTTTTCTACTATATACATATAGGCCCGACGGCAGCCAGCAGAAAGTCGTCTACTCGGCCACATGCGCATTGGCCCATATTTATTTTGTACATGTATAGTAGCACAAGCTAGTACAAAACTTGGGTCGCTGGACGGGCGCCAGTTTTCATTGTGAGAGACTCGTACAATCATCCATAATGGTTGAAGTAGCCAAAGAAAGCTATCATCTCACAGTGCTACATGTATTCACACCATATACACAGTAAATAAACGTGATATCAATTTCGCAATATCACACTACATAAAGGCAACCAGTTCTATCACTGTTTATTTCATCAGTGGTTCCAAGAAAATCGCCGGGAAGTAACAAAGTTATTCAGTTCGTCGATGCGATTTCCTTCTAGTAGAGATGAGGAAATGGAAGCATAATAAAATAAAGCCAGTAACGTCGACGTTTTCATGTCCGGCCACACAACACAAGCCGCTGTTGTCAATAGATGAGCTGATGAAACTGTCCTAAAATGGGTCGTGAGGAACACCACAGAGAAGAATGGACGGAGCTTTTCCACACTAACGTAGCATGACTATCCTGGACACAGTAACCACACTTCCAGTATTGCGCGGTTGTGACTAGTGGGCACGGTCTCCAAGAGGCTTCCCTGGGACATAGGTGTATTCGTAAGTATCCTAAACAAAGAAGAAAAAGTAACGAAAATGTAAGTACATAAACTACAACTAAATCAATCGCGCTTCTTGTTCTTTAAGTGCATTCAATTAATACTTGTACGGCAGCAAAAATACACGCCTTCTCTGTTGAAACGTACCCGGTGTCGGTACAAGCCAGGCTGCATCAACACCCGTGAAATGTTCTTTTTTTCCTTCGCTGTTTTCTGAATAAAGGAAGATATGCTTTCGAGCTCCCGTCGCTCATGTCATTCTGTGAATTGACTTTCACTTGCGTTAATAATTTGTTTTTTTTACCATTTTCTCTTAATTGTTCGATAATAATTGTTTGACAATCAACATCCTAATTGTATGATAACAATAGGCTTGCACTTAAAAATATGTTCACTTCACGTAAATTTCTAAACGCTGCAGTTAGTCATTTCCTCGTCAGTGAAGCACTTCCTTCTCACCATTCCACCCATTCGGACGGGAAGATACTTGGCGTCGATGTACTGCTGTATATCCTGTTTGTTGACAGTCTTGAGTCTATCGGCACCGAAGGTGAGTAAACTCTTGATCATTCTCAGGATGGCTGTAGAAATAGACGAAAACGATCGTAAGTCAACAAGGAACCAAGGATACACGCTTCTCATACACATTTACAAGAATTGAAACACGAGTAATTTGGCGCATATTAAGGTTGACAAGGACATATCTGAGGTCATAACTGGTTGACTACATCTTTGGAGTGGCATACACGACGTCATTTTTCTTTCTTATCATTCCTTTGTTATCGGAATGGTTGACTGACAACTGTGGTAGCGGCATTACATCTTCTGCGACTGTCCTCGCTACAATGTGCAGAGACAAGCACTCGCTCGGTTTCACCGACGGCAGTAACCATTTAGGAATGTCGTCCCGAGAAGACACCGCAAATGAAGGCGACGAAGGCATTGCGCTAATTCTTGAAGACACAGACCTGCACTGGCTGTTATAGACCAATAGCGATATTGAGACTACGAGGAGTGTGGCTGTGTGCTCCCCCTTTCCTTCTTTCTCTCTAGTTCTGAATATCAAACTCCCTCATCCTTTTCCCCAGTATAGGGTAGCATACCAGTCATTCTAGACAGGCTAATATCCCTGCCTTTCCTCTCTCTCCCGTTTCTTTCTTAGTCTCTTGAAGCTTTTTTTTTCTCTCAAGTTTAGCGCGTGCACCTTGTTGCGTGGCATTGAACTGTCGGCCATAGTAACCAGTTATTTCCTAGTTCATTTGTCCACCCACGAGAGGCGAAGTCGCCACTGCTTTAGTGTAAGGATTCGGCTGTCGGCGATCTTCTGTCTCAATAGACGTGTAATCTTATTAAACAATGTACATTTTGAATTGAGTTTACTTGCAACAAGGTTGCGAGGATGACCACGCAAAAAAGCTGCATTGAGCGGCTTGAGGGGCATGCTTGGCATGGGGTGGCAGGAGGTTAAGTGGGCATATGAGATTAAGAAGTTTGCGGGGATAGCGTGACCGCAGCTAGTACAAAACCGGGATAATTACACAATAATTGGAGAGCCTTTACTCGGCAGTGGGCATATTCAAGCTCATGGTGATAGTGATTTAGACCCAATCAAAATTGGAATCCCTGGTGTTCATCCTTACCACTTTACTTGATAGAAAGCATCATGATCAGCGCTGTATAAATGGCAGCCGGCCGCTTGGGCAGCAGTAATAGTAAATCTTAGTGATTTATTGTAGCAAAACCACCATTTCGGCTAGTTGGTATCGATTAATCTTGAATTTAAAGAAGGGGAGGCGCAAAATAAAACAGGGACATAAAGAGGAGACCGACAACACAGGCGCACTCTCGCAACTGGAAGTTTATTGATAAGGCAACACATATAAAGCTTACAAGTTGGGCACGTGGTGCAGGTTCTCTCGCCTATAGAAATAGAATGACTTTCCACATCCGATTTGTGAGAGCACATGTGTCACGACGAAAAAAAAAAGAAAAAAAAAGAAGAAAAGAGAAAAAAGAACAAAAGGGGGGAGTGTTGTGGTGAGAATCAAAAGTCAGCGCAGCGTGTTAATCAAATAGGAGTACTCTTTCTCTATCAGGGCAATAGACGGGTGGCTGACACACCGATCGCCGCATCTCTTTATATGGAACACTTCGATTAATTTACGAGTGGTTTTATCACGATGCCTAGATAGAACAGTTGCGTCAACGAAAAAAGGGAGAACAGCCGCACGTGGTGCAGTGCTGCGCCAAGTGGGCACCTTCCTTTGACGCCACCGCTCTTTTGTGCTCCTGTTTTGTGCTCCTGTTGCTCAAATTCTGTGGCGCGTACCAGTTCATGATGATAATAGTTTCTTGCGGAGCAGGGACGTTTTTCTGCGAACTTTAGCTGCTTCGCTGTTAAGAAACCTCACTGGTCGGCTTCCACGCCATGGCTGAACACTGGAGTTTGCAATACGAGAACCAAGGTGCCAACAAAACTAATCTCTCCACAGCAACCAAAACTGTAACAAAACGGAACTAAACAAGTTTGCTAGTGAAGAAAAGTTTTTAACGGAAAGCAACCCTGGTCTACTTGCTGCTTTAATTCCTAGAAACAGTCCCCGAGTTTAAGTGCACCAAAAGATTAGGCGTATTTTGAGGCTTAGCCGCACAGCTATTTCGCATTCTCGTGCGACGTCAGCTTCGAAAAAACGTGAGGGTGATTTACGTAAAATTAACTCGAGCGCAATGACTACTGACGTAGACGGACGGTCGTTTATTTCAACTCCTTAGCTAAAGGACCCCAGATGCACCGTTCTTGGCTGTGCTTTTGTCCGCCTGCGAACAAACCTTGAAGGGTAGCTGGATCGCAGGAATTTTTATGGTTTTATTATTTATGTAATTGATATTGTTTTTGTTCCAGAAAAGTACGGCACCATATACTTGAATAAACAAAGCATTAAGCACAGGAAAGAACTATATACAGCCGCTTTAATTGGAAAGTGTTCGGACATAAATATTAGGTCCTGTATCTGCACGTACATGGAACTGCACATTATCAGTTTTTTGGTGACTAATAAACGGGCACATTTTTAAAAATGTCCTTTATAGCGAAATTGCACTATACCTAAACCAACTCACAAAATATCCGTTCAATAAGCATTATGTCTGACGCAAAACAAAAAAAAAATTCAGGACAACAAACCTCGAAGTAGTACGCCAGTAAAAGACTTACCGTTAAGCAACCATGGCATGTTGTATATGAGTGCATTTCCTAGAAAAACGGAAAGTGGGGTTATTTTCCTTGCAGATTTGAAAAAAAGGCCTTAAAGCGCATTTTAGTTCAAATTATCTATGGCATCTTTGTCACATTCTTTTAAGATTTTGTATTTCTTTTCCAGAAAAATATTGGATAGAGTATTGTTCATTATCTTTTGTTGCCAGTTGTGCATCGAAGACAATTCACAAAGCTTTTTGTTCAGAGAGTGCTGTTTGCCATTTGCCTACCGTCTTTACTAGCATGCCTCACATCTATGTATATTGCCCGGGCTCTAATAAATGCTCTTGAGGACTGTACTAGCATGCTGACTTTTTTATGTATACGGGCCCAACGTTTACTCACTCGATATTCCTTTTTTTTATTGTGGTCGATATTATGTATAATACGCAAATTTATTGGAAAATTATGAGCAGCTTTGCCATTCACAACGCGTTTGTTACGTGCACAATTGCACAACTGTTCGCGCCCTTTGGCCTCAAAGACGTTTCTTGCACGTAATTGTCATACTCGAAGTCGCCACTTCCTTTCTTTGCAACGCGCCTGTACACTATATGTTTTCAAAAGTGCTTGTTTGTACGAAGTGTGATGGTTTAATAGTGCAAAAGCTATTCCTGGTTTGAGATCATGGGCGTAGCCAAGGGGGGGGGGTTCAAACCCCCCCCCCCGAAATTTTTCAGTTTTGCTTGCGTATATAGGCACGCACACATACAAACGCACGCACGAACATACATAAAGTATGGTTGAACCCCCCCCCCCCCCCCGAAAAAAATTTCTGGCTACGCCCCTGTTTGAGATGCATGATATTTACATATTTTCCCTGTTTATAAAAGCTACGTAACCTAACGAAATCAGCAATTAATCGGTAGTAATTAATAAAGTCAAGTTTAATTGAGGGCGCAACATTGTATAAGCAGATATAGCTACTCCAGTATTCCAGGGATTTCGTAAATCGGAATGGAAAAAGATTTGAAGAGAGACCTTGAAAACATCAACAATACAGGTTTAAGCATAGCTACAATTTGAATGGTTAAGGAAAACAAATACCTTGAAAATGTGAATACTATAGAGTGGTCACACACAGATCATTCCAGTTATATTTCTAAAAAAAAAGAGATAATACCTAAAACAACTTTTTTGGGCACGAACGAGAATATCATTTCGTGTCGGTATCAAGTGGCATATCGCGATGAAAATAATCGAACACCATGGTGTCAACCTTTAGAAATTCTAACCAGAGGTGAAAAAATCTCTAGGACACAGGGACAGCGAACTACAAGAGCTAACTTCAACTGACGTTAATGCAGTCAACAGCCACGTATACCTACATATGGAGAATATATTATATTAACAAAAAACATGGCTGATCCCTCTATCATAGAAATCGGCATAACACGAAAGTGAAACGTGTCTTCACAGACGCAGTTGAGCATTTGTTGTGCATTGTTTCGGCACAAGGGCGAAGGAATGAATGCTATAGCAGCAAATTGTAATGTCACGCGAAGAACGGCAAGCAGATCGAAACTCGCAACGCGCTGCTATAGAGCAGAAAGGACGCACGGAAGGAACACACACAATATGAATGCGAACTAACAACTGTCACAGCTCGAAAGTTAAAGCGCGCTGCTCAAACACAAAGGAGGCCGCACGAAACGAACGCACAAGTATACACAGGATGAGCGCGAACTAACTGTCACAACTGTAACTTATTTGTGCGTGAGCAGCGCGCTCCTTACGCCAAAGCGGCCGCTGCAGTGAGCGAAGTGACCTCGTGCTCTCTGTAACCTCAACGAAAACTTGCGGTGAGGGCACAAGACGTACAAACCACCGCCATCACAAGATAAGCGCGCACACGAGTGACCACGCCCTGTAGAGGCGCGCGTTCATCACAACGTGTGGGGCAACGACCTTTAAAGCTTATTTAAAGCGCGCCCTTCGCGCCATCTCGCTGGTGATAACGAAAACACGCTGAAGTGCCACCGATCTCTGAATACCGCCAGCGGTAAATGGTGTATATAAATAGCTCGCCGTTAGCCTGCTAAAGAACGCGCCGTCTTTGGCTGAGTCGGTTCGCGCCGCGGGCTGCGGAGCCGAGGGGTCGTAGGTTCGACTCCCGGCGACAAAACTTTTTCCTTGTATTTTTTTTTCTTTGCCATCTGTTAGTGTATATTTTACGTCATATCTGTGACAGAAATACGTCAGTGGAGCCGTGGTGGACCCCGGCATAAAACACGTTCGTGTTAAGAGAACAAGCAAATAAATATTACACCATCACATGTTATATTACCTATGTCACCTTTCGGCCATATTACTGCCTACTTCCGGCAGCCAGACTACCAGTTCACTTCCTAAGGTCTAAGCTGGCTTGCAAAGCAAGCTATGATGTTGCGACGTGTGCTGGCTCAGTTTTCTGCCCAGATTTCTGTTTCGCAACTCTTCTTTCTCGCTTCTTATGACTTTAAATCCTCCTTTTCTGGTTAACTGTAGCAATCCGAACTTATTTATTTTGTTAATTTTTCTACTTTCCTTTCTCAATTTCCCTGTCTCTCAACAGTATTTCTACATACCATTATGTTTTGGAATATAGGATCTACCTGATGGTACTTATCCTTAATATTTCCTTTAACAGACGTATGCGGGCTCTATACCGTCTCTTGCACGTCTGGAAAAGAACTTAGCGCCTTTGCCGAAGAAGCGCGGATCATAGTACACGGACATACAAAAAGAACAGCGTAGTCAGAGACGTCGAAGTACACTAAGAAAAAAAAAAAGATTACCTGTTACACTTTTTGGTGCGCATTGACTCGTCACATACACATACAACTTTCTTTAAAGATACACGTTAACTATATTTTGGATAGTTAACCCTGCGTTAACTATCCAAATAGTTTTGGATAGTTAACGTGTGGAAGTTTGGCGCCTCCCACTACTCTCGTAAGAGAGTATAATGATCCCCAAAGGAGAGTTCACGTGCATCTTTAAAGAGAATCTTACATGTGGCAAATGAGGATCCGGCAAAAAGAGCACCAGGTAATCATTTTTTTGTAGAGTGTAGTAACTAAACATTCAAGCTGAATCCACTGATTAGGAGCCATCAAGAACGGCTGATGGCCATTGGCGCAAGTTTGAGAGATAATAAATAAATAAATAAATAAATAATAAATAAATAAATAAATAAATAAATAAATAAATAAATAAATAAATAAATAAATAAATAAATAAAGCGTGTCGCGGGACTGAAAATAATAGAAAAATAAAGCTGCTGAAGAAAATCATGTAACAGCACGAGAAGTGAAACTTGGCGACGACAGAGACAGAGTGTAAAGAGCGCTGAAGAAGGGTTATTTGGCACCTACATCAGATCAACCTGTTATTTACTCAAAGAGGCATTCCTGAAATTATGAACACAGAATACAACATAGGGGAATGGAGTAGTCAACCTGCTCTTTTCTTCAATCTCTTCACAGCAGCTCATGACGAACAGAACAGAACAGAAAAACAATATTTGTGCAAATGTGTCTTTCTTTGTTTTTAACTGTATAGGTGTCAAGCTTCTGTGCGTCTCTAAATTTCTTTAACACCCTGCACAAGTGAAAACACCAACGTAACAAGCAACAGATGAAAGGACGAGCGCGCTGGACACGTATTCGCTTTTTGTTTGTGTTCTGTAGCTGTCTCTCATGCTTTTATTAGTTTATATACCTTCAATATAGTCCTGAAGATGTCTTATTCTTGTTTAGGCCCCGCGTTTTCTCCGAAATTGCCAATACTCTTGCATGCACGCACACACACAGACGGATTCGTCCACAACGCACTGTAAGGCGCGCGGCACCAAACTATTTTTGTTTTGCTAAACGAACATCACCTTTGTCTAAACCTTCGAATTAAGGTTTCTGATAATACGACGGCGTGACGGTTTGTGACGTCAATACGCTCGCTTGTTACGTATGTTCTGTCCTTGCCATAAACTGCGCACTCTACCAAGAAGTAAGCAAGCCTCCATTTGCTCCATCCGAGCTTCGTAGACGAACTTAGTAGAAAGTTTGATCAAAAGGAAGGCTGTTTACCGAGTCCTATTGGGTACTTCTTGTCGAAGACATCCACTACGAACTTGAGAAGATCAATATCCTGCAGGAAAAAACAAACAAGGTGAATGAAGCTAGGGAGCACAGTTACAAAAAAAAAAACTTGGTATCAACAGGCATCCGGTGAAGGATGTGTATACAGCACGTCCTAACATGTTTTCACAGAAGCTGTGCTGCTATGGCGTTGAGTAGGCCTCGCAAGCCAAGCCGAATCAATGTTTTCATTTAACTGACACCAATTGCAAGAGTCCGGATGTTCGAACTATATATTCACTACGAACCAGGTATAATGGCCTTAACTGAAATATTTTTTACAGTTTCTTTTGAATTGCAGCGTCCAACTATCATTCATTAGGGCTTCATTCACGTATTATTCTTTTTATCGTAAACTTTCTAACTCGAACAACTGAATTAGCAAAAAAAATATTAGGACTCACGATCAAGAAGTGACTGCACTTTTATGGGTGCCGGTGCTCCTCACGCGCAGCGCATCTGTCCAGGCTTTATGCGCTCTTCGGAGGGAAATTGCCGAATGTTTAATGCGAGGTAAATGGCGTTTTCCTTGTAATAATAGGACAAACATTTGGCTAATAAAAAATATTATCTTTGTAGTCGTTTCCTTGACGACGTCTATTCAGCCTAAATAATATAACCAAGCGAAATAATATACCGTCCCGAATGGCTTCGAAGAGGCATCGTTGGTATGGCTGCGCTGCAAACATGGTACACGTAAACAGGAAAGCTGACACAAGAACACAAAACCATCAGAGACCTCGTGCGCTATTTATTCCTTTGTTTTCACTCGTTATGTATACACATAACATAGCGTGAAGTCTCTCGTGTACAAATATGGATGTTGTGCATGTGAAGGTGCAATAAAAACAAAAACTCGTCTAAGTGGTAGCGTGATATTCGAAGACGTACTTGGAGATATGGCGAAAGTATATATACCTTGAGCAAAATCTTTCCTTTCGAAATTCTACGGCATCTCGATTTAAAGCTAGAGAAGATGCACTTTTCATGACTGCCCATCTTGAGAGGTTTGGTTGTACGTCTCGTTGAACCTCTTGTATATCGAGGTGCCGTCGAATTCCTAAAAGAAAGGTTTTACACAGGATGATGTTTGCATTATGTCTCTAGGCAAATGCTTCGGGTATCTTGTTGCCTTTAATACGTGTTTTCAAATTCATTACTCTCCCGTCGCATGGTCAACATGCACGTTTGGATACGTGATATTTACAATCTATTGCATGTAATTTTTTTTTCATTTCAGTCTGAACCGACAGCCCCTCGCGGAGAGAAGCGGTGTCTGGCACCGAATTTTCAAGCTGGCAGCGTATATTAACAAAGGATGTTCGATTTTACACAATTTCTCAAAAGTTCTGAGTCGCAGGTCTTCCGATTCGTTTCCGAGTAAGCCTCACAAGCTTCCCTAAGTAGTGCATATTTGTTAAGTATAGATATGTGCATTTTAAAGCCTCGTTATGCAACTTAGATTACGTCATCTTTCAAACGATTGCGCAGGTATATGAAAAAGAAAACTTTTCGTTGTTTTACCAATACATAACGCCTTTTTGCTCCATCTAAATATTGTCTTCCTGACTTCATTGACTTTCTCTTGCGTGACTTGATCTTTCTTCAACAATGTCCTTTCTCGGCTCCTTATAAGGTTTCGGAAGAGCGGGAACTCGAGCGAAAAATTAAGGTCGTTCGAAGAAACCATGACAGCAGAGAACTACCAACACTTTGATAAAGCGTAGCTGCCAGTATGATGTTATACTTACAATATTGGATACACCGATGTCTGTACAGTCCATCAGAATAGTGATCTTTTTGGCATGACACTCATTGAAGAGTTTCTCAACGAAGAAGAGGAAGACCTGTTTGACTCTGTCAGGGTCTGCCAGTCCCTTGATGTAGTTTTTGTTTCGAAGCACCACTGAAAAAGGCGTGAAGGATGTGATATAGAAACGCTTCCAGTAAGTATTAGAACTACCGCTTAGAAATTCCATGCTTGTATTAGCAGAACCTGTTTTTTTGTTTGGAGCCGCCACTTTGGGATTCAGCCACTGCGATGTTTGCTCCACTTATAGAAGTGGAGTAGCCGAGATGACATAAACCTCTCCACAGCAAGTCAGAACAGAACAGATGTTTGCTCCGCTGTCGATGAAATTAAAAAGGCATTCAGGGCTTGGATTCTATGAGAGAGATTGTAACAATCTCTTTTGTTCTTTTCTGTTCTAACTTGCTGCTGTGGAGAGATTGAGGTGTATAGCACCTCGGCTACTTCATTTCTCTACGTTGCAGCACATACACAGAAGAGAAATGGTGAAGCCAGGATTAACAAATAAAGAAAAACAATTAGCAAACAAACAAAGGAAATTTGTAAATAGTCAGTTCACTGGAAAGAGTTCAACTTGCAATAGAACGTTCAAACGCACACATTTCTAAGTTCTATCCACACTAAACGAAAGGCCATCACTTCATATATAACTGCACACGGCTGCCCATCGTAAACGTTTATCTAGTTCAGTGTCCACTAAGAAGGTAAAAACCAGATGATTTAGCAAAGAATCGCAAATACTGATTTGCCGATGATGTGGCCCGAACTGCTGGTAAAAAAAAGCCAATAAAATGCTTTTCTGAGCAAAATTTACTGACAGAAACATCTGAAAACAGCAATTGGCGAGCTAAATTGTGAACCCTTATTCTGGTTGAGCTGTTCCCTGCGTGGTAACAGATTCCACAAGACAGTGCTTCACTTCATACACAGCACCGGTCTTACGGCACACAGCTAATACACATTCAGGGTGTTTCAGCTAACTTGCGCCAAGTATATTTCCTAATTTCGCGCACTCTATAGAAAAGCCGAAAAAAAACAACAGGGCAGTTATTTTAGCATAGATCAAACAATCCGACGTTGTTGAACGATCGTTACAACTTTTTCATTGAATATTTTTTGTTCGCGTTACTATTTCAAAGAATAATTAAGCAATCATAATTACCTAGATTATCGGATTGGCGGTTATCTTAGCATGGATGAAGTATTTTGACATTTTAGAGCAAGTGCTACAACTTCTGTATTGAAGATTTTTCGCTATAGTTAATAATTAGAAAGTTGGTTAAGAATTCTTTGTTAATTACTCAGATTGACGATTGTAAAAAAAAATACTCTGCAGTGCTACTTACGGCTCAGGACAATACTGGGACGATTCGACACGCGCAGCGCATGTTTTTTTGTTTTTAAAATACTCTAGGCGCAAGTTATCCGAGACGCCCTGTATACACACAAAGTATTATGAATTAAGGGCAAGTCTTTCGCAATAAAAAAAATTATTCCTTAGATCTTCATGAAAGTATTGCGGGGCTATTAGGCCCGCACGTGCGCTGACAGTTTGTGCCTCAGCGATGGTTACGTAGTCCTACTTGGTAGCCTCCTTTATTTCTACATCCATGCGGCCAACAAAAGCTGCATCGTTTTCCTTTACGCTAGGGGCCTCCCGTGCCGGTGGCCATAAAGCGCTCGTTTGCAATAATGGAGCTTGAATTGAGCTGCCGTCGTAGCACATCAGCGAAGACGAGCCACTGAAAATGACAGGGCGTGTTAGACAGGTTTCTGAAAAAAAAACACCGTTTTCTGTCGTCGTTACGTCTATTCAACACACGGCGTGTAAAGGAAAATTTTGAGAAACTACGCAGTACAGAAGCGAAGCCCTTAGTGCCTCTGCCATACGACGCGCTGACATGCAGAAAAGACTTCCCGTCGTACACTTCTAGGTTTCGACGACACACGTAAAGTATGAAAATGTGTGAACAACCTGCTAGTATTTTACTCATTTGTAGTGAATGTATATATTGTGTACTGACATTGCGTTCTTCTACACGCTACAAAAAATGGACTGAACTCCATGTGTAACGCAATAAATTCTGCGCCAATAATCATCTGCAACCATGCTCACTTCTGGGTGCCACTATATACAACCCTGTTTTAAAGCAAACATAAGCGAGAGGTCGATGTTAGACCGAGCAGTCTAGATAGGAAACAGTTTCTTTGCAATATATTAAGCTTGAAGTATGTGTTCATAAATGATGCAAAACAAACCAGAGCTGAAAAAAAAACATGGCTGATCCCTCTGTCATAGGAATCGATATAACACGAAAGTGAAACGTGTCTTCACAGGCGTAGTTGAGCGTTTGTTGTGCATTCTTTCGCCCCAAGCGCGAAGCAATGAATGCTACAGCATCAAATGGTAATGTTGCGCGAAGAACGGCAAGCCGGCTCGAAACTTACAATGCTCTGCTCAAGCAGAAAGGACGCGCGGAATAAACATACACAGGATGAGCGCAAACTGTCACAGTTGTAACTTATTTCTAACTGTCACAGTTGTAACTTATTTCTGTATGAGCAGCGCGCTCCTTTCGCAAAAGCGGCCGCTGCAGTGAGCGAGGTGACCTTCGTGCTCTCAACGGAAACTTGAAGGCAGAGCGCAAGACGTACAAACCCCCGAGATCACGAGATAAGCGCCCGCACGAGCGACCACGCCCTGTCGAGGCGCGCGCTAATCCGCGTGGGGGACGACTCTTGAAGCGTGCTCTTCGAGCCCTTCGCGCCATCTCGCTAGTGATAACGAAACACGCTGTACCGCCGATCTCCGAGTACCGCCACCGGCAAATGGTGTACATAAATAGCTTGCCGTTAGCATAACAGAGAACATGCCGTCTGTGGCGGAGTCGTTTCGCGCTGCGCGCTGGCGATCAAGAGGTCGTAAGTTCGACTCTCGGTGACGGAACTTTTTCTTATAGTTTTTTTTTCTTTGCCATATGTTAGTCTTTATATTTTACAACGTCATATCCGTGACGGAAATGCGTCAGTGCAGCCGTGGTGGACCCCGGCATAAAACACTTTCGTGTTAAAAACAAACAAAGGAGTGAGAAATAAACGTAATGTACGAAACAGCGTTAACGCTGTTTTGACGCTGAACATTTAGCGTTGAGAAACAATGCAAAGGCTAGCCATGACTATCAAGAAACTGTGAAACAAAATTTTCAAGGACGTGTTTTGGGAGACCGTCGTATATTGAAACATTCGTTTGTATAAAGTAAACTACCGGATATGTGGTACGAGGATACAGGTACGACACTCTCGCGTGAGCATATGTGTTAGAGTGATGAGCTAAAAGTTTGACGCACCACATACTGTCACCATACTTGTAAACGAAGTCTAAGTGCAGTCAAAATAAACACTCACGGACGTGGCACCCTGATTTGTCTTTTCCATATGGGTAGACGATGCATCTTTCGAGAACTGCCTTCGGTAGAATCTCCTCTCGAAGATCTGTAGTTGAAGTAGGCACGTAACGTGTTACGCCATCGCACTCAAGAAAAAACAAACAAATCACACCCATACAGGTGCGCTCACTGAGTTGCATGCTCATGATGTCCGCAAGACATACTGAAAGAGACAGAAAGAAGTAGGACACACTTTATATAGGAGTTTAGATCTACGAAGTGGGAACTGGCTAGTCGGGTGTTTGTCGCACTCCGTTTCATGTATACGTGTCCTCCGGTGGGATGAAAATTCGGGACAACGTGCCATAGGTCGGCAAAAAATGTGGAGCTCACTCAGACTCACTCACGAAACATATCTCACCCTTAGGGCTCACTCGGACTCCGATTCACCAAAATTTTCCTCATCCAGACTCACTCGGACTCAAACTCACTATAATTTTTCTCAACCGGACTCACTCGGACTCAGACTCACCAAAATATAATTCACTCGAACTCACTCAGACTCACGGCTCGATCTGAGTCTGAGTGAGTCGACTCATGAGTCCGTTAGCTTATAATTAGCCTTTTTCTACCATAATGTCAATGCCCTTTAACGCCAATATCTCGCATAATCGGTGCGCTACTTAGCATCTTTTGATCTCGTACCTTCAAATACGAGTTTATCTGAGTTTGCAGTTCAGTAAGGACCTTTTTATTGAAAGAGATGACTCACACGAGATATTTTTATCAGTAACCTCCCGTTAAAAGGTTTGCGGGGGGAGGTCAAGGCACTTCCTCCCCCTTTCCCTCCTCAACTCACGCCTCTGATCAATAAATATTGAGCTGACGTATGAATGGTAGCGCGTTGAAGTATGTGGGACTATACGTGAGCATAAACATGAGCCGACATAAGGCTGATAGTAATGCTGAAGTAGAGTAGATAGCACCATAGGTCGGCAAAAAATGTGGAGCTCACTCAGGCTCACTCATGCAAGATATTTTGCCCTTAGGGCTCACTCGGACTCAGACTCACCCAAATTTTCCTCAACCGGACTCACTCGGACTCAGACTCACCAAAATTTTTCCCAACCGAACTCACTCGGGCTCAGACTCACAAAAACTTTACTCCCCCGGACTCACTCAGACTCAGACTCACGTCTCGATATGAGTCTGAGTGAGTCGACTCATGAGTGAGTTTGCCGACCTATGCAACGTGCGAGGGGTCTTACTCCCTCGCTACACCCTTGTGGTGCGATCCTATAGAGATTTGTTGTGAAAAAGTCTGGGCATTTTGTGCTCATAATCGCACTAACATTGCTAACTACACTAACTGCTGGACTTGACCTCTCTCAACTGAGGCTAATCAATATAAAGCTCTTCGTCAAGCAACATATTGGTGCCAGCATGAAGTGAAAAGCGCAAGGTCATGCGCGCATATGGAGGTCAAGATTGGCAGGCGGGAGTTCGATATTCGAACCAGCTCTGATTTGCCTATACAGATCCATACGAAATGCGGAAGTGTTGGGCTTGGGCAAACCACTGAACTGACGCGAATAAATTATTCGCACAAAAAGGTTGCAGCTTGTGACTATCGGGAGCATATATACTTTTTATTCACCTCTTCCAGTTCTCAAGAATTTATCACCCTCCGAAAAGAAGAAATTGCAGCATCACTTCGGTAGTTCAGCCAAGTAAAGATAACGAAACCCTGATAAGTGCCTCTAGAAAAACAAATTAAGACGAGTACATCTAATGTGTTACTGTACAGTTAACTCAGGTGTAGTCGTATCCACCGTTAGTGTCGTAAATGCCCTACTCATATTAGTGACGTGCTTGATAGCGTCACATAATAAATGAATTTTGTTTTCTTTGAGTGTTGACTTTAGTTTGAACATTCTTTTTGTAGGATTGTTAACTTACTACATCAGTTTCTTGAACTTTCAGAACAAAATTTATTGTAACATTGCTTTCCTAAGTAAGTTTTGTAAAGAGCTGAAGGCCTAAACCAGAAATATGCTTGAAACAGAGCGCAGTTATGCGTGCTTATTACTTACCGTGCAGCTTCATGGCCCGTCTCCAGGCCAGCATGTCAGCGACGAACTTGTGCGCACTTGTCATGTTTAGGCGCACTTGACCCACAATGTTGCGGCAGTAGTCATCGTCCTCCATCACACGCTGCAGTTCATCCGGGTAGCATAGCTCTGCAATGGGAGGAGGAAAAGGATACATGTATACAGGGGATGGAACTGTGAATAGCGTCGCCCAACAGAAAAAAACTTGGAGCGTGCTTAAGCGCCTTTAAGATTGGAACGCGATAGCTTTATCGGCGGCCCCGTTCGCATCACCTTCTCACTCGCTTGCCACACTGCGCTGTTGGTGGATATCTCAACCCTTCCTGTGAGCGAAAGAGCGTCTGTGCGCGTGACATTTGCCGTTGTCTCTCAAAGGGCGCCTACTGCAAGTATAGTTGCCAAGTACCTACTTCGCCATAACTCACGACTGGGCGAAGTAGCGAGGTACTCACTACACGTTTGTAAAGTAATACGCACCTACGTAGCCGTACACTTTGTTGTTGATGATGATGATAACTGCGGCTTATTCCTTAAGCCACTTGTTACGAAATTCAGGCTTGTGACGCTCGGAGCGATTCTACGCTTCTATCATGCAGAAGTTATACTTGTCAACACGACTCGTCGCCCGATACGACGCCTGTATTGGGTCTTTTTTTGAGTCAGTTTGAAGCACCGGCGTAGCTCTGTGGCTACCACGCGGAATGCCTGGGTTCAATTCCGACTCGAACCCTCCATGGTTCTAATTCTTTGCATCCATTGTTGGAAATTGTGCGCGGCGCGGACTGAAAGAAGAGGAAGAAGAGTAGTGGGTCTGAGGCTGGGGTGTTTTTGGACTGTTCTTTGGTACGCCATGTTGGGACGGTATCGCGCAGTGCGCTAATAAAGGCTGCAAAGGAGATTTCCCACATCATTTTGGTGCCGAAACCCGGGCAACGAATTAAAGCAGAAGTACAGGGCAAGATACTCTGTTCGTCTACGTCACCACCATCTAGCCAATGCGTATCGAACAGCAATCCTGTCGCGCAGAAGCCAGACGAGTCGTCCTCCCAACCAATAGCTGAACTTACTGAACACCGACAAATGAGCACTTCTACTACAGAAAAGACCATTCGAGAAACACACACAGAAGGACAAGGACAACCTCAGCTTCTAAAGACTTCTTGCATGCCTTTCGAACTCTTGTCAACGTGCAACACTCAAGAAGATAATGACAAGACAGCTGCAACAACACAGGTGTGCGTGGTGGAAGAGATTCTGTTATGATCGGCCTGCCTGGCTTGGCGCCGCTTTGACGCATGAGACGTTGCGGCTAAGACTACCCTGATTTCTTCCGGGTCAGCGGTTCCAGAGATGCCCCAAGAGCGGCGACAACACGAAGGTCGTTCGTCTAATATTCTCAGGTTGTCTGCGCCCCTCGTAAAACCCTTTGGGCACGCCTGACCGACTGACAGATTAGGAAGAGTTGTTGGCCGTCGAGACGGCTTGCTTTGTCGTCAAGGTGCCCCGGACAAAGGGCCCAGCGTCTGGGAACCGTCTGCGGATGCATTTCCCACGTTCTCCGTGGCGCCTTGGTGCCGCTGTTTCCACAATTCGTGGTCTGCCTGGCGCTGCATACCCATCACTGCAACAGACTACGAAATTGACTTCCACGTAAGGCTCAACGTCTTCGTGCTGTGCCGTGTGTGCGCGGTGGGCAGTGTTTTTCCCTCGCCATGGGACGAACTGGATGTGCCTCTTTCTCCTTTCGTGGGTTGGGAAGGAGGCGGCGTTTCACCTTCCCCTTTTGGGGGCGGAGGTGAAGATGGAAATTTTCATTTGACTGTCCTGGCCTCCATTGTTTTTTCCTACAGGGAACCCTGGGAAGGCCAGGACATAAAATGCGAGCGCCGATGCGCTCCCGAGAAGCTCTCACAAGTTCTCTCAAGCTCTCACGAGCTCCGAGAACTTCCATGATGCTAACCCCATCATGTCGCAACACGCTACCTGTAAATAAACGTTACTGTTAACAGCTCCGGGCTCCTCTCCTCGACATCTCCCCGGGACTCTGGCTGGCTCCGGTCCTCTGGGCGGAACCCTGATTACATCAATTCCTATGATCGAAAAGAGGGGAGCCTTGGTGAATCCAAAAGGTCGTCCACGAGGTAGTAGGGATGCATGCGAGCCAAGAACGACAGAGTCAGATGTTAAGTCCTCACCGCCGTGCATACAAGTGCCTAGCGGAAGCAAATCAAGGCCAGTTCATACAGCGAAAAGAAATAGAAAGAAGACCATGACGGCACGAAGCAAGCCCCTTGTACTGATCATAGCTGCGGCTCTTCGAGAAAGCTGCAGACGGCAAGATCGAAGGCAATGCGGATGATACGGCTTATTTCAGCTAAGATGCAAAATACCGAAACAGTGTCAAAGCCACGAATGAGACAGTCCAGACCAAGGCAGAAGAAGAAGCCTGATGTTTCCAAGGAAAACGCAGCCAAGACAAAGAAATCAAGAAAGTTTTCCAGAAATGGCTACACTAGAACCTCGTGGATGTGTCTGCATTATGGACATTCATGCCAACGAAAACCGCTCATCGAGAGCACAAGGTCACCAAAGGCGACGCGTTCAAAAGCACGGCTATGGAACAAGCGTCAGAAGCACCGCTGGAAGACCAGGTGCAGGAGAAAACCCGGATGATCCCACCTGGATTGTCTTGGACTGGATACAAATACCGATGAACAAATAGTGTCTACTTAGAATCCGTGTGTGTTTGTGTTCATCGTCAGGCATCACTTCGGGACCGCGGAGGATGTTGCAAATTGTGTAGAAGACGAGGAGTGGCGCCATCATCATTAAGATAGCATTAGTATGTTCCAATAAAGAAAAACAATAAAGAATAAAGAATAAAGTATAATTTTCGTTGCCATAACTCTGGACAAGTTACCTTTCTACGCGGGATAAGCTCATCAACATTAGATCTGACTTTTTCGTGTGGCCAGTTTATAATTTCATCGTGGGAAACGTTTGATAATGGGACGAGTAGTGATCATGTACCGATTACCTATGAAATAATGCTATCACACCTCACCTCTGGTATCCGACAACAACGGTTCATCAACTATAAAATTTATAAAACTGTTTTAAATTCTGCGCTTTCGTCATTGGGAGGACGTGTCGGACAGCAACGAGCTGCTGTTCAGCCGGCAGAGTTTTCTGTTAAATATGGCAGCACACCGTCAAATTCGGCTTGGTGGAATGAAGACTGCACGCTTGCGTATAGGCGACGTAAAGCTGCTTGGAAACGTTTACGCCACAACCATACGCCGAAAAATTGGGTTGACTATAAATTCCACGCAGCATTGTTTAAGCGTACAGTTGCTACAGCTAAAGATAAACACAAATCAGACTTACATTCGCATTTATCGAAACCTGATAAAAGATCTGCTCTGTACAGATTTTTACGGAACAAAAAATCGACACAGGTACCAGCGTATTCGCATTCAGTAGTGCTGTCGCCTAAAGAGGCGACCGATTTGTTAGAGGGCATCGCGAAAGGACTTGAAGCGCGTTTTGCTTCGTCATGCTTGAGACCTTTGGCATTCAAAAGCTCAACCTCGGACTTTCGGGAAGTCACTATGGAGGAACTGGCAGATGTCATCCTAACTGTAAACCAAGCGGCTCCCGGTCCGGATCAGATTACAAACTCTATGATTAAATTGATATTTAATTCCCACCCCGTTGAGCTTTTGAATATTGTTAACTGCTCCTTACAGCACACATGGATTCCAAGTGCATGGAAAATTGCTAAAGTTGTGTTGCTGCGAAAAAATCAAAGCCTCGGATATGTCCTGGATAACATTCGGCCAATTTCGCTTACTTCAAATTTAGTTAAAATAATTGAAAAAATTCTTCATAGCAGGCTCAGTGAATTCATCACTTGTCAGGGTATCCTTTCGCCAAGGCAAGTAGGATTTAGACAGGGGTGCTCTATATGGTCGGCTCATGTTGATTTGGAAAGCCGAATTCGCCTTGCAAAAGTATCTGGTGAGCTTTCTGCATTAGTCACATTAGATATTGCAAAAGCCTACGATAGCGTGGAACACAGTATATTGATCTCAAGATTAGTGGACTGTGATGTGCCTAAGTACATTATATCTTGGGTTCAGGAGTTTGTTTTTGAGAGAGAATTCTTTTGTTGCCACGAGGGAATTACTTCTGCCTCATATAAGCAAACAAGAGGTGTTCCGCAAGGATCAGTTTTGTCACCTCTTTTATTTAATATCTTATTATCATCAATTCCAGTTCATAAAAATGTTCCTCTTTACGTCTACGCTGATGATATTGCTTTTTTCTCGTCATCCCGAGATATCAATACTCTGTATCAAATCTTACAGTCGTACTTGAGTGAGCTTGAGGTATGGCTTGACGGGCTGTCTTTTTCGCTTAATGTTAGCAAATGTGCTCTGCTTGTATTTCCTCTATCCGTTCCCGTATTTCTTTCACTGCATTATCGAAATGAACCGATTCCACAAGTAATGGCACTAAAATATCTAGGCATTCTTTACGTGGAAAAGTTAAATTGGCAGCAACAAATAGAATCAAACACTCGTAAAGCAGAAAGCGCCTTAGGATTGCTACGCCGGTTTTGCAATAAGAATTCAGGGATGCGCAGGGATACGTTACTTATAATATACAAACTTTATGTACGCCCAATTCTGGAGTTTGGTTGCGTTCTGTTTTCCGGAAGTGCAGAATACAAATTAAGACCTCTTATATTGTTAGAAAGGCAAGCTCTGCGGCTGTGTCTCTGACTACCTAGGTGTGTTGCGAACAGCGTGCTTTATTTGGAAGCTCGAATCATTCCGCTTGATGCAAGATTTCGACAGCTGACCGTGCAAACATTTTTAAAACTCTACGATGCGCCCCTCTCCCGTTCACAGACACTTTTCATCAAATCTCCAGATTCTTTCTTTAGGCGCCCGTGGCCTCGTTATCAAAGACCCCAAGTCATTTTCGTCGAGTCTCTGTTGTCTAATCTTCACGTTTCCCTTCAGCATTTAACTCCCCAAACCCTATGTTCGATGCCAGTTGACTTAATTTTCGATGACATTTTTCCAAAAAATGCTAAATTACTTCCAAAGCATGTTCTGGAGGGCCTCCTTCAAGACCATCTCAGTCATTTTCCTCATTATGTGGTAATTTCGACGGATGCAACGCAAAATCTTCAGAAGGCTGGAGTAGGCATTTTTTCTCATCAGCTTAATTGGTCTTTTGCGCTCCGTTTGCCTGACTTCACGCCAATTTATCTTGCAGAATTCCTGGCTATTACATTGGCTCTTCGGAAACTAAATTCTCAGCAATCAAAAGCTATTATTATTTCGGATGCTTTATCTGTTTGTACACATTTAACGTCCGCAAAGCAGTCTCCCCTTCTCAGGATATTTTGGTCTCTTGTACCGCGTAGCCTATCAGAAGTTCGGTTTCTCTGGGTCCCCGGGCATGCTGGAATTGCGCTAAATGAAACCGCTGACTCGCTCGCTTCGGCATCGTTAAATTTCCCGGTGGTACTAGTAGCTCCACAGTTTTCTTTTATTACTGCTGAACGATTCAAACGCCTATTAATATTAAAAATCAACAAAACATCGCTCCTACAATCTGAAGAATTTCGGCACTTGCAATTCACATGGAACACCGCCAACTGCCTTTCCTGTCAATGTGAGGTGACCCTAACAAGCTTTCGCTGTAGAGTTCCTCGGTTAAATTATTATCTCCACAAATCAGGATTTTCATTAACTAACCTATGTGCAGTTTGTAATGAACCGGAAACAATAGATCACTTTCTTCTCACATGCCGCCGTTTCGCCTCACTGCGCCGAATAATTCTTGAGAGACCGATTGGCATGCTCGGATTGGCAGTTGATACACCCACCCTTTTATCGTTTGGAGCCAGTCAGTTGGGTGCGGGCCGCAGTGTTATTCTGTCAACACTACATAAATTCATTCAGGCAACCGGAAGGATACGCTGCTAGTGGTACCGCCAGTTACATCCAATTCTTTGACCCCCTTCTTTATTTTTGCTAATTTGTTTTTATATTATGGTTTATCGAAAGCTTCTGCCCCTTTCACTTTTTTTTAAGGAATGTTATTATAGTTCTTATCTAATTTCTCTCTTTTTTTTAATTTTTTTTTTATTTTTTAGCAAGCGTTGTGTTAACCATTTACATTATAAAGTACAGTGTGGCCAATCCCCCTTGTGGGTATGAGCCAAGATCTAGGCGACAAGACAAGACAAGACAAGACAAGAAGAGGTCAACGGGGGGCTTCACCATGGGGACGGCGGCTTGTCCTTTTCTCTACATCCATCTTGATTTTTCGCTCACGGAATACGCCACCGACGCCGATGCTGACAAACCATTTTCCGCGACGCGAGCTCTTTAACGCTATAGCGTTGACACCACCTGATAAGGCAAAAGCATGGATGATAAATATGGTCACTGACCGTATTTATCAAAACAAAAATTGCATGTTTTGCGTTCCGTACTAAGCCCTTGATCGCAGATGAGTGTACGAGTGTAGTCGGAAATGCATTCAGTGTGGCTGTCGCTTAATGCGCGGAATTCAGTGTACGTGGGCTCACTGTGAGGTGATTGTGAACTCGGCTTCTGACTCTCAACACATGCGCCAAATCCGAAACATGAAGGCGCTTCTGTTTTGATCCGTGGCCTAATATCTCAATCAAAGTGAAAACAAAAAGTGCGTCATACTAGAGTTCTTATCAATACAGAACGAAACGCGATACAAGACTGAGGACAAGAGAGGGAAAGAAAAAGAGAAAACAGTAAGTGGCAGAATGGGCATTCACTCCGTGTCGTGTTTGTAAAAGCTAACCACGGCTCAGATCGTGTATAAATGCAGGAACAAATTAAATTGACCGGTTTCATCGTCACAACTGGCGCGTAGGCCCGTTGATATATGTTTGGTTATTTCAAAAGCAAAGTCGTGCGTCCATTTGCGCGATGATTGATGACTTGTGTGATTCATGATTATGCGATGATTGACTGAGCAATGATTTTATGAAGCAGATATTCCCGTGCGCGATAACGGTAACGCAGACTAGGTTCGAAGAGGAAACCTTAGGCGCAAAACAGGAACACACACGAAAGTAAGGACACGGACAATGGGACAAGGATTAGGCTCCCCTGTTGGGGCTGCTTATATAGCAAGTTAATGCCTCCCTGCACGTTTTTTGACGTATTCATCTTGGCTGATTGCGACTTGGCTGCTGCGACTAAACAATGCGGAGTAGCTACGAATTTTGCAACGCTTAGGTAGAAAAAAAACTAAGAACAAACAAGCTATATCTTGCACAACGCTGCACGAACGTAGGCGCATAATAACAGCAGTAGTAAACGAGAAATTGCGAAAGTTCTTATTGTGTGCGCTTTGCAGGGCTTCTTGAGTGAGCTTAAAACGCGTGCACACGACCGCAGCCCGAGAGACGAAGTGCGAATAATGAGAAAGGGAGTTGGGAAAATTTGGCTGCGCACGGCCATGAGAGAGAGGTTCGCCGCAGGATGTCGAGTTGGCAGAGTGGCGCCGCCGGGGCCGCTGCCGAGTTCCAAGGATTGAATTCACTAGAATGACGTCAACGGGCGACGTTGCTTGAGACCCCGCATCACGTCGACACGAGGAAACGGTACGCACTTCGTCGGCTGCTTTTTCCTCAAGAGCAAGGTCGGCACAAGCCCGCAGATGAACGGGAATTAGTCGTCTCGCGAAGGAGCATGTCCCTTTCGAGGAGATTGCGCAGAAAATCGGAAGGACAGTATCCGTTGTAGTGTGAAACGTGTACTTACCTATCGCGCTCGCACAGTGGCTATGTGCCGTTTTTTCGACTGAGTCCTAAATCGCGGGTACGATTCCGGCCGCTGTGGAGGCATGCTTGCTTCTTAAACTTAGGTGCACGGTAAAGAACCGCGGATGACCAAAAAGTGTAATGACCCAATACCGCGTGGCGCATTAATGAATGTGGTTTTGGCGTAATGTCCACAAATTTAACTTTTTATGAAGCAATTTATCGAGGTGCACGTGAACAGGAAGTGACTGCTCTACTAGAAACGATCTTGTGTTGCCGTATACAGTAAGATTGCATGAACTTTACATAGTTTGTTTTAGTGTGTTCCCTCTTTGTAAGTTTGTTAGAGCCGGTGAATATTTTATATGCACTGCCACTGCCTTTGTTGGTTCACTTGTTTATTTTAAGCCACACTACCTTTGCTATGCATCGCTTGCCTACAAGAAAAAAAATGCAGTGGTCATCACACGTGATGACCTTTACTATACGTACAAATATTTATTAAAGAAAACATTGTCGTTACCTTTGATTCTCTTTCTCATTTATTTTGCTTGCCTTGATCAAGTGGTAACTGCATTAGATTTTTTGTCCATAATAGTTGCTCTGTACCTCCGTGATCGAGGCCTGGAAATTTCTACCGGAAAGTGTGCTCTTCTGGCATTTACGCGCAAACCCATGTCTAACTACAGTGTATCAATCAATGGTCAAAGCATACCGTATTGTCGATCACACAAGTTCCTGGGCGTCGTAATAGACAGAGAACTATCATGGAGTCCTCACGTCTCGTACCTGAAAAAGCGGTTGGCAGGTATTTCTCAAGTTTTTCGTTGGAAAGACTTGGGGAATGTCGCCCAGTGCTATATTACAACTGTACAGGGTGCTGTCTCTCGGTTTCCTGCGATACAGTTTGCCTGCATTAACTAACGCAAACAAGACAAGTCGACGCATGCTACAGAGTGTTCAGGCCCAGACCCTCCGGATTTGTTTAGGCCTGCCTCAAAATGCTTCAACAGCGGCGACCATAGCCATCGCCAAGGACCACCTCATAAAGACTCATATTGAGGTTGAAGCACTGAGGACCCATATAAGGCATCTTGCCCGGACACCCCACCACCACCTAGCCTCTCTACCAGCGGACAGACCACGCACCTCCTTTTGCCGAACAGTAACCACGCACGGCGAATCCCTACCAATTGGCTTCAGACCGGCGGGGAGACCTTCGGTTCCTCCATGGTGCCTGAAACAACCAATCATCAACCTGACAATACTAGGCGTCCAGAAAAAACAAGATCTGTCAGCCCCAGCTCTTAAACAGCTCGCTTTACTTCTGTTGTGCGAGAAGTATCACGACTCGACTCATCTACACCGACGGCTCCGTCCTACCGAGCAGTTCAACAGCGGCGGTCGTGATTCCAACGATCGCCACAACTATCAAGTTCAGGACGGCTCACCCAACAACATCGACGGCAGCAGAGCTCACAGCGCTTCGCGCCGCGCTGCTCTTTATTAACGATCAAATGATAAAAAGGTGGACGATTTTCTGCGACTCCAAGGCGGCACTGCAGTCTCTACTGTCGACTTTGCGCCGCGGTCCGCACGAACAGTTGGTGTTTGAGACTGCCGAGATGTTCCACCACCTCACCGAGAAAGGACACTGCATTACTTTTCAATGGCTACCGAGTCACTGTGGGATTGTCAGCAATGAACGGGCCGATCAAGCTGCCCGTTCAGCCCATACAGAGGACCGCGACCTGTCGATACCTCTTTCTAGGACAGACGCTGCTCGGAAGCTCCGCATGCTCGCTCGCCAATGCACCATGTCAAATTGGAATGAGCCACATTTCATGCATGCACGACTACACTCCTTTGATCCCACGTTAAGCCTTTGACTGCCATCAAGACTTCGCCGAGGTGACGCTACCGTTCTGTATAGATTATGGCTGGGCGTCGCGTTTACCCATGCATATGCATTCCGCATAGGGATGGCCGACACCACCGCCTGTGAACACTGCGGCAACGAAGAAACAATTCGGCATGTTCTGTGTGACTGTCCGAAGTATAGCACACAGAGACAATCTATGCCATGCGCTCGACAAGATAGACGACCAGCCTCTATCTGAAGAAAGACTTTTACGCCATCGTCCGGACATAACGTCGCAGAAGAAGGCTTTACAAGCACTACTAGCCTTCCTGCGATCCACTGGCCTGTCAGAGCGCCTCTGAGCGGAACGCTCTTGTGTGTGTGTAGTTGTGATTGTTTTTTTTTCTTATTATTTATTTTGTCTCTCTCGCTTTCAATCCCCTATTCCCCAACCCCAGTGCAGGGTAGCATACCGGATACAAACTTCTGGTTAACCTCCCTGCCTTCCTCTACTCTTTCTCTCTCTCTTGTCCATAATAATGCATTATGCACTAATAAATTTGCCTCGAAAGACAAGCACTTTCTGACTGTTGCGACGATCGGCCTCACTCCGTGCAGATGCTGCTGGAACATCGTCACCATCGTTCGTCGGCCCGCAAGGCAGTGAAGGCACTCTTGTGGTCCTTGAGGACGATGAGCTTGCGGTGCAACCCCAAACGCGCCGTTTACTTCTTGCCTTGCTTCCTCATCTTTATATTGCCATTTCCCATTTCCGCAGCGTAAGGTAACCACCCAGGCACATTTATGGTTAAAATCCCTGTCTTCTGCCTTTCTGTCTTATGCCATTCCATAAATATGTTGGTTACCAGTTGGGAGTCTTGTAAGAGGTCATGTCCCGCTACCATGTCTCCAATAATCTAATGTTGCTGTCTCATTTCACCGCACTTCGCTTTCACTATTTACTGTTAGACGTTAAATTTAATTATCAGATTTTACGTGCAGAAACCACGATATGATAATGAGGCACCCCGCCTCGGGAGACCCACGATCACTCTTAAACACCAAAGGTTCTTCAACGTGCACCTAAACGTAGATAATACACGGGTCTTTTTGCACTTCGCCTTCATCGAAATGCGACCGCCGCGGCTGGATATTGAAGCCGCATCCTCGAGCACCGTAACATCTTAGACACTGAGTTACCACAGCGGCTACTGTAGGTCGTACTACAGGACGCCTGTTATTTTACTGTCTCACTCAATATTTCTTGTGCCTTTTAACGGCTACTACTTTTAGCAATGGCCGCTAGAAT
The DNA here is from genome assembly GCF_013339695.2 of Rhipicephalus sanguineus. Lineage (NCBI taxonomy): Eukaryota > Metazoa > Arthropoda > Arachnida > Ixodida > Ixodidae > Rhipicephalus > Rhipicephalus sanguineus. The sequence goes on along the minus strand of NC_051178.1, from coordinate 205,805,825 downwards.
AAACGCGATAATTTGGTAAGTGAAGAAGTTTTAGGGCGCACGTTGTAAAAAAAAAAAAATTTCAAATCCCACTGAACCTATGTCATGCGAACATTTCCGGTTACTGCAAAGTTTGAAATAACAAAACCATCTTGACGAAAACTGTAACGCGTGTGTGTCGAAATGTGCCAACTGTCGTACCAGATGCTCCTGTTATAAAAAATTTGGGGAGTTTTCATGACAAAAGTTATTCATAATCACCACGCAAAATGCGGCTGAAGTTCATTTATTTCTGGAGTGTTGTCAACTATGTTGAGGTATGCATAGTTCATAGGTACAACAGCAAAAACATAAAACAAAGACAGAGGACAGAGCTCAGCACTATGTCCTGTGTCTTCTTTGTGTCTTGTTAAGTTCGTGCTGTTTTACCCATGAACTATGCATTACCAACTGGCTTGACAGCAAATGTTACTGAGACATGCAGTATTGCAAAGAAATACGCGTTGTCGCTGTGGAGTGCAATTGTGTACCTTAGTGGACACGGCTACCTGCGTGCATTTATGGGAGTATATGAACGATGATCATTTCTTGCCCATTCTGCTGGCGTCCTATGAAACAGTGCAACAAAAAGCTATTTTTGTATTTATATATGAACTCAAGAATATGACTACAGGTGGTGTGATAGGGATTCATCGCATATAACCGAGAAAAAAGAACAAGTAAACACACTTTAGCAGAAAAAAGTGAGGGAATTAAAATAGAAACATTTTTATCGCCAACGAAATTATCAGACGAAAGAAGCTGGCTTTTGTGCGGTGTTTGCTGCGAATATTGTTTTGTAGGCCACGAAACTTTACGGCTTGTATTGTAAGAAATATACTCGAGGCGAGCTTGGACGACTATGTTCATTTTTTTTGTTCTTTATCAGAGTTTCGCAGGACGTCCAGGCTCCTATTTTCACTATACAGGGCGTGGCCACCACCCTATGCCGCAGATATGAAATTAACAGAATGAAAGCAAGAGAGTCCTTTGCAATATGCGTGCTCTTTTCCCCTGGCAACTCCTTCAGCGCTGAGGATAGGCAACTGAACGTTTCTTTTTTTTCTGTCTAAGATCTGTTTCCTCTCTTGTCTTTTCGCTGTGACCACCGTGCATAATTACGATTGTCGCAGTTCATTAGAGAGTAAACTCTACCTGAATTTATGCGATGAACAATGACGACTGCAAAGCACTTTTAACCAATTCTTTGGCAATTAAGGAAAGAATTCGCCAGTTATGAGATGATGTGCGAGAGGGGCTTGGAACTGCGATAATGCGACTGTTTGCAGGACGAAGAAGAAGCCTAGCGAAGGATAAAATTTGATGCAATCAGCTTCAGTGTAGGACAATGACCTTTCTTTCGGCATAGCAAAACGGCGTGCTGGCAAATTTTGTGCAGGCCATTTAATCAATATGGTGTGTTCTACGGGGTTATCGAAGCGGCTGTTTGGGGAAAAGTGAATAAGTGCTTGCGAGATATCTTTGGAAAAGATAGCAATATTAGCTAACTACATGGCGGAGCCTCCGAAGCTATTAAGGCAATGTTCTGGCTACATTTTTCTAATGCACTGGACGGACAAGGCTTCAGCAAATGAGTAAAAATAATTCGATGCCGACAGAAACAATGAGCCGTGACAGGACATGCGGCTACTTAAATATTGGGGCCCTACGAAGGAGCGCCAACATATCCCTACATATGTTTAATTAAAAGGCACGTGTTGAAGCCAGATAATTATAGCTTGGAGAAGCCAGTTAAGCTTTTGAAGTTGTACTTGTGGCTCGTGCTCCATGTACAGCAGATGTAGCGAAAAAAGGCTCTTTCGAATTACGTAAAGTTGAAAATACGCAGCTCATAGACTACAGTATAGATGTAGAATAGAAAGGTGACCGTGCTCTATCAACGAAACATTTCGAGCTTGATTTTACGCCTAAATGCAGACGCCAAGTCTTTTTTCGTTTTAAATGCGAAGCATTTCTTAGCGAACTTCTGCGACTTTGAGCGTATCTTTGAGCGTATCTATCTATCTATCTATCTATCTATCTATCTATCTATCTATCTATCTATCTATCTATCTATCTATCTATCTATCTATCTATCTATCTATCTATCTATCTATCTATCTATCTATCTATCTATCTATCTATCTATCTATCTATCTATCTATCTATCTATCTATCTATCTATCTATCTATCTATCTATCTATCCGTCTATCTATCCGTCCGTCCGTCCGTCCGTCCGTCCGTCCGTCCGTCCGTCCGTCCGTCCGTCCGTCTGTCTGTCTGTCTGTCTGTCTGTCTGTCTGTCTATCTATCTATCTATCTATCTATCTATCTATCTATCTATCTATCTATCTATCTATCTATCTATCTATCTATCTATCTATCTATCTATCTATCTATCTATCTATCTATCTATCTATCTATCTATCTAGCCGCCTACGACTTTGTGCTCTCCTGGCCGTTTCGTTAATCGGATGTATACCAAAATCGGTGCGTCATAACATGGCCTTATTACGAACATAAATGACAGGTCATATCATGAAAATCATGACACGCATGTCATGAACAGCATGATTTACATTCCACGGCCTTTGGGCTCCCTGGCCGTTCCGTTAATCGGATGTGTACCAAAATTGGTGTGTCATAACATGGCCTTATAACTAACATAAATGACAGGTTATATCATGAAAATCATGACACGCATGTCATTAACAGCATGATTTACATTCCACGGCCTTTGGGCTCTTGCGGCCGTTCCGTTAATTTCATATATACCAAAATTGATACGGCGTGACAAGAGTTCATGACAAACATAATGACAGGTCCTAACATGCAAATCATGACGCGCATGTCATGTGCAGCATGATTTACATGGCATGGTCTCGGGGCGCTCGCGGCCGTTTAAATGAAGGGATACATACGAAAACTGGTATGACGAGACATTTCTGTATGATGAACATAACTGACACGTGGTAACATGAAAATCGTGATATGCATGTCATGTATGACATGATTTACATGCCACGCTCATGGCGTACTCGCGGCCGTTTCGCTAGATGGATAAACACCAAAATTGGTACTGTGCGATGTGACTTTATGAAGAACATGAATAACAGGTGGTAGCATGAAAACCATGACATCCATGACATGTATGTCATGATTTACATGCCACGCTCATGGTGCATTCGCGTCCGTTTCGCTTGCGTGATATACACCAAAATTGGTGTTACGCGACACGACAGTATGACGAACGTAAGTGAGACGTGGTAGCATGAAAATCATGACATGCAAGTCATGTACGACCTGATTTACATGCCACGCTCATGATGCGCTAGCGGCAGTTTCAGTAGATTGATATACACCAAAATTGGTATTGCACGATGTGACTGTATGAAGAACATGAATGACACTTGGTAAGATGAAAACCATGACATGCATGTCATGTATGTCATGGCTTAATTGCCACGCTCATGATGCATTCGCGGCCGCTTCGCTAGCTCGATGTACACCAAAATTGGTATTGCGCGAAGCGACTGTATGACTAAGGTAAATGAGACCTGGTAACATGAAAATCATGACATGCATGACATGCACGACATGATTTACATGTCCTGCTCATGACGCACTCATGCCGTTTCGCTTGCTTGACATACACCAAAATTGGTATTGCGCGACGCGACTGCATGACAAACGTAAATGAGAGGTGGTAACATGGAAACCATGACATGCAGGATATGTATGTTGTTATGACTGGCAGTCGGTGGCAAGGCGCTGAACATGAGAATCGGCGGACGAGGCGTCTCCACACTGCTAGAACACCTGCAGCCTTCCTAGAAACGAAATTCCTGGGACGGCGAGTGACCAACAATGGGCAGAATCTCGGCCTCAAGGTCTGGGACGGCCAGGCCGGAGACAATGGGCCACCTGGACTTGGCTTGGTACGCTGCCGAAGCCACCTGACGGAACTGCAGGGGCAAGCACGAGAAACCTGTTGTCCTGCTTTCCCCACCTGCGTGCCGTCAACCGCAGGACCCTTCTGCTTCAAGTGGGAAACGACCCCTCAGCGACAGTGAAATGGACTGTGCCATGGTGTCGTGTGTGTGATTGGTGGTCATCAAGAAAGAGGAGCCAAACTGAGGGGTTAAAACGACGGTGCTGAGTGAGAAATGGGGCTCTGAGCCCTCGGTAACAGGCTCATCCAATTCGCTCGTCGCGGAACGATGTAATTGAGTGTACGAAAAGTGCCAGTAAACTTGTTATTGTTTTCCCATCTTGCTAGCATCAGTTCCTCAACCCGGAGACTCGACTACGCTACCAAACGGAGTCCGGGTACGACGCTGCCCTATCGTAGCAACCTGGCTGTCGATGAAGGACGGATACAAAAACACGCAGGCGCAACAATGTCATGATTTACATGCCGCGCTCATTGTGCATTCCCGGCCGTTTCGCTAGCTTGGTATACACCAAAATTGGTATTGCGCGACGCCACTGTATGACGAACGTAAATGAAAGGTGGTAACACGATAATCATGACATGCATGAAATGTACGACATGGTTTACATGCCATGCTCATGGCGCACTCGTGGCCGTTTCGCTAGATTGATATGCACAAAAATTGGTATTGCGCGATGTGACTGTATGAAGAACATGAATTACAGGTGGTAACATGAAAAACCATAATATTCATGTCATATATGGTATGATTTACATGCTCTACTCATGGTGCACTCGCGGCGGCCATTTCGCTCCTTTGATATACGCCAATATTGGTATTGCGCGATGTGACTGTATGACGAACATAAATGAGAGGTCTTAACATGCGAATAATGTTATGCATGTCATGTACGGTATGATTTACATGCCACTGTCATGGTGCGCTTCCGGCCGTTTTGTTAACGTGATATATACCAAAATTGGTATGGCATGACACGAGGGCGTGATGAACATAAACGACTGGTCATGCATTTATATACCAGAATATGCGTTTCATTGGCATGGTGTACACTAGATTGTGCATGCATGCGTGCATGAAAAACATGCGCTATATGGTGGACCAGATGCCATGGCATGAATGATTTCATTTGGCTCAAAGACAAACAAGGCGATGTATGCAGCTCTTATTTGCTGGCTGCTTCGCATTACATCGATTCCCACAGTGCGTGGGATCTGCCGAATTTTTTTTTTGTACTTCCAGCGTTTCTCTGGCTCGCAAAAGATACGAAAACTTAGCTTTCGAAAACCAAATCTTTCGGTATTTCTGATCGATCTCTGCAAGTATACATTGAACGTCAAACGATTAAGTGCTTGTTGACGAATAGTATCAGTTAATGTGCTCAAGAACTATACCGGGTATTTCAGTTAACTTGGGCCAATCATTAAAATGCAAGCAACGAGGGTGCAAACAACTTTGTGTTCACTGTCCTCTTTACAAAATCAGAGTACTTATGAAGATCTCAGACAATTAATTAACAAGAATCCAGCTTCTAGATCGTTTATCCATTTATTTAAACACAAAATATTCACCATATAACGTGGAAACTTTTAATTAGTGCCCAAATTATTCCTTTTTTGTAGCGATAAAAACTGCAGTGGCTTCAAGTTTTGTGATCTTCGAACAATGTGCGTGAGATAACTATACAGTGTATTTCACCTAGCTCGGGCCAAGGATTAAAATACAAGCAGCTTAGTGTTGTTTACTGTCCGCTTTACAAAATCAAAGTACTTTTAAAGAACTCATACAGTTAATTAACAACAGGTAAGTAGCCAATTTCCAGGCCATTTTTTTAAACACGAACCCTTCAATATAGAAGGTGGAGACCCCGTTAATTATATAGTGTCTAAATGATTGCTTTTCCATGATGCTAAAAGCTGCGGTAGTTCTGTGTTTGGCGGGCTTCTAACAATGTGCGCGGGATGTGAGAAGTCCCCGACGACACGACGCCTGCGCGCAGCAACTTCAGCGCCCTCAAACGTGTTGCCAACGAACTGTCGATGCTTCACGCCGAACGAAGGTATGAACATACCTAGAAGAACGGAGGTGCCTCTAATACGATGACCTTGGTTTCCACAAGTGTTCTTAGATGGGCAAGTTGGTTCATGAACATTGTGGCAGAACAGCGCAAAAAAGCGGGACAGTGAACACACAGGACGTCAGCGCTGTGTCCCGTGTGTTCGCTGTGCCGCTTTTTTGCGCTGTTCTGCCACAATTAGTTTCCACTTTTCTCATGATAGCTCGTCTGTTGAAATATTGAGCCGAATTTGGAAATGGAGTTATGTGATAAATTATGGATTTGTATTCTTGATGTTCTGTCGACAGACAACGTAGAGTGTGAGGAAATTTCATGGGCATATGTAAATGTATCGAAGGCGAAAGGAGTGACCACTGCTCATCATTTTCACTTGTGGTCTGCTCATTCCTTCCGTCTGCGTGCATCAGCGATCGCTTGCTACTGTGCTCGCCACACCCCACTGCGATGCCTGGGAAGTTCCGAACCACAATAGCTGTTATCGTGGAAGGAAATTATTTGGACACTAATTAACAGGCTCTACAGCTTCATTGAAGACTTTGCGTTTAAAGCCATAATTTTAAACTTAGCTAACTAATTACTATTTGTCAAGTTTGTCAAGAGGGAACTAAACAATAGTAAGTTGGTTATATTCTCGCAACACTACGCAGATTTTTAAAACAGCTTGGCTCGAATTAGCTGAAAGGCCGACCACCTCTTATTAAGTGAAACTTTGTTAAGCCGGAGAGAGATGTACGGGCACGCTTATTTAATTTTGTTTCCTTCGGTGGGTTTCACTTCTAGCCTTACAAATAGTTTTCACATAACAAGGTGGGGGCAGGTACGGTTCGCTGGCGTTGCGCGCGCACAGTTGCTATTTATTAGTTCCCGAGGCGCGAATTTTGAAGGGGTCAATCGGAGCGGTGGGTGATCTGTCCAAATGGGTGGGCGATGAACCAGAGCTGTGGGCGGTGGAGCGGAGCGGTGGGCGGCATTTCAATTGCCACACGCCGTGGGGAGAGCCCTAAAGTACTATGAACTTGTATGCCCTGCCTTTCTTTTATTCTCATTATCTCTCTCTGTATGTGACACACATGCAGGTAAAGAGGTGGATTTATTGAGGGCTCGTTTCTTTTGTTAGACACAGCCTAATGAAACCAACAGACAGTCAAGATAAGGAAAATATAGGGGGCATATTTGTTGTTTCTTTAATTGTAGTGCAATGATTTTGACCTAAACTGAAAGGAATTAAAGTGGACGAAAAATCACCCTTTGCGTCGGTGGGATCTGAACCAACAACTTTCGAATAACGCGTCCAATGCACTTGAGCTACGACGGAGGGCGCTCCCTCGTCACCTTTGTAGGATATTTATGTGCGCTTAATCCCTGGGAGCGTTAGCAGCGCCACTCGTAGCCCACACGGCGAGTGTTGTACACTCTGTAGTATAGTTTTAAGATAATACGTAATGACTGAGACTCTAGGGGAGGGAGTTGCAATCATACTTCAGGAAAATATTGAATGCGTAAGGTTGAACGGTATCCCTAACCACGAGAGCGTTTGGTGCCAAATCAAATTGGGAACTGCTTTAGTCGTAAAGGAGCGATCTATAGATCGCCTAACGCATCGATCGAATACTTAGAGGCTCTGCAAAACTACTTAGAACAACAAAAGGCGTGGAACCAACGGTTAATAATTGCCGGGGATTTTAATTTGCCGGGGGTTGACTGGAACACGATTAACATAGAATCAAGGGAACGAGCTGACTGTGTAGTGTTGCTTGACATTGCTTTCGCTAACGATTTAACGCAGGTAGTACAAGAAAGCACGCGAAAAACGGGAACTGTGCAATCCATATTAGACTTGGTATTTCTGGATGGACGGTTCGAAAATTATCAAGTAGCAGCTCAAGATGGCATATCAGACCGTCAACTTGTGTTTGTACAAATCAAAACCAATGTTCCTGCAACGACTGTTAAAGAATGCTGTGTGCACGTCCCCAATTTTGCAAAAGCTGACGACACGAGGATTATAGATTATTTGTCGTTTAATCTAGACAGTCTGAGCTCTGACGATGACGTCAATGAATTGTGTGCAAGATTCAAAACCATTATCTTGCACTGTGTAAATTCATTCGTACCACTAAGACAAAAGAGAAGAAATAAGCGTAATCCTTGGATAACGCGAGAGATTGTTCGTCTGAAGCCAAAAATAGGAAGACAAAGGAAAGCAAAAAATCGTGAAAAGATAGCTAACCTATCTGCACAGCTGCGAATAAAGCTAAGACAAGCAAAAAAGAAATATTACGAGGAAACACTCACGAACTTCATGGTGTCTTCCCCGCAAAAATTTTGGCGTCACCTGTCACAAACCGCTCCAAATCAATACAGCATTATTGTTAACGACGAAGTCATAACTGACTGTTCGAAAATTGCCTCCCACCATAATAAGTTCTTCCAGTCTGTCTTTTCAAATGTTTCTTGCTGTACTACTACTACTACACTTACACCATTTTCACAAGTGTCAGACATGCCAGAAGTACAAATCAGCTATGAAGGGATACTGTCGCTAATTTTAAACATTAAAGAACAAAAATCTGTTGGTCCGGATGGAATTCCAAATGCATTTTTACGAAGATACGCCGAATGGATTGCTCGGTACTTAAAAATAATCTTTAATGCATCCTTGCAACAAAAACAGGTCCCAGATTACTGGCTTGTTGCAAAGGTTATCCCGATACACAAAACCGGAGACAAGCAGAATATTGAAAATTATCGACCCATTTCTTTAACTTGCGTCTGCTGCAAACTCCTCGAACACATAATATCGAAAGCAATATATAAGTACCTAGAAAACAAAAAGGCACTACATTCCAACCAACATGGGTTCCGGCAAAAACTGTCAACTGTAACAAAGCTTGTTGAAACCATTCACGACTTTTCAAAAGCAATAAATAATGAAAAACAGGTTGACGCAATCTGCCTTGACTTCTCCAAAGCTTTTGATAAGGTTCCCCATAACCAGCTTATCAAAAAACTTAAACAGCTCGGAATAAACAGCAATGTAGTGGAATGGATAAAGTCATATCTGTCACATAGGACACAGTACGTGGACATAAATGGCCACCAGTCCGATCGTCTAAAGGTTACTTGCGGTGTCCCCCAGGGTTCTGTCCTTGGACCGATATTATTTCTCGTCTATATTAACGATATTTGTTCAGACATCAGTGACGATGTTACTGTGCGGCTGTTCGCCGACGATTGTTTAATTTATCGGGAAATATCTACCCACAGTGATAAAAAAAAATCTCATCGACGCGCTGGCGTCTATGGAAAAATGGTGTGCAACTTGGAAAATGCAGCTAAATAAAGAAAAAAACTGTTGTTTTACGCGTGACAAACAAAGTCAAGCACGTCCTAAATTTTGATTATGAATTAAGTACCAGTGTACTAGCTACCGTTAACAAATGTAAATACCTAGGAGTGACAATATCTAAAGACCTCAACTGGACTCAACGTATCAATAATATTTGTTCTACCGCCGAAAAAAAGCTATGGTTCCTACGTCGCAAATTAAAGCTCGCTCCAGCACCAGTAAAGCTAACAGCGTATATAACAATAATAAGGCCTACACTAGAATATGCAAGCATCTTATGGGACCCTTATCAGAAAGGATTAATCAATAAACTTGAGCGAGTGCAAAGAAGGGCGGCAAGATTTATTTTTCAAGGTACTCCCGAACCGATTCTGTGACAGATATGCTGCAAGAACTAAACTTGCCCACCCTTTTGGAACGCCGTCGCATAGCCAGACTAAAATTCTTGTATTTACTTTCTCGAAATACATTTAACTTTGATGTAGCGCAGTACCTCATTCCACGACATGTCCGAAACCTACGAAGCGATCACTGCAGAAACTTTCTAATCCCCCAATCTCGGGTACACACATACGCATACTCTTACTTCCCTAGGACCATAAAAGACTGGAACGACTTACCGGAGGCTATACGGGATTGTGAAACTTTAGAAAAATTTGAATCCAACACTACGAAATATTTTGAGTAAATCTCTATGAATTTCAACTCTATTTCTCTTGCGATTGAAATAATGCCATGGAATGTAGCTAATCTGACATATTTCATGTGAGTTGCAAAATTTAGTATTGCGATGTATAATGCTGTGAAGCAGGTGATGTAATGTGTGTATAATGTAAGTTGGAGAACGAAACATCGTGATGTAAATTTTCCTTCTATCGCCTAGGCATTGCTGCTTTATGTTTGACATAATAATTATATGCAAGTTATTTACTTTTTCACTATTTACGTGTAGTCACATATTATGAATTCTAGAATATATGTATTAGCTATATGTTGCTACTTCATGTATACAATGATTGATTTGCGTGATATTTGTACCCCACACCTGTAACGGCCCAATCGGCTAACAGTACCTGGAAATAATAAAAAAATAAAAAAATAGTAATTATTACATACATGTAAAGGAATTCAAGTGGGTGAAAAATCAATTTGCCGAACGTAGGGACCGAAGCTACAACCTTCGGATAACGAGTCCGATGCTCTATCACTTGAGCTACAGCGGTTGTCTCTTTCCCATCCATTTCATCGGGTATTTGTGTTTGTTTAATACTGCGAGCAGTGTTATGCAGGTAGGAGTTACACATGTAGGTAAGAGTTATGAGCGGCGGTATAGGACCCGGCATGCAATTGCTGGCTCATCAGGATAGCTGTTTCGGTGATTAGGCCGTGCAGAGAGGAAGGAAGTTGGGCAGTATTAATGCGATAGCGTTAAAGAGCGCGTTTCGCAGAAATCCTGGTGTCGGCGTCGTTGGTTGCGAGCGAAAAATCATCATCTTGTCCGTGACCGAAAAATCGAGAAAGATGCAAATAAAATAAATAAAACCTTCGGTTCGAGTGAGAATCGAACCCAGGCCGTCTGCGTGGCAAGCAGGTGTTATACCTCAGACCCACGTTATTTCTTGAAACTGGTTGAAAAAAAAAAAACACTATATGAATGTCATGCAGTGGAAGGAGTCTCCGTAACGCATGTAATATTGCGTGGCAGAAGCGTAGAATCCCGCAAGGCATCAAAACATGTGAATTGCGCAACGAGGGGGTGTTTTAGAGGCCCATCCATTACAAAGCGCTCAGAGATATTTAATCACCATCAGCTGCAAAAGCATCAACAAAGTGAGCAGCTGCGTAGGTTCGCGTGTTGCCTTACGGACTCGTAGTGGGCACTTAACAACTGCACTTGCAGTAGGCATTCCAGGATAGTTTGAAACGGCCAATGTTAAGCGCGGAGGTGGTGTGCTAACAACGGAGGTGTGCTAACGCATGTACTCGTGTTCTCATATGCAAACACTGCGTGCTTATTGGACAAACTTCGCATGCTTATCCGATACCATCATGAGAGGCGCAAAACAACCCGCGCCTTCCTTGCAACTGGCACATTTCTGTCTTGATACCTTAGTCGTAAGTCGAAGTGCCAGTCAAAAGCAATCGTGCATATTTAATATGAGACGGTGTCGCTATCTTTTTTCTTTTTTCCAGCTTATTAAAATTTTGAAACTCACACTCGCAGTTCTGGATACCATTCAGTGAGGACACAGACAATGATGGATATTCTTACAACTAGGCATTTGGATATTTATTCGCTGAAAAACGTGAGTGTGCTCTAGTTCGTATTGCCCGGATTACGCAGTTCCTGTAGCTGCGTTTCGAGTTTAAAACATTTCTTGTTACGAAGTAAGGAGGGGAAGCAAGTACGTGTACCACATCGCTACGAATGTGGTGCAGTCATTGTCGTCAATTTATTCTTTCCGTATTTAAAGCAAGAATATTGTGAACCGCCACCACGAATAAACGTTCAGCGGAATTGAAACAAGAGGTCGTCGCATCGACTTTATTAGATTCTTTTATATCAGCTAACGCAGAATCATGCATTTGAGGATGATGATTGTAATAACTGACCATTTTTATTGACATAATCAATGCTACGGGGTGGTGATAATGTAGCCTGCATGACCTAACCTGATTTCCCCGCATTCCAAGCGGTTTGCTCTCCTGCTTATAATACTCCATATGGTGTAACCAAGCTTGTAACATCTCCGGATATACAGGTTGTTTCAAGAAATGTGTCCTGTATTTTTTAAAAATCACAGAAAGGAGGTATCTGCGTGCTACCTGCGGCGTTACCTTTACGGTGGGGAAGGGCATTTTGCGATGCGTACAAACGTTAATTACGGCAGTAATTATAGAAATTAAGAAAATTAACTTTTTAACCAGTGGAAATAAGTGGTCGAGTCAAATGGGCGAATGGGAGCGCTTTCTGAAAATAGCCCATAGCCGCTTTGAAATTTTTGAAAAGCAGCCAACCAAACGACTCGTCCAGATTCTCCAGCCCGAGGTGACGTCCCCCATTCCCGTGACTGCCGCATGGACCTCCCTTTCACAATGGAGGAGCTCGAGGCGGCACTAGCTCTCTGCAGGCGTTCTACCGCTCCGGGTCCAGATGGTATTCCATATCGAGCCTTGTGCAACCTGGGAGGAGCCGCAAGGAGAGAATTGCTGAGCCTCTACAACTCCTCATGGCAGGATGGCAATGTTCCCGACGACTGGAAAGTAAGCCGCTTGGTGCCTCTCTTGAAGCAGGGCAAATCGCCCCTCGAACTCGCCTCATACCGCCCAATTGCACTAGCCAGCTGCGTAGGAAAGATGATGGAAAGAATGATCCTTGGCCGCCTTGAGTGGTATCTTGAACACTACAAGATTTACCCGAATTCCATGGCTGGTTTCCGACGTGACCGCTCTTCCATCGACAATGTAGTTGATCTCGTTTCGTATGTTCAGCACGAAAAGTCCCGTAAGCGACTATCTGCAGCTTTGTTCCTAGATGTGAAAGGTGCATACGATAACGTATTACATGAGGCTATTCTCGATGCACTTGCGGCGGTTGGCCTCGGTGGTCGAATTTTTTCGTGGATTGCAAGTTACCTGGCTGCAAGGTCATTCTTTGTGTTAACAGACGATGGCCCAACTACATGACGTTATACCTCCAGGGGCGTTCCTCAAGGCGGAGTTCTCAGCCCGACGCTATTCAACCTCGCACTTATTGGGCTTGCTGACTACTTGCCAACTACCATCAAGGTTTCAATATACGCAGACGACATCTGTGTCTGGACTTCGGCAGTCACACGTCCTCAGATACGTGCGCGGCTTCAAAGAGCAGCAACTTTGACAGCTAGCTACTTGTGTAAACAAGGTCTCAGCATATCACCAGAAAAATGCGCACTGGTGGCATTCACTCGGAAACTAATGAAACCTTATGTCATCTCAATCAACGGGCGGCCCATTCCTTATGCCAGAACTCACAGGTTTCTTGGCGTAATCATCGACAGGGACCTATGTTGGAGCCCGCACGTGGCCTACCCGAAGCAGCGCCTGACAGCAATTTCCCAGTTATTCAAGTTCTTGGCAGGAAAGACGTGGGGGATGTCAGTAGACGCAATGCTGGAACTCTACAGAGCGCTCTTTCTCGGTTTTCTTAGATATAGCCTGCCCGTGCTGAGTAATACTTGTAAGACCAATATTCGTGTTCTGCAGGCAGTACAAGCTCAAGCACTCAGAGCGTGCCTTGGTTTGCCCAGATGTACGTCAATAGAGGCAACTATAGCGATTGCTCGTGACCATCCAATGCAAACTCACATTACGGTGGAAGTCCTGAGAACGCACATCAGACATTTTGCACGTGCTCCCTGTCATCACCTTGCAACACTGCCTTCAGAGAGGCGCCACGCATCATTTTCTAAAACTATCGTCAAGTACAACGACAAACTTCCCTCGGGCTTCACCACTGCATCTAAACCACCGATGTCCCCTTGGTGTTTTATTCGACCCACAGTTCAACTCAGTGTACCAGGGATCCGGAAAAAATCTGAGCTGTCGTCACCTGTGTTGAAACAACTGTCTCTGCTTCAATTGTACGAGAAGTATGCGGACAGTGTACATATATATACAGATGGTTCCACAAACATCCAGTGTTCGTCCGGTGCGGTGGTTGTACCAGCAAGAGCTATTACCATCAGCTTTAGGACCGACCACTCCACGACGTCGACAGCTGCGGAACTAGCTGCTCTGCGCGCTGCACTTTGTTTGGTTAATCGGGAACCACCTCAACATTGGTCTATCTTCAGCGACTCAAAGGCAGCCCTAAAATCTGTGCTATCTGCTCTGCGTCGCGGGCCATATGAACAGCTCGTTTTTGAAATTCGAGGTCTTCTCCACACTTCATATGAGAAAGGGCACCACGTGACGTTTCAATGGCTGCCAAGTCACTGCGGCGTCATAGGGAACGAACAGGCCGATAATGCCGCTCGGACAGCTCATGAAAGCACACAGGAAGATACCATCCCACTTTCAAGGTCTGACGCTGCCAGCAGTCTTCGAGGCCTTGCACAGGAGATCACGCTCGCTCTATGGTGCCCACCAAGCAGCCAAACCAACCGGACTAATCGTCAACGCCACCTGTCCTCTTTGATGCATATCTGTATGCCAACTGGACTCCGCCGAAGAGAGGCCACACTGCTTTATCGCTTGTGGCTAGGGGTGGCATTTACGAAATCCTATTCCTTTCGTATTGGAATGGCCGACAACGCTCTCTGCGATGCCTGTCGTTGCGAGGAGACGCTACAACACGTCCTGTGCGACTGTCCGGTATATAATGCTCAGAGACAGTCATTAGCGTTTGTTCTAGCGCGCCTTGATAGTAGACCAATGTCTGTTCAAACAATACTTGCATGTTGTCAACAGAAGACATCACAATTGAAGGCGACGAAGGCACTGCTGAGGTTTTTGAGAGCGACGAACTTGGCCAAGCGCCTGTGACAGAAATGTCGCGTACCACGCAGGAGTGACCAACTACCACGCAAGAGTGACCGACTGTTTCTATGTGTGCTATGCTACCACGCAAGAGTGACCGACTGATTCTATGTGTGCTGTGTCGTGCTATCTTTCTATCTTTCTCTCTCTCTCTCTCTTTCCTCTCCATCTTTAAATCTCCCCCACCCTGTCCCCATGTGTAGGGTAGCAAACCGGTTGTCCTATACTGGTTAACCTCCCTGCCTTTCCTTCTCTACTATTTCTTCTCTCTTCTTTGAAAAGCAGCTACAGGTAATCACCGCGGAGCGATGAAATCTGGATAATTTTGCTGCCGATACCGAAACCTACGCACCAAAAAGCGCGTCTGCCATTCATTGCGGAAACGCCCTCCGTGACGGCACTGTTTCCCTCGCACAGGGGGGAGGACGATAAGCGAGCACCCCCCCCCTGAGAGGGAAGCAGTGTAGCAGTGTCGTCAAGGGGGGCGTTTCCGCAGTGAATGGCAGACGCGCTTTTTGGTGCGTAGGTTTCGGTATCGCCAGCAAAATTAGCCAGATTTCATCGCTCCGCGGCAGGGGCGTAGCCAGAAATTTTTTTCGGGGGGGGGGGGGGGTCTGACCCCCCCCCCCCCCCTTGGCTACGCCCCTGCTCCGCGGTGATTACCTGTGGCCGCCTTTCCAAAATTTCAAAGCGGCTATGGGCTATTCTCAGAAAGGGCTTCCATTCGCCCATTTGACTCGACCGCTTACTTCCACTGGTTAAAAAGTTAATTTTCCTAATTTCTATAATTACTGCCGTAAATAATGTTTGTACGCATCTCAAAATGTCCTCTCCACAGTAAAGGTAACGCCGCACACACACACACACACATATATATATATATATATATATATATATATATATATATATATATATATATATATATATATATATATATATATATATATATATATATATATAACCATGGGTATTCCTGTTGCAACCATTTGCTCCAGTATGTTTCTGTTATCAGGCAGTCAGCTGTGGTCTCAAGTAGTGAGCAGTTAAATGGCAACGGCCATATAGAGTGACATCAAGTTGCCAAATATTGTTGAATTAATATAAATCATTCAGGTTCACCTCTCATGAAAAGTGGAACCAACGAATGCCCTCATGACATACAAGATTTCACATAGCAAAGCCTTATCTTACCTGACACCCTCCTTGTAAATATTTCTATCAGGTTCACTTGCTCATTTCATTTTTTTTATATTCTTTCTTTCTATTATTATTTCCTCCCCTCTCTTCTTTAATCTGTCAATCCCATTCCCCATCCCTACACAGAGTAGCATGCCAGCGGTATACTGACGCCGGCAAAAATCTCTGTATTTCTAATAAAGAGCATCTCTCTCTCTCTCTACAAGACGTATCATGAAAAAGAAAAAAAAAAGAAATGTTGATAACTAGATAGGTCGCGTGTTGAGTGCGGAAGTTGAAACTCGCATGCGCATCTTTGCCCTTAGCAGGCTTCTGTACTTATGATGATATGTGGTTTTTAATGGCTCAAAGGCCAGTTGTGGTCAAAGAGCACCATGACTGATGTTAACGTTGACCAATGAGTCATGGTGATATCGTGTAATGTAGCTGTAAAGTGGCCTAAAATCAATCGCTATGTGGAAGCACATAATATACATATATATAGTACAAAACAGTTTCTGGACTTAAGGTGTCGAAAACACCTTCTGCTGCTAATGGTTTTCTCTACATATACGCTACGTCGTCGGCTGCTCTCACCGTGTCTTTCCGGCCACTGCTGCAAACGCTGGCGCAACTCCTTGATGTTCTCCATGGTCACCCGGTCCCAGTACACTCGGTCCCCGAAGTCGTCATTGTCCAGCATGTAAGGCATGGTTGCGGTGGCAAAAGCTGGAAGGCACACTTGTAATGAGTATCGAACAAAGCGGCGCCTGCCTTTCTGTCCTAGTGACTCGATATGTTTACAACGAGCCTTCTAAATAGCGCTACGCAAACACGGCCGCTTTCCGACGTGGCGAAAGTAGCGTCGCACGTGCGCATGTTCTTTCCCGAAGGTGACTGCGTGCGCCAGCTAGCATTCGTCTCGCCCACCGGTACCGTCCTCTCAGCTTCGTTCAATGTCTTCGTCATCGACTCTCGCACCGTTTAGAAGTGGCCTCGAAGGTCTTTCTGTCTGATTGGCATAGCCAAACTCCTCATGCATTCAGAGAGCTTCCAATTTCCTGCTACACCCGGAAAAGACGCGAAGGCGGCACGTATGTCACGGGTAGCTTTGCCAAACTGCGATTATTAACGCGGTATAACGTACTTTTACGAACGCAAACGGTGTTTAGGGAAAACAAGTTAGTGTTTACAGCGAAGATGCCCGTTTGCGTTCAGTCAACATAGAGTGAGTGTGGGTCACCTTGAGCTTAACGAAATGGAAACGGGTGCGTTGGGCCTTACGTAAAACGATGTCTAGCCTATAGCAGCCTTTCCGTAATTGTGGTGACGTCAAACGCCAAGGTTTCGGATTACCTTTTCCGTTGCTAAGCCTCTGTACTTGTTCAAACGAAAGAAGCTCTGAAAATTTGAAAAAAAAGAAAAAGAGGGAGGAAAGTTACTAAGGGCTTAGGTTAGGATCTATACTGAAAAAAAAAAGGAGAAAGCAAGGGTCTGAGGGGGGGGGGGCGGCATATCGTTCATATTAGATAACATTTGGGAGGTACTGTCGTGCGCAGTATGAGCGGGAACACCCTCGAGAACGTGGCAAATAGCCTCAAACCCTTCGCTGGGGGAATCTCGGTAGCCGCTGTTGGAAACAAAGTGGAAAGGGCACCGTGGTCCCGCTAACCGTTGGTACTTCCGCCTCTAGTGGTGATACAAAACGCAGCTGATTGCAAGCCACCGGCCGATCGCGATGATAGGGCGGATATGCCACGCAGAGTGCGGCAGTGGGCTGTCATAGTTCCGCGCCAGATACGACACTCCCGTTTGTCTGTCACACAAAATACAGATACAACAAAACAGGATTGAAAAAACCAACACAACAACCCTTCGCTGCGCATGAGCGCTGCAACAGGCGTTACGCTATTTAGCTGTTGTCAGGCGTTCACACGTGCGGGGGAATCAAACTAATCTTGTTTCTTCTCTTCATTTGGCAGGTCCCGCTTTCGTTAGTCGGAGCAGAATATTTTTTTCCAGAGGCGTAAATATTACATCATCCCATAATGGACCTTTTTCACGAAAGGTAGAGCGCCCCTATCGTCGAGAGCCAAAAGCAAATACTGTGGCTTTCCGGTCGACGCGACAGCGTGGGAGCTTGTGCGTTCCTTTGCTTCCACGGCCTCCGAGACTGCGCGCCGGCAGGTTTCGGAGGCCGTGTGCCACCAAAAATGTTTCGGGGTGGCGCCGTCGAAGTATTTCCGGCGCGCATGCGCAGAAAGCGCCCGTGAAAAAGGTCCATTATTACACTACAGTTAAACACAAATGACGTCCACTATGCTTTGCTAGTCCTAACTGTCTGTTGTACAGCGAAACCTCGGTGATACGATCACGGCTCATACGAATTTCGGGGTGATGCGAATTTTTCTTTGGTCCCGGCCAAGGCCCATTGGCCTGCAATGTAATGGAGTACGGTTGATTCGAACAGATTTTCCCGCGACGTTTGATACGAACGTAAGCTACCGCGCAGGTACATACGAAGAGGTGCTGTCCGCGCTGTCGCGGAAGGCGCGCCAAGCACGTGCAGGCGCAAAAACGCAAGCGCGGGCATGCGCGCCGCCCCGCCAATTCGTCGGAACCACGCTGTAAGAAAAATACTTTTCTTACACAATGATCACAATAAACATTCAGTGATGCATCGTAGCCTCCGAGATTGTGTGCGCGAATCTTGGAGGCCCTAATGTGCCTCCATGTGTTTTCACGTTTAGGTTACAAGTCATGTCCTCCATGCAAGCGATGTAATCGTGCATCAGACGTCCTATGAAAGGCTCGGAATGGAGAACCTCTCGAAAAACATCCCCAACCCCACCGCAATAAGAAAATAATAACATAGGACCGCGGTTTTGAAGTTTTCTGGCCTTCATCTATTGTGTCAAAGCGCGCCTAATTCACTTTCGCCGTACTACTCTATTGTCGCGCGAAAAAGCATACTGAGATTTGGAAGGGGCTACTAGCGGTCGCGGGTCACAACACATCTGGTTCCATAATTACACACGCGCGCACGGGACGTATATTTACGAGTGCAGGTATGATCGTTGACGTCTAAAAACTTCAGTGGTAATCATTCAGAGCTGTTCGTGACTTTGCTGCGGCCCTGAAAGACAATAACTGAAAATGTACGCCTGCTTTCTTTTGTCGCATGCTAATTTTCCATATTTTCTGGTGATACGAATTTCGGATGATACGAATATTTTTGGTGATCCCGCGAGATTCGTATCACCGAGGTTTTACTGTATTCACTTGGTTGTGTATAACAAAGAAACGAGTCCATATGCAAGCCCCTCGAAAAAATTCCCTTTCTTTTGTTTTTTTCATAGCAAGGACCTCGTCCCGGCAGACTTAATGCCTTAAGGTAGCATGCGAGGGTCTATCGGTCAGTTGCCACCTCGTGCAAAGGTCACGCGCGACGTGACGCCCTCTGGCGAAAAAGTGTTCCACAGTCGCCGCCTTGGCTACGAGTGGCGCTGGCTAACACTCCCAGGGATTACACGCACAAAATACCTAACAAAGTGGACGGGAAGGCGCCTTTCGTCGTAGCTAAATTGGCACTGCATCTAACGCATAATTCGAAGGTTGTGGGTTCGCACCCCACCTGCAGAGAGGTTGCTTTTTCGTTCACTTTAATCTCTTTCAAGTTATGTCATACTATTGCACTTCAGTTAAAAACAACAAATGATGTGTCCTTGGCTTTCCTTGGCATAATTTTCTGTTGGATTAATTCAGTTATATACATCGTGACAATAGCAAGACGCGCATCTGATACAAACCTCGCTATTTATTTATTGCGGCTATATTGGCTGCTAAATGACGAAGTAGAGTAGCCGCCGTCCGTTTCGCAGAGGCTGAGGATGGGCCTCTGTGTGAACAGAGGGTGCTTGAGAAAACGGCAATTTCTCGTTACGCTTGTAAACTCTACGCGCCGCGCACGACTGCAAAATTTGGCGGACAGGTTCATAGCACTGTTTGCTATTCGTAGAATGTGTTTTTTCACCAAGACCGAGGGATGGTTCAGGGCCCTTTGAAGTCATGCAACAATTCACATTCGCGGTGACTGCACAGGCGCCGAGCCACACGAAACATGTCGCTTTTAGTCATAGCCGCCGTTGGCCAGCAAAAACATAACATTCAGAGGGAAACCCGTTTTCAAATAAGAAAAAAAAATGGATTCAGGGAAGCTTGAACTTGGGCTAGTCGGTACGGCATCTAATGTTGTTGCGCTGAGCAAAATGCACGAAGGACTACCGCAAAAGGGGCCATAACAAGTGGTGTCCTGACGACTTGTCCTGTACCCTTTTTCGTTAGTCCTTCGTGCATTTTGCTCAGTGCAACAACATTAGAAAAATTCGGGGGTTTTACGTGCCAATCCCACGATAGGATCATGAGACACTGCGTAGTGCGGGATTCCGACCAACTGGTTTTCATTACGTGCACCTAAAACCAACTGCACATGTGGTTTTTCCTTGCATTTTGGCCCTGTCGAAAGACGGGCGTTTTCTTTCGTCCGACCAGTTAAGTTCACTATAAAGTACAGAACATTGCTTACCTTATTTTTACCAAAGAACTTGTGAAAGTTGATCGGTTCCGCAGTACACTGTCACAAACGTGCAAGAATCAACCGCTTGCTGCACACACACACACCAGATCTGTCTTGCACGCAAGCGTGTTTCAATATCCTAAACAGCGCAATAGATGTACTCCCGGTTGCCGTCACATGCGGGACAGTCACGTGACGCGAGCCGAAACGTCACATGTGACGTCACTGGTAGAGTGGCGCGTCGTTGCAGACTCTGGTTCCGGCAAGATATTGAGAATCGCGAAGCGACACTAGTGGATTACTGGCGTCCCAGTGACGCAGGCCGACCAGTGACACTTGCAAAAAGGCGATACTTATGCAACGCCAGGCAGAACGCTCCCTTTCATTCGTATATTGCGGCGCTGGTATGACGTCCTACGTGACGTTTTGCGCTCGGGTCATGTGAGCATACCGCATGTGGCGGTGACCGGAAATTCCGATATTGAGCACATTCAGATACGGAAGCAAGCCGCGCACAACGGTTTTACCGCTCTGAGATTTCAGCTGATTTGGCGGCTTTGGCTTGAAAGCTATAGGACTGCTATAAGGTGGGCTAGTTGGTGTTGATTCATCTTCAAAAGTGCGCTTAGTGAAGAACACAGACACAAAAGAAAACATACAGGACATAAGGCAACGAGCGCTCGTTGCCTTATGTCCTGTATGTTTTCGTTTGTGTCTGTGTTCTTCACTAAGCGCACTTTTGAAGATGAAAGCTAGGTCATGTCACGTCACGTTTTTCTTCACGCTCGGCCCAGAATGTCAGCACTGACACCCACTTCTATCACAAGCTCAACCTTTCACATGAAAGTCAGCTGCGCTTGACGTTGCAGGCTCGCACGAGCGGCTGCAAACCTGCATTTGACAGACCGCAGTTATTGCATCGGCACTCTGCCCTCAAAACGAGACAAATAATCGAGGCTTTCTTCGTGATGGGCTCTGATGCAGTGCATTTCCCACGTTGCTTTTCCCTGGAGGAGCGCACTTGTTTATCGCCTTGTCACTCCTATGTCGTTAGGGGCAACACGGTGCCTGATTACGCAAGCCGATCTTGGAGCAGCACCTGTTCTGCAAGTGCGCACAAAGGTGAGCAACCACTGACGGCTGCCATGTATACGTAATACCTCACTGCCCCCGGTCTGTCCCAGCCAATTGACTTCGGCGACCGCTGTTCAAATGGAGATTCTTCCTTGCCGCTCATTCGGGCCTGTTCCTATCATATACCAGTCACTTATTTCCGGTCTGCCGCATTCTTGCGCAATCAAAGTCCAGTCGATCCGCAACTATGCGCAGGGTGGCATTTGCACATCTACACGTCACTTGCGAACTCATTATACCGCGACCGGCCAACACGCAACGAGGCGCCAAGCGCGGCGTGCCCGTCACGCAGCGTCAGCTTTTTTCACGCTTCGTTCTCCCGCTTGTTTACTCTTGGCGATGCGTGCGAATTTTCCTGGTCTGCGGCAGCTTCGGCGCTTTGACGAGTTGATGAAGCTTTGACGTGGGGACCTCTCGCTAATGTGGGCGTTTCCGAGCAATATGTTTGCGAGCCCGCGTGCGATCACAGCTACTGAAAGGTGGATTCTTCGGGAAAAAAGAAAAAAAAATGGTCTAGCGTTCGCAAAATGGTAGTGATGTTCGTAAAGGTAACGATCAGCTATAACAGCCAGAGAAGTAATAATAATATCTGGGGTTTAACATCCCAAAACCACGATATGATTATGAGAGACGCCGTAGTGGAGGGCTCCGGAAATTTCGACCATCTGGGGTTCTTTAACGTGCACCTAAATCTAAGTACACGGGCCTCAAGCATTTTCGCCTCCATCAAAAATGCAGCCGCCGCGGCCGGGATTCGATAACGCGACTTTCGGGTCAGCAGTCGAGCACTGTGACCACTAGACCACCGTGGCGGGGCAGCCAGAGAAGTAGGTGTAGCCCATATAGCGCTAGTTTCCAACAGTAAAATAACTTCACGGCCATCGAACAGGGTAATGAAAAATAATGGGACCTGACACTAAGACATACGCAGAAAGCAGAATGAATAAGAGAGCAAACTTAAGTAACTGGTACTATAGCCGAGACGCAGAGGAAGTTATTCAGGTACGACATAGAGAGCAGATAATCGATGGTCTCTGAGCACGAGAGAATGAGCTCTTAGCGAAGGAAAGCACTCCCTGTAGGCTGACAGATTCGGTACAGCGATCAGAAGCTTCAAGACGAAGGGAGCAAAACGTTTCAGGGGCGGATCATCCCGGTGCTTACCGCACTGTTATCTGTGGATTTGGGGCGATGCTGCTTCTGTCCTGCATGACATGTAGACCGCTAATAAAGGACCTAGACGAAGAAAAAAAAAACGAACAACGACACCGCCCCTGTTGTCGTATGTGTTTCCTTTTCTTTCTCTTTTTTTTCTCCACGCCCTTTATTAGAACATGTCATGCGGTAACTACCTACTAAGCCAAATTCAAGCGCTATTGTCTTGCCGAGTAGCTCCCACACAGGGCAGCACAGCACACCGGAAAACGAATTACGTACGCAGCCCCATTTGTGTTTCACCCACTAATGTCGCGGTTTCCCGGCAGCGTCGTCTAAGAAATAACACAATGTAACAACGAATGGCGGAAATATGCCGTGCCTGTAGCAACATCGTCACCACCACCACAACCGGTACTTAACCTCGCTGCAACAAATGTGCGCTGACTGCATAATTCCTTTGTTAAAACCAAGCTTTCTATGGCCATTTTGCAAACGATTACCACGTCCACTCGACCGGCTCCACGTTAGTACAGTGTGCCGATCGTGTAGGTAGTTCCACAGTAAATTTGGCTGACCCCGGAGAAGGCGCTATATAAAGTGGCCTGATGTATACAAGACAGTGTAATCTCCAGTCGCATGTATCACACGAACCACGCGCGTTCTGCGGGGAAGGCACGTGTTCGCTGCGCTGCAAAGGATGGTGTTGAATATGATAGCCTTTGCAGACCGCACCATGAAAGGTTGGTACACCCAGATTCTAAAGTATACGTTGATTCTGCAAAATTTTCCAGGATTGATCAACACTTTAATTTGCGGAGCAGTTTACTGGAGGTAGCAACTAAAGGTACTTTTCACGCAGTGGACACCTAAAGAGCGATGATGGTGCAGTGACCGCTTGTGCTGTTGGTGAAACGAAATATTACTTCATGCAAGGAAAAACTTTCCTTAGGTGTGCAACACGTTGAAGTAAATGAAGGCGATAGGGCACCTAAAGCGCACTCTGTGCTTTCGCATTCATTTCGGTCAACTTTTCTGCGCACTAAAGATGTTTTTACTTGTCGGACGTGAAGGTGATTTCATGCATAAACAATACTAGGACACAGTGAAGACTGTGACTTTTTGATGGTTCTGCACTGAAAGGCTGAAATGCAACACCACCATGGCCAAATTTACGTCATTTCAAGTAATAGTGACGCTCACTAATGAAACAAGGCGTTGTTTGTTTGTGTTTGCGTGCCAGTTCGTGTGCTTGCTCGCGTCCAGCCAGAAATGCCGCAGAAGCCGATCGTCAAGGAGAAGGGGTTGTGCAGGGGTGCAATGGAGTTAAAGCTTACTTGACGTATCCTTGCAGACGTACTGCAGGCATTTACTGCAACTCATTGCGCATGCGCCAGAAGCTTTCTTCCGCTAGACATTTTCTTGTGACGTCGTTTTATCAAAGGCACGGAGCAATCATAACAATTCATGCCTGGCAGCTAGTGCGGATAGGTTGAATGAACAGGAATAGGTGACTAAGGCAGGCTGGCTGACGTTTCGATAGGTGGACTTTTCTCTGTCAAAGGCGCTTTGTCATCCTTGGCGTGTCATATTTAAGCACGTTAGTTGTGAAACCACGGGGCATCACGTCAACAACTAACCCGCTTAAAGCTTACACGCCGCAGATGGCAAGGCGCCTTCGACAAAGGTCGGTCCTGCTATCAAAATGCCGGCGAGCCTGTCTGAGGATCACGTATTGAGTTACCGGCAGGTGTGCTTGCGACGATGATGTAATTAAGTGTCGTTCTTGTTTGTAATAAACCGGTTGAGAGTTTCCGCTCGTGTTGTTTTGGTCTCTTCTTCGCCTTGGTCTAGTGTTGCATGTTGAATGATGAATCGGTACCAACTCGCCCGACTCTCAGTTCGTTTGTCGCTTTATTCATGTCCATTAAACCTATCCACACATTGTGCTTCCATACGTCGGTTGCCACCTTTACTTCAGATGTCTTCAGCGAACTCGTGCCCCGCACCCTTGTAACCCAAGGACGCCCTATTAAAACCATGGGAATCTGCTGTTCTCTTCGCAGGCGCAGCATCCAATTGTCTTTGCGTAGCCTTTTTACTCCATTGCATATTCGAGCGAGTTCGTCACGCAAGAAGGCAACGACTAATGCCTGTCATTTGAGGTCAGGCTATCCATTGGGTCTTGGTCTGCTATGACGTAAACGGCTGCCGTTGCCAGCTGGAAATGACAGAATCGCTCTTCCTGTTCGAGGCAAGAGACAGATGTGGGTGATGGCTGTACTGATGGCGCAACGGGAGCCCGCCGCGAGGCACTAACGCAGCAGTTGTTTTATTGGGCGAGTAATATGGCCTCGTGGGACTCTCACCCGAAAATGTCGTGACGTTATTATGACAGGTGACACACTATATTTCTGCTATCTCGTTTCACCTCTTGCTCTTCCTGTTTACTTCTTTAATTAATTTTTTTTGTGCAGCGTCGTCAGACACGACAGACATCAGCGGAGAACGAGCACTCTCGACGCCGGAATTCATTATTTACTGTATGTGACATGATGATAATGATTTCACATCTGTAGCATGGTTGCATCGCATGAAGAACAAAATGAACAAACGAACAAAACTAAAAGGGCACGTTATGTAAAACCCGAACTTCGGGGACAACCCTCTGTAAGCTGTTTTATATTTTACACATCGCTGCTACTTACACTAGTGCATAACCATCTGTCCGTAAGTTATCTGTGCTTTTATTTCATGCGTGCCGGTCAGAGATGGCCTTGTCTTAGATTTGCGCACATTTTTTTTTTGGACGTGGTAGGTTATTTGCTCTCAAAAACTCGGCTTTACGTTGAAGAGTTGTGAGCTGCCGTGCCCCACAAGTCACGGACATTTGCTGCATTGACGTAGCGGAGAGGGGGTTCACATGGAAAATTGAAAATCGACCTCCCCTCTGCGAAAATTTTCAATTTTGCGCTTGCATATATGCGCGCACACATACAAACGCAAGCCCGTACATGCACATACATTAAGTATGATTCAACCCCCCCCCCTCCCTTGCAAAATATTTCTGGCTATGCCTCTGATTTGCTGTGTGGTTTCAAATAACCGAGGCATCGACACGAGCCAGCTACAAGAAATGTGTATGAACAGTTTTTATTTTCTGATATAAAAATATATCTTTTGTACACAATCACAATTCATGTAAATTTCAGGAGCACACCAGCACCTTTGATATGGTGAATGTCTCTAGCTCAATTAAAATTTCCAATCGCAAAACAAGTGTGGTTCGTGTAAGGAAAAAAATGCCTGTACGAAAGATTTTCCTTCTGGAAGAGTGCTCCAGCGCAAAGCTGGACTTCAAGACAACCCACCAGTGCATCGAATTCTGAAAAGGTCTAAAGATTGTTTACATGTAATCCTGCCACTTTTCAAAGATCAGTCAAGCCACTTTTGTTTGACGTCGCCTTGACCCAATATAATGGGCTAGACTGTACAAGCTGCTTCAGTTGGATCATACAAGCAACGAGTTTATTTTTGCTTTTCTAATAGGAAAACATACGTTTAAGAGATTAGAAAAGAAACAATGCTTCTTTATTTGTCTTTAGTGTTTTCGTACGGTACTCGCAATTGACGATAGGAAAATCAGCAGTACGCATAATTTGCATCTTATAAATTCGTACAAAAAATAAAAAAAAATAAGGAAGAATCAAGAAGTAGTGTTTCTTGTTTCTTTTTGTCCGGATGGCAGTCCACACTCTTTATCACAGCGTTGAGCGTTGCACGTGTAGTGCTCCGTGGTAACATATTTTGATATTTCACGACATTTCACGAAACGTAAGAAAAGTCGGTAACGAAAGGAGAACTTTCCGTTCGTCTCGCGCTTCACAAAGCCCACGTAAACATTTACACAGGAAAAAAACAAAGAGAAAGCATCTAAGATTCAATGCTTGAGAGTGAACCGGCGAAAAGTTTCAGCAATTGATCATACGAAAGACTGTACAGAGCAAATAACCTTTATGGAAAGAGAAGATGATCACAGGACGGCTGCTTCATTTCGGTAAAAGGTACACACGATCCTAGTATAATTTTCTTTTCTAAGGGAGCATTGCCCTACCACTTAAGGAGGGAATGTTTTCTACATTTCGTTACACGGAAAGATTCCCAGAAATAAAACGCCAGAATATGTGTGGTTGTTAAATTTATAATTTCAAGACAGAAAAACAGAAAGCATTTCCTTATAGTGTTCAGCAGCTCTCCACTTCCCTTCTGCGGCGACCTTTCTGTACAGTGTGTTTTCGTTTGAGCAGTTTCAATAATACATCACACAAATGGGCCGCCTTTTATCTTTCTTTTTTGTTCAGCAGAGCACTAGCGAAAGCGTTCTTTGAAATCGAATCTCGTGAGAGTAGCAGCTCGAAAACAAGCTCTCAGTGGCCGCCGTCTTCATCTCGTGTACGGCCTCCGGCAAACTCCCGCCATCAGGAGTCTCCGGTGGGACAGGTAAAATGTCGTCGGGGCATCCTTCAAGAAGAGACTCGCTCCCCGAGCGGCTTTCCGGGCACGTAGCTGTACTCGTAGGTGTCCTGCAGGAATACATGAACATGCCCGCTCTATAAGCGGCACGGGCAATTCTTATTCCCTTATTCATGAATCGCTCAAAACGCCTGAACACGAGCCTTTCATCGCTAGTGGGCGGCATTAAATGCGTTCCCCGTAGAACTTCCGGATTGCATGCTTCGTACGGCAACGTCGAGCCTGCGACCACAACAGCGGCTCTCCTTTTCGTCTCGGTCACTTTGCACACTGTGTGACCAGGCATTGTGCCCTACCTTAGCGGAAAGCCACCTCTAAAGTCAACTTGCGAAATTCCTAGCGCAAATGGACAAACCGCGGACTGACGGTAGCAGTGTTTGAAATCAAGAGTTCGACGAAAACTCGTCTGGTCGGGAACAATCATGGTCAAAAGTAAGAAGGCGCCGACCAAAAACTTAAAAAATAACAAAGAACGTTTCGGCTCCCGTACGGGGGCCTTGTTCACAAAATCGTTCACAGATTTTGTGAACAAGGCCGCCGTACGGGAGCCGAAACGTCATTGTTATTTTTTAAGTTTTTGGTCGGCGTCTTCTTACTTTTGACCATGGTAGCAGTGTTTGTCTGTTCGAGAAATCAGGCTTGCCTGTCGTCTCTTAGGTTTGCCTGTCGCTCCAGGTACGCAACCGTCACGCATACAGCTACTCGGCTTACAAAAGACGCGAGTCCGCCTCGTACAACGCTTGGTTCAATGTCAAATAAAGCGGCATTGCGGCCTCTTGCAGACTTCAACTTCAACTTTATTATTCTTCTAGTACAGACTAGAAACGTCCTTCTGGGCTAAAAGCTGCCGTCAGCAGCTTGACTGAAACCAAGAGGCGTTGTACACTACAGCGCGATATTAGTAAGCATTTTTAGCACAAAACTAAACATAAATTAGACTGCTTTGCATAGCATCGATTTTCACAGTACGTAGGATCATTCGCAATTTTTTACTTATGCCGGGCTTTTCAAGGTGAGTCCGTTCCTCCAAAGCACAGGAAAAATAATCATGTGCACAAATGAAAGCTATTGGCACCAAGCAACGATAACTTATTTATCACAAGGATGATGAGAATGCCGAATCCAAGACTGAACGACACAAGAAAGTGAAGAGCGCTCGTATTGCACTATGCCGTCCAAGCGCATGCACCAATTGTTACTGACCGTTCCGCCCATGTGTACTGGGAGCTCCTTGGGGTCAATGTACTCTTTGATCTCCTCCTTGCCGACCATCTTGACTCGCGCTGCGGCCTCGGGCATCATCCAGCCCTTGATGATCTTCCAGGCGGCTGTGAATAAAGTAGATGGCAAAATGTTGCAAGCCGATTATGTTGAATCGACTATGTTCACATGTCGGGTCTACAGTATTAACTCCGACTGAATGGACCAACAGCTCATGAGCTCCTATATTAGGTTCCTAAGACTCACGCATTAGTGCGCTCTCGTTGTACTGGGCGGGAAGGATAACAGCGCGTACGATATGAACACTCACCATTAAACAACCAGGGCATGTCGTAGACGAGGACGTAGCCTAAAGAGAGAGAAGAATTTTTTTATTGGATCAGATTGTTGCACGAAACAAAAATACTTTTTCGCGTGCTAATTTTTCCGACACCGTTTGTTTATTTCATCTCGTTGTTTTATATATCTGTTTTTTTTTACGTACCTTACACTTTATTGTTTACTTGTTTCTTGCATATTTACCTGCTGCAAATCAGTTCTGCAGAATCCCGCAAGGTGGCGGGAAGCCTTTGCTTACTATTCAAGGGGAAGCGCTTTACTGTTTGAAGCAAGGTCGGGCTGCCTTAGAACGCGTAGTTATAAAGCGAGATTCAGTAACGAAGAAGAACAATGTACATGCTGCGGGGGAACTAAGGAAACGATGGAACATGTACTGATTGAATGTGGCGATATTCACCCAGGTATACGTGTGGGCACGAGTCTACATGAAGCCTTGGGTTTTAGGGACAACAATGGAAAGCTGAACATGTCCGCGATAGAAATAAGTAAGAGACGGTTAGAGTATTGGTGGCAGAAAAGTAGAGATAAAGAACAAAAATAAATAATGGGGGAATAATAAGGTCATTCTGCCTTAAGAGGCAGAGAGATAGACCGTGAATTTGTATTTTTTTTGGTATAATAACATAGATTTAATCAATGTAGATAAGGTATTAGGCCAACATGAAACAAAAAGTTTTTTTTTTTTTCGAGCCTGGTGGCAGACATGTCACCGCCCCGTTACAAAGGGGACGCTCATAGCATCCATCCATCCATCCGGAACATTGACAACCACCCTTTTGTGCAAGCACAAAGCCACGAGCAAACGCAAACGTACTTCTCAGCAAGAAAGGATTTCCATGTGGCTTTGTGCTACAAACGGGTGGTTGTCAATTTTTTTCTTTTATATTTGCCTTCTTTGCAGATATTTATTTTTCTGTGCATGTGCCCATTCCTGCGATACATCTGTTAAAGTAAGTAAGTAAGGTAGGAATAAATCAGCAAACAAGCAGGAACGAAAGAAACAGAATTATTTAGTCATCAGCCTGGGTGTGCCGCACTCGCTTTCAACATTGAGAACGGAATCGCTACAAACACAATAATCGTAGTTTCTCTTGGTTCGCGCCCTTGTTATTGAGAGAGAGGTAACGACTAGGGTGGAACGCCGGCAAGAAGCGAGTGCGAATCCCAGCAGCGTCTTTTTCATTGCATAGCAGTGCATTTTTTTTCTCTCTCGTCATATGAGGCAAAATAAGGAACAGAGATTTATACTAAAAAAGCCGTCAACGATTGCTATACTTCCTAATGCGAAACTATAGCGCAACAGCATTTGGGCGTCGGCGGTGCTGATCCTCTGCTAAAGAAATTAGTTTAACAGCAGCGGTAAACGAAGCACTTCGACCGGTTATATACGTCAAAGCTGCGCCAACGTGTTCCACCAACTGAGCCTAGGAAGGAGCGAACGGGTGAAAGCGGGAAGGGGCCGCACTTGACGGAGTGAAGAAGGTCGCGAACACGTCATCTTACATGCTGGAAGCCATAGCAGTTAAATTGTTCCATAAACAAAAGCTGCCGCGTTCAGTCCTGAAAAGCAGCCAGGCTCGTGTTCTTTCTTAGCGCATGACAAGCTCAAGGAACATCAGTGTGCTTTGTCATTATGGCGAAGCGCTAGAGAAAACGGATACTCTTGAAGAACACAGGACAAGGCGCTACTAGCAACTGAAAGTTTTATTTAGAAACAACGTCCCAATATACATAAAATAAATGTACGTCATCGTTAAAAAGAATAAATAACCACGTGATCACAAAAGAAACAAACAACCAGGAGATAAAAGCCACGCATGCACTCGCACAGAGGAAACAAAGACACTTATTTTCATTTTAGCAGTTTTTAACGATGATGTACATTTATTTTATCTATATGGAGGCGTTGTTTCTAAATAAAACTTTCAGTTGCTAGTAGCGCCTTGTCTTCAAAAGTATCCGTTTTTTCCAGCGCTTCACCATCATGAACGTATACCAGTGTGCTTAATTTTGCTTCAATTAAAAGTGGCATCTGTCACCGCGGTACCGTATTTTACTTTCAAGAGCCACGGTTCTCATTTTCGTGGATAGCACTGCTCAGTTACAATATACGTTAAGTTGCCACCAAGGGACATAGTAGCTACAAAAACATTTTTTTAGGGGGGGGCGAAAGCACTGAAAGAAATTCCTCGATGCATGCAGTTTGCGTAGGAGTGTGCAGAACGCTCTTCTTGGTCTCATAGAGGTACATATGCGAAGTACGTAACAAAAGAAAAAGAACAAACGAAGTACGTCAAAGAAAAAGTAGGACCTTCTCTTTGCCTTTTTCCTGAATTCCGCGTTCTGAGAACTTGCGTGAAAGGTCGCAAGCTCAGCCCGAGAGAATAAAGCACTATGTGCACATTTTCTCAGAACGCGGCGGGTGTCCCGTATGCCTCCTTGTTGTAAATCAAAAATAAAATCTGCGACCGTTAAGGGCAGTCTGGAATTGTGAAATATACTGGTACTTTAACAATTGATGCGATATTTCTCGCGAAAACTCTCGGGAGGTTTATACATGCTCAATCATGCATTCAAAGCCTGAGAATCACTTACCAAGTCCCAGCGGGTACCTCTTGAGAAACACGTTGAAGATAAATTTGGTGAAGTCGATATCCTGAAACGAAAGACAAGGCAAGCGAGATATCAGCGGCAAGACTGGCCGATCCGATCATAGTCGTGAAAAAATTTTGTTTCACCACGACAGAATCACAGATAAAGTTATTTCAAATTCAAATGCAGTACGCCCGACCTGGA
Organism: Rhipicephalus sanguineus; assembly: GCF_013339695.2. Taxonomy (NCBI): domain Eukaryota; kingdom Metazoa; phylum Arthropoda; class Arachnida; order Ixodida; family Ixodidae; genus Rhipicephalus; species Rhipicephalus sanguineus. Next base: position 205,773,977 of record NC_051178.1, on the reverse strand, counting down.
CCGAGTGGCAAATCGATGACACTGACAATCTGGTGAAAAACGGTCGCAATAAAAAAAAAAAGCAAAATAATGTATGAGTGAAATAAACGTGTGACTGGGCTATCAGGTCATTGCCGCTTGTACCAATCTTGCTCAAATATGTCATTCTGTTCTTCACGCGTTACCTGTATAAGCTTGGTGTACCAACACAAACCATAAGCCTAATTTGTTTGTCCTTGAAGTACAAGATATATTGTCTACAAATCTTCATATATATTAAACACAATAAATTTGTAAAACAACTTATAGGCTTGCTGCATCTTCGTATATGACATACACGAGTCTTGGTACTTCAGGGAAAATTATATGAATCATAAATTAAAATAGGCAATTAATGAAGCACTTTCGACGCGCCTCGAAACCTATCGCAGCCGGTGTACTTATAGCATGTTCGTCAAATCCGGTTTATCAGCAATAGCAGTTGATTTAGGAGAAGTGCACTGCATTATTTGATTGATTTTCGTATACAGAGAACAGCCTATGAAATGTTGATTAATTGACAAGACATGCGTGTCAGCGCAAGTCGTTAGAGTAGAACGCTAGGCATCAAGTAAATGCACTTTGAAGCAACCTGCACGAATGTCGCGTACAGTATATGAAGCTCATTGTTCTTTTCTTAAAGGATTCTATAATTGTAGGGGTCAATATTGTGCGCACAAGGAAAAGAAAACAGATGGGAGAGAAAGAAACCACAAAATTCTAGGGGTTTGAATTGGACAAATGGCTGCTATGTTTATATTATCACGTGATTGCGATGGTGAAGAAGGCTGCAGCAACACTGGCAAATACGCAACTGTTTATTTGGGCGAACTTGCGCCCGGGAAATAAAAGGCCAAGTTAGGATCGATTCTCGCTGAAGGCTGATAGCGGCGAATAGAGTGTCGGCCATCGGTAATCTCACCTGCGGTGAGGTGCGTCGGCGTTTATACATGTGACATGAAGCAGCCTTATCGCTGCTACTCACGTAATCTCTCGAATACACTTTACTATTCGTGCCCTGCGCGTAATCTTAAGAGAATGATCTGAAACAATAGCGAAGCTTCTAAAAGATCGCGGCGCGGTCTGCGCCCAGCGTTGCTAACAGTTTTTACGGGTGAAACCCGAGCACATCAAAATAAAGCAATAAAACGCGTGGCAATATCTTCCAAGGTTAGCCTACACACGCACACAGCTAGGTTTAAATATTCTTATTGTAACCTTTCAGGAACCTATAACCGTAACACTGGTGTTTATAATAATATTTATTTATTTATTTATTTATTTATTTATTTATTTATTTATTTATTTACTTATTTGTAAATACTGCCAATTCCAAAGGGATCATAGCAGGAGGGCATATACAGTAGTTGAATACAAAATAACACAAATTGTGATACAATGGAAACAACAAATAATTACAAAGAAAGTGCAACACAAGAGCGATTAGTGGTATGTGCATATGAAGAAAATAGGCTCGCATAATAAGACCATAGTCAAGGGAAGGAAAAAAAAGAAACATGGAAAAAAAAAAGAAAAACATTTTGAGACCATGGTGTAAGCATTTTAACATAGTAGAGCTTTAGCGCGAGGCGACAAATGCATCCTGTGGGGCTTCAGGTATTGGAAAAAAAAAAATAAGAGCAGAAAATGCATTAAGAAAAAAAAAAGAAACAGGTGACAGGTGCAGTTTCATACATCAATAGGAGGGTGGAAAGACAGAACTATCTAACAGGGTTCAAGGTTCGCTTTCAAGTGCAGTTAAGAACTGTGTTGGTGATGTGCTTTCTATGATATGTAGGGAAAGGTTATTCCATTCTCTTATGGTCAATGGAAAAAATGAATTTTTGAAACAGGCGGTATGGGAGGTGTATTCAGTGAGCATCTGCGTATGGTTATGTCTTGTAGGGCGTGTTTGTAAGCTTGTGATGAAGTTTGTGGCATCAATATTTACTTTGTTATGCGTAAGTAAGTACATAAATTTCAGTCTAGCTATTCTGGCTCGGCGCTGAAGAGTATCGATACCAGCAGTTTCCATTAACGCCGTTGGTGATTCATGTGGGCCATACTTGTTAAAAATGAACCTTATTGCCTTTCTTTGTACGCCTTCAAGTTTAGCGATGTCTTGTTTAGTAAAAGAAAACCATACGATGTTTGCGTACTCTAGTATCGGTCTTACAAATGCATTATAAGCCAACAGTTTGGTATCTATGGGAGCTAATCGAAGGCGGCGTCGGATGAAAAAGAGTCGTTTGAGCGCGGTCGCTGTTATGTGGCCTATATGACTACTCCATCTAAGGTCCTCAGTTATCGTTAATCCAAGGTATTTATGTTCAGTGATGGCGCTTAATTCCGTGTTATTAATTTTGTACGGGAATAACAATTTGTTCTTTTTCCTCGATATTATGAGTAGGGTTGATTTTTTTGCATTTAAATGTCATTTGCCAGTCGGAGCACCATTTCATTACTGTTTGTAAAGCGCAATCAAGGGCTAGATGATCTTCATGTGTGTTAATTACATTATAAATAATGCAGTCATCTGCAAACAGTCTGATTTTGACATGTATATTAGCTGGTAGGTCGTTGATGAAGATTAAAAAAAGAACCGGAGCCAAAACACAACCCTGTGGAACACCGGATATCACTTGGGCAGCATCAGACGACTGGCCGTCAATTTCAACAAACTGTAAACGATCTCTTAAGTAATCTGTTATCCAATTAATTATGGGGCCGTCACCTAGCGTTAACTTAAGCTTATAAATTAGTTTCTGATGAGTCACTCGGTCGAAGGCCTTTGAAAAATCTAGTAGTATAAGGTCAATTTGTTTTCTGGAATCGATGCCCAGGGACAGGTCGTGAACAAGTTCCAGAAGTTGTGTCACCGTAGACAGTCCACGGCGAAAGCCATGTTGGAAGGGTGTTAGGATAGATTCAGCGTCAAGGAACGATGTTATGTGTTTGAGAATAATGTGTTCAAATATTTTGGATGCTGCGCATGTTATTGAAATAGGCCTGAAATTAGCTGCATCATACTTGTTTCCTGATTTGTGTACAGGAGTGATTCGAGCGGTCTTCCATTCTTTTGGAAGCCTACCAGTTGACAGCGATTTGTCAAAGATTAAACATAAATACTTTGCGACCCATTCTGCGTATTTCGACCCATTCTGCGTACTTCAGAAATGCGTTAGGGATATTATCAGGTCCAGAGCCTTTCTTGGCATCTAAATTAAGCAGAAGATTGAGGATACCTGACTCAGTGATTGTAAGAGGTTCTATATGTTTCTTAGCACATGCATCCGCATGAGGCATACTGCCATTATCGTGTGTGAAGACTGATCGAAAATAATTATTAAGAGCGTTCGCAGTAGCTAGGCTTTCGCTCGGGGAAGCTGTGTTTTCATCGGATGACTTAGGGTTGAGGTAGTTCCAGAATTTTGTAGGTGATGTTTTTATGAAGTTATTCAGTTTGTGAGTAAAGAAGTTTTCTCTTGCGGCCTTTAGAGTTGCTTTCAGACTAGTCATGGCATCATCAAAGTTGTTTTTTGTTGACATAGTAAATTTTTTCTTAAGTGATTTTCTTAGCCGCTTCACTTTCCGTTTTGCGTGAATGACGTCACGCGTTATCCAAGGGTTGTGTCTCTTTATCTTTTTCGCTTTTAAGGGTACGAACTTGTGAATGCAATGTGAGACAATATCTTTGAACATATGCCATAATATTTCAATATCAGTTGAGGCCTGGCAGGAAATTTCGTTGAAGGAGTATAGTTCGTGTGAAAGGTGGTCGATAATGCTAGTATCGTCAGCATTGCGAAAGTCGGGAAAGGATTTCACGACCGAATTGGAGCCTTTGTTATTGACTGGTATACTACACATCACCATCTTGTGGTCGGATATTCCGTCTGTTACCTCTATTTTTATTTCTTCTGGGGGGAAGTGACCGCTCAGGAAAATCAGATCTAGTATGTTCCCACCAAACCCATGATAGCGAGTTGGCGCATGAACTGCTTGGTGTAAGTTGAAATCTAACATAATATCGAAAATAACATCTGAAGGGGCGGAATGATGCGCCATTGTTAACCAGTTGATATCAGGTAGATTGAAATCCCCAAGAAGGATTACTCGGCTCTGTCGAAGATGATTATGCATGTATTTGTACAACGAAAGCATGGTGTCAGTGTCAGCAGCGGGACTTCGATAGACACAACCGACAATTATTGAATAGCAACTGAGTAAAAGCTTGCAGAATATTGCCTCTACTCCTTCAACATCGGGTAGTTGCGTAAAACTTAATTTTTTGCTTATTAGTAACGCAACTCCACCCCCACGTGTCTCTCTATCTTTGCGCAGAATCGCATAGTTTGGGGGAGTTACTTCCACATCTAAGATATCAGGGGATAGCCATGATTCGGTGATAGCTACGAATTGTGGTTCAAGCGAAATGAGCAGATCTTCCAGGCAGTCTTTTTTGTTTAGAATGCTACGCGCATTGATGTTTAAAAACGTTATTTCTGATTCGTATTTTGACGGCGCGGGCGCAAGGTCCGTGCATCGTCTTGGCTGTTTTTTGACCCGTCCTCGGTACTATAGTTAGGTAGCGCAGGAGCGATGTCATCTTTTTCGGTGTCCCAAACAAACAGTTCTTCGTTTATGCGTAGTTTGTCGTAGCTCATTATGACTTTATCTCCCGCATGTTTGAATTTCTTTGCACAGTTCCATAATTTCCTTCTTACATCACGAACTCGACTTGAGAAGTCTTCGCTGATGGCAAAGTTAGAGCCTTTTAATTTGAAGCAGTTTTTAAGCAATCTGTTTTTGTCTCTGTGATCAAGCAGCTTGAGTATAACCGGTCTAACCTTCTTTGTGGGGTTTAATATCTGGGGTTTAACGTCCCAAAACCACGATATGACTATGAGAGACGCCGAAGTGGAGGGCTCCGGAAATTTCGGCCACCTGGGGTCCTTTAACGTGCACCTAAATCTAAGTACACGGACTTCAAACATTTTCGCCTCCATCGAAAATGCAGCCGCCGCGGCCGGGATTCGATCCCGCGACCTTCGGGTCAGCAGTCGAGCGCCATAACCTCTAGACCACCGTGGAGGGGCGTAACAATGGTGTTCCTCATACACAAAGGCTTGCTTTCTCTGGCCTCACAAAACGCGGAAATGTAAAGATGCAATGGCGGTGAGGTTTCCTCGGTCTCTTTCAGCGCCTGTCACACGGAGTTATCGATGCAGAAGAGAGCGAGTCTTCCAAAGCCTTGGCAATCAATGGTTGCTCCGAAGGCCAACTGACTACCGCGTCCACGTACAAAGGCGCGCCATTGTGATGCGCGAAGGTTACGCCTCCACGCTTGACGAGAAAATTAAAGTTGTGAGAGCCGCAGAAGGACAAGATGCCCCTCGTGCAAGCTTCAGCGTTGTTCAGCCTAAATTTAAATCGCCGCAGAAATAATTTCAAGCAGAACTCGAATGGTAAAGCAGAAATTGAGCGATATACTGCTATAAATTTTAATTTGGTTGCTTATTCTTTCGGTTTATCATGAGTCTTGTTTTCTCGCGTTTTGGTTTCTGCATGTTGAGATGCCCTTGTAACTTAAGATATCAGATGCACGCTTCAACGCGGGTTGTTGTCTCCTTCACCTGAAATGCCTCCGGGGCCGGATGTATAATTGTCTTTGAACACCGATTAGGATCTGCCATAAGATGCATATACGCTTCAATGTCATCTCACAAGTTTACAAAGTTTCGTTCAGACTCGTGGCCCGCAAGAAATTCAACAGCGCTTTCTGGCACGTAGCGCACAGTTATGTGGTTATCACTGTACATATCATAATCGTCACCCAGCACCTGGAGTAGCATGTCAGGCGAACAGCCAGGCAAACATCTCCAGCTTCATTAAAATGTTTATCTCTCTCTCAATGTCATCTGAGTTAATTTTTATCGGACACGCCAGTGACTTATTTGTCGAGTATATTGCACAGAATGAGAGATTTTTATGGCTAACCTAGCCATTAAGTACACTGGAATTAGGTAACCAAAGATTTTCGCGTCTGTTATTTAACCTTTTCCTGCTATAGCTAATGAGTCACTCCAGAAGCAGTTACGGTGTTCCCGTAGTAAAAGCGTAAAAAATGCTTGGCCACTCATCGCAAAAATATTGATGCCTAATAATTTCTGTATGGACGGGACTGCTGGTGCAGATGCATAGAAAAATGCTGTAAGTTCTCTTTCTTAATGTCAGCAAACTAAGAGAGAAGAATTTCCGTCCGTTAATCCTTCGTTTTTTTTTAGGGGGGGGGGGACCTACTATTTCTGCAGGAACACTTGCCGTATTCGAAACTACTTTGCATATGTAAGTGTGTAAGTATGTAAGTGCTTGCGGCGCGCGAGAGATCGAGCAACGTATGCTTAAAATAAATATAGGTTAAACACGTGCAATTAAATGTGCTTTTCGCGCTCCGCTCCGCACTAACCTTCGTCACGGTGTCCCTGTATGTCGGTGTCCCCTGACTACGGTCATTTCCCAAGGTGCATCAGGGTTTCGTCACTCCAACTTTCGCGATATACTCCGAATATGTGGAGCCCCTTTCGCTAAATCAAATCATATGTTGGTGTGTTACCGAGGTGAAAGCTTCCAAGCAAGACATGACACGGCATGACATGACAGGACGAGTGCTAAGCATGACAGTGGCGGTATTCGTACGGTATGCGCGAGACTATAGGGAAGTTCGCGTTGTGTTGCGTGATATGCAGCGCAGCACGTTTGTAGTTGATGGACTGTGATGTTAAAGGTATAACCGTTCACGTCGCGACCCAGCCTTTGCTAAGCTAGGCGTTGTTCACAAGCTGTCATAAAGAAAGTGGCACCTCAGCGCGCGAGCTTGTAACATTTGTCGTCCTTCATTGGCAAAGTGAAAGTTAGTGCCAGTCGCTGTCCTTTGTTAACAACGCCAACGAGGTAGGTAGGGAACAAAACCTGCGTACCATGTTGCTGAGGCCCGCTCCACTGCAGTCGAACACCATGGTGACCTTCTTGGCTCCGTATTCGTTGTACAGCTTTTCCAGGAAAAACAGGAACACCCGCTTCACCTCAAGCACGTCAGCTTGGCCCTTCGTGTAGTTCTTGCATCGCAGCACCACTGGTGGGATAAGAAAAAGCAAGGTATACTAAAACGGTGCTCAGTCAAACGGATATCATACTCGAAAGCGCCATAAACCGCAGTATAAACATCTAAGGCAGGTGTTCAAGGGAAGACGAAAGCTTGAAGACATGAAAAATCCTCGAACGTGGAGTGTCGCTGCAGCAAACGTTACGACAAGTGGTCTTGTCTTCCTCAAGGCAGCACTGCCTTGAAGAAATGGCAAAATATTCAAAAAAATGATTTCAGATGCCCTATTCAAAAGGCTCAGGTGACAAGCTGTAAAAAGCACATTCTGCCATCCATGGTGAAGTTACGAATTATCGGTGTTTTGTTAATAAACTTGGATATGAAATCTGCGTAGTGTAACGAAGAGGTGAAAATAAGGTTGAACACAGTTTTGTGGATACTCACACACGTGACATCCGAGCTTGTCTTTGCCGTAAGGGTAGATTGCGTTCTGCTCAAAATACTCCTTTGGTATGGACTCTTCCTTGATATCTGCAAGAACGAATCGTTTTTATCGTGGCTCATCGTCGGTTATGAAGTATATATGTGCTTAATTATCAAACGCTTCATACGCAGCCACGTCCTTTACCCACCCGACACAAAAGAAACACTGAGATATACCTTATAAAAGTCATAGTGGCTAAACGCAGTTGCCAAGCGCGAAAGTGTTCATAACGCTAAATGCTCAAGTGGAAAGTTATCTCTTGCAAATACATACATATTGGTACAGTACATGTATAATCGCTGATTAAACACGACTTCGGTGTTCCCTCTCATATTGCTCACGACTGTACGTGTTTGCTGCATGACGGTATATTTTATGACGGTAGGTCTGACTTGAACGTGGCTTCAAGTTCATTTGAAAGCGGTCCGCGTCCTTTCGCGCTGTTAATCATGAACGTAATCCAATTCGCCCAATTTTCTATCTTAATTACGTGTTCTTGTGGAGATTTGCTTGTCTTAATTATTCAATAACGCCTATCTGTATTTGCAATTTTTAGCGGGATATGCGTTTTGCTTGAGGGCGTTAGACTTAAAGCCTCATTGTGAGCGCTTATATAAGAGCATAACCAATAACAAAGAGGGGTGATACACGAATGAACAACATTATTATTTAATCCAACCTGAATATTTGAGCTAACCTGAATCACCTTACTTTTTAAACGCAGTATCAGTACTCGGTGATGCTACGGTTAACCGTGTCAATCACTTTTCGAGCATCAATGTGCGTGTTTAGCGACATAACCCACTCGGAATAATGTGATCCCAAGGCTGCGCAACTTGCGTTCCCCGTGTCACCGTAATCTTTGCAGACTGTGTTGACCTCTGTTTATGGTGGATATTTTTTATCGATTTGAGCGAAACCTTGATTAAATGTACACTTGTGCTTTCTGCTTGACGCCGTCACGGAAGGCGTAACAAAACTCAGTAACAGCTCGGCATAATCTTGCAGAGAGATCAAGCACCGTCTGGCTGTTGGTCTTCAAGTTGGAGGTCTGCGCTAAACGTGGGTTCCTTGCGATGTATATCGCTTTTCTCAGTCTGAATCACGGCATAAACAATCTGAGCGATATTATCGATCGGCCCGACAGGTTGTCCTTCAGTGGTCTTGGCCAAGCACAGTGAACTCAGTGGGGGCCACAGCCTTGAAGGCGAGCGTGCGTTTGCTTCAGCCGGTGCTTTAACAACGCTAGCGATCTCCGATGCAGGATAATTTCCTTCCATCATGCGAGGGGAAAAAATGGCGAAGTAACGTTTCCTGATATCAATCACCACGAAATGAAAAATAGAAAACGAGACTCTTGCCTTCAATGTACTAGTGCATTGCGGAATAAAAATGACTGCTTGGCGATGCTGCGCTTAACCGCGTCAGATTTTAACCGTTCGGGGCCTTACTTTCCCCCTTCAAGGTCACTTCTATTAAATGTAATCTCGAGCCACGTGCTCCGTAGAAGGAGCAGACGAGACGGCGGGCACATGCAAGGCCGTTCTACGTGCGTTCGTCGTTCAGCTCTGACGCAGTATAGCCCCGTGTGCTGTTCCAAGGTGTGCTCTCCGTTATTGCAACGCATGTGACGTGGATACGCGCATGCAAATAGATACCTCGGACACTGCCATGAATTGAAATGAGCACCACCTAAGACACGACTACGAGGAAAGTACTAAACGCGAAAAACCATGTACAATACCCTTTTCAAGCGAAGCTTCTTGTGAGTTAGAGATTACGTTGGCGGTGGCAGCACTGTACGCCAAAAACCCGGCGCCGGCGAATGTACATAAATGCGGCCCTCTAAGGTGCGTGGGGCATGTGCGTAGCTGTATGCTGTTTTCCAATATTTGATACTTTATCGATCGTGGGCTTATCGGTGATCAACCGTTTCTCATACGGCAATCTGATATTTAATCGAAGTGTCTTGTCATTTCGCGCTGCCATATTATTGTTGCCTGGATATGAACGCATGACCGTCGTTGTTGCCTGTAGCAACTGAAGTGTAGCGCTGCTAAGCACGTGGATGAAGGCCCACTTTCCGGCATGCAGGAAGGAAACAATTAGGATGGAGCATTGCGCAATGCGAAAGAAAGAAAGAAAGAAAGAAAGAAAGAAAGAAAGAAAGAAAGAAACAGTAGCACGTCAGGTGCGCACACACCAAGCTTTGCGATAGCAGTACCTTGAATCTTGACATAACGTCTCCAGCGGAGATGGTACGCAGCGACCTTGTGGGCCAAGTCCATGTCGAGCCGCACGTGGGCGATTATCTTCCGACAGAAATCATCGCTTTCCTTTATCTTCTTCACGTCTTCGTCGTAGTACACATCTGCGAACAAGCCGAGGAGAAAATGCACACGGACGTGAACGACAACAACATTTAGTCGCACGAACTGAAGCAACAATGTGGGTTCAAGCATTCAGCTGAACGGGCCACTAATCGCCACTAATCGCAAGAATGAGTCAGCCATATCTACTGGAGCTGATAGACGGCAGTCAACATATTAGTATGTACATACATCGCCCAGACCGCAGATATATGAAGCCGTCGTCTGTACGTTGTAACCGGACTCATGAACCACTGACGTATCCTCGTAACGAATGCTTATACAAAACACACACACACACACACACACACACACACACACACACACACACACACACACACACACACACACACACACACACACACACACACACACACACACACACACACACACACAACACACACACACACACACACACACACACACACACACACACACACACACACACACACACACACACACACACACACACACTGAACACATCTGTGTTCTAAAAGGAATATACGCTTTTTGTGCGCAAAACGTTTCAGAAAAGAAGACAGAAAGGACAGAGCGCACACTTACAACCAGTTTATTGCTCAGATGGCGCGAAAATATATATGCTCATGAGGGCGAGGACATCACACACATGGGTGCACCCCCATGTTTGATGACTGCCAGGTAATGGCAAGATGTAGGGACAAGAGGGCACGTGAAATTCACAAAGCTTTTTTGATTCGCAAGGCAGGAACTGAGTGTGTAAGCGTCCCGTCTATCAACTTGTCGGAGAATGAATACGAGTATATTCTTAGTTGAATATGATTTCAAGATGTGAATAAGATGTTTTTGCACGTGCGCCATCACTTTCCCTTTCTCTGTGTGTGATCTCCTCGCCCTCATGAGCATATATATTTTCGCGCCATCTGAGCAATAAACTGGTTGTAAGTGTGCGCTCTGTCCTTTCTGTCTTCTTTTCTGAAACGTTTTGCGCACAAAAAGCGTATATTCCTTTTAGAATGCAGTACCAACCAGCCCAAGTAGCCACCCTGTTGCACTACATCTGTGTATTTATGCACAAGAAAATGGTTACAAAATAAACTGCGTTTGACGAGCATATGTGATTCAGCCTCGTCTATATAACTGTGAACATCTAGACCTTCCACGTTGCCAGAGGTTGCCAACCGAAAGACTTGGAAAGTGAGAAAGTTACGGTCAAAAAATAACCTCTAAGTGTGTGGAACTACACGAGGGATATGTGAGATGTCAGGCGCTCGGTGAGAACTTATCGCTAGCTTCTCTCTTTATCGTTTTCTCTAAATGTGAGAACCTTAATCACAGTGCTTTGCAGGCGTTTATCTGAGTTATATTCAAGTTTGGTACACGGCTCTTCGTATTTGGTTGCGTCGGCGCTATCAGCCCCGTTATCAAGGCGATTAACAAAACTCACAGGGTCCGTCGTGCATTCGCCTCAGACGACTCGAAGGCGAAAGCCAACTTCTTTTTCTTATCGGTTGATGTATTGATCCTCCGTCGTTCCCCTCCGAAAGATTTCTGTACCTCACGTGGTTTTGCACTGCCCCTATAGGATCGGAGCCATTGCAAGCTTTGTGCATCTCACCTGGCTTTGCACTGTCACCGTGATCGGCCCACCTTTGACCTAGCGACGATGACATGTTATGACGTCACATATATTGGCGATCTGTGATGTCATTATGACGTCACATGGTGAGATCATCACGCGATAATTTTTTGCATCACTCGTATTGACGCCGCCGACGGTCAATTTTCGTAATTGATGAGGCATCTAAGGCTTCCGCCCTCAAAGCAATTAACGTGACAATCAAATGTACTGCCATTCGCGCACATGCGTCGCTGAACTGTTCGCTAGGGGGCTTGTAGTGCGCGGCAAAAACACGCGTTCCTGGAAATCGATGGGACGTAAAAATGATGCAATGTTACCACGGCTGCTCCGACGACCTGTTTATACGTGGGAAAGGAAGAAGGAATGCTCCCCACTTGAACGTTTGTCCTTGTTCGAGAGCTGCGATAGACTTTTTTCCTCGTGTGCAAGGTCGGAGAAGCACGATGGGCCAGTATCCAGAAGATGGAGTTCACAGTTGGAAAGAGTTCCATCCTGCACGGGGGTTCTACAGTTATGGCCTATACGTATACGCGCGGCGTGATACCAACACGGGTAGTGAAGTTGTGTATGCAGCCAAATTTTACTAGGCCACCCTAACACTAGCACGTGCCAAAATACTGCTGACAGCAATGATGAGCTAAATCAAGTTAATCTTCTGGTTGCATAATTGTAAACTCAAAGGCAACAAGCACAAAAGGAGGAACGAGGCGAGATACAAAGGGTGGCATTCATTAATATTGAGTTAATCTTCATTAGACTATTACCGTGTCAGTCATGCACCATGGTACATGCTATGCTTCCGTTAGTGCACAGTGTAAGAGAAATTTTTCTCACACCGTGCGTGAGGACAATATAAGTGCTGGCTTTGTTGAACGATAATTGGTGCATTTTCCTAAAATGCGCGACAACTACTGATTTTTAGAAACGTGCTGCTAACTTTATTTTTGTTGATTTACACTCATGCGCACACGTGCTGACGTCAATTAATACCGACCGCTTTCGTGCACGATTAGTAAGGATGATTAGTAAGGCCCGTATACTTATATTTAGGTGCACGCTAAAGAAACCCAGATGGTCGAAATTTCCGGAGCCCGCCACTACGGCGTCCCTCAATCATATCGTGGTTTTAGGACATTTAACCTCAACAATTATTATTATTATCATTTGAACGACAATCATTCTCATATTAATCACTGGAAATAAAACTCTCTCGCTCAATTTATGTCACAGAAGGGCCTCCATTCCCACAGGAACATGTAAACTTGATCGATTGGCAAAGAAATATTGGGCACGGGCGATAACGAATAACTGAAGATGCCAACGTAGCCAGTCGGAATGGTAACAGGTGCGTGTCATTGGTGATAGCGAAGATTGCATAAGTGAGAACGGATGGTTAATCAGAAACAGTGGTGGTGAGCAGTAAGATTCGTGCATTCGGATTACTTTGAATGCTAGAGGTATGGTGGAATGTCCGTAGTCAAGGCTGTGTAAATTAACGCCTTACTAAATTTGCGCGCGCGTTTGAAAGTAGCACCGGACGAAGGCTGGTTCCACAGTCCACTCTTTCAATACGCGATATAATATTTCAAGCCTTTCAAGGGTCAGGCAAGGCGACAACTTGAACATTGACAACTTCAAGAGGGCCTAGCCTACGCACTTAGTGCGATGTAATACGACGAGTTTTCCTTTAAGCAGTTGCCTTCCATTTTTATTATATCTGTTCTGAGCAACAAGCCAATGTGGCTTGTTGCTCAGAACAGATGTTGCAACGGTTTGCATAAGGAAGAAATTCGATAAGCAATTTTTAATGTGTAAAGATACATGGCGCCTTTAGCGATTGCTCAGAGGAAAAAAAATCACTGGATTCATTGGAATATTAACTATCGCATAGTGTTTAAGGCGCCAGAGTATAATTATTTTCACTAAAGCTCGTTGTTAACTCCCACGTAATAATCTGTAAGGAGACGTTGTGTAAGTGACCGTTCACCTTTGTTTCAAAGGCAGCGATGTGCGGCGTATCATGGCGATAGAAATAAGCGTACGCAGGAGTAGGTATAAAAGTAAAAAAAGAAAGCATACTTTCTTGCCAGCATACTAGTGTAATGGAATATGTCCTTTGTTAAATGCGTCAGTAGAGCAGAACTAGGCCTTGAAATTCTACAACTGCAGCGAAATTGCATTTAACTTAAGGTCGGCAGGGCAATCATCGCAGTGTTTAAAAAGTTGCACACGCGTGAGCAGGGCGATGACATGTTTTTCGCAAGCCTCCAGAGTGTGCGGCACGTAAGCACGGTCCGTGGAGCACCTTGGGGTATTGTTTAGTAATGGAAGGCCGCAGCAAGATTTCACGCCCCAGCTACGAGCACTCAGCCAAGGTCTGGCCACTTCAACGGGTCTAAGTGAATCACTGCCCGCGTACGCGGACACCTAGTGATTTCTTTCTTTCTTCTGTCTCTCAGGCGCTGCTGTCGCAGGCTATGTAGGAAGTCCGTGAAGCGTCATGTTCAACAAAGCGGGCAAATGCGGCGACTCGCAAACAGTCCCACAGGCTTGAACAGGTATGTCCGTATGTCTTTGCGAACGGTCGACTCCCGCTCATACGGAAACGCGAAAAGAAAGACAAAGAAAAGCGGAGCCATCGCGGCGACGTTTCGTCAACCTTGTCCCTATTTGAGAGTGCCACGTACATGAGCGGCTGTCGCTCCGCTCTCCCTGACCCGAAACGTCTCTGCACTCGCATCCGCACACACTGCAGACACTAATGCGTGCCGTCCGGCGGGAGACGCCTCCCGCCGGACGGCGAGTCCGCGCTTTAAGTGACATCTCGTGGCGTTTAAACATGCGTTCTGCGCACGTAGTGCTTGTACAAGGAACGCTTTCTCGGAACATTTTGCCGACCTTGGGTCTTTGCAGGCCCCGCACGCCCGTTCATCTTGGTAACCCATGTGAATGTACATTGCGAGGGGATGCCTGAGATGCCAGGAGTGCTGAAATGGCTTAGTTTTTTTTATGTTCTTTCTTTATCGTACGACAAAGAATGTTTCCAGAAATGCCTGCAGCGTAAGAAATACGTCACAGTTTGTAGAAGGTGAAGTCGGTATAGTATACCGGATGCCGCTTTAATGTGGACGAACGTATGTAGGCCAATCCGGAAGGCGCGTAAACGTGAAGCTGAGCGAGCATAAACGATTGCTAGCTTAAACCAAGCATTTAAACGTACTCATTGCGGAGAATGTGAGTGTCATTAGATTTCAGTGATAACGTGATACCATCGAAGCACAGAGTACGGCATGCTCGAGACATATTTGAAGCCTTCCGCATTGGAAGCAAAAAGGGGATCTTGCATCAGTCGGCCATCAATCCGGCTATGTGACACAGAGTATCAATTTTTTATCAGCACGTGCGGTGGCGTAAGATTAGCCGCGTGGTGCGCAGAGCATTTTTTCCTGACCGGAATAATCTAATGTGGAGGTAAAAAGCCTTATATGTCTCAAGAGAAAATGGTCTTGAGCGAAAAGCCGGCGTTGACTCAAAATCTTGCATATAAAGCTAAAGTGAACGCGCGAGCTGCGCGCGCTTGTCGTCTTTGCGAAACAGGGAAACCGAGAAAATGAAGAAGACAAAGACGACGTTCCCCTGGCGCAGCGATGTCATGGGAAGGTTCCGCGGAGCGGCGCCGGCTCCTCGGAGAGTATAAAAAAAATTGCGGCATTCGTGTGACTTTGCTTACTGACGGCTATGAAGTAACGCAGAAAGGGCGCTGGGGTAGACGCTGAGCCGGGGCCTAGCGGATTGTACATGTGGTAGGCCGAATAAGTATCGAATGACAGGGGAGGCACGACAAGCACAGAATGAGGCGCGACGAGCTGAACAGCTCGTTGGATTCTGACGTGAAGTTTCAGTCTTAATGCATCTGCACCCAAGGCTTTCGCCTTCGATAGTCTTAGCGATAGTGTAAGAGAGCCTTAGAATTTTCGATTACGGCCTGGTTTCTCCCTTCTTGTATTTCGCAAATAAAACGCAGTTGAGAGTCAGCGCCTGAACTCGTGTGCTTCTTCTTCGTCCTTTTACAGAGAAAGCTGTTATGAGATCATTTCACCGGCCGTTTTTGGCGCCGTAGTTGTCCGCCGCCGCCGCCGCCGGTGTCCGTAACCACTATCGCTCGAAATAAGAAAAAAAAACTAAATAAGAAAAAAATTGCAGGATGGAACGAGGTTCGAACCTGGGCCCTCTGCGTGGGAGCCCAGTATGCAACCTTTGAGCCATGCCGTTGCTTGAAGCTGCTTTGCAAGAAGGTCCTATACAGGCTTCATGTCGGGAAGGAACCACATTAGCATATGCAATATAGCATGGTAGAAGAGTAAAATAAGCACCAAGCGTCGCACAACGCGAATTCTGTAACCAGGCGTCACACAATGCGAATTGCGCAACGAGTAGGTTGTTGAATGCTTCCAACCCATTACAAACGGCTCTGCCATAATGCTTCGTCGTCATCAGGCACAGCATCAACAAAGTGCGCATAATGCCTTACATGTGTTTAGCAGGTACCACGGCTCTCCGTAGAATGACGAAAAATGGCACAGTGACTGCTGCCCTACTTCTCAAAAACTACAATGATTTATAGCGTAGTGGGTTCCTCGCAAGTGCACTTGTATTGGTTGCCAAGGAAGCCCGTAAGCGCATGATCAATTTCCTCGGGGTCTCAGTAAAATTGCAATGACTTATAGCGTAGTGGGTTCCTCGCAAGTGCACTTGTATTGGTTGCCAAGGAAGCCCGTAAGCGCATGATCCATTTCCTCGGGGTCTCAGTAAAATTGCAATGATTTATAGCGTAGTGGGTTCCTCGCAAGTGCACTTGTATTGGTTGCCAAGGAAGCCCATAAGCGCATGATCCATTTCCTCGGGGTCTCAGTAAAATTACAATGATTTATAGCGTAATGGGTTCCTCGCAAGTGCACTTGTATTGGTTGCCAAGGAAGCCCATAAGCGCATGAGCCATTATTCTTCATCGTCATCAGTCGTCGCGTCAACAAAGTGCACATAATGCCTTAGAGACGTGTAGCTGGTGCCTCGCTTCTCCGCAGAATGACGAATAATGTTTCAGTAGGTGCTTCCCAACTTCACAAAAATTGTGATTTATGGCGTAGTGGGTACCATTCTAGTGTACTTCTATTGTAGCGCCAAGAGAGCTTACAACGGGCTCTAGAAACGCCGCTCTTCGAGCTTTCGCTGTGACTGTGCTGCGATTTCAGCGCAGGCCTGGCGTTTTTTTTTTTTTGTGAGCGCTACGTGAGTCCCTTCATCGCTGTATAAAATCCTCAACGTTATGGCGAGAAATTGCGCAACTATAAAAATTTCCATCTATATCCCCGTCGCAGAGATAGGCAAACAATGCAGGATCTCTTGGATCTTTCAAAGTAATTTTTCTTAGCCACAATTACGCGTGAAAAGCTTTGTTCTGTGTCATTCTTCGTCCTCAAATATCGCTTAGCCGTTCGCGCTGCCAGGCGTGGAGATAAGCATCAAGTGTGTCAGTACACATAAACATGTGTACCAGACTGAGCGAGCGGTATCTTTAACTCATTCCTCATCTCTTGTCTAAATACGTTTCAATTATCAGATCTTAGCCCGAAAACAAGGCGAAAACGTCCCTATCGTCCACCTCAAAAAAAAAAAAAAGCTGATATTAGGATATTCTAAAGAGAAAGGATGTGCCTTTTTATTTGTCGCAAATCATACGGTTATTTTATTTCTGATCGGCTTCAGCACTACAGTTTAGGAGAATTGGAACGCTTTCAGCATGGTAGGCTACATGCAAATCAGCAGTTCTCAGCATAGGCGTGCGCGGGGTTCCCCTACAGGGGGGGGGGGGGGGCTCCCCCAAAACCACCATTCCCCCCCCCCCCTCCCCCCCGTGCGCATGCCTATGGTTCTGAGGCAAGAGCGCCTTGCCGCCTCAGATCACGGCCTTCTGGACTTTATAAAGCCACGCCAAAGGTCGGGCGAAGGACCTTACGGCTTTTCTTTATTTCATTAATAAAGTATCTCTCTCTCTCACACACACAGTCAGATGGCACATCCAAGGTACACATATCATAACAGTGCCTCATCCTTCGTAAGACAATCTATTGAACAACCGATGTAACATGATGGCGTCTCTTATGAAGATTTTATGAGGCGTTGGAATACGGTGCCTGCCCCCTTTCTAATGCAGGAACCTACGCAAGCCTGTGTTTGTAGATTATAATGGGTCCACATTGATGAATCCGTTACGACTCTATGTAGAAGGCTAGAAACTTTGTTTTTTCGGTTGCGATAACTTCAGCCCGATGGATATATTTGCTCCCAGTCGTAGTTGGATGGCACGTTCTTACAACGTTTTGTGTGCCAAGAGGTAGTAGTACTCAAAGAGCGCGAGGAGGCTGTTGAGCGTGAGGTAAGGACAACAAATCGCGCCGGAAAAGTAGGCAAAAGACTCAAGGTACGACGCACTCCCCAGTACTAACTCATTGCACGTCTGAAAGGAGTATGTTGGCTAAAACAGCTGGAACCTGTTTCACTTGCTCGAAAATATAGTTGCACGCAGTTGCTGGTATAGCGAGCCCAATAGGGTTCCAATGTCTCGCAGTATTGTGTCCCATGAGCAGCAATCAATTCAATGAAAACGAAGGTGGAAAGTGCTCCGTTTGCTAAATATTTGAACACGCCTGTTGCGAACTACAACTTCATCTTTATAATACGAAGTGTTATTTGATCAACTGTATTTACTTCTATCCTCTACGGCACGAAATCCGACTCACTCAAATGTCTTGCGATTGCATAGTTGCACCATTTCTTTACAGCAAGAAAAAAAGTTTCACAGTTGTGCACACACTTTATCTTTGACAGCATTCAACGTGTGTCAGAGAAAAAGAAAGCCAAAGGAAGGCATAACGAAGGACGCCGCACAAGAAGAGGCAAGTCGGATTATTCTTGTAGCTGCGGGAAAAGTGTCACTTGAATATGTGCGTTACATGGCGGTAAGCCAAGTGTCAAAGGCATGCTTCCCGACTTCACGTTCGAGTACGTTCATGATGACTTACTTGTTTTGAGCGCAGTAAGTAACCTCATTCTCCGTTCATGGCGCTGTTTAAGTCACCAAGACGAGTATTCAGGGGCCATATAATTGTTTTGAAAGAGATAAAAAAGAGTCTTCCAAGGGCGATTCGCCACGAATACGAGGTAATTAATTATTCAGCGTGCACTGCGCCATGCAGTCATACAGGATAACGCGCTATGAGGAAAAATGAATCTCCATCGTATTGCCCGTGTCTTCAATATCTGACACGTACCACAGTGTAGAACCTTCCGGCAAAATCTAGCGGATAGGTTTCGGCAGAATATGGTCGGGAGGATACAATCGTCGTGGCTATCAATATGACTTACAACAGCTACGACAACAGCGGGGTCTCACGGGAGACCAGCTACGGCTTGTTTCTGCAGTGGGAAAGCTGTCATCGCCAAGCCAAACTGCTCCTCAAATGTAGTTCGAAAGATTATAAAACTTCGTTCTATGCATACGAAGTCTGAATCCTGCGCTTCTACATCATCTGTTCTTTACGTCCTCACCACCAGCGTTACATTTCCCCCTGATGTAGCCGACGTTTTAAAACGCTAACGTTCAGAGTCTCTAGACTATATGAAACATATTTTTTCAGAATATTTTCTGCACACCAACAAGGTGTATAGAAGCTGGCATTACAGTTACGCGTTGTACAATGTCTGTTATCTCTCTCTCTAACTTTCTCTCTCAATTATGGTTGTTTATGGTTGTTCGCTCGCTGTTTATACAATCTATTTATTCAAGACGTCGATGTACCACCCCTCCTTAGCGAACACGGATCACGTTGGGATTATCTTTATGCGTGGACTTGAATTCCACATGGGCACTGGTAAATGACAAGGTGCAGCGCGACTTGAACCATCGAAACGTCAAGCAGCATGCAATCCCACAGTTGTTTTTGACCTCAGTATGCTAGCTCATACCCAGTGGGTGGTCAAGTAGTGGGTGGATTTTTCCATTATGTTGTATCAATTAACACTACTGGTCTGATATAGTTATTATATTAATTTGAATTGCAAATTATCAATAACGAAATATTTAACGCCGGCAGAATTCATCAAGGCATTCTTTTAGTATCTACGAGAAATTACTTGCCAGTGAATTTTCTTTCTCTTCAAGTGCATAACGTATTTAGCGTTTAAAGTTACAGCACCTACCGACGACGTCTGCAAACGTTTCGGACGGATGGTGCACACGATGTGCACCTGTTCAATAGACAGCAGCGCTTCGAACCGGCGTGCACTCACCATCTTCCTCGTTCCAGGTGTCGAGAAAGTGCTGACGCAGCTCGCGAATCTGTTCCGGCGTCACCTGGGCCCAGTTCTTCTCTTCTCCGAATACGTCGTTCTCCAGCATGTACGGCATGACTCCTGCTGTTCGATTCACGAGAGCACCCACGGAAGCAAGAGACAGTCCACAGCAAGCGTGAGCCGGTGAAGATGAAGCGTTCGGTCCGCGCGCCGGTTGGAGCCTCGAGTGACCACTCCGATACCTGATCTCGCAGCACAACCTGCGTTACGCGCACGCTGACACTTGGCGGACTGCAGTGGTGATTCGGCGGGCTTTCCCTTTCGTACACGCGATGCGCTGCCGCTCGTGTAATCCTCCTCGTTTTTCTTTCATTTTTACGTCGAGGCTCTCGCCACCTTTGATTTGTGTTTTTAATCTTTATTACTTTTCGCCCCTGGCTGCCTTTGTACGCGCGGTGGCAACCTTGGACCTCCTTTCTCTACGCGCCGTAATAATAAGCGGGCGAGCGAAAGCCCTATAGCGTCACCGTCGGCCACAAGACTTCCGCTACGGAAGACCTCGCCCCCCTTTCCCGTCTTACCGAACACCCTTACTCTCTTTATGCTAGCTGCGCAGGGCTAGCTACTGTCGCGCGCGTTTCGCCACAAACCGATACACAGGAGCCCCGCTGCCTCTCAAGTGTCGAAGGAGCGGAACGTCGGCGCACCAACGTCATATCCGTTGCGTGGCGAGCAGTCGGAGCGTGTGTGAGCGAGGCGATCGGATCGGGAGTCGTACACGAGATAAAAATAAAGCTAGAAGGCATATTGTGAGAGAGTGGCGGTAACGAGAGGCCTGGGGCGCTGCTGCTGCCGCCGTCGCGAGCGAGACGTCTGTAGGAATCATAGGACGAGCGACCCCGTCGCGGAGCGAAGGTTAACCGGTTCGAAGGGGCGTTCGCTTCGACCCTCACGGTCTCGCTCACTTGATGAGTAGTGACGGAGAGATATTTTGAAAAAAAAAAGACAAAGAGCGAGAAGCGAGAAGAAATGACCCACTCAGGGACTTTCTCGATCTATACTCACGCCTATAGCCAGGCCACGCAACTCGGGAAGCTGTGTTTTCCAGACGTCCAGAGGAGGCTTTTTGCGCTCAACGGTGCGTGACTGTTTCGCGAGCCTTTTCCCTTGGTGTACGTTTAGTGGGTTGTGAGAAATATATCTCATTGGACGTCCGCAACAACAAGGGATGAAGGGCAGCGGTTCAGTTGGTAGATACACGGATAAGCTTTCCTTCTCTACCACTGACGCGTTTCCATGGATTTTATCTGGTTCGGAAAGCTTTATCACATCTCAGCATCGCGTAAGCACAATTCTTCGTATTTCTTTCTTTCTTTCTTTCTTTCTTTCTTTCTTTCTTTCTTTCTTTCTTTCTTTCTTTCTTTCTTTCTTTCTTTCTTTCTTTCTTTCTTTCTTTCTTTCTTTCTTTCTTTCTTTCTTTCTTTCTTTCTTTCTTTTACTTGTGCATTTCACATTGACGGTGGACCATGAGTTTTATTTACATATGCTTGTCGATGTAAGATCGCAAATGTATGTGTTCAAAAATTACGTGTGAGGGAAGGGCGCACTGCCGACACTAAAACAGCGTGTCGGTTTTATTGTCCAAGCGCATAAGAGTAATCTAACTTGCCTCAAGCTTTGTGTGTGTTATTTTCAGGCGTTAAGGACGCTGTCATCCGTTACAGTCCTTGGAATGGTGAAATCAACCTGACAGTTTTGTTGGTAAATTGTCTGCAACTCGAGTGAGCAGAGGCACGAGTTATCCTTGAACCAATATCTGATTTTAAGAGATTAGTAGCTCCACCCTGCATGTTCCTTCTGCTTCCATTTGTCTTTACCCGCCGCGAGCGCAGACTCCTTTCGTTGTAAAAGGAAAAAATGTGAAATAAAGAACCTGAATCATAATAGCGTTTAATATGAAAGTTGTGCTTCTTGATAAGCAATAGTTAGCTTCCTTATTAGACGCCCTTGAACGCTTGACATCTATGTATACGCAAGACATGGCACAACCAATTTATATGACGTAATTGTCATGCTTATAGGTGCAAGCGAAATCATTCAAGCGAAGCTTGTTTTGACTGACCTGTGAAGCCTAACGCCCTCACCCAATGCTGGCGCGCACCAAAAAATGATAAATAAAACTAAATAATTTTTTTTCCGGGCCTGGGGCATAGAGCAACATAGCAAGCGTGGCTAAGGTTTGAACACGGGTCCCCGCCCCTGGTCCGAAAGCGATGTCAAGCGCCCATGCTTGCCCACTGTGAACTGAACTGAAGGCTGCGAATGCCTTCTACCGACGGCGTAAAAAAAGCAATTGGGATGCAGTGCGCTCGCTATGGGCGCTTCATTGAAATATCGCCTGCTGGTGAACTAAAAGCGACCTGCTGGAATTTTGCAAAATAGAACAGCACGAAGGGCGGGGCGAAAGACACATTAACCACAATTGGGGTTAATGTGTCTTTCGTCCCGTCCTTCGTGCTTTTCTATTTTGCAAATGTCGCACCAACTTGCCCAGACAAAGTCTCTGCTGGAAAACGCGTAAGGTCGATATCAGCAATCGCACATTTCAAGAAAGTTCCGTCTTCGAGAAAATTGAACTCATAACCCGCGTTTCCGTGGTCGCCTGATGGTCCTTTTGTTGGACCGTTCCACAGGCTGACGAACGCTGGAACAAACATGAAAGGCGCCATTCCGATTCAGCCCGAAAAGAGCGTTTCGGGGACGGCCGCTACCTATAATAGAACTGAACGCTTACGTTAGGATGCATTGTGTAATGTGAAAGAAAGAAAGAAAGAAAGAAAGAAAGAAAGAAAGAAAGAAAGAAAGAAAGAAAGAAAGAAAGAAAGAAAGAAAGAAAGAAAGAAAGAAAGAAAGAAAGAAAGAAAAAGAAAGAACGAACGAACAAAAAGTAGCACGTAAGGCACGCCCACGCCACGCTTCGCTTGCCTTCATTTCTCCGATAAGGGAAGGGCTCATGAATTTTCACGTCAGTATCCTTTTTTTCTGGCCAGCAGTATGCTTACTTACTTGAATGGGTCGTCTTCTAGCTTTATAAAGCGTTCATGTATTCAAGTATACATGAATGAATGTATATAAGCTCATGTACACATGAACTTGATGCTTTTTTGAAGCTGCAACTGTATACCGTCACAAGTCCCCCGCTCACTGAGCCATCGTACATCCAGTTAAACGAAAAATTAGGAGTGAGTAACAGAAAAAAAAAAAAAACAAATCCATGTACACCCCACTTGAAAGTTGTATGAACTGCAGAGCATTGATTTGCCTGTGTTTTCCTTGCGTTTGTATCGTGTTTATCTGATATTTTCTGCTATCTTTTGTTCTTGCGTTCATCTGCTCTAAACTGCTCTTTTCTGTTCTTTTCGTGTGATTATGTGATATATTATATCCTTCTTTGTTTTTTTCTTCTGATTATCTGATTTGTTTTGCGATCTATTTTCTGTTCTATGGTCTCCTGTCTACTATTTTTCTTCTGTTTGCTGCTCCGAGCGCGGTGCGTCTAACTCACGGCGCTGGCGTTTCGCATCCGCTTCTCCCTTCCCTGTACCCGAGTATAACTCCCGACGCCGGCATATGGTTTTCCCCATAAAGACCTGCATAGCCAACAAAGCAGGGATTGGAGACGCATACAAACCAACAGCTTTCCCTATTCGTACCACCTAAGTAAAATATATCCCACAAGATTTAGGGAAACCTGTCCGCGGCGTTCAAGCACACCAACACTCAGCCACATAACATGGGAGCGCACCGAGAGGCCCACACACATAGACAACCCACACATTACTAAGCAACCGCACATGTTTCACAGCTGCAGTGGGAGGAATGGTTTGCGGACGAAGAAAAGCAGAGCCAAATAGCTCTGCTTCACCAGGCCCAGCGAGCCGCTCGTGCCAGCGGAGCCCTGGACTGAGGGCCCGACCATACCTGCCCGAACTTATTTTTTATTATTTTTTTCTGAATATTGTTTCTTCGCACCCCTCCTCCGACGCTGGCGGTTCGCTGTCGCTTCGCTGTCTCGAACAGACAAATTAGCCTTTCCGCGACACTAGCCTTCAGGGGCAAGCGAAACGTGCAGCCTGCTCTGCTTATCTTTATCAAACGTGGGGCCTGCGTGATGCCAACGCGAGACATGAGACGCCGACAGGGCGGTCCCTTAAACTGCTCCGCAGTTAAAACAAGACCAAAACAAGACACTGAACTTTTAATTCGTTTATGAAGTACGTAATCCATGCTTGATATAGTCGTCAACTTTATAACTGCTGCTGCTTCGAAAATCTCATGGTAGATGGTCGACAGGCGCAGTCAACTTTGCAGAACGAGCAAATGGCTCCAATGTGTCGTCACACTGCATATTCAGCTCTAAAAGTGAATACGAGATATACGCGCATGGGTAGTTCAAAATGGGCTCCAACCACCATCCTCACGATGTTCGTTTTGTGCAGCAGTCCGAGCCAGAGGCACCCTTCCACCACAACAATGGTAACATAATAGGAGGCCACGGCCTAGAATACAAAGGCGATAGGCGGATTATAGCAGCGGAGATAATCGTTGAAACGGGAAAATGCGGTGGCGTTTATTTGACTCTCATTAAAGCTATGTCGCAAAACTCCTACACAAAGCGAAACAAACACCTCTTAGTTCTGCCTTGATGTTCGCCTTTCTCAGGAAGGACAGAACATGCTGGTCTCTATATCCTTCACTCGTATACTTATTCCAGCAGCTAAGACGCGTGGAAAGCCTATAAACGAGCTGCGTATGAGAAAACGTCCGTAATAATAGATCAGTTCGTGCTTTGGGTTGTCTAAAGGAGCAGGTGCCGACCAATTTTGATGATAATGATCCAAAAGGGAAGGCTGTAAGAGTCAGTTCCTACTGACCGAAGCTTTCTTCTTTCAGCCCATGCGACAGGAAGTTGAGCGAGTATGTAGATGGGTTGCCTTCCGCATTGTCGTGAGCGATTCAAGGTCGTCGCGTCGCGGCATCGACAATCTGGGAAAATTATTTTGCCCGGCAGCGGAGCTCGTGGGAAAACGAACACCGCACGACGACGCGTAAAGGGAAGCCACCGCCTTTTCTCGAAGGTGTCCGTGGGAGGAAGTGAAGGTCTGTGTGAATGCATTTTAAATAAATATCGCGGCAAACCGGAATGGCTTTCCTCCGCCCTCCCATTCAAGTCAATGTCCCTTCGTTTCACTTGCAGTCTGTGTTAAAGGGACTTTATTGAAAAAAAAAAAAAACTACTTTTCTCGTATTAGTACATTTCCCTTTCACGATGCCAAAAACGCCACGCTCGCTGCGAGAAGAGGCTTGGTAAGCGAGAAAACGCGCAAAAAGAAAATGCAGGTTGTGACGCCACCTCGATGTTTCCGCACCAGTCGCTGTGACGTCCTAGATTTTGACAGCGTCTACTAGGACCCCACATAGTTCGCAATCGGCAAAAATGAAGTACATTGTCTTCTGATGAGCCAGAGACTCAATATACCAAGTTTCGCGAAATATCGTTGAGCTGATGTGTCCAAAATACGAAAACCCACTTTGAAACCCCTGACGTCTCCAACAGACATTTCGGCGGTATACACTACAAAGTGAATCTTTTGACATCGATTTTCTCACCCATTAATAAACCTATGTTGATGAAATGAACGACATTATAGTTCTCAGAGTATAGTTTATCGGCCTAGAGCAACTAATTGTTTCACTTTAGTATCCCTTCAAATACTTCGGTTTTACTACGCGCAGCGTCCCTCACTCAGGAACCCGCTGGCACGCTCGGTCTCTGATATACCGACATCTTCCTTGTTTTCTTCCTTGTTTTCGTGCACCCAGAATTTATATTAATGTCCACCTCTTGTGTTTTGTGCTATCTCTCAACTTTAAATTCGTTACTTTAATTTTTTTTCTTCCTTTAGTGCGAGGATACTGTAGGATCAGAAAAGGATTACACGGCCAAACGCTATTTATTCCGCGTTAGTGTGCTCCAGCTGTTCTGTTTTTGTTTTGTTCAATCGTCGTCGTCTTCATAGACCGAGGCGACAGTTTATTTCCTATTATTACAGTTAAATGACGGTTCTTAATTGGTACGACATGAAAACCTTGTATAGGTGACTTGTTATTTTTACAGTAAAGCGTATTCCCGGTGTATTAAAAGTTATCGTTTTGCTCAATTTCCTTTTGTTTCCCAGAATACTGATTCAGGCGGTATCATTCGTTCAGAGTTAACAAAGTTAGTAAACTAAGTCCAGCATTTGTTCCCAATGCTGCGTTATTAGTTTGATTCGGAAAGCTCTTTAAGTTCTTTGTAATTATTTTAATGGGGCATTTTCAAACCACTATGAAACTCATTTTTGTCTATGTTATAACTGCTACTTGCATCTTTATACGCGTGTTTTGTTCGTGATCTATTTTGTCTTTTTATTTTACTGTGCTTCGTATGAGAAGACTCTTTACATGCTGTTTTTGTATATCATGAATAAACGATTCAATTCAACAGTAGAGCGACTCCTAACCCCCCCCCCCCCCCCCCCCCCCCCTTGTCTCTTCTCTTTTTTTCTGAAAGTGAGCCGCTTGTGATAGTTCCACAATCAACCTACGGGCATCCATGTTTCGATAAGGCATGTGCAACCTCCCTTTGTTGCCCTATACATTCTCCCTCTCCTAACGCTCACCACTTTATCTTAATTTAGGTTAGTCCTTGGAAGGTTGCGCTTACAGCACTTCGATTGCCTTGCGTGTGGCCTATTATTTCAGCTAGATGAAACGGTGCAGAACGGTAAGCTGCGCACAGTCGAGCATTCGGGTCAAGTCGCGTTAAGATGTCGAGAACTAGCGCCTTTCGACGCCTTGGCCTCTCACCATGAGTCTATTTGCCTCCATCTTGTACAATATGAATGCAATGGCGAGCCAAGCTCTGGTGCGACCAGCTCTTTGCTTCCTATCACTTACGCATCGACTGGTTTTCCCAGTGTAACTTCTTCCACACGTAAATGACCGGTTGCGAGAGTATCGCAACAATATATATATATATATATATACACACTGTGCAGGGTCCCATCGGCATTCACTGCAGCACGTTTCAATGTTCTAAGGAGCGCAGTAGCTAAACGTCGCTCACCGTCACAGGTGGGAGAGTCACGTGACCTGAGCAGAAACGTCACGTAAGACGTCAGTGGTAGAGCGGCACATCGTTGTCGACTCTGGCTATGACAGAGTGATGCTGGCAAAATAGTGACAACCGCGAAGCGGCACGGCGTATATAGGTTGCTGGACCTCTAGTGACACGGGCCAGCCACTGACACTGGAAAAATAGAGATACTGATGCAACACCAGGCAGAACCTTTTTACCCTTCATTCAAATTTCAGCGGTGATATGACGGCGCACGTGACGTTCCTGCTCAGATCACGTGACTCCGCTCTTTCGGGGATGTAAACACGCTTCACTGCCATGACTGTGGGTGCGCACCTCGCTTTAATGAATGTCGAGTGATGGCAAAGCATAGGGTTCAGAATAACAGAGAGCTGAGCTAGCTGGTAAGTATTCATTCTAAAAAGGCAGGGCGTGCAAACACGGACACAAGAAAGAAGTCAGGACACCACAAACGCCGTGGTGTCCTGACTTCTTTCTTGTGTCCGTGTTTGCACGCCCTGCCTTTTTAGAATGCATAGGGTTCAGCTAACTCGCGAAATTATCGAAGAGCTGTTGAAAAAAACGCCAGGCCTGCGCTGAAACCGCAGCACAGTCACAGCGAAAGCTGGAAGAGCGTCGTTTCTAGAGCCCGTTGTAAGCTCTCTTGGGGCTACAATACAAGTAGACTAGAAAGGTACCCACTACGCCATAAATCACAATTTTTGTGAAGTTGGGAAGCACCTACTAAGCCATTATTCGTCATTCTGCGGAGAAGCGAGGCACCAGCTACACGTCTGTAAGGCATTATGTGCACTTTGTTGACGCGACGACTGATGACGATGAAGAATTATGGCTCAGCCCTTTGTAATGGGTTGGAAGCTTTAAACGGCCCAACAGTTATGTAATTTGCATTGGGTGACGCCCGCTCGCTATTTCCCTCTCCCGTCATGCTGTATAACATACGTTCACGTGGGAGAGAGACGGGGGGGGGGGGGGGCGAAGAACTTTACTGAGACCCTGAGGAAATGGATCATGCGCTCATGGGCTTCCTTGGCAACCAATCCAAGTGGACTTGCGAGGAACCCACTACGCTATAAAGCATTGTAATTTTACTGAGACCCCGAGGAAATGGATATGCGCTTATAGGCTTCCTTGGCAACCAATACAAGTGCACTTGCGAGGAACCCACTACGCTATAAATCATTGTAATTTTTTAGAAGTAGGGCAGTAGGCACTGTGCCATTTTTCGTCATTTTACGGAGATCCGTGGTATTTGCTAAACGCATGTAAGGCATTATGCGCACTTTGTTGATGCTGTGCCTGATGACGACGAAGAATTATGGCAGAGATCTTTGTAATGGGTTGGAAGCATTTCACAACCTACTCGTTGCGCATTTCGCATTGTGTGACGCCTGGTTACAGAATTCGCGTTGTGCGACGCTTGGAGCTTATTTTACTCTTACCACGCTATATTGCACATGCTAATGTGGTTCCTTCCCGACATGAAGCCTGTATAGGACCTTTTTGCAAAGCAGTTTCAAGCACCGGCATGGCTCAGAGGTTGAGTACTGGGCTCCCACGCGGAGGGCCCAGGTTCGAACCGCGTTCCATCCTGGAATTTTTTTCTTATTTCGTTTTTTTTTCTTATTTCGATCGATACTGGCTACGGACACCGGCGGCGGCGGCGGCGGACAACTAGGGCGCCAAAAACGGCCGGTGAAATGATCTCATAACAGCTTTCGCTGTAAAAAAGGTGGGTAACAGGCAAGGTTATCAACCATCCCGTACTTTGCGGGGCTGTCCAGACTTTTCATACAGCGTCCCGAGTCTCGCGCCGTCCCTGTCGGGACAGCTATATGTCCATATCCCGGATTTTTTCCGGACCATCCAGATAGAAATTTTTGTGATACAACGCACGCCCAACAACGCGCGTCACGCCACGGAACACGAAGTTGACACGAATCGCATGCACGAAGCAATATGTTGCGGTAGCTAGCGGTGACTGCGAGGGACTTTAGTCACTTTAGCTGAACTTCCGCCTGAAGTGCGACAACTTTTGCGAGTATATTCTCCAGCAAAAGGAAGTGCTGCGAGCATGGGCGTCCGGAGGGGGGTGCAAGGGGGGGCAGCTGCCCCCCCCCCCCCCCTTGGAATTTTGGATATTAATTTTCTATGCAGTAGCAGTAAGCTACACAGCTTGATTAGCACACTCCAGTCCCGCATATCCGCGTGAAACATCATTCAGGATTACCAGCCAACTTTGCACGTTACATACTGCTATGGACTAATCTTGCCGGTCATGTCATGGCAATGAAACAAAAGCTACCTATGCTGTATGCCCCCCTCCCCCTCCCCCACCCTCTGCTGATGCACCCCCCTGGAAAAAGTTCTGCGGACGCCCTTGGCTGCGAACACGTAGCCAGCTGAAGTACCACTTCAAGAGGTCGCAACAATAAAAAAATAATGGATTTGTCTGGAAGATGCCCCAATAAAGAAAACTGATATCGCTGGATACCTGTATTAATATACGCCCTGCCTTGTTTCTGTCTCTCTCGTCATGTGTATACGCGGATTTCACAAACGTAAATCCACTTGGAAGCAAGTGCTATTTGCCTCTGCCTGTCCTGTCTCTTCCCAATCTTGTATGTGTAAGATACTTTTTAAGAGAATCCTGAAAAACCTGCCCCTTACAAGCTACTTTTGTTTGAGATAGAAATGACTAGCCTATGGCATGAGATTGTTCAACTACCAAGCTTCTTTCTGCTCCCGTCTAATGCGTCACGACGTTCATGTTTATTAAAGTGATGCGTCGACTCGATATAAACAAAGGCCGTCATCACCCCGTTCTGTTGCGACACGTTGCTGGTGTTAAGTGTGTGAGCTCTTCTCCCGGAATTTCATTTCATTTTGTTCGCAGGAAACCTATTCACTTTCATTCTTGTGGTTCTTTGTGCCGTCCAGGCGCGTCAGACACCATCGTAAACAAGTGAGTCGGGAAAACATGACTCTCGGAGGTGGGCGCTACTAAAACACCCCCATCTGAGGCTACGAAAATAGCAGCTACGAAGACAGTCCAGCCTCCATATTTCTCTGCAACGGCCGTTTCCAGATAACAGCGAGAACCGGGAGCACTGTTTAGCAGCGACTTGAGGCCACCAGGGCGAGGGAGACAAAAGAGTGAGAGGGAAAGAAGGGAACGAGGCTGAGAGGCGACGGACGTCACCACCTGACCGAAGGACGACCGGCGGCGCGTTCAACCGTTCAACACGTATATGCTTTGTGACACCACGTGATCGGGACGCAAGAGACACGTCATGGCTGCTCCTGTTCGCTGGTTGTGTCCTTTCCTCCTCTCCATTATTTTCTTTCTCCGCTCTTTATAAGAGCTGACGTGACGCGAAGGTAAATAGAGAGAGTGTTCTTTCTCCCGCCGTGTCTAAGGATGGATGTAATTGAGACCATTAAACTGCAAGCATCGTTTTCTTTGTGTGCGGAGACAAACGGCTTAAGGCTTAATGCATGCGCATGGAGTATTTTTTTCCCGTCCATTGTTCTCGAAACATAAAAATTCTAAGTGACGCTCACTTAGAATTTGCTTGCTTTATTTGTCACACACACATAAGCTATCTCTCTTTCTTATATATATATATATATATATATATATATATATATATATATATATATATATATATATATATATATATATATATATATATATATATATATATATATATATATATATATATATATATATATATATTAGGAAATTATTGTTTATGCTATAGCAATCTTTGTTTTCGCAACTTCGGCTTCTTCTTAACTTTTCATGCGTTCTGAATTCGCAATTACGGAGTCTCACGAGTGGCACCTGAGGATGTAGGTAAAATATTTATCTGCTCCCCACAGTGCCAGTAGTTTCCATGTTTCTGGGACTACCGCAAGGGGATGTACGTACGAGGGTTTTCCTCTTGAAAGCGGGATTTGAGACATTCGCCTGAAAAATAAGACAAAATAAAGTAATGACTCAGAGCTTTGAAGGGGACCTTTCTCCACGGCGGTTGCTATAACTCTGGTGCCTGATGGGGTATTAATGATAAGAGTGCCGTACACGGGCGAAGTGAGTAGCGTGGCGACTCACTGTTCCAACGCACGAGGAGACCAGTGCTTGTCTGGCGCTGCGAAGACATACATATTTAATGAAGGTTGCCTCTCTAGATAACGTGAGGAACGAGCACGCTCGTAAGCACACAAGTGTGCGATGTGCGACGCTCTGTTTCTTGTTCTTGAGGCAAATTATTCACAACTCGTTTCTTTCAACTCGCGGCCTTCCTTTAGTGGCCTTTGTTTGCGGTTTACCAGTAGTGCAGTGCGTGATCGAGGTGTACAGGAAGTAGACGTGAATATCTTAGCAATCACCTCAAAAGATTTAACCGCTACTTCAATGCCACTAATGGAGAAAATGGTCAGGCAAGGAGGCATAATCGCCCCAATGCTATTCACTGCACGCTCTGAAGAAGTCTTAAGGCAACTAGACTAGAAAAGCTTATAAGTGAGGTTTCTACGGCGAATATCTCGGCTATCTGCGGTTTGAAAATAAAATGATCTAGTCCGGAAATGTCGGCAATGAACAGCAACAAAGTATAAAGGGTTTTAGCCAGCTAACCACAAGAATAGGCTTGAACATTAGTTTGCAGACGATAAATTTAAGGTAACGTTCACTAGGACCTGAACGGGTGGAAACCAGTGGAATGATATGTTGATCTAGGTCAACTGCTTGTATTATGAGAAGTTAATCACGAGAAGGAGGTGGCTGTGGCGATTGCAGAACTATGCATTTAAGACATATGTAAGCCAACAGCAATGAGCCGGCAAACAAAGCCCAAAAGCTGGTAAGTTCATGTTACAGAGCGAAAATATGTTCTAATATGGCCTAATTTGTTTGTAGTTTTACGTTGTAGTTATCGATATACAGCTTAACCGAGGAGTACCGGTGAAAAAAAGAGATAATGATGAAACATCATGCAAATACTGCCGCATGCAAATAAGCTTTAATTTCTTTTGCTCTTTGTGGGTGTTTATTTAAAAAAAACAACGTAAATGTTCAGGGAATTGATATCAGCTACTTTACCAGCATGTCACTGTCACTGTCTTTGCAAATATAGCAAGAAATGGCAAACACAAAACAAAAAATCTACATTGGAAAGACGATCGAATACACTGAATCAATAGATAACAGTCTATGTACACATGTGCCGCAAGATTGGCTTGAGACAGTACGACAATTTTGAATATGCTCTCGCCAATGTTGCTCGAAGTTTCGATAAAAAAAGAAAAAAAAAAGATCTCATATTCTCTGTTGTCAGATAAGGCAGTTAAGCCCAAGAAGGACTTCGAATCGATGTTTGAACCAGCCCGACACAACCACAGGGAATATGAGAGCTAAACCCGTACTGATGTCAGTGTGTGCTTACTCGAGATAATGGTTTCAAGGGCCGAATTCACAAAACTTCTCTTTCGTAAGTGCGTTTTCCCGTTGATAATCCGGCTTCGCTAATGATATGTCCCGCATCGTGATTGGTTGAAATATTCTCTTACGAAAATTTTTAACGTAAGAAGCTTTTGTGAATACGGGCACAGAAGTTCTGAAGAAGTCCAATAAAAGTTTTACTAATCTTGGCTTACAAATTATGATGACCGGCACTGTGCCATAAGGTTATCGTCACGGTTTATGCTAGGGAGAAAGCTCATTAATTTCGTTTGTTAGAGCACGAGTCCATTACTCCACGTAGCGACCGCGAAACGGCCAACGCACCATACCATAGCTAGAGAAAGGGATCCGCCGATGAAATATTTAAAGGTGCAACCGAAAGGGAGAAAAAAAGAAAACACGCACAAATACGTGCGTAGAGTAGTGCAAGAAAAAGTAGTAGTGATAAAATACAAAGGCATAAAACAGCAGAAAACTCAGTGTTGGCCTGCAGTAAACGTACGCATTAAGGTTCGCTTAACTTAACAACTGTGTCTATTTTCTGTCTTCGCTAAAGCTTTCGGCGCGTAATGGACTGATGGAGTTAAATTCTGCAAAGGTTTGAGTTCTGGCTCTAAGTTGGGGCTAAAGCTTACCAAACGTTCTGTTTACTGTTCTCACAAGACGAACAACTAGGCAGATTAGGCTCCCTTTTAGTTCTTTTTTTATTTAAATAATGTGAAAGGGGATGCTGGTGCACAAATAAGGCGCCGGCTACTCCTTAGCCCTTAAGTGGATATCGAGCAAACAACATAGAAATTACATACAAACAGCAGTACATGTATAATAACCACACGAGCGCACATAGGGAAAAACACACTCACACACACATATCAAACAACACCATCGTAACGCAAAAGAAAATGTCCGAAAGGCAATTAATAATGTATCCGATAATGCCTCTGGTCAGCATTGAATTGAATCGGCACATTGGGGCAACAGAGCAATCAACACATCTGGTCATTATGGGGATGAGTCCGCAGGCTAACATAACAGTCGACACATAATAGACTTCAGCACACACACATAATATGTATCATTATATGATACATATAATAAGTAGGACATACATATAATAATTTACTTAATGTAATATGAACATAAATTTCTTAATATTTGCCAACAATTCTGCTGTCTTCTAAAGATCGTTTTAACGGTTTTAAAGCGTACGTCTGTAAAGGTCTGGTTGGCCACAGGCCCAGAAGTTTTTTTCATACTGAACGGTCTGCGGTCTAATGCCATTAGTTTCGATTTAAGACGGGTTCTCGGTGTGTCATGATGTGGGAAGTCCAGAACGAGGTGACATACATCTTCACCTACAAATCCACATTCGCATTCGAGAGTTTCAGTTCTGCCAATTCTGTGTAAAAAAATGTTTCGTGTATGAGGTGCCTAGCCTTAACCGCTGAATAAGTGTTTACACAGTTATATTTAAAGCTAACGTAATTTTGAATTCAATGAGCGGATCAATGGTATAAATCAGAAGTCTTTGAACATTGGTCAAACCAAGAATTTTTATTCATTCGGAAAGATGTTGCCTTTATGATACCGCGCAGTTCATTTTTAGAGATTGGAAGAGAAATTGTAACATTTTTACGATGTGCTTGTCGTGCCGCTCATCGGCAGCTGTGTTACCAGGAATATTACAACGTCCAGGTATCCACTGGAATTTTATCTCATGTTTCGCCAGACTTGCTTTTGTGAACTCTTTAAGTGTTTCGTATGTTATGCTATCACTGATTACTGTCGTGTTAGTGCTGGAGAGTGATGTCAATGCGGCCTGTGAATCGCTGAAAACTACCAATTTCCTCGCGTCTGCTGCAGAGTTTATCCATTTTATAGCATACAGAATAGCGAATAGCTCAGCTCTTGTAGATGACGTCACGCGAGTTAACTTAAATGATTCTTGGATATTGAGATGTGGTATAATAAATGCTGATGTTGAAGAGGTTTTAATACTGGAGTCATCTGTGTAAACAAGTATGGAGCCTCGATACCGCATATATATCTGGTGAAGTGCTAGTTTTAAGCAGCTCGAGTGAACATCTCTTTTTCTGATGATGCCATTTACTGACAATTCGATGTTTGGTATTGTAAGCAGCCACGGAGGATAGTCAACTTCAGAGCTCAAAAATTCATTTCTTACTAATATATAGAAATTGTTCTGCATTGTTTCATTAACATTGCTTTTATCCATTCGTAATATCTCCAGAGCCAATGGGTGGTCTTTATGTTGCGTTTATAGGCGAAAAAAATATCGGCAAGTTTCTATTGTTCTCAAGACTGGAAAGGGTGGTTGGCGTGTCTCTGCTATTGCAAGGCTGCTGGAAGTCGCTCTTGGTACACCTAAGCAGACGCGTAGTCCCCTAGCTCAATGTCTTTGAAGTCGCTCTTCCGAAGCGCGGGAAATGCCGTGCAAGATTGCTGCAGAGTATGCAATTTTTTATCGTAATAAAGCATTGTGAACAATGAGCATGGATGATATTGATCCGCCCCATGATGTACCAGCAAGTCTGCGGAGTATATTCACTAGTGTATTTACCTCGCTTTCGAATTTCTTTATGTGAGGTGTCCATGATAGCTGCCAATCGAGTATTACTCCGAGAAACCCATGCCGAGTCACAATCATTAGTGATTCTCCTTCTAAATTAAGACCTAAAATTTTTACCTTCCTACGGGTGAAGGGTAACACAGCTGTTTTTGCGTGTGATGAACCATCCACCTTTTCCTTTAAAAAGTGGTTGATGATGTATACGCCCTCTTGCAATGCCATCTGAATTAACTGAGCATTTGTCCCAGATGTCCATATGCTCACATCATCAGCACATTGAATTTTAGGTGAGAAGGCAGATTCTTTGCTAAACCAGCCATGCCACAGTTGAAAAGAAAAGGGCTAAGTACGCTTCCCTGTGGCACTCCCTGCCGGACATCGTGTTCAGCGCTCTTTCCTTCGCTCGTCTGAATGAATATATTGCGATAAAAATTTGGAGATCGACCGCAAGGACCTGCCGGACATTCCGAGTTCTAACATACTTAGCAGAACATGAGTGTGACAGGCGGTGTCAAATGCCCTTTTGATGTCTAAGAACCCTGCGGTCGTCAAATTTCCACAGGCGCGTTCATGTTCCACATACGTTACTGCATCCAGTATTGCATCCATTGTGCACCTCTGTTTTCTAAAACATGTTAAGTAGTTGGACAATACATTCGTTCTGTTACACCACCACTGAAGTCGCGCATCTATCACCTTCTCCATTACTTTACATAAACAACTGGTCAAACTAATTGGGCGGAAAGATTCAAGTTAAGATTGGGCAGAGCCATATATACCCTTCGGGAGAGTTTGGCGATTGTTTCATCTCGCCGCTCTCCGAGCTCCGCCCCAGCGCCGCCCTCTTCTCGTGACGTAATCCCTCTCTCCTCACCGGCGGCGGCGGGCGGCCGTGGCGACAGCGCGGCGCGGGGTCCGGCGCTGCGGCGACGGAGAGACGCCGGCGCGCCGCACTTAAACGATCGCTGAGGAGCGCGCGTAGGTTACGCAGCTCTTGTGCGAAGCCGCGCGTATTCAAGCGTGAATTTGTTGCGTGCGATGGGCTTCTGTCGCGTGGGTGGCTGTTCAAACAGCAGCGCGCAGGGTTTCCGCCTTTTTAGGCTTCCGAAGGAAAAGAAGCGACGACGCCTTTGGATCAGGAACATCAGACGCAGCAAATGGACCCCGACCGACTGCTCCGTGCTATGCGAGATACCTACTTGAGTATTTAGTTTGAATATTGCTGGTATAATAAACAGCGTATCATTAACACAAACTTATTATTTGTTGTGCAATGGGGCCCTTTCAGGTGCACAAACTTTAAAAATAATTTTGTCGCGCTGAAAAAAAGAAGTTTTATGGTTCGCGTTTCGATCGCTTGGGCAGATTGAAATTTTGTAGCGATCACGCTATAAGTGTCAAGCGTGATGTGTTGCGTTTGCGTAATTTATCGCGCGTTCTGAGCACGAGCTTGGGATGTTACCGTGATGTTGTGAGGGGAAGATTTATTTCGATATCGCAGGTTACCTGGCATGTGTTGTACGTTACGTGGTGTGCGTTTCTGTGGCTGTCAGATTGTGGTGTCATTTACCGCTGTGTGGCCGCTTGTGTACATGCTACCAGTTTCACGTTTAATTCGCGCATGTAAATTAATCTGCGCCTCTGTGCTAAGCGAATGTGCCTTGCGCTTTTTAGTCATGCACTTATAGTGCACGATGTCTGTGCTCGTGCAGGAAGCTCTTCCACTATAGCAAGGGGCCCTTATGTGCTCGATTAAATTTCGTGATTAGGAAGTATAGAGCGCGAAGAAGTTGAGCAGAAAAATGATTTTGTAAAGTAAACCAACAGGATGTCCGCTATCAGAATAGCTGAACGAGGTATTGTTTCCATTTAACACGCGCCTACTGGGGGCCCTGCACCTGCTCTGACGAAAACCTTAGATGCCTCAGCAAACGCGAAAATTGACCGCCGGCGTCCGCAGCGTCGGCGTCCCGCGTCGGCGGCGTCAACAGGAGGGATGTCAAAAATCATTACGTAATGACGTGACCATACGACTAAAGATTGCGACGTCATCATGACGTCGAATAACGTGATTTCACGCCATGACATCAGCACATGACCAGATGTAGTGTAGAAAGATTGCAGTGCCTCCGATCTTGGAGGCAGTGCAAAACGGTGTTAGGTCGCAAAGCTTTCGAGGGGGGGGGGGGGAGGAACAATACATCAACTGAAGAAAAGGAAGACGGCTTTCACCTTCGAGTGGTCTTAGGCGAATGCATAAGGGACCCTGTGAGTTTTTTTTTTTTTTTTTTGTCTCAGAGAGTTTTAGTGCCGGGGACTCCAAGCCGCTTCCTTATTCACCCTCTTACGTTCCCTTGTACTCTCAGCCGCACCCATGGACTATACAAAGGAACGTAAGGGGCTTACATACGAAAGGCTTTTGGGATCCCGGCACTAAAATTCTCTAAGAGGGAATTTTAGGGCTCGAGATCCCTAAGCCGCTTGTGTACGCCCGCTTTTGTGGCCTTAATATAATTACGTGCGCTGGTATCCCTGTTTCCTTTAAAAGCAGAGCTGTTTAAGCTTGGAGAATCCCCGTTAGTGGCGAATAAAAATTGTCATCATCATGAACCGGCACGCAATCCGTCCTCTTCTTTATCTTCTGCTTTGCTGCCAGAACACGTGCACAGACTTTACCGGCGTGGTATGCAATGATTCTCACGTAACACTTGTCACGTGACATGTTCCAAAAATCACACCTGTTATATATGCTCGTCACAGAGTCACATCACGCAATACCAATTTTGGTGTATATCAATCTGGCGGAACGGCTGCCATCGCACCATGAGCGTGGCACGTAAGTCATGCTGTACATGACACGCGTGTCATGATTTTCACATTAACTCCTGTTATTTATGTTCGTCACACAGTGATGTCGCGCACCAGCAATTTTGGTGTATATCAAGCTAGCGCAACGGCCGCCAGCGCACCATGAGCGTGGCACGTAAGTCATTTTATACATGACACGTATGTCATGATTTTCGTATTAACTCCCGTTATTTATGTGCGTCGCACAGTCATGTCGCGCAATACCAATTTGGGTGTATATCAAGCTAATGAAACGTCCGCCAGCGCACCATGAGCGTGGCACGTAAGTCATGCTGTAGATGACACGCGTGTCATGATTTTCATAACTCCTGTTATTTATGTTCGCCATACACTCTTGTCAAGCCATACCAATTTTGGTATATCAAATAAACGAAACGGCCGCAAGAGCACCAAGAGTGTGGCATGTAAACCATGCTGTACATGACATGCATATCACGATTTTCATGTTATGACCAGTCATTTATGTTTGTCATACAGTCACATTATGCCATACCAACTTTGGTATACACCCCATGAACGAAACGGCCAGGAGAGCACAAATTCGTAGGCGGCTAGATAGGTAGATAGATAGATACGCTCAAAGTCGCAGAAGTTGGCTAAGAAATGCTTTGCATTTAAAAGAAAACAAGATAGACGCAAACCCACAGCTCTTCATAGCTCGAAAAGTCACCGATGATCACGATACTCCCTCATGCGAATTCTGAGCGCAGCTTTGTGTTGAGGGAACGCGAACTGTGAATTTCTGGCTATCCGCATTGGAACATTCGTTACATATTACCACAGAAACTGCCAGTGCTCGAGTGCTACGCACGCCACTCTGTGCATTGCAGGCGTCATCGACATTCCCGTCACGACAAGCGAGACAGTAGCAGCGCACCCACTAGCCCTGCATGCGCACGAGCTCCGAACGAAGGGCGAGCACGCATGACGGAGGAAGAAAGCGTTGTTAGAGGCCAGTGGCTCGTGATATCGACAGAATCCACGTTCGCTGTCTTTCGTCCTCGTTCGCTCTATCGGTTACGCCGACGACGCCAACGGCGATGCCGAGCGACGCAGGAACAGGCGCCTAAAGGCCCGAACACACGTACGCGTTGCAGCGCGTCAACGCGTGACTTTTTGATGCGGCGTCGCGCCCTCTCCCTATGGGGAGAGAGGGCGCGCGGCTACGCGAAGCTGCGCGCCCTCCCTCTCCACAGGGAGAGGGCGCGACGCAGCGTCAAAAAGTCACGCGTTGACGCGCTGCAACGCGTACGTGTGTTCGGGCCTTAAGAGCTGCGCTCTAAAAGCACAGCGCGTATCGTAGAACGTCGTGGACTCGAAT
The DNA here is from genome assembly GCF_013339695.2 of Rhipicephalus sanguineus. Taxonomy (NCBI): domain Eukaryota; kingdom Metazoa; phylum Arthropoda; class Arachnida; order Ixodida; family Ixodidae; genus Rhipicephalus; species Rhipicephalus sanguineus. The sequence goes on along the minus strand of NC_051178.1, from coordinate 205,734,581 downwards.
CTGCGTGCACAACTCAGTTTCACGATGATTTGGACACGTTCTAATTCACTCCATATTTTTCATTAAATTTGAATAACAATGTTCTTGCACAATTTCACTTTCGCAATTTGTTTAGGAGCGCTAGATTTCACGAATGAATAGCGCGTACATAGCCTCAGCCGTGCGCCCGTCGCGCGGAAAGACTATATATGGCGGACGCCGCCGGAGCGGAGGCGTGGCGGTGACGTGAACAGCGTCATCGGCGCGCCGCGACGTCACTGCCCCGCCCATTCGCCAGACTCTCCCCATCGACGGCTCTGAGATTGGGATGATTCGAGCGACTTTCCAAGACTCCGGCACAACTTCTTTTTTCCGTATATTGTTATAAATATCTAAGAAAATGGTTGTGCCAGTTGGGCCGAGGTAATTTAGCATTTTAAATGCGAAGCATTTCTTAGCGAACCTTTGGCACTTTGAGCGTTTCTGTCTATCTATCTATCTATCTATCTATCTATCTAGTCGCCTACGTCTTGGTGCTCTCTTGATCGCCTCCTTAACTTGGTGTAGTCCAAAATTGGCGTGGGAGGGTAAGAAGATTTGGCGAATATAACTGTCTGGTCATGACATGAATAACGTGACAATCCTGTGGAGTACGTCGTCAAACCCTTTCCTCCAGACACGTGCGGCACATACACGTTTACCACGGGCCGTGGTGTACGGATATGCGCCACAAGTGATTGACAGTATATCTACCCAGGAACGGCGAGAACAGACATCCGCAATTAAATTGGAGAGCCTTTAGGAAAACCGACATCGGCAGCGTTGACCCTACGAATTGAAAGAATAAAAATTAGGGTTCCAGCAGGAATCGAACCCAAGCATTCTGGGTGGCAGTCAGGTATTCTACCACAGAGCCACGTCAGGCTTGAAAGTGCTTTGGAAAAACATCCTATGCATGCGCCACGTCGGTGCAACGTCAATTGTTGTGGTGGTGCTAGTTATATCATTTTATAACAAAGCAATAAACGTTACATATATACTCCTATGATACAGGCGTCATGTCATGTCAGCGTCTGTGGTTCGAGTGTTGGCTCCGCTTTTGTAGCAGTCTAATAAACAATACATTTTTATTCCTATGATTCACCAAGCTAAATTCAAGCGTCGCTCGACCCCGGATGAATACGCTAACGAAAGCTACGTATGATATTCACATCATCGCACCGTAAAATGCACTTTCTTTCGGTAATACAGACGTACGTGCTCTAACGTGAGTGCTGACGTTACGTCAGACCATAAGTTGCCCTATAAACGCCAGTGCTGTCGACGTGCTTGGGAAGCCCACGATGTGCATACAACTACTACAATTACAAAAACACGTCGATCCACCTTGTAACGTTTGGCTGAAAGCCAAAAGAATGCAGCATAGAATTACTCGCTGACTGCTTCGCATAATACCGATTCCCACAAGGCGTGGGATCTGCCGAATTTTTTTATACGTAATGCCGACCGGTCTAGAAGCCGATTTTTGACGACATCACGCTATTGCACATTGCAGCTCACTTAACTTGAATGCAGGATCTAGTTGAGGATGTTGTGCCCAGTAGCAAGGGTTAATTTGCTGGTTGCCTAATGCCAAGGAATTATCAAATAGTACACATTGTCATGAAGAACCGGGCCTACCGATAAGTTCACAAAATTCATCTGCAACCACTCTCTCCCGTATGTCCAAGGCTCCAGCAAGAGCGCGAAATGGGAAGCTCTGTGTTACTGGGTCGCTAAATGCACGTATTACTAGCCCAATTCTCGGAACAGGTGTGTGGGACAGGTGTGTGCCGTTTACCTAAATTTTCTCGTCGTCTGCGCATTACATTGCGCATTTTCCGAGCATTTTTGTACGCTTCTAAACTTCCGCTCCGTCGATATGCCATTTTCTACCGGCGTCTGATGGTTCTGAGATGTTCGTACTCTCCGTCAACCGCAGCATGATCTTTTGGAATTGGAACTTTCTTTGTACACCTGTTCACATTATCCTGCAGGAATTCAGTAAATTTTTCAACAGTTGTACGCTCACTAATTTGGTTTGTTAGGCGGCACCGAAACGCTTTACAGCTCGTCAGTTTGCTGTAGCGCCTGATGCTGTCATTTCGAATGTTGCATGGTGTGATTTACAAGGATGGCGAAATTATCCCTTCTCTGCTTTTTCACATCCGTTGTCCATCCCACATGATTCACTAGATCTCGAGAACACAGGGTAAGATCTACGCAACCCGAATAATTATACCCGCGGAGAAATCTGGGGATCCGTCGTTTAAAACAGTCAAATTGTATTTGTCTGCGGCGCACTCAACAACGTTCCCACGTGCATCACAGCGATCACTACCCCAGATCATGTTGTGCGCATTAAAGTCTCCCCATATAAATATATGCGAATTCGCAATTTTGAAAATATCTACTACCTGTTCTACTGAAATACGGCTTGAAGTTTGTAGATAGAGATCAATCACTGTTATGCACAGCTTACCAAATGATACTATACAAGCGACCACTTCAGGAAAGTCCGAATCACTTGACGCTTGACTGAACTTGACAAGATGCTAGGTCCTTTCCGACGCACAGATGCACTCTGTCAAGTCCGCCATGACGAGATGACTTGTATATCATGTAGTTAGAGAGGCGGAAATCATCTTTCATTCCTGCCTCTTGAATGGAAAGTATTGGAAAGTTATATTGCACAAGGAGTTTAGGAAATCGGCACACTTCCTTCGAAAACTGTTGGCATTCCACTGGAATACAGAGATATTTTTGTAACGGTTATTTATATACTACATGCCGCAGGTTTGACCCGGACTGTTGGCACAATAGTGCTTCCAGAGGCAACAGGGCTTTCACTTCCGCTAGGTTGTTTGCTTCCGGCAGAGCAGCCAAGATTGCTCTAAGCGCACCGAAAAGCATTGGTAAAATCAACTGCGTGACCGATGCAGTGGCACGGTCACCAGTGAGTAGTTCTTTTTCCGCGGGCCGTTGAGACTGACGTGGAGTTTCGATGTTGAAACTTGGCTGAACATTGGAGCTGTCAGCTCTATTACTTTCTCCCGAGGTCGCATGGGCGTCCGCAGCTTTGACGCGGAAGTCGGGGTACTTGGCTGTATTTCCCTTGAGTGGTCTATTGGATGTACTCTTTGCGGTTCTCTTGGTAAATCTGCCGCTAGATTTGAAATACTCTCTCTTACGCTTGATTGGGCAAAGCTAGATCACGTGGTTTGCCGCCGGTGAAGCCGGAATCCTGTCAAATGTGCGGTTCCTGTTATCCACATGACCCTCTTACGCGCCCAGGTGCCTTGCCGTGGTGTACTAACTTAATATAAGTATCTAGTTGACATAATCAATAAAAAGTGCGAATTAGTTTGTCTTGCCTTGGTTTATAACGAGTAATCTATGTCTGTACGTAATGTAATGCATGAAAGTGCCATTGCTTTCACGGTATTTTTGTACCGTAAGTAATTATCAGCACCATCATTTCGTTTTATTTCTTTATTCGCTGCCCTTCTGGTCTCGTGACCTGCGGGACGCCGCCGCCGCCTACTACTACTACTACTACTGCTACTACGACAACGACGACGACACAGGGTAGACTAAGACAGCTTCGCTCTTTAAGAAAAAAAAAAGAAAAGAAAAGTTCGCAGTGACTTCAGTGAACGGATCTTCGCTCCCATGTGAGCAGCATGAAAGTAGCAATGGAGTAATGAGACACAGAAGGATAAAGCAATTAGCTTTACTTTGATACAATGCTCGAATCGCCTCACTGGCCTCGACGAGAAAACGTAATTGTTTTGTACGAATGCTGCTCAGTGTAATCTAACAGGCCTATTCTTACCCATTGTATTCTAATGCCATCACACGTTGACTCCATGAGCGTCTCTTACGGCTGTACTTTCGCTACAGCCTTAAAGTTTGTCTCCTTCTTTCGATGTCGGTGACACAACCTAATGCCTCATTTCGCCCTAATTTGTCTCCGAACAGAAGCGAAAGACCAAGGAATGTCTCCTCCTCAGATAAAACAAAACAATGGGTACAAGTCCCCGCCTCTGTAGCAAAAGAACGTTTTTGCCCTTGGGAGAGAGACAGCTTTCTTTTCTTCTATTTTTTTCGCGGGGAAAGGGAGGGAGGAAGCCATCCGGGAACGAAAGTTGCAGCATTCATGTATGCCATCGGTGCCAGAGAGTGCATGGAAATCGTCAATATCTTCTCACACTCAGTCCTTTCTGTATACAGGTTTTTTTTTTTAAGACAACACAGATTTTTAAAATAAAAATTCTATGACAACCACGCTCCCGTAGTTTTCGTGCACGTACTCTATGTCGAGGCGGAAATACTTCGCCACAACTAAAATGACATTGACGAGACTAATTAAAAAAATCTTTAATAAACTTTTTAATTATTGACTTAAGAGCAGTGTGTGTTAGACAGTTGTAGTGCGTGCCGATTTATGGCATACCCATTTTTTTACAAATCACGATAATTCACAATCATGAAAATTTCGTCACTTCCTTGTCACGGGTAGTTCCGGTCTCACGTAACAGAGAGCCCGCGTTTTGCGCGCGCCGGGAGCGATAAGTTTCGATTTCGGCTTTAAAATGCGAGTATGAATATCTCGAATTACGTGCAACGTTCGTGATTTGTAAAAAATGGGTATGCCGTAAATTGACAACCACTACAACTTTCCAATGTTAACAACAGCCCTCAAGTCAATAATTAAAAAGTTAATGAACGAGTTTCTGGTAATTAGTTTCGTCATCGTCATTTAAGCTGCGGCAAAGTATTTCCGCCTTTACATAGAGTATATGTGTGCGCAAACGTCAGGACTGCCATAGAATTTTTATAGAAATAATTCGGCAGATCCCACGTCTTGTGGGAATCGGTTTCATACGAAGCAGTCAGCGAGTAGTTCTGTGCTTTGATCCAAAGCTACGAGGTGGATCAACGTAAGCCCACGATGTGCACACAGCACGATGTGCTGTGCGCACATCGTGGGCTTACCAGGCACGTCGACTACACTGGTGTTTAAATGAAGGAAAGAACATGACTTTTAAGGGCTCGTTTTTCTTTGTTAGACATAATATTAATGTGAACAGACAATAATGGTAACTTATAAAAATAACGGTAATAATGGTAATGGTAATAATGGCAGTGGTAATGGTAATAATAACAATAATGGTAACTTATAAGGGTAGTGGTAACATATAAGGGTAACTTATGGTCTGACGTAACGTCAGCACTCACGTTAGAGCACAGACGTCAGTATTATCGAAATGAAGTGCACTTTACGGCGCGATGATGTGAATATCATACGTAACTTTTTATGCGTATTTCTCCGGGGTCGTCAAACGCTTGAATATAGCTTTCTGAATCACAGGAATGAAAATGTAATGTTTTTTACACTGCTGTAAAGGCGGAGCCAACACTGGAACCACAATTGACGTTAACCCGACATGACGCCTGTTTCATAGGAGTACATACGAAGTGTTTATTGCTTTGTTGTAAAATTAGATAGCCAACACCACAACCACAATTGCACCGACATTGCGCCCGCATTGCGGCTTGTTCCAAAGCATTTTCAAGGCCTTGCATGACTCTGTGGAAGTATACCTGACTGCCATGCGGAATGCCCAGGTTCGATTCCTACTGAAATCCTAATTATAAATGCGAAGCATTTCTTAGCGAACCTCTGGCACTTTGAGCATTTCTATCTATCTATCTATCTATCTATCTATCTATCTATCTATCTATCTATCTATCTATCTATCTATCTATCTATCTATCTATCTATCTATCTATCTATCTATCTATCTATCTATCTATCTATCTATCTATCTATCTATCTATCTATCTATCTATCTATCTATCTAGCCGCCTACGTCTGGGCGCTCTCATGATCGCCTCCTTAACTTGGTGTCGACCAAAATTGGCATGGGACGGTAAGAGGATTTGACGAATATGACTGTCGGGTCATGACATGAATAACGTGAAAATCCTGCCGCGTACGTCGTCAAACCCTTTCCTCCAGACACGTGTGGCACATACCCGTTTACCATGGGCCGCAGTGTACGGGTATGCGCCACAAGTGATTGACAGTTTATATCTACCCAGGAACGGCGACTACAGATAATTTAAATGCGAGAGCCTTAAGAAAAACTGACATCAGCAGCGTTAACCCCGACGAGTGGAAAGAATAAGAATTAGGATCCCAGCAGGAATCGAACCCAAGCATTATGCGTGGCGATCAGGTATTCTACCAAAGAGGCACGCCAGGTCTACAAACTGGTTTGGAAAAACAGCCTATGCAGGCGTAATGTCGGTGCAACGTCAATTGTGGCTGTGATGCCCCGGCTATCTAATTTTACAAGAAAGCAATAAATACTACAATTGTACTCTTGCGATACAGGCGTCATATCAGATTAACGTCGGTGGTTCCAGTGTTGGCTCCGCTTTTATAGCAGTCTAATAATCATTACATTTGTATTCCTATGACTCGGCAAGCTATACTGAAGCATTGCTCGACCCCAGAGGAATACATTAACGAAAGTTACGTATGATATTCACATTACTGCACCATAAAGTGCACTTAGTTTCGATAATACTGACAGATACTCTAACGTGAGCGCTGACGTTACGTCGCACCATAAATTACCTTTTAAACGCCTGTGTAAGCCCACGATATGCACACAGCTACTACACGTACAAAAAAACACGTCGATCGACCTCGTAACGCTTGGCTCAAAACCCATAAAATGGAGCATAGAAGTTCTCTCTGATTGCTTCGCATGAAACCGATTCCCACAACGTGTGGTATCTGCCGAATTTTTATTCTTTGCATTCGTCGGGTCAGCCCTGTCGACGTCGGTTTGTCTTTGCGCTCGCGAATTTAAATTACCAATGTCTGTTCTCACGGTTCCTGCGTAGATATAATTGGTCAATCACTTGTGGCGCATACCCGTGCACCGCGGCTCGTGGTAAACGGATATGTGCCACACGTGTTCGTAGGAAAGGGGCCTTCAGGGTTTCAAACCCTTTCAGTGAAATGGTTTGCGCATCAGTATTTTCACATTATTGATGTCATGACCCGACAGTCATATTCGTCAAACCCTCTTACCCTCCCATGCAACTTTTGGTCTGCACCAAGCTAAGGAGGCGATCACGAGAGCACCCAGACGTAGGCGGCTAGATAGATAGATAGATAGATAGATAGATAGATAGATAGATAGATAGATAGATAGATAGATAGATAGATAGATAGATAGATAGATAGATAGATAGATAGATAGATAGATAGATAGATAGATAGATAGATAGATAGATAGATAGATAGATAGATAGATAGATAGATAAAAACGCTCAAAGTGCCTTGGGCTTGCTAAGAAAGTCTTCACATTTAATAACAAAGACGAATTCATATGAGTACAAAACTTCAAGCGTGGGAACCAGGCGGGCCTACAGAAAAGCTCCGTAGCATCTGAAATCGAAGCCTTAATTAAAGTTGATATTGCTAAGTTCTGTTAAAATAATTTCAAAACAATTTTATTACTTTTCAAAAGTAAAGGTAAAGTAATTACTTTTACTTTATTTAATTGATTACAGCCGAAGTAATTACATTACTTCCGGGTGTAATTTGTCACGAAATTTAATTACAGTTTAGAAATTCTACAACGGTAATTAGCAATGTAATGCGATTGCTTTTTGGAGTAACTTTGCCATCTCTGACTCAACCACAAATTAACAGGTCAAAGTTCCATTAGAAGCCAGGGTGCCAATTCAAAGAACGTCATGCGCTGCAATCGCTCGCAAAATAAAATTCCAGCCAATCTTGATTTCGGACATATCATTAGTGAAACCGCCTGGCCAATGAAAAAGCGCCCTTCAGAAGTTAAAGCTTTGCGGGTTCGGCGCCTGAAGTAAATTTTGGATCAAGTTTGTCCGTTTGCCACCTCCTGTGGCTCCAGCTGTCGGTGGAAAAAGCAAACAACCAAGTGGCGCCGTCTTTGAATAGCGTTTTTGCGTTACCCATTTGATTTGTCCAAATGCTTTAGTAAACTGCAATCACTGCTTGCCGTGGTTATCTGTGGAGCACCGACGGCATCTCGCCTATATACTCAGCTACAGAGCCGAGGTTTCGCGTTGCAACGGTTGCGCCAAGCAATCGACCACAGATAGACAAAGAACTTCCTCAAAGCTTCCTCAAAGAAGAGCTCGTAATTTTGCTCACGTTGCGACATTTAGTATATGAAAGAGTGTTTCCTCACCACCGAGAACTAGCTCAATATTTAAATAGCTGCAGCTATATGCTGCGAAATAGTCGGCAACGGCAACCCATAAAATAGCGCAGCTGGATGAGGCAACATCAGCCACGTGCTATAGTATCATTTACGATAAAATTTGCTGTGTTTTACTAACTCCCGTTTGTGTTTTCTTGAATTTTACTTGCCGCTTTGCCTACAACCGAAACTGTGCCTTCGTGAAACAACTTTATTGTGTCGCATATAAATGGGCGTCGTAAATGAGATTCCCTATTCATTCCTAGTAGGAATGACCAATATTGTCACACGCTAGCGGTGCCACGTGGCCCTTATTCACACAAAGCACACTGTTTGTTAGAGCAGATGTAGGCCAATCGCGATTTTGGACATATACAGCTCGATTGCGAGAAGATAATATTGTGCTTTGGGCTTGCGTTGCGTGCAGCGATCGCCCTGCGTAGCGATCTTCCCGTTCTCACATCACTCGCCACCGCCCGAGGATCGTTCTTACGCTTATGATTTAGTGAGTGCGGGCGCTGTATCTTGCCATACGGCTGTCATTTCATGCTTGTGATTGAGTCGACGTGAAACTTCGTGGTTAAGAAAAAGACAGCAACCGACATCACTAAAGAGGCGTATCTCACGATCTGGGTGCCTAAACGATGCTCTCAGCGATTGGTCTGTCGATGTGCTTCTGGAGGAGGGTAAATATGCCGTGGCATCGGTAACACCGTGCCGGGGCTTGAAACACCTGCTCCATTACTGGCGGTATCGCGCTCGCTGGCCATAAAGAAACGCCGACCAATGCGGTGCTCTGTTTACGTTACCAGACTCCTCCTCGAGCTTCTGTTTGTTTTGAGTGACGCAAACGTTCTTCTTCACAGGCGTGCCGTCACCACAAGGCCAAAATAAATACAGGGAAATTCGTATTTCTTAACACAGGTGGAAGATCCACGGTGCCGGTTAATAAACACACTGCGTCGAACACTCGCAACTGCCTTGTTGAAGGACATACACGCGCCGCCACTACTCTAAAAAATGGCGGATGACATTGCTAGTGTTCCTTCAATAGCGCTTCACAGTTTCCGCAATTAATTGTAACTGAAAGAAAATGGGTTAGTTGGATGTGGTACACGGTAATAAATAGTACACAACACTAACACAGGGACAAAGAAATTGCACTCGTGTCATCACTTTCTTCATTTGTGATTGTGTTAGCGCTGTGTTTCATTTGCTTCTGAGAAATGAAGTTGTTCTCTTTAAAGCGCTGAAGCCGAATACTCGTTGTCTGTTTCATTTGGAATGCGCCAGGACACAACTTCGAATAGCGCTGCGCTAGCGCAATCTAAGCTGAACTATTGTTAATTCAGTCATCCTCTCAGGATCGTACGTTCATTTAGGCAGCTGATATGTGATACTAAAGATGTTCACAACGAACGTCTTTAATTTTAATGTGCTAGTTCCAACATACATTACCTAAAAAATGTGCGATCTCGTCTGACTACGCCACATTTTCTGTCATATACATACTCATGAAACTCCTCCCCTCCCCCTCTCTCTCATCTTTCAAGCTCCTCGTATTTCTCGTGTGCCTTATATATTTGAAATGCGTGCCTTACCCTCGTCGTATTACCACTCTTGCGACAGCTAGATGTGAATGAATGAACGAATTAATTAATTAATTAATTGATGCAACGAGGAAATGCTGGGATGTTAACTAAAAGATAAATATCCGGTTTGCCACCCTGCACTAGAGAAGGGTAAGAGTAGGCAGAAAAGTAAGAAATAGAAGAATCAGAGAAGGAAGGAGACAGAGACAGATAATAGAAACACGCACACACGGGAATCTCACAGTCGTTCAACAAGGCGGGTCGTCGCTCGCAGAAACTTCAGCAGAGCGTTCGTCGCTTACTGGTGAAAGAATGAATGAATTGTGCAATATAAGAAAAATTCATTATGAATAATAGGACATGAAAAGCTGATAAAGAGATACTACACTTTGAAACGCTTTCACGCGCTTCGACACCATAGCCCTTCGCGCGAACTCAAGTAATATAGCAGTTTCAATATGCTGCGAGCTATCGTTGCAGTACCGATACGTGTCTATATAACACCAATTTTCACGTCAACGCGCGCGGTTGTTGCGATTGACAACTGAAAGTCTTGGTGTAACCACACAAGACACACAAGGCGTTCCGTCTACGCTATCATTGGGCACTTCAGAGAATGAATACGGCAGCTGTACGAAGCCCGGGACCGCAGTCACAAGAGGATATGGCACGTTATGTCACTAAAGATGCAGTACTGCATGAGTGCAACTGTCAGCATCAATCCGTCTTTACGAAAAGAAGAAGGCGCTTACGTAACCTTACTATTGATTATTTTTATAGTATAGTGACATTTAGATAAAATAATTGTCGCCAATGCGTTTGCGTAACGTCTCGCTTGCCGAAGTCATCGCTACTAGCAATAGCATGTTACCCTCTGCTAACAGGGCATGGCTCCCCACAAATGAGAGGTTACTCCTATCAAATAGGGCTTTCGGCATTCAGACGACCTTGAATACGCCCATAGGAACATTTGCGCACTCAATACACTACGCCCTGCTTGTGGCCTTTAGATACCGCTTTCGGTTGCTTTGTTCTGCAGTCGGTTGGCCTCCCCAGATGTTCGGTGCGAAAAACGTAATGCTCTCTATTACTGCGCAGGGATCAGAGTCCTACCGGAGAGGCACTTGTCGACAACTTTCGCAAGTCCAGGTGCACCTGCAGAAAGTCACACTCCTTCAAATCCTCCTCGATATTTCAAAGAAAAGAAAAAAAAAACGACTTTACATTGCCTGTAGCATACATTCGGGGACGCGGTCGGGAGTTTGGGACAACCGGTCACATTTTGCCGTTCCACTACTACGCGGCAAGGCCACAGGCTTCATGATTCGAAGTTCTCCTATTGACGCATACAGTACCGTAGATCTTCGTTCCTGAAAACAGAGCTGCATGAATGGCGAAAAAATAACACGCCCGTGCTGGAATCGAAGCATTATGCACTTTTTTATGTTAGCTATTCTTTCCGGTCGACGAAGCCACCCGCATCTGTCATATCACATGCAGTTCATCTCAAAGGGCGAACTATTATCCGCACTGCTGCGCTTGATATTGTGACCTTGTTTTAAAAGCTGCAGTTCGATAAGAGCGAGTACCTTATCTGCAGTGGGAACTTATTGTCAGACCACTTCGCAAACGTTGGTCGGCGTGCCGACGTTTTACACGAGGAAAATCATTTCGTTCGACCAGCGAACATTACGAAATTGAATGTCGGAAGTCTCGAGTCGTGAACACCATGCTTGCAGAATGTCCAAAACAGGAGCGTAACAGGATTCTACGAAGTACAAGCACTAAGAGATCTATGCAATGTTAAGCGCATACATACATACATACATACATACATACATACATACATACATACATACATACATACATACATACATACATACATACATACATACATACATACATACATACATACATACATACATACATACATACATACATACATACATACATACATACATACATACATACATACATACATACATACATACATACATACATACATACATACATACATACATACATACATACATACATACATGATAAAGAAGCACGACTGAGAGATCCGACACAACCGATTCTCCTAACTAAGACATCTACTTGCTTAAGGAATGTAAAAGGTTTACTCCGACTTAACAATGATCAACAAATTGGCATAGACGTTTCGCCACCTATGCAGGTGGCATCCTCAGTATACAGTGGCAACAAATGAGCGGAGGTCGGCCAGCCCACTAGTCACATACGTCCTTGTAAGCGTCCGGTAGGGGGTCGCGGTGGCGGTTTCAAGCCGATGCGTCGCTACGAATAAACCACGATTCCAGGAGTTTCCTTTTCCCCCACCTTCGTTCACGAGCCAGCGTCGCCGCATTGTTTAGGTCGAAGCTGCGCCCTGTCGTCCAGCAGTGTTCAACAATCTCCGCCTTGGAACGCGTTGCATGGGTGGCTTTAGCAGCACCCCCTTTGTGTTGCTAAAGCCACCCATGCAACACGTTCCAAGGCGGAGATTGTTGAACACTGCTGGCAGACAGGGCATAGCTTCGACCTAAACGATTCGACGACGCTGGCTCGAGAACGAAGGTGGGGGAAAAGAAAACTCCTGGAATCGTGCTTCATTATTCGTCGCGACGCATCGGCTTGCAATAGAGTTACTGTATATGGCTCATATACACAGTAACTATATACGGGAGCCATACATAGAAACTCTAGCTTCAAACAACAACCGCGGCCCACTACCAGAAGTTTACAGGGACGCATGCGACTAGTGCACTTGTCGACCTCTGCTCATTTGTTGCATGCAGTGTACACTGTGGATGCCACCTGTAGAGGTGGTGACACGTGTATGTCTTTTTGTTAATAATTCTGTTAAGTCAGAGTAAACTGTTTACAATAATGAATTCATCCGCTTTTGGAACATTTTTGCTTTGTTGAGGGACCTAAAATTCCCGGTTACGGCTCTCTATTTGGTGGGCCAGAGCTAAACAACAGACGATGGATATATCCCTGAACCTAATTTTCAGTCAGGAAGTGGTGACACGCTATGTAGTCTCTTTTCGACGGGGAAAGTGACAGCAGAAGCTGGCCCCCGAAACGCGTCGTACACTTTGCGGTCCTCCCGAGAGCTGCACTCCCGGAGGAGCCTTTTAAGCCTCTCCCTTTGGGCCTGCGAGCTCACTTGTTAGGGCGTCACTCATTTTCGGTTCGTTTCTTCTATGAAAAAAATTTCTTGCTTGAGGAGAGCGTCGGACCAGTGGAGAGGCGGTGCGGGAGGCTTGCGCCAGGGCCCAGGAGTTTGCTTGTACAAGCGCCCCCACCGCCGAGCAGCGCTATAATAAATCAGAGCGCGACGGCGGCTTGCAGCCTGTTTGTTTGTTGACCCGCCTGGGGTGCCTCGGGCCGATCCCTGTTAAAACACGGCAGCGACCTTTCCGGGACGTTTGGATAAATCGCACAGAGAAGGAAAGTCGGAGAGGGTGAAATGGGAGGGCGTCACTAGGGCGGCATTTTTAATAAAGAGCTTCGCTTGTGCCGCTGTCACCTCGTTGCTAGATTTCTATTTTCGGGGCTTTCTCTTTTCTTCGTCTTCCTCTCCTCCGGTGAAACATTGAAGGAGGCGGGGCTGAGTGTGTCTTGAAAACGCAAAAAAAGCGAGTGCGATACGAAATCAAGCGAAAAAATATGAGACGCAAAAGCAAGGAGCGATGTTTTCATAAGACAGAGACGGTACACGTACCGAGCAAGCAGCCTCAACACACATGCTAAAAAAAAAAGAAAACAAAAGAAAAATAAAACGAATAACTATCGTTAATTTGGGCATTCTTACAGTGCTGAAGGCACCGATGTCTTGCTCTGCGGACGCATGCGAAGCGCAGACGCAGCTTATCTCACACGCTTATCGTAAGTCGACTATAAGCTCGGAAACAAGATCGCGTAAATTACGGGTTACAAGTTTTTCTGAGTGTTCTCTGCTTTACACAGTGATATTCTGAATTTGGTATCCCGAGTTTTGGATGTAAGACTTGTTGCTCCTCCTGGTAAGCGAACTGAAACAACAAATGAGAAGCAACTCCCCCCCCCCCCCCCCCCGCCCCTTCCCACCCTGCCTTAAACGGTCGCAAGTTTCCACATATAGGCCTACTGCTTACCTGTAGGGCGACTCTAGTGTGAAAGATTGACGTCCTAACCATTAATTCATTGCTCCTATGTAACAAAAATTAAAGCTGCGAAAACTACCAGGCAGAAGCAGCCTGTGCTGCTTTTCTTTCGTTGTTTTTACCCCTCGATAGGTCCTTGAGAAGGTGACTTCAGTGCTCACCCCCCCCCCCCCTCCCCTGCAAGCTACCTTATATAAAACACCTACGCATTCTTAAATATGAAAGACTATATATGTGCATGGCTGTGTAGCTATGGAGGCGTGCTAGGTGCTTACACAGGCGTGTATTTTGTAGCGTTAGCCGAGCCAGTTTCGCGTGGATCATCAAAAGCCGTGCTGCGCATGCGCGAGGATCAGTGATGTCACGCACCGGAGCCGGCAACAGCCGCGGACTCCGCCGCCGCCGCGCGCGACTCGCCGCCGCCGGTCTGCGCTTTCCAGAGGAGCGACGTCGTAGCCTTGGCGGACGTATTGGTGCCGGCGCGCGCGCAGCTATTCGCCTTCGCTGTGCAGTCGCCGTCTGACGCTGCGCTGGAGCCGCTTGATAGCGCCTCTGACTGGCGTTTGCCAGTTTGGTATAGCCATGGAGAAGGAGAGCGCAAATGCCGCTCAACGGCGCAGAAGAGCGGAGAAGCTCAACTCATCGGATGCCGAAGTAGTGGCTTGGCAAAATAAATATACATTTGCCACATAACACGTATACCGTCGTCGTATACCAACAGTCGGCCGATCGCCTGATCGGCCGACTGTTGGCGTCGTTGCACTGTAAATAGGACGACGACACGACAAAAGACACTCCCGGCGACAGTCGGCAGACCGAAATCGGTGTCGTGTCGCTCTAGTGTAAACGCGCCATAATAGATGCTGCTGTACAGGTTGCGGGAGCGTGCTGTGCGCACTGCTGTCACCATCGCCATGATGTAGAAGTGAGTTCGTTAGTGCAGATGGGAGTCAATTCTGACGGCTGTTGTGTTGTTATTAAGGGCGGTTGGCCAATAGACAGCATTACTTACGAACACTCGCTTTAAGAATTCAACCACTGCAACCTACAACTTTTTCTTGGAAACTGCGCACAAGTGTTCTACTGAGCAAGAAATATCGGCCACGGTGATAATATATGGGGTTTAACGTCCCAAAGTGGTCACGGTGAGTTGGCTCTGTCATTTTTACGCGGACAACGATGTTTCAGGTGCGATTTCTGGTCTGGTGGATTTCGCTCATATCGATGAAGGCGAATAAAAATAACGTGCACTTACCTAGACGTAATAAGGTACATGTTAAGCAATCCTAGGTGTTAAAATTTTCTCCCAAGACGAAGGCATTCCTCCAAGCTCACTGTGCGTTTTCGCGGAAGCAATTGCTGTATATATTTCCGGTACATTAACCCGCACAAGGGTTTTCTATAGCTTCTGGAGTTGAGTCATACGTGCGCAGTAAACTAATAAGGGACGGCGTGGATAAGAAAGCAAAGCCCGGGTTGCCTTCCCGCTACCGACACCGAAAAGTTTGATAGAACCTGCCGCGTTTCTGCATAAACGAACACACCGACAAGCACAGATAGTATCTCTTACGCACTTAGCATGGCTCTGGCAAATCAATTGACAGCCGCGCCAGACAATTTCAAATATCTCGATGGTGGAAGTCCACAGCGTGATTAGTGAAGTTATGCTGGAATCTCTTCACTCCAGTTTGTATCCCTTAATGATTTTGCATTTCAGCCGGCTTGCGCAAAATCTGCTTTTAACACATGTATAGTGCAAGTGTGTTCCAATGAACTTAAAAAAAACTGTGGTATTGAGCTAATAGCTACCGGGGGCATAGCTAGAAATTTTTTTCGGGGTCTAGGGAGGTGGGCGTTTCAACCATACTTTTGTATGTTGATACGTGCGTTCGTATCTGTACGTGTATAGTAAACATACTGTTGTGCCAGAGCACCTGACCGAACGGGGAAACGAATAAACACGTGCACTTCGTTGGAAGTTCACGGCATCGCGGTCAGCGTCTACCCTGCGACCAAGAAAAGGGCCCGCACCTGCCACCTGGAAGCAGGGACTTAGCCCTGCATGCATTGTCTGAAATCCAGTCGTTTCAGCCAGCTACGTCGATTGACGCCTGTCGTTTCAGCCAACCACGTCAACTGACGCCAGTCGTTCTTCCAAGCTACCCCGCTTCGGAAAGCAGCAATTTTGAGGACGATGGAAAGGCTGTCCACAGCTGGGACCAGAGAACCTCCCTGTCCACAGCTGGGACCAAAGAACCTCCCTGTCCACAGCTGGGACCAGAGAACCTCTCTGTCCACAGCTGGGACCAAAGAACCTCCCTGTCCACAGCTGGGACCAAAGAACCTCCCGGTCCACACCTGGGACCAAGGAGCCTCCCGGTCCACACCTGGGACCAAAGAGCCACCCTGTCAACAATGGACTGGTCCCCTATTTAAGACCGGCCTGGTCCGTTGTTAGAGAGACGCCCCAGCCGACTTGGTCGAGCTGGCAGGCTCTGTACTGCGATAACCTGCTATTACCTGCTATTACCTGCTATACCTGCTATAAACGTTGTTACCGTTTTATAAACGTTTTGCCTCTTTGCTCTGCTCCTCAGCGATAAGTCCGATCATCGGCTACATCGGCTCGCCAGCCTCTCGGCTTTTCATCGTCCCGCAACCCCAATTCGTAACAGTGGTTGGCAGCGCTGGGATACTCTACCCTCATCTCAACGTTTGGCTTCGCTGGGATACGCTGCATCATCTCATCGTCGGACAAGCTGGGATACGCTACCTCAACGTTTGGCTGCACGGGGATACCCTGATCCTACGTTTGGAGAGCCGGATCGGGTCCCTGCAGGCCCGAGGAGCGAGGACGACCACGACACCGCTCGACGGCAGCCACGAGTTCGACCGGAGTCAGCTACTTTGGTTGGGTGAGTGCCCAACGTTTACTGGTCATTTCGCCAGACCTCTCTAGCACAGGCAGATGCTAGGAGAGAGTTTTGTTTTTTGTTTGATTTATTTTAGTCACTTTAAACCATGGGATTCGTTTTAAAGTAAGAGTAAATTTTGTAGAAAAGCATCACGAGGGACGAGATCGCGATGGAGAAGTACCTAGTGCAGGATCTCCTAGAAATTTGAGACGACTTGGGCATTTCCGCCGGGTCCGCAAAAACAAAGCAAGCGATTCTCGCGGTGATGCGGGCGGAGAACGTGACGATCGAGGAAGCTGACGAGACTTGGGAGGAGATTTGCGAGAAAAAGCAGAAGGCGGAGGAACGCGAGATGCGTGAAAAGCGGGAGGCCGAGGAACGTGAAAGGCGTGAAAAGCGGGAGGCCGAGGAACGCGAAAGGCGCGAAGAGAGGCAGGCTCAGAGGCGTCGCGAAGAGCGAGTACATGCTCTTAGGATGAAGGAGCTTCATGATGAAATTGAGGCGAGTAAGTGGCAGCGAGCGCGATACTGTCTCCCCGTCTTCAAGTCAGGCTTGAACATTGAGACCTTTCTCGCTGGCTTTGAGACTGTCTGCGAGGAGGTCGGCGTTAGCCGAAACCTTTGGTTGGAGAAGCTTGTCACGTTGATGCCGCGCCAAACTGCATGCGTTTTGGAGCGCTTATCCGCCGAGGAAGCAGAGGATTTTGATAGGGCCAAAGAGGCCTTGTTGCGCCACTTCGCTGCTCCAAGTCCCGCTGACTGCGAAAGTCGAGACGTTAAAACCCTAGCGCATGAAGCGCATCGAAAGGCGCAGGCGGACGATTCGCGCCGCAGAGACCAAGAGGTCAAGAAACGTCGCGAAGCGCTGGAGGCCAAGGCCCGTCGTAAGGCGATAGAGGACGCCGAGGCCCGTCGTAAGGCGCTTGACGCCGAGGCCCGTCGCGAAGCGCTAGAGGCCGAAGCCCGTCGCGAGGCGCTAGAAGCCGAAGCCCGTCGCGAGGCGCTAGAGGCCGAAGCCGATCGCGAGACGCTAGAGGCCGAAGCCGATCGCGAAGCGCTAGAGGCCAAAGCCGATAGCGAAGCGCTAGAGGCCGAAGCCGATCGCGAGGCGCTAGAGGCCGAAGCCGATTGCGAGGCGCTAGAGGCCGAAGCCGATCGCGAAGCGCTAGAAGCCGAAGCCGATCGCGAAGCGCTAGAGGCCGAAGCCGATCGCGAAGCGCTAGAGGCCGAAGCCGATCGCGAAGCGCTAGAGGCCGAAGCCGATCGCGAAGCGCTAGAGGCCGAAGCCGATCGCGAGGCGCAGGACGCCGAAGTGCGTCATAGTGATGAAAAGGCCGACTTCGAAGGCCAAGAAAAGGGTTGTACCGCGACAGTGGTACACCGCCACGAATAGAGACAGCTCAGGGCGAGCTAGCTGACTTAGAGCGTGTCGGGACTAACGTTAGGTCAGACGCACAGACACCTAGCCGCGGCCCCGAGAATCAGTTAGTTGAGCCGTCTCAAGCCTCGGCAAAGAAAATAGAATGCAGAGTACTTGCGAGTACGATGGCCAATGCTGCGAGCATTGCCAGCCGTTCGTGCAGAAAGAGGCGTCGGCGAAAACGTAGGGCGAACTCGAAAGAGACAGGTGGCCACAAGCGAGCTAAAATGGCTAAACGCCGTGCGATGGTCTCGCGAGACGCGAAGCTCCAGGTTAGGCCAAAGAAATCGAAAAGGCTCGCTAAGAAAAGATTGAAGTTCCGGCCGCTGCTGAGATCTAGATTGGGCGTGAAGCGCGTCTCGAAGACCCGAATTTCAAGTAAATTCAAGCGTCGTTGTCATCGCCTAATCTTTCCTATGCGAAGAAGCGGCAGGAGCGCAGCGAGGTGTCGCGTGCACCTGAACAGCGACAAAGGCTGTTCCCCACAGTCGCGAAAGGGTACCGGCTTAGCCCGGAGTGGTACAATAGGCAGACAAAACCGCTGGTATGCCGGTTTGTCTGAGTTCGGCGACCACGGTACAAAGGTAGCCGCTACTAAGTGTGTCGGACAGGTTTGTTCCCTGTCCCTTTGTCGAGATCTGACCCCTCGAAAAGGGTGGAATGCGCGTCTCCCCAGAGTTCGTCTAAAGGGGTGCCGTATAGATAAGCACAGTACAATGACGGATACCAAGACTTTCTCTTGTATCCAATTTCGGTAACTAATTTGTGTGCTTACATTTGGTCGTCTGCTGATGAGTAAGGAATGCGTTTTGGTAAATTTAGTTTTAGTAAATTTTAATTTCCTCCTCATTGCAGAAGCAGACATTTACAAGTTTGTTGGGTTATTTGTTTGTTTTGTTAATGTTTTTATACATGAGCGTTAATGCTCGTGTAAAGAGCTGTGAATTGTTTTAAAGGAGATGTAGGCTAAGTTAAAAGCCTCCGATTAAGATACCTTTGTTTTGGTATTTAGAAGCGCGTCCGTTAGGACGTGTGAGAAGTGCTGTTCGTTGTGTTTACAGAGATGAAGGCTGAATGTGAAAAGCCTCTGTTTTACATGCCTTCTTACGTATCTTGCAGTACGTGTTAGGATGCGCGTCAGTGTAATTTTGGTTTCTCATTGTTTTGTGTTAAACACGTGAGTTTGATTTTCAGTTTATTTCGTTTTGTGTTAAACGCGTGAGTTTGATTTTCAGTTTTTTTTTCGTATTTAGTTTGAGGCGCTTTGTTTTCTTTATGTAATACTCATTTGCCAAGTGCAATGAGGGAAAGCGTTTTAGCGAAAGGCTAGTGCTGTTTATCTTGAAATGTTTGTTGATAAGCATTCAGAACACTTGCGAGTGGTGCCAAGGCGCACGATTTAGGGAGCACTTGGTGAAGTGTTTGTAGTTTTGGGGCAAAATTGAGTCTTCCCCAGCTGCTTCGATCGTCCCTAATCCGCCGATGTCACCATTGAGAATCGCTCGCGAAGACATTCTGATTGGTTTTAGCAGTGTCACGTACTGACACTTAGCTAGAGGCACGTCCTCACTTTGGTATTCTTCCTGAGATACGTTGCTCGTGATGTTTTAATTTTAGCTTAGCGTAGTCTCTAGGAAATGTTTTGTTCTTTTATGCTGGTCTGGCGATTTGATCAGCATTCGGAGGGCGCTTGCTTTGGCCGGAGTGGTTTGGCTTTGTGTTGCTTCTTGGCAGTTCCAGTAAACTGCTGCTGTGCCGTGGAGGTCACTCCTCAAGGAAAAGAGCTGTACGACCACAGTTGACAACGGTCAACCAGCATCGCATCATCCGAGCTGCGTTTGACAGCTCGAATTCTGGATGCATTGTCTTGTGGCGGGGGTGCTGTTGTGCCAGAGCACCTGACCGAACGGGGAAACGAATAAACACGTGCACTTCGTTGGAAGTTCACGGCATCGCGGTCAGCGTCTACCCTGCGACCAAGAAAAGGGCCCGCACCTGCCACCTGGAAGCAGGGACTTAGCCCTGCATACATTGTCTGAAATCCAGTCGTTTCAGCCAGCCACGTCGATTGACGCCTGTCGTTTCAGCCAACCACGTCAACTGACGCCAGTCGTTCTTCCAAGCTACCCTGCTTCGGAAAGCAGCAATTTTGAGGACGATGGAAAGGCTGTCCACAGCTGGGACCAGAGAACCTCCCTGTCCACAGCTGGGACCAAAGAACCTCCCTGTCCATAGCTGGGACCAGAGAACCTCCCTGTCCACAGCTGGGACCAAAGAACCTCCCTGTCCACAGCTGGGACCAAAGAACCTCCCGGTCCACACCTGGGACCAAGGAGCCTCCCGGTCCACACCTGGGACCAAAGAGCCACCCTGTCAACAATGGACTGGTCCCCTATTTAAGACCGGCCTGGTCCGTTGTTAGAGAGACGCCCCAGCCGACTTGGTCGTGCTGGCAGGCTCTGTCCTGCTATAACCTGCTATAACCTGCTATTACCTGCTATAAACGTTGTTACCGTTTTTGTAAACGTTTGGCCTCCTTGCTTTTCTCCTCAACGATAAGTCCGATCATCTGCTACATCGGTCCGCCAGCCTCCCGGCTTTTCATCGACACGCAAACCCCAATTCGTAACAATACATGCAACTATGAAAGTTTTTGCAGGTGGAGGGGTAGAACCCCCCCCCCCCCCACCCTGTCTACCTCAGTGGTAACTTCACATATAGCACTAGTGGCCACGCTCCCAGAATGTTAGACTGAAAAGATTATGGGGAAAAAATAGCAAATCCTTCCATTCGTAGGCGTTCATATCATTGGCCAAAAGACTTCGCTAATGATACGTCGAACCTCATGATTGGCCGGAAACTTTCCTTACGAACAATTCTAGCGTAAGACGTCTTTGCGAATTTGGGCCTTCGGGTCCAGCCAGCTTAATGTAATTTACAGAGAGAGCATGCCGCGTGCCATAATGAAGGCATGTACAGAAGCGGCAACAGTCCTCGCTATCAAAACCACCACACTCAAGAGTGTTAGCGTGGTACATAGGTCATTCCGATGCGCATATATTACAGAGTTAAGGTGGCGACAGCTTAATGGTAAATGTATGCTCACTACAAGATATATGTCCTAAAATTATCACGTTAAAACATTACAGAATTTAGGTTATCATATAGGCACCGTTTTTCTTATTTTCCTACCAACTTAGTCTCTCGTGTACAACTACCACATAATCCTTTACATGTCGGGATGGGCGGGGTACAGTCTCGGCGTTGCGGCCCAACAACGGTAACGTAGTTATGTAATAAGGACAGTAGGAAAGTTACCCCTCCCTGGTTATTGCGCAAGTCAGGCAAATGAAACTTCTACTAAACTGCTCCAGTCGAGCGTGGGAAGTGCAGGTGGTTATCCATACAGATAAAGCTAAAAAGAAGAATAAAAGGTTTCGTATACTCTAAACCACGACCTCCTCTATAAACTTCCGACCTGCTCATGCCGCCGCTCCCCGTGTCGCCAGTTTTTTTTAGTTCCCCAAACTGCCACCGCACGCCGCGGCGCCACAACTGACCCCCACTATGCCCTCGCTATCGGTTGCTGCCTCCGCAGGGTCTGCTTGTTCGGCGCGTATAGTAGGCGCTCGCCTTTGCGACATTCGGAAGTTATTGCATGACATCAGTGACACGCGATAACCTCGCAGTGACTGCGCAATCAGAAGCAACGTTATAGGCAAAGGTAGCAGTACATTCCCCCAATGGTGCGCTGCTGCGTTTTCAAAGGTTTATGGTTTCTTTTTTAACTCGTACCAGCTATGTACGAAGAGTTCCCGGTGCATCATTAGGCGACATCCCGATTTTCCTATGTATAAATTTGTACGAGATACTACGAAAGCCGTCATTTCTGATCGAAGAACGGGGTGTCGAGCGCTCTTTCAGCATGATAGCGACGAATTGCAAAACAAATATATCGCAGACCTAAACTGACAACGCGTTAAAGTAGCGTCGAAGATGAATATGCAGAAGACAAAATAATACTACATGTCCAGCGAAAGAGTGTTCGCGACAGACAACTCGATACGAGAATCTGTAGAAGAGTACTCTAGGTCAAGTATACCGGAGAGCCTACTCATGTCTAGCAGATTTACCAAAGAATGAGAATGGGTGCATTCTTAACCCATGGCTGACACTACCACTGTCACAGAATGGGAAAGTGTACATTAACTATTCGAGTTTGCCAGTTCTAACATGCAATGAAGAAACTTGGAGAGTGACAATGAATACTACAGAAGTTAACAACCACGCATGCAATGGAACGAAAAATGATAGGAGCAAAACCAGGGCTAGGCAGCAAGAGTATTTCAATAGTATTTTAGAGATACTTTTCAGTATCTGTATCTCTGTATCGAGATTGATTTGCAAAATGGTATTTGTATCTCAGTAGTGAAATATACTTCTACGATGTACGTATCGATCATATATATCGCGATACAGTGCAGGACACGGGTACCATATATCGTTACCTTTTTTTTTTTTGTCGGAACTGAACTCAATGTGTTCAAAAGGGGAAAGGAAGACTTTTTTTGTCCTAATCCAAGCAAAAAGGCACGTCGCCGGTCTGTGACACAGTGCGGGCGGCGAAGAGTTCCCCACGCGTGCAGAATGGCCCATCTGATAAACCGTCCGACGCCGCTGACGGCACAATTGCGGAAGCAGTTATTGCCATCCAGTGCCGATTAAAGTATACTAGTCTCTCGCGGCAGGTGTCGCACCGCAAATTTTTTTTTTTAGGGCTCTAAGCCATTTCGCGAGTTTTGTGTTGAGGTTTAACCGATGCTGTCTAAATTACAGCCTATTTGAGTATAGCTGCTGTTCTAAAGTGCAATTAACGCACCAACATTTTCAGCAAAACAGATCTGATGTCTAGAATAAATGTCTACTCTAGTATTTGCATTCTTGTATCTGTATTCCCGGTATACTTTTTTTCGTCTTTTTGCGAAAGCATTTCGGAAATATCCCGTTATGTCAAAAACACATATGTATCTCAGAACCTGTGCTTGAGGCTCCCAGCACATGTATTTCGATATCTGTATTTAGGAATACTTTTCTGTGAATCTCTGCCCAGCCCTGAGTAAAACTAAAATATAGGAAGACAGGAGAGTAGATAAAAAAAATATGTGTAACTGATATACTAGTTGATATTCGGGCGACCGCTTGCGTCGAATACAGTGTTTCGTAGTCCTGCAGAAACTCGGCTTTAAGATGAACCCACCATCAGCCCTTGGACGAATTATTTTTGCACATACAGCTATAGAGAACGATAAGGTAGGGCACCATTGCACGAAATAACGCCAGGAATATAAGGACTGCATTCTGCAGGCCATTCTTTGTATATTATGTTTGATTTATTTGTTGCCTACACGTTCCCGCTGCTCGCGCGTAGACGGATACATAATGCAAAGGCCTTCGCGCGCTTAGATTTTGGGTCAGGTGGTCAACATTATTTAGGAGCCCTCCACCTACGGTGCTTCGCATAGCCAGAGTGTTGCTTTGAGACGGTAAAACTCTGTGAATCAGTCAGTCTAGACGCTAGAAACTCGAAAAAAGACGATAATTACGCGCTCACTAGTGCGCCAGGAACCCAAGACCAGCGTGCGCTCAATGTAAACGAAGCCGCCGCATCGTCTGCTATGGGGGTAAGTGCTGGCGGCACCTGGCGGCACTTTCGGTCCCTATCCGCAAGCTTTCAGGACCGCGCGCCGCCGTAGGGGGAGCGCCGAGTAGCAGGTCGTAAGTTTATAGAGGAGGTCGTACTCTAAACGTAGTTAATCGTCTTTCTTTCCATCGGGTAACGTGGCCGGCAAGCTGTCAGAAGACGCAAGTCGGCGCACGTTGAAATAATGAGATTATCAGCACGGAACTTTACGCGCCTTGATGGAAGAGCGCACAGCGCTGTGTAAAAGCTGTGCAGTCGTGAGAAATATCAAATGGAACGCATAAATTACCTTTAAGAGGCCATAGTGGCTAAACGCATTTTTTATTGCGATATACACTCTAAAAAAGAAAAAGAGTATGTGCTACTCTTTTCGGTGAGTCGTGACTTTTGGGCCACACGACTCTCCGACGAGAGCATAATGATCCCCAGAGAGAGCTCACGTGTCTCTTTAAAGAGAGTCGTATACGTGGCAAGTCAGAACTCACAGAAAAATATGCTACGACACACAGTTGGAGTGGCATCTGGGCAACGACGTAAGATGCCCACTAGTTTCCTAATGAATACAGAGATAAAGCTAAACCCATCGAAACCTTTTTGTGTATCGCTCTAATCATTTTATTGCAACCGCAATTATATTGACTCTACTGGCGCATTCTTGCCGTCGCCGTGACGCTCCGTAAAACGTAGGGTGGTAGCATCGCCCCGCGCGCCTGATGTTCTCTGTGCGAGTGAAAGCGTGCGAGTGCTGCCGACGATCGCGGCTCGAGTGGACACAAAACGCGCCGCGCCGGCTATCTTCCGTTGCGCGAAAGGCCCACGGGGGATTCCGGAGGTGGGGCTGCGTGGCTCCGGCAGGAACTGTGTACTTCGAGCGGCCGGGCCTGGTCGCGCGCGGCGTTTCTTGACAGATATAAGCAAACGGCTCATACCTTTGTATGTGCTGTGTTCTAACCACTCAGTTTTCGCTGGAGCGATAGACAGCACGAAGGCACCTTTGCTCGCTGTAGTGGCCGCGTTCCTTGCGCCGGCGTTATGTTGAGTTGCACCAAGGCGGATGCCAAAGGAGTTAGCTGCTAGTCTTACATCGCTTAACATTTCAATTTGTTGCTATCGCATTCATTGCTTCGGCCTTGCTGCGAAACAGCAACTTTTTTGCTTGCGCATCTCACTTGCAGATCAGAGTTGTCAGTATTTCCGTCCGATACGCCACGTGGTGCAGTGAAGTGTTCTGCTCACTTTAATGCGCACCAGTACACGACACGTCGTCTTCGCGGTCACCTAATCTCAAGGGCGCGGGTTCGATTCCCGGCAGTGGAGGCCGCATTACGATGGAGCCGAAATGCAAGGAAAACCTGTGCGCTTAGATTTAGGTGCAAGTTAAGACACCCCAGTGGTCGAAATTAATCCAGAGTCTGTACTGCTCAAAGCCCACGGCACAAACACTCAATCTCTTTTCGTAGATGCTAGCCCATACCCTGAACACAAGGCCCACACTGCTGTCGCGATTGACACGTCGGGCATGTGTATTAACGCGTGCACTGTCAGAACCAACAAGATAGAGGAGGCTGAGGAGGTAGCCATAGCCATGGCTATCACCTCTAACAAACACAAATTCCGACAGCTACAAACAAACTCCTACCCAAACCCTGTGCACCTCCACAGGAGCTATCCACACCTATACCCGGACAACAGATGCAAACTATGCACAACAGAAAGGGCTTCGTATAAACATATACTGTGGGAATGCCCCAACCTATCAACAAGTTCTCCTGAGGCCCTCCGGGAGCGGTGGCGGCTAGTGCTGCTCAGCTCGGAGGTCGAAGACCAAAGATGGGCCATCCAGCAGGCCAGGGAGGCTATAGGGAGACAAGGTCTCCTGGTGTCTACCTGTGCGGTCTAGCGCGGACCACAAACATGCCGGATCTCGTAATAAAGTTTATTCACTCACTCACTCACTCTCCCACTTCGGCGTGCCTCATAATGACATCGTGGTTTCAGCACGTAAAAATCGTCAGCAATTAATTAGCAATTGCACCCACTGGGCAGACTGCATGCACACACAGTAGCCTTTTTTGCCCACGACAATCTGTTTTTGTTTGGGCCGAGTACGCGTTTACGTATGAATACGGATGCTCTCGCTAGGAGTCGTAATAGGTACGCAGGATATTTGCAGGTCGTTTGGTCCATTCAGACCTGTTTATTCACTTTGCACACGTAGCCTCTGCTTGTTCAGTTATTCCGCAAATATTATTGACCCCAAACGTCCAGTACCCCGCCTGTAGTATTTGCTAATACTGCCAATGTGTTATTGTCTTGCGCAAATAAGGCGTACAAATAGCAGTTTTGTTTGAATATTTACTGTAAGCTATCCAGCTATTAACGTTGCAAATGTTGAAGTTAGAGGGTGGGAAAATAATCCGTTGCGTTGAGAACAGGACACAGAGTTTGGAGGGGGCCCCGCAACACCATCCTTCTACGTTACATATATAGTTCTAAATATAGAGAGAGGAAGAGAGGGAGATCGTTGCACTTTTGCAAAAGCATTAGCTCGCAAAACGCTAGCTTCTTCATCGGATCGTTTCGACCTTTCTGTCACATCGATGAGCTCATTGACCGAGAGTTCGTGCAGCAGTACTTGCGGACGGCAACATTCCTCGGTGTAGATGCCCTCATAAACATAGCTCACTGCGTCGAGAGAGTTGCTAACGACTCTATAGTGTCCATTCCCTCCACTTTATTTCTTCTTCCAGAGTTGGCCATTAGTGACCAGCGGTGACGTAAGCAGGGCTACGCCATTGTTGACGAACGAAGCAAATAAAGGGAAAGTACAAATGACGCGTTTTACTTGGAATACGGACGGCACGAAACACACATGCCATCCTATCGAACACAGCGAAGCCTGTATATCTGTACAGATGGCCAGAGCGCCTCTGTGAGGTCTGAAAATTAGCCAGAAAGCTCTGGCGCAGGGAAAACCAATCCTTACGAATACCGCACAGGCATCTCTCCTTCGGTCGACGGGCGCAATATCGTGGCGCGCATGCTCCGACCTTCCATGTAACGGGGCCTTACATCACGGGTCACCGCCGCGAAAGGAGATGCCGTTGTCAGGCATCTGATACGCGGCTGCTTGCGCGTCGCTGCTGAGGCAATCCGACGAGAGAATTTCTTCTTGGGTTCCTAGGTCGCTTTGTAGGCGAGTGCCATGGAAAAAAAGGAAGGACCCACGCTGTTCGTCAACCTGTTCGTTCTCTCGCTAAATGGGTGCAGTACTGCGGAAAGGTGTGAGCTATAGCGTCGACTACGCCGTGAACCTCGCAAGAAAACTTTCTGTAGGAGGGCAGTCGTAGCATTTATTTAAATGAATCGGAATTTCCTCTTGTCTGAGCACAACTACGTAGGATGGAAGGAAAGCAAGGGAGTGTGTGTGTATCTTGTGTGTCCCCGTGTGGAATATCGCGCTGTTACTATTTCATTATGCGAAACCAACTAGCCCAAAGCTTCACTTTACTAAGAGGGAAAAGGCAGGGACTTTTAGCCAGTTTAGAAAAACCGGTATGCTACTCAATACTGGGGAAATGCACGGGGGAGTTTGCAAGTTAGAAGAGTAAAGAGAAAGAGAAAGAGAGGAGCAGCAAACACACACACACACACACACACACACACACACACACACACACACACACACACACACACACACACACACACACACACACACACACACACACACACACACACACACACACACACACACACACACACACACACACACACACACACACACACACACACACACACACACACACAACGTCACAGTCCACGATAGTCTATCGGCATCGCTATCGGTCTACAGCCGCTCGTGCAGCATGACTGTGTAGGCATTTACAGGTAAGCAAGACGGTGAGGGGGTCCGTTTTTATCTCATCGTGCATATGGCGAAATTGCTGCGCTAACTTTCTCTTCCAGCCACATTATAACGATTGCTTCAGACACTGGGTGGACTGGCTCAAACATACACGTGATGTTGAGGGGTGGAGGGTAAAGCGGCGTTGTCGAGCTAATAATAATAATAATAATAATAATAATAATAATAATAATAATAGCAATAAAGGCGAATTCCTATATTTTTACGCGAGCTTGAGAATGCTGTCTTCGAAAAAATTCAGCCCGAGCTGTAACCTGCGAAGTTACCCTGATCCATTTAAAGAGCAATATTTTTAGTACCTTAGCAGTACAGTTCTTTCTTGTTTGTTCTTGTTTATGTTTCTACGTCTCTTACCCATCTCTTTGTTTTTTTACAATTGTTCGCACTTGCAGTACTTACTCGTGATGAAAACAAGACGTATAAGTTTAGCTTAACCATACCTAAGTTCAGCTTTATACGAAGTTAGAAGTAACTCGCCTAAGTATTACACTTCCTGTTAACATTGTAATAAAGGTAATTGTCTGAATAGATGAAACGAAATGCATTAACGTTGAGCATGCGTAGGTAGACAAAGATAAAAAAATAAAATCTACATCAGCGTTACAGTGCACGCCTACGCTCCGACCCAACACCCGAGTTGCATTACATGCTGGAATGCACCCACGCCGCTTACAATGGTGGCGACACTTAACTTGGCCCGTGTAGCATTTTCGCGTAACAGTGGCACTACAATCGGTTTAGAAGCTTTTTTTGCGGTAGTTGTCTCTTCATATGTCGTGTGCCAGAAGTAAAATTCAGTTGACGTCTAGCGATCGATATGTGTGCATCTTTATGCGACCTTCTCTTAATCTCGCCGGTAAAATGTATTGAAATCTCTTAAATAGTAGGGATGTGTCACAGGGTGTTAAGCAGCCCTGTGTTACGTAGGAAAGCAATAAGCAATCTCTGAACTCTCCTCCTGACTGCCGCGGGTCTTTCGGGAAAAACAAAATCTTCAAATGTCAAGTGCCTAAAGCCACCGCTTTGCAGGCTGTAGACCATCACTTCTCTTTCCCTGACGAATTGCGGCAAAAGCCAAATGACAACTAGCCAACTTAGAGTTCTGACACGTATGATACCTTCACTTGTTCCCACGTCTTGTACTATTCTTACTTGTACTGATTTTTTCCTTTGATCGTCCATTATTCATTTAGTCAACACTTTTGGTTGATCTGTTTGCAAAATCGTTCTAAGCAGTGATCTTGATGTACTTATAATTGTTTAATTTCGACTATTTTGAGTTTGAACTGCATTTTCTTGGTATTGTAACGCTCCAGCAACCTTCGAGCGGTTTATGGACTCCATTCTTCGCGGTCTCGAATGGGAGACTTGTATGTGTTATCTCGATGACGTCATAATTTTCGGCAGGGCTTTCCACGAGCATAACCAGCGGCTCAGCGTTGTTCTCAAATGTATCAAACAAGCTGGTGTCATTTTAAACTAAAAAAGTGCCACTTCGGTGAGCGCCCTGCCGTTGTTCTCTAGTCGACCAGGACGGCATGCGACCAGATTCCAGCAAGGTCACTGCAGTCCGCAACTTCAAGCCACCAAGGACGGTGAAGGACCTTCGTAGCTTCCTGGGTCTTTGCTCTCATTTTCGCAGGTTTATTAAAAACTTCGCCCAGCTAGCTCATCCACTGACAGACTTGCTTCGGAAGGGCACTCCCCACCGGTGGACCGCTGAGCGTGAGGCTGCTTTCCAACGGTTGAAGTTCTTGCCCACTTCTGGGCCCCTTTTGCAGCATTTCGACCCTGAGGCACTCACAGAACGGCATACCAATGCAAGTGGCGTGGGCGTTGGTGCCGTCCTCGTCCAATTTCACGGCGGACGTCAACACGTCGTTGCGTATGCAAGTCTTGCTCTGACAAAGGCTGAAAGCAATTATACTGTAACAGAACTGAAATGCCTCGCAGTTGTTTTCGCCATAGACAAGTTCAGACCTTATTTGTATAGCCGACATGTCAAGATCGTAACCGACCATCATTCTCTTTGCTGGACTACGCGACCCAGCTGGCCGGTTGGCTCGTTGGTCCTTGCGGCTTCAGGAATATAACTTTTCTGTTGTTTACAAGAGCGGACGGTGCCACGCTGACGTCGATTGCGTATCTCGTCTACCATCTAAAAATAAAAGCACTGATGACGACTATTTCGACAATTACCTTGCGACGATCTCCTTCGACTTTCCTAGTCTGGACGTCTTCAGTCAGGAGCAGCTGCGCGACCCATCACTGAGACCAATTATTGATGCGTCCAACAGATCTCGGACGTGAAACGCAATTCGTGATTCGTGACGGTGTTCTGCACCGCAAGAATTACTCAAGCAATGGTGCCCCACTGCTTCTCGCCGTCCCAGAACGCTTGCGCCTTGCGGTGTTCCGAACAATGCACGACGACATTACGTCTGGGCACCTTGGATTTGCTCGGGCGCTTCACCGCATCCGACAGCGGTTCTACTGGCCTCGACTGTGGAAGACGGCGAAGCACTACGTCGCCAGTTGTGATGATGCCAGTGCCACAAGCAACTGACCGCTCTTCCTGCAGGTGCACTGCAACAAGTTACGCCATCGACATCGCCTTTCGAAAAAGTCGGCATAGATTTGCTCGGCCCTCTCCCCAAGTCTTATACCGGACGCCGCTGCATTATCGTCTGCGTGGATTATCTAACACGTTACACTGAGACGATGGCACTTGCTTCAGCCACCTCATCTGATGTGTCCTGGTTCCTATTGCATTCGATTATCCTCCGTCACGGAGCTCCCCGTGTGGTAATATAAGTGATCGTGGCCGGCAGTTCACCGCTGACGTTGTCGAAGAATTACTACGGCTCTTTGGGTGTCACTATCGGAATTCCACGCCTTACCACCCGCAAACCAATAGGCTAACTGAGCGCACCAATCGTACCATCATAAACATGCTTTCAATGTATGTCTTAGCAGACCATAAGAACTGGGATGCCAGTGCTACCTTCTATAACGTATACCTTTAACGCCGCCAAACACGAAGTCACAGGTTATACACCTTTCTTTCTGCTCTACGCTCGCCAGCCTCAAAGTTTCCTCGACACCGTGATTCCTTTCTCGACTGACGAAAACGCAAGTGTCGCGCATACCTTGTGTCGCGCCGAAGAAGCACGTCGACTGGCCTGGCTCAGAACTCTCTCGTCCCATTCCCGTGCTGAGGCCCGTTACGACGCAAAACATCTGCCAGTCGCCTTTGCAGCGGGTGATCTCGTGTGGCTGCGGACACCAGTAAGAAAGCAGGGACTTTGCCAAAAGCTTCTTTCTAAGTACACCGGTGCATTCTTCGTTATCAAAGGTTTGAGTGACGTCACCTACGTCATCGCAGGAGTGACAGCTGGCAACCGCCGTTCACGCAAGACGCAACTTTTCCATGTGGCACGACTGAAGCCCTACACTCAGTGAGCCCTCTGACTTGCTCGGTGAGCTCCGTCTGGCCCCGAGGAAAATGTAACCCGGCGCTGGAAGAGCGCGAAAGAAGAACGAAGAAATAGGACGGGTGCGAGGGATTTGGTGATCGGCAGCATCTGACCGTCCCTTGTCTTTTGCCTGTCGGTTCATTGACGTCATTGTAAATAAACCCATATCATCCGTAACAGTATAACTTCTTCCACTTTGTTGACATTGTTGTAATCTACTAGTACTTATAACACACATTATCTAACGGAAGGTGCCCCTTCAGCCAAGTGCTCTGGGACCTCCTTCTGTATAGCATGCATGCTTTATACAAAACTAAATTAACTGAAACTAAAAAAAAACCTCAACGTCGCCGGTGCCGCCGCAGAAGGCGCCTCCAAGTATTTATTTAGCACAGAAGAACGTAAACGTGTAGACACTACGGACACAAGAAAAGAACAGACAAATAAGAAAACGCTGTTTCTTTCCGCGGCTGCATGTTAACGTTCTTCTACGATGAACCCTTATCAGCTAGCTGGTTTTCTGTTGCTCTAAATATCACGTGTATTAACGCGAGAGCGTTAAAGAGCTCGTTTCGCAGAAATTACGATGTAGGCGTCGGCGTCGTTGGTTGCGAGCGAAAAATCATCATCTTGTCCGTGACCGAAAAATCGAGAAAGATGCCAATAAAATAAATAATAAAAGCCTTCGGTTCGAGCGAGAATCGAGCCCACGCCGTCTGCGTGGCACGCAGGTGTTCTACCACAGAGCCACGCTATTCTTTGAAACAGCTTTGGAAAAAAACACTATATGAATGTCATGTAGTGGAAGGAGTCTTCTTAACGCATGTAATATTGCATGGAAAAAGGGTAGAATCGCACCAGGCGTCAAAACATGTGAATTGCGCAACGAGTGGGCGTTTTAAAGACCCACCCATTACAAAGCGCTCAGCCATATTTAATCATCATCAGCTGCAAAAGCGTCAACAAAGTGAACAGCTGCGTTGGTTCGCGTGTGGACGCGAACCTACGCTTATGGACGCGCAGTGGGCCCTTCACTGATTCGCAAAAGGAATAATTACGGCGTAGTGGGCACTTAACAACTGTCCTTGCACTAGGCATTCTAGGATAGTTTGAAACGGCCAATGTTACGCACGCAGCCGTTCGTTTCCTTACGGCATGGTTGGGGCATGCACTGAGAACCGAAGCCAGGCTAGCGATTGAGGAGGTGATGCGCACGGGGACCGATTACGCTATCGCTTTCTACTCTTGAAGGCGAAGCTCAAGCGTCCTTCAAGTTTTTCTGAGCGCCGAGCAACACTTCACTGCAAAGTGAAACTGTTATCAGGCAGCTCAATCAACGGCCGAAATTCAATATCGTCTGTTAAAGTGCCTTGCTGAGATTATGCTAAACTGTAGCCTTACATTTATTGAGGTGCATGTTAAAAAATCCAAGATGGTCAAAATTAATCCGTAGTCCTACACCATGGCGTACCTCGCAATCATATGGTGGTTTTGGAACGTGAAACCCCAGAAATTATTAATGTATTGTAGCCTCACATTTCATCCAATGTCTAACAGCCAACCTAAGTTTGGTGGTGGTGGTGAAAAACTTTATTATAAAAGAGAGTGTATGAGCCCCTGAAAGGGCCCTACGGGCTAGGTGGCATCCTCAGTCCGGGACGTCATTGGACGACACCGCTGCTTTTGCTCGCGCAATGAGGGCTTGTTGGGCCCCCAGGTCAGAGCAGCTAAGCAGCGTCGCCTCCCAGTCCTCTCGCGTAGGGTTGGGGAGGGGGGGAATGGCTGTGTTCAGCTGGCAGGCCCATACCATGTGGTAGACATTGGCTGTCTCCCCACAGTGCTGCGGGGTCGCCGCCAAATCGGGGTGCTACACGGCTGACCACGTTTTACCAAATAATAATAATAATAATAATAATAATAATAATAATAATAATAATAATAATAATAATAATAATAATAATAATAATAATAATAATAATAATGTGGGTTTGGCGTCCCAAAACGACGATATGGTTATCATGAACGCCGTAGTGGAGGGCTCCGGAAATTTCTACCAGCTGGCTTTCCTTAACGTGCACCTAAATCTAAGCACACGGGCATCTACCATTTCGCCTGCATCGAATGCGACCGCCGCGGCTGGGATTCGATCCCGCGACCTTCGGGTCAGCAGTCAAGCACTATAACCACTACACGTTTTACCGATGTAGTTCAGTCTTTCGTAGAGAATGAGTGTCGGTCAACTTTTGTCCGTCCACTACGGTTTTCCATCGTGACCTTTAGCAAGAAGCCGAGGATGATGGCCGAACAAACAGAGGGACTGCTCTCCGGTATTCGCTCGCTACGAGGCTGCCTGTGCGGCGCAATAGATATATGCGGCATCAGAGCGATCTCGCGGGAGCCGAGGTCAGAGCGCCGGAACCGTTCGCGCTCGATGGGGCGCGCTCGACACACAGCGTCGAGACTAGAGAACGACAATGAATGCGTCGCGAGAGCATCGGAAGGCAGCCTCGGCCTCCGCGATCTCCTGTAGTGCTTGAAGCCGCCATCAACTTAGCTTCAAAGGCGGCGAGCCTAAAAGGCATCGCTTTTCCCGCCGGAGGCAGACAGGCGCTCGATCGCGAAAGATCGTGCTCTTGATCCCCAGGGGGATTTCGAGGAGAAGTTCATCCGCTGTAGCCTTCCCTCCTAGGCCGGCGCAACTTTCTTCTTCTGCCGCTCCGGTCCGACTGTACTCAGCATGTCATTGGTTGTTTATCATCTGCTTCCGTTTCCACGCTTTCCTTCCATGAAGCTCCGTCGACGTGCCTTTGCGAAAGGTGCATACTGCACGCGTGCGTCACAGGTACGTCAGTGCAGCTACGCATTGTATACATTTGGATCGTTTCAGCTTCACCCAAAAGAACCGTTACCAGTAGTGTGTCGGAACGGAACGAAAACCGAAAACGAAAAACGAAAAAAACGATATTTTTGACCGGAACGAAAACGTAACCGAAATTTTATCTATTATTTCGTTCCGGAATGAAACCGAAATTTTTTCAAATCGTTTTTCGGTTCACAAGAAAACTTCGTAATCAGAAACAACTGAGCTCATGCAATGTGAGCATGTCTCAGGGTACAGTATTAGCGCGTACCTCAGGCAGGAATTCAAAAGCAAAGATGTGTTGAAGTTGTGCGAAAAACGAAAACAGTGGCAACCAGAGATGTTTATATTAACGCAAGTGAACTTTTGCGCGCCTGTCACGCAGGCTACAGTGGAGAGGACATTGTCGGCGCTGAAGTTTGTTACAGCGAAAGCTGTTATGAGATCACAACAGCTGATTTTGGCGCCATAGTTGTACGCCGCCGCCGCTGTCCGTGACCGCTATCGCGTGAAATAAGAAAAAAAAATGAAATGAGAAACAAATATCTAGGATCGGATGGGATTTTAACCCGCGCCCTCTGCGTGGCAGTCAGGTCTTCCACCAGTGCCACGCTGGTGCTTCTAACTCGTATACGTAAAAATACTCTATACAGGCGTCATGTCGGGCAAGGAATCGTGTTAACATATGTAATATAGCGCGGCAGAAGAGTAAAATAACAACCAGTCATCACGCAATGCTAATTACGCAAAGAGTGTGTAGTTTAATGCTTACCACCAGTGTTGCGGAGTTGCCACTCCGGAATCATTGCACATTTTCGCGACCCCGGTATGGAATGGGGACAGCGCTTGGAGGGATGGAATCCGAATGGAATTAAGCGCCTTTTACACGGAATACTAGTAAATAGAGTAAATAGAGTACGTGCTGTTTTTGAAACCTCAAACATTAGTAAGACAGAGCCTCGAATTTAAAAATAGAGCAAAGTTTTTAAATTGACTTGGCTGTTTACAAGCCCGGTACATTTATAAGCAACGCACCTACTAAAAACTGACGCATAAGTGAGTGTACAAACAAATTCATTATCCCAGCCGATACTGAAAGGAGAAACAAATTATCCCTGTGCGTTGGTTCCCATTGATACCCCCACACGAAAGCGGCGGATACTCTATGCCCAGCCTGATCTTTATCTCACGAGTCCTTTAGTACTTGACACACGTAAATAACCTTTGCGTCAAGGAAGACATTGCATGCCTGCGCACAGGCGAACACAGAAAGTTCTCCCCATCCATGCTTGCGAGGCGCGCTTGACAAGCGTGAGTGCTGACGAGCAGTGCGGCCTAGTGTTCCGTATTCGATGCAAAGGCACAAGGTGGACGAGCGGTGCACTGTTCCAGCTAATACCAGCAGATCTAGAGGGTTTTGTTCCCTATTAACGAAATCTTAGTTTTCTCCATATGCACGACTGCTCCAGACGCGTGGCAAAACTGCTTAGTCTTCTTGAATGCTACTTTTGTCAGCATAAAAATACGCTTTGTCGTCATTTTAGCATTAACACAATTAAGCTTAAACAATATTAAAACATCACTATTCGTTCAAACATGCTCTCCATGCAAAAACTATAGGTAGTGGGAGAACTGTCCCTATTGGAATTAGTAGGGTGGTTGTACTGCGCCAGATATCTCACCAAACTACTATCCCTCGACGTTGGTAACGTGTTTTGCGTACTTTTGCAGTTCTTAATGCATCTGATGACATCAGCTTTGTGGGTAGTTCATTCTTAACTCGATAACACTGTCAAGATGCCTTTCCTACGTTGAGGAATTACAGGAATTTCGGAACTGAACTGCCCGGCCATCCCCGGAGTGGGAATGGTATAAGTTTTTTCATTCCGAGGAAGTGAAAGGAATGAAATTGCGGCAAGTTCTAATTACCCGGAATGTAAGTGGAGTGGAATGGAGGCGCCCGTTCCGTAACACTGCTTCCCACCCACTGCAAAGTGCTCAACCATAATTCTTCATCATCATCAGCCACAGCACAAAGTGCACATAATGACTTACAGATGTGTAGCGGGTACCACGATCTCCGAAGAATGACGAAAAATGGCATAATGGGAACTCGCTACTTCAGAAAAATTACGATGATTTATGGCGTAGTGGGTACCTTGCATGTGTACTTGTATTAGTAGCCCCAAGAGACTATAACTGGTTCTACAAAGTCCGCTCTTCCAGCTTTCGCTGTGACTGTGCTGCGTATTCCGCGCAGGCCTGGCGATCTTTTTATCAGAACAGCGCTCTCGCACATCAGAAGGAAGTGCTGCTTCTCACACACACACTCAAGGAAGTGCTGCTTCTGAGATCGTGCTCACTCCCTTGACACAAAGCATTGAGCCCACTAAAAATCGTAATTGACTTTTGAGAAAATAAATGCTATGACTTTGAAGGGTATACTGGTTCGTGCTAGTTGGTAGGAATTCGTGGTGCAGTTACTTCCGCTCCTCTGAAGAACGCGTTTTGTCCCACTTTCTTAAGAGAGGGCAAGTAACTACATCACAAATCCAAGGTTTTTTATGACTACCTTAACTTCAAATTTTTGCATAAAATAAAACCGTTACGAACCGTTACGGAACATCTTTTTTTCGTTCCGGAACAGAAACGGAAAGGAACCTATTGCGGTGGAACGAAACTACAACCGAAACAAAAAACATTTCGTTCCGACACCCTGGTTACCAGCACTCGGTGCAGGCCACGCAGCAATGTTTGGGAAGTTTCGAGGTAGCTTTGGACTACTCCGATAAACTAGCACGCACGACGCGTGTAGTCGAGTTTGTTGCGGAGCTTACGCGAGCACCAAAACATAACGCTGGAACTTTCCATCACTACTGTACAAAATACAACGCGTTCCACCGGCCATCGGATTACCGACGGCCGGCGACTGTAACCTCCGTATCAGTGCATTGCATGTGCCTTGTTTTTTCATTTCCTGGGCACAAATTTGCCCAATAAAGAGTTTCGTCTTAAACAGCCCGACTGCCGCCTTCTTGACCGTCACGACCACGTTACGATAGCGCCGAGGAAACGATGTCGGCGCCAGTAGTAACCCATCGCGACGTTCCAGCCTCTTAAGTCGATCACGAAATATCTTTCTAAGAGGTGCACCGAGAATACAGCTACTGAAGGGGTGTACGATAACGAATACTCGGTATACGCAGCGTGTGTCTCCTTCACTTTTGTAAAATAGAGGAACAGCCCGAAGCTGCGTGGATGACACATTTCTCGAGCATAAAGAGAAATTTTCAGTGAAATTCGAGGATAGGGCAGTACTTTTACGGCGGGCCATCATTCCGAGTGAAAAGGATGCGAGATGCAACGAAACACGTGTGAGCAGGGCGAAGCACGCGGAGCTCGAGGTGGTGTGAACAGAAAAAAAGAAACTGAAAGAACGCGATAGTTTGTCGCAAAAAGGACAAATTGTGTTAGTTCTATCGGGTCAAGGACGACTTCATCGTGTAAAAAGGTAACATAGAAGACTAACCTACACCAGAAATAGAACGTACTGGTGGAAAATAGTGAAACAGTAGTGAGTGAGTCGCCATGTATCTCATTTGCTTTGCCATGACGGGGCTGTCGGCCTTTAGCTTGGTTCGCGCCGCCTGCAATGCATTGAGTGGTGCGCGTAGCATTTGAGCGCTGGCAGTTTCTGTGGCAATATGCAACGAATGTTACATTGCTACAACTGCGGATAGCCAAAACTTCAAACACAGTTTGGGCTGCCCCTACCTACACAAAGCTGCGCTCAGAAGTCGCATTAGGCAGTATCGTAATCGTCGGTGAATTTAACACGAAGGTGCTTTATGCCGGAGTCCACCAAGACTTCAGTGACGTATTTCCGTCACGGAAATGACGTAGAAAAAAATGCACACGATCAGATGGCAAATAAAGAACTTCCATCAATGGGAGTCGAACCCATGACCTCTCGGTGCGCGACAACATATTCCGGGCACTGCGCCACGTTCACTTCTTCATTTTTTTTAAATTTCAGGTTTTGTTTCACACAAACGAGGACAACAGAACTATGCTACAAGACACAACAAACATGCAAGCACACATCTGCCATTAACCACTGCATGAAACTCATTGCGATTTAAAATTCCTTCATAGTAAGAAGGAGTTCTACCCGAGCCAACAGGTGCAGTACAAGGCTATATGAAGAAAGTTGCTGCGCCACGTTCACACACTCTGGAGGCTTCGCAAACACGCCTTTTATATTTGACACTTTACTCTCACAGTGCTCTTGGTCGACGGAGTGGTGCCGCCGTCTGGGAGCGGTAAAGTTAAATAATGCATCATGACCGTGGCATCCGTGATTAGCTCCTGCAACGCGTCGTTGCTACGCGTCCGTCCAATTCGGCGCGTTTCAATAGAAGAAGGGCAATTCTGTCAACGCCTTAATACACCGCGAGGTGTATTAAGGCGGCGTATTAAAGGCACTGTCTATCGCTCGGAAAAATTTTTCTGATTGTAGTGAAAATGAGAAGATCGTTCGTCACATCGGCGGCAACGAGCATGCTTTCGCCCCATAAAAAAGGAATTATATTTTTAATTTAATGTTGAAAATCGTGAAAGAATGACCGCTAGCGTCACCCAACAGCGATGTGGTCAATCTACTGGTAGGACAAGAAATCCTCACAGGTAGACTCATTTTGCTTAAAAACAAACATGTATAACTTGAAATTGTATTTCTCACGCATCCAAAAAGGCGCCCGGTGGCGCTGCTTGCGGCGCCGTCTTCGATTTCGTCTGCTTCTATTCATGCGCTACGCCATGCGGCCCTCCGCGCTGGTTGTTCTGTGCCGCTGTATTGGTGTTAGGATGCCTCACATGTGCTGCGCTGTGAAGGCGTGCATTTATCGTCTCTTTTTGACGAATCAACTTGGCTTGGATTGCGGTAGCAGTGCTAAAATTAACGCATAGACTACGATTACAGCAAAACAAGTGTGCCGTAATAGTATAATAAGGCTTCATTTAACCGCTAGTGAGCTGAAAACGACTGTTACATTCACTATATTAGTGTTCAGCGAAAATAAAGTATTCCTACAGAAATCAGATGTGCTTTCGGTTTTAATTTTTACCGGGACTACAATCGTCATCGCGTCCACCAACCAGTGTTGTGGGCATGTTTCACGCCAAGGGAAGAAGACCGAACGCAGATCGAAAAATTCTGTTTTAAAATTTTCTACTCACTTCCAGAGAAACAGCTGCAAGGTTGGACACTTCAGACGATACGCTTTCTATTGCGGTATAAAACAGGAAAGCGATGAAGGACGGTAGACAGTCCCTTTAAGGCTTAACCCAAGCCTCGGCCTCGTTCATAGCATCCTTCCATATTAAAATCGCTCTCCGACGCGCACCTGCCTCGCCTGGCTGTAACACCATAGAGCAACATAGCAATTACTATGTTACTCTGTGGTAACACCGCGTTCCCCACTTACGCTCGCCCCGAGAAAAATCGCGGCCGGGCGAGACGGTAGAAACGACGCGCGTTGCGTTTCCCTCGAGTCCCGCCTTAGTGATCAATAAATCTTTAACATGTGACGGGATGGCGACATTAGCCCAAGTTCTGCGTCCAATAAGCGAAATATTGTGGATGTCACACCGTTTTCTCTGATTATGCTCTCACCGTTAACGACTACAGCTACCACAAAGGTGCTTGCTTGCGCCTTAAGTTGGAACAAACCTTTCCTAGGCACAACTGATTGTGCGTGTTGTTGGCGCGACGTGACGTGGCCCGAAAAGAAGAGCACGAGAGGACGAGAGGACGAGAGGCGGGGACGCTCTGACCTGAAGGCAGAGCGTTTCTAAGTTCAGCTCAATAAAAAAATCACAGCATATCCACGGGGTGAATGATGATGAGTGGGGCGAAGCTACGGAGGGAATCATCTGTAAACCGTGAAACTCTTCCGTGAAATGCGCCCAGTACATAATATAAAGAGTGTGAAACATCGTGTATATATTAAACATCCAACTTTTATTGTACTGTTGGTTTACGTGGTCCCTTCATTATCACTTGTGATCGGTGAAATGCAAGGAAGAAGTCCGCTCCCGAGCGAAAGAGCGCCAAGAGCGACCGCATTCCCCGCTCGCCCTGTGCGAATTAAAGGCAAGGCTAGAGGGAAGACAGGACGCGCGTTCCACGACGCGAGGTCGGTAGCATGCCCAACGAAAGCCAACGGAACGCGATCGTGCAAGTGCTCCGGCTTCGCATCGCCTCATGGTTCCATTTAGCGTCCCAAAACCAAACATATTGCTCAAGGTGTGCCTTGCGTTTTTCGTAGAAATAATTTCTTTATCATGTACATTAAGACGAAAAGTTGAAAGCTCACTAGAGTGTATCGGCCGCAAAGTATGTCTTTTAGTGTGATTTAACTCTCGTACGGCAGGGTCCTCGCGCCGTTGCCGGTCCACCTCGCCCGTTGACGATCGGGCGAGGTGGCTACATATAACTACTACTACTACACTTTAAGAAAAACATCTGGCGTTCTTTCGTTCTGCTTTTACAAAACATCTGGCGTCTTTCGTTGGTTTATTTCATCAATCAACGGCGTTTTGAACAAAATTTTTATTGTTTAATCACGCACAGGAGAAATCTCACCAGGCACTACCTTGGAGGTAAAAAATGGCTGCTAATGGCAATGAGAGACAGAAGAAGTCGGCTTTTAGCTAACACTTACACTTCTACTTCTACTAACGTTTCCTACTGGAACATGCCAATGGCTGCTAATGGGGAATGAGAGACAGAAGAATTCGGCTTTTAGTTAACGCGCACGCTGCGAATTTTTTATTGTTCAACAACGCACAGGAGAAATCTCCCACCGGCACCACCTTGGAGGTTAAAGCGTAAGACTTGTTACTCACTACTACGACCACGACGACTACGAGGGACGAACGGGTGCCGCCTTAAGGAGCTTCGCCCCTAAAAGGATATTTTACTTTGTGCCTTTATGACGGAGTTGAGTCTGATCGCAGTGTCTGGAACGCCATCGTTTAAACATTTGGTGCGCGCGGGCGGGCACACACACACACACACACACACACACACACACACACACACACACACACACACGCGCGCGCGCGCACACACACACACACACACACGCGCTATTCGCTTTAGACCTAGCCAAAGAATACGCCCTAATAACCGCTCGCGCACTGTCCTACCCTACTTCGGCGCCGCAGCCCAGCGACTCAGGTCGCGCCAAGCTGAAGAGAACTCAGAGAGATATATGACGAAATTCGTAATTTTGTCGATCTAAGTATGTATATGCACAATTGTGGGCTTCCCTCAGTTGCCAGTTTGCTAATGCTACTCAAGTGGTCGTCCGTTGCAATGTGTACGTCACGCCAGAAAGTTTAGCTGGAAATCTGTTGACGCCGTCGTATAACAGTTGGAATAATGCGAATAACTAAAGACATTCCGAGACAAATATGTCAGCTATAAGGCGGTGGCATTGTTCGATGACTGATGTGAAGTCGCGGGCTAAGGC
The DNA here is from genome assembly GCF_013339695.2 of Rhipicephalus sanguineus. Classification (NCBI taxonomy): domain Eukaryota; kingdom Metazoa; phylum Arthropoda; class Arachnida; order Ixodida; family Ixodidae; genus Rhipicephalus; species Rhipicephalus sanguineus. Next base: position 205,692,715 of record NC_051178.1, on the reverse strand, counting down.
GACGCTTAACTCACTATAAAGCCTTGCATGCGAAGCCCTATTGTGGAAGCACGCTTTTCCCCCACATTTATTCCCCTCACCAGCAATATGATAGCTGTTCTTGGCGTTTTCTCTTTTTTACATCATAAAAGATATAAGGATTCAGTGGAACGCGATAAACCAAGCGGCGCAGGTGCACGGCGCCTTTTTTCTAAGTTCTTTTCAAATTGATTTAAAAAAAAACGCACACAAACGCGCGCTCTGTTGACAGCCTATTCGGAGTGCATTGATCCACGCGTTGCCGATGTACGGAAGCAAAGGTAAATATTATGGGTCGATAGGAGGCGCAGCTGCTCTTATAAATCCGAGAGTGACAGCCAAGTATGCAATATTAAATCCCGCCCTTGCTCGTGGCTTCAACAAATTCTTCATTTCAGTAACAGGGATATAGGCAGCATGAAAAAGGTTTTATCTGAACCCGGGAATCCTGGTATGTGTTTGCTCTTGTTGTTAGATGAAAACACGTGCTGCTCTTTTAGTCTTTTGTATATGTTCGCATATAAACCGACCATCGCCCAAGTATTATTATGGTTTCGTTCCACCGCATCGTCTATTCAGCACCACACAATGGAGTCCCGTACGAAGCAGCACAAAATAAATGCAACACTTACCAGACCTTATATACCATCGTGATTGCGACTCCAGCGCATGCCGTATTTCGAAAACAAATACATTTTCCTACAGGTGTCATGAAGGAAAAAAAATGTTGCAGTGGCTTAGCTCGGCTATGCCAGGATAACGTAGCGTTAGCAAATGTTCAGCTGATTATTCTTAGCTTTCCGGATTGTCGAGGATTAGCTTCATGATCATGCTTCATTATCGTACGTATTATGCGTCACATGTATATTTATTTTGCCAGGCAACTACTTCGAGATCCGATGAGTTAAGCTTCTCCGCTCTTCTGCGCCGTTGAGCAGCATTTGCGCTCTCCTTCTCCATGGCAATACCACACTGGCAAACGCCAGTCAGAGACGCTATCAAGTGGCTCCAGCGCAGTGTCAGACGGCGACTGCACAGCGAAGGCGAATAGCTGCGTGGGCGCCGGCGCCAGTACGTCTGCCAGGGCTACGACGTCACTCCTCTGGAAAGCGCATACCGGCGGCGGCGGAGTGCGCGCGAGGTGCCGGCTTCGGTGCGTGACATCACTGGTCCTCGCGCATGCGCAGCACGGCTATTGAGGAGGCACGCGAAACTGGCTCGGCTAGGCCTGTGTAGCTAACGCTACAAAAGCCGGCCGGCACTATGGCGCAAGGCTAAACGCACAGCGGAGCTGATTGGTTCCTTCTAGCTGGTCCTGGCCATACGAAGTGATGACAAGTTATACGAAGTGATGCCAAGTGATGCTAAATTATACGATGTAATGCCATGCTCCAGTCGAGTCCAGCACAGTCGCCTCTCGCCATTTCTGCCGTACTATGTCGTGGACTACCTTAAACGAGTCGAGTCCAGCAGTCTCGCTTGGCAGCGCGCTGCGATTCCCTGTACAAGCGGCTTCCTCATCGGCAGTGCGAACCTTCTTCGGTCTCCCCATGTCGGCGTCTGGCACCGCGCGCCGCCGCCACGATCCGGCTTTATACAGAACGAAGGAGCGCATGCGCAGTTGTCCGTGACGTCACGTCTGGCGCGACCGAGCAGTTGCGTGCAGTGTTCAGGAAGGCGGTGGCGGAACCGGCCGGTGGCGGATAGTGGTGGACGTGGCGGATGTGGCGGAACCGTGTATGGTCTAGCGAAGCAGGCGCGCAGCTGTGCAACGGGTTGCTAGACACGCGTAGTGACGTCGTCGCGGCGCGGAGTTTTTGTTCACGTAGGGACAGATCACGGGCGGCTCAAACGGCCCCGCTGTTAAAAGAAAGTTCAGTTAGCTCCACGGCGTGAAAACCGTCCGATAGCGAAGCTGTAATCGCGCGAATGTTTGTGCTTCGCTTGTAAGATCACGCGCAGCATCATTTCGAGCATCGTCACCATCATCTCAATTAATTATTGGGGTTTAACGTCCAAAAAACATGATATGATTATTAGGGACGCCGTAGTGGAGGGCTTCGGAAATCCTGACCAGCTGGGGTTTTTCAACGGGCACCTAAATCTAACTACACGGGCCTCAAGCATTTTCGCCTCCATCGAAAATGAGGCCGCAGCAGCCGGGATTCGATCCCGCGACATTGGAGTCCGCACTCGAGCACCATAACCACTAGACTACCGTGGCGGGTCGTCATCATCATTTCGTTTTATTTATTTATTTAGTCACTACTCCCCTCTGGTCACGTGACCTGTGTGACCACTACAACAACAGCTGCTGCTGCTGCTGCTGCTGCTGCTGCTGCTGCTACTACTACTACTACTACTACTACTACTACTACTACTACTACTACTACTACTACTGCTGCTGCTGCTGCTGCTGCTGCTGCTGCGGCACACGGTAGATTAAGCCAGCTTCGCTGTAAAAAAAGAAAAAAAGAATGTATTTTCCTCACTATTATAGGGTAGGGTTATGGAAAGCCCTGTTTGGTTCACTACAGAAATGTGGTGCTCAGATCAAAAGTTAAAGATGAAGTGGAGTGGGCTAGCAGTTGCTTTATGAAAGAAGCACCATGGCCGTGGTGACATACAACATATATACTAAATAACAGCACTTTTTTGCGATTGAGAGCAATCAAGGATAGAAAAAAAAACGGGAACAACGAAGAAGTGAAAACGAAGTAATTAATAAACCACATGTGAACGGTACTTCATGTGCAGTATTAACTTTCAGTCTTTTAGTGTTGCAAGTACGACCTTTAGCTATCCTTGCAGATATGCGTTTGACGTGCGTTAGCACATGCGTTTGAAATGACTTTTCATGTTCCCTACCCACCGCTGCTTGCCACTGATTAATTGTCAGAGCGCAATGCTAGACACTTCACGCCTGGCGCCTCGAGGAACATGTCGATTTCTAAAGTCGTTCGGCTCCCATTCAAACATTCCAAATCCCTGAAGTATTTCTCAGCGTTTTTTAAGCTTACAATCTTCCTTCAATCAGTGTCGGCCGCGATTGTTCATTCTCAAAATGCGTTCCTGATTTCCGCCATCCTTTGCACCCCCGTCTCCCAGCCAAATGTCTTCTTGGAAGAATGATTATTTGCGTGCTTAGCATTAAACAGTGCGGAAATACCAAGCTCGAGCAAGAGGTGCGTGATTAAGTTTCCTCGGGAAGCCGTCACGTAGTCCACCCGGCCATTCTATAGCCGAGCATCTGACTTCCGACCAAAGCGGAAACTGAGCGCCGAACGTGTACGCAGCAACCGGCATATGCGATATACGTGTGGAAGGAAGGCGCCGACGATTTAATCTTGTCGCATTGTCCATCTGTCTCCATGGCAACGCGTTACTTGCACACTGACCTGTTCTTATAGGAAGACGGCGTGAGTCTCTCGCTCATCCGGCAGGCCACGTGCTTACGCTTCTGCCCGAGACAAGTGCATCGGCCACGGAGCACTGTCGACACCGCAGCGAAAACAAACAACACTGGACGCAGAGGAAGCCGTACATTGTGGCGAAAAACGGTTGACCCCATCGAGCTACGTTGCGAGGCGCCGACTGTGCGACCGTCGCCGATACAACCGGTGGCCGCTTGTGGTGTCACCATGCGCAAAGCGAACACGCTGCATTGTTGCGCAATGCACTAAGATCGTGTTCTTTGTGTAAAATGTTTCAGAAGCGTCTCGTTGAATTCCTGATTCTTCTGAGTCACGTGCTTGGAGCACGTTCCTTCAACGTTCTGCGAAAGTAAGTTTCGTCCAGGTGTCACCGCAATCGGGAAATAAACTGAAATACTGGCGGTGCCTAAGTTTTTTTTCTAGCAAAGCTTTTTGCTAAAAAAAAACAAAGCTATTTTCTAGCAAGTGTACTTTACGTTGGCCGGCCGCCTTTGGTAATAGCATGTCTAACCCATATCTATCTATCTATCTATCTATCTATCTATCTATCTATCTATCTATCTATCTATCTATCTATCTATCTATCTATCTATCTATCTATCTATCTATCTATCTATCTATCTATCTATCTATCTATCTATCTATCTATCTATCTATCTATCTATCTATCTATCTATCTATCTATCTATCTATCTATCTATCTATCTATCTATCTATCTATCTATCTATCTATCTATTCTACTTTTCCTCAACCTCACGTACAGGGGAGCCAAGGGAGCCAAAGCTTGGTTAACCTCCCCGCAATTCCCCTTCGTTTCGGTCTCTCTCTTTCTCTCTCTCTCTCTCTCTCTACAACCTGCATTCACAATGAGTTCTACTACATGCATAAAGCTTAACGTCGCATGAAAATACATTACAAGAAAAAAAGGTGCCTTTTACTCTTCCTTGCTACACATGTGACTCTCCCATGTCTAACTCTCTTTAGAGGGGCATGCTGACTCTCTTTTAGGAGAGTCGTAGGATGAATAACTCTCTTTAAAGAGGCACGCTGTCTTTTGGAGAGTCGTTCGTCCAACGACTCTCCTAGAGAGAGTCAACGCTACTCTCTAAAGAGAGTTATACATGGAGAGTCAGATGTGTAGCAAAGAAGAGTAAAAAAATACCCTTTTTTTCCCCTTAGAGTGTGCCGTGCAAGTGCTGTTGCGCTTCTTGCCAGTTTCTTACCGGCCTGTGTGAACGCGTCTAAATGAAACGCCGTTGCGGAGTTTCTTTTTCTTCTCCTAGTTCTCTATGCCTCTTAGCCATCTTTTCAAACTCAGAACGCAGAAATATCAGTACGTAAGTTTTGCAGGGTAGTAAGCCAGACGATTCCTTCTGGTTAACCTTCCTCTCTTTCCTGTTTCGCTCTCCCCTGCATCTCTCTCTCTCTTCTATACTTGCAGGGAAACGTGTCGCCATATATCTACATTATAGATATATTTTTTTCAATGTGGAGGTGCAGGAGTCATTAGTCGGCTCATAGAACAAGCTGGCAATGCGCACCCGTCTAACTATACACGTAAGTCACTGGCAACATTTTTCATCTCTACAGTATTTGCTATCAAGTCTGGCGGGCTGGGACTAACAATAGTGCTAATTAACAACGTAAACAGTACCGACGACTGGCTGGAAACTTTTGAAGGCAATAACAGTATTCGCGTTCTTCAGCCCGACTCCCTCAGGGGCCTAATCTATTTACGCTATTCTTTCGAATCTACGAGCATTTTTACTGTCGTTTTTCTGGCCTCTGGAAACCACATAATCAGCTCAGTTAATAATGAAATGAAACAATACTGCAAATTTTGTGCTGCGGGTCGTGCAGGGCATATAGGCCGCGGGCCTATATGCCCTGCACGTGCAGCTCAATTCATGGCGCCTTCGTACAATTGAAGATCTGTGCCGACAAAATGATGTTTTGAAAGCGGTCCTCACCAGCCTTTTCATTCCCTGACAACTTTTGCACATCACTAAAACACTACACATGCTTTCCGGTATGCTTTCTTTGGATTAATTATCTGTTGGATTTAGGCCGTTGCGACTAACAAAAATATACAGGCTCCCTCAGTTTTTCTTCTTATCTTTCAGTGCACCCTAGAGCGCGGAACTGAGAGAATGCCATAGGAAGGCTATACGAGATGAAGGCACGTTTAGAGGCTTCATTGTCGCGCCGCATTGTTATATTTATTTTTTCTACTGATTCGATTGACTACATGACGAGTCACACAGGAAATTTCGTTTTTTTTTATTTGGAAACTTGGCAAAGAAGGAATTTTTTTTTCAATTCAAAATTTTTCGTTTGCGAACTTTCTGCCATGCAACTTATGCATTAACGTTCGCTTAATGGTGACAGTACCTGCGTTGTTTCGTTAAGTTTCGCACGGCTTAAAAAGACGCAAAAATAAGGACAGAGAAACGAATAAGACTCGCGGTTTCCCGTCGAGTGTTCACTGAATCGTCCAGCTACAGTCCACGTGAAGAAGGGTATAGGCTTGCATTTTGGCGGCGCGTCCTCTTTCACCGGGACCTGAGCAAACACGTACCTTACATGGGAGCCTGCGAATTCACACTTTCCAAGCATTTGCCGAATAGCCTCAAGCAGCTGAATTCTTCACCTATGCGTCATCTTTGTTCACTGCCATGAAGTTATCACCCCCCCCCCCCTTTTTTTTCCCCTGTATCTCTCAAGGTATCTCTGACTGCTTCTTTGACTACCCACCATGCGAACGCGAGAAAATGGGTCGATCTCGGAGAAAATGAATCATAGTGAACAAACATTATTTTATAACAGTAATGAAGTTGTGATGACGGAAAATGCCAACGTGTAAAAAGTATTGTCAACATCATAATGCAGAGTGTCGTTCAGTTTGCCACACAACTTGTCATGGTGCTCAATAGGTTTGTTGGCCAATCACGTTAACAGGAATACTTTTCTTTTCTTTTAACGTTATTTCCACCTGTTGCTAGACCATGACTCCTGCTTTTGCGAGCCTGACGGGCTATACAGCCTTTTGCAGATCCGGTTAGTCTTCTTTATGTGTTTGGTAATAGCATGGCGCAGTGTCCAGGCGACCCCGAAACATCTCGGAGGATTTCGAAGCAGCCTTTGGCATTCACGCAAACGCAGCTCACAGCCAATCGCCAACAAGGCTGCGCAGAGGAGTCCCACGTTCATACATGCTTTTACGCGCCAAACAAATGTTCGCGAAGCTGCATGCAAAACGAGCCCTTTCTTGCCGACACATAATTCTCGTCGTCTTCTATACACTCGGAATATCGACTTGGCCAATCAAGGTATATTTGCGAGGCGTTCAACCTATACGCTCTGTTGTTGCACCACACGCGTGCCCGGTGTGACGTGCGCGCCCGCGCACACAGCTGGCAGCAACTGAGCAGCGTTACATGCATGCCTTCTCGGAGGCTAAAAGAGGCCCGAAAAGAAGGAAAGCAAGCGAGTTATGTGATCTAGGCTGCGACGACCTCATCAGCCGTGGTCGCCGACAAGCGAACCCGCACCTTTCCGAGTCGTCGTTCTCGCCGCTGATCGACCAGTCCCCGGGGACGGCATAGCGTGTCACGTTGTCCCGGTGCTTTACGGTTGTGCTCTTTCGGCTGCGAAACGAACCCGGCTCGAACTATAAAGCATGGAAGGAAGAAAAAAAATAAAAGAAAGACGCATCGGCGGACCTTTTGTCATCCCAGCGTTGGTGGGAGGCGGTATATCCGGCGTCTCCACGCTGTTACGCACCCTGCTGTACGGCTACGCAAAACGAAGGCGTTTGTGAGAGAAGAACAAGCGAGTGAGCGCCTCCTCTAGTTATGCGAAAGTGCGACGGACAACGGAGTCGCACACTGCGCTGCGCTTTCCCGTAGCATCTTACACAGTGAGCGTGTCACGTCTCGAACGCCGCACAAGAAAAGGTCGACACTGAATCACATTGAAGGCGGACAATGTGAAAAGCCGCAAGGTCGGTGGGCTCGACAGCAGTTAGTCGTTACAGCACCGGGAACGCAGAAGAAATATATGTAGTACAAACAATGAAGCTACAAGTACACCAATAAGCAACTCTTCAAACACAGGGTTTCTTAGGTATGTCAGGCAACAAAGGGTAGTACAGAAGGATTGCCAAGCTCAGATTCGTCGTGATGCCAACTGGGACTTAAGACAAAGTTTTTCCTACCTGCCCTTCTGGGCAACTATGACCTAAGAAGTTTTACGAAACTTATATCGGCTCTCGTTTAGTAACTGTTGAGAAACCTGATTTTTGTACGTTGTGCGTGCTCCCCGTCGGCGCAGCACTCGCTAAGGCAGATCATTACGCACCGGAAAACAGATTCAACCGTCCATCGATTAACTTGCATAAAGATGAAATCAAATGCCTTAACAGTTATCTTCCACGTAGACCCCCATGCGTGCCGGATTGATAGGTTCGCCTATTGCATGGGCATGCGCAGATAAGTTTTTGTGCCTTCCTTCTTTTCCGCCGTTGTGCGTCTCTTCAGTTGTTAGTCATCGTTTATGGTGTCCTGACTTCTTTCTTGTGTCCGTGTTTGCACGCCCTGTCTTTTTAGAATTCAACAGTCAGCGCGTAGGCCTTTCCTGTTCGTGAACACAGCTCGCGCACACAAACCAAATTACACTGCTAATTTGCGAGCACAAGTCCGCTAATGTCACTTACGGTCGTTGCATTGCTCGAGCAGTAGTAGTAGTAGTAGTAGTAGTAGTAGTAGTAGTAGTAGTAAACATTTATTAAGCTGTTATATACAGAGAGGTTGTTCGGGAAACCAGACCCTAGTGGGTGAGCTCCCTTACAATACCAGGTGGAGTCCCTAGTCAGGGACCCCATTGGTCGTGACCGCTGTCCTGACACGCCGGTCCATGGCTTTTTGGGCCGGAAGGTCCTGGCAGCCGAGCAGGGCTGCCTCCCAGTCCTCTCGGGTTGGGTTGGGGTTCGGGGGTAAAGAACGATTGAGCTGGCATACCCATACTATGTGGTAGGTGTCAGCCACCTCCGCACAGTACAGGCAGAGGCCGGAAAAAGAAGAATCAAAATGTTTCAGCACTGCCGGGCACAGTAACGTATTCGTGAATAGTCGGAGAAGAATTCTCTCGTCCGCCTTCCTGAGCCCTTTGCAAAGCGCAGGAAAGCGGCGGTGGGAGTCCCGATAATGAGTAGTTATAGCTTTGAAAGTTAGAAGAGGAGAGTACTCTTCTGGATCAGAGGGGTCGTCGGTGGGCGAGGCAGTGGCCCGGGGAATGAGTGCGCGGGCGGCAGCGTGCGCTGTCTCATTGCCTACGAGGCGCTGATGTCCAGGAGTCCAGATTATTGAGCGGGGAGAGGGGTAACCTACCCGCGGACAGGATTTAAGAATTTTGGAAGCTCGGGGTGAGATCCATCCCAGTTCAAAATTTCGGCAGGCTCCTCTGGAGTCTGATATTATAGTTTTAGAAGTGTCATGTGAGATGGCTAGGGCTATGGCCACCTCTTCAGCATGGGTAGCATTGGGTGCGCGGAAGGAGAGACCATCCACATGCCTGTCTTGGTGGACTACGGCTGCCGTATACCAACCCCCGTGGTAAGGGCCGGCGACGTCCGTGTAAAATACGTTTTGTTTAGAGCCGTATCGGCGCCGGAGGGCAAGAGCTCGCGCCTCACGGCGGCCAGCGTGTGACTCATGGGACACATTGGTGGGGAGGGGTAGAACATGGATCGCATATTTCCAATGTTCGGGCACTCGTACCCGCTCCTCTGTGTGGAATTCATGCCTGATGCTTAGGCGATCTAGGAGTCGTCTGCCCGACGGTGCCTGTGCCAGGCGGGTGTATTGGCTTGTTAGGAGAGCCTCCCGGAGCTCCCGGTAAGTGTTGACCACCCCCAAGGCAAGAAGCCTTGCGTTGGAAGTAGAAATGGGGAGATCTAGGGCTCGCTTGGTGATTTTTCGGAGGATGACCTCCAAAGAATCTTCATCATGCTTCCGTAAGTGCAGGTACAGAGTCGCATACAAGATGCGACTTGTGACAAAAGCATGTGCGAGACGAAGCGCATCCTTGCTTTGCATTGCTCGAAGCGATGTAACTGGTAGAGACGCCGGCTGGAGCCAAGTTGCACACAAAACAGGACAAGGTAATTGTCATCCTCACATGTAGCTACAATCCTCTCGTCCTCCTTCCTCCCCCCCTCTCGTTCCCCCGTGGTTGTGAAAGATAATTTCGTATTTGAAGAAAAATTCATCTCGTACATATCAAATCGCTACGAAGTAAACAGTTTGTACCATTGTATAATACGATCGATATGCGAGTCCAGGCTTGCTCGTGTCACGGGTGCTCCTCTCTAAACAGATGAAAGTGGATCAGTTGCCTGTCTTTGACGGCCACCACAACATCGATCTTGATGAAGCGAGTTGCGTTGCGTTAAAAAGAAAAAAAAAACTAGATTTTCATGACTGAGGTAAAAGATATTGATCACCTAAGTGACTGAAGTAGTCGAAGTACTACAAAACATGTCCTTGTGAAGTTCCCCACGAAAAAAATTGGGGGACACTTAAGCTTCGCCTTTAAGAGTTGAACGCGATAACGATATCCTGCCCCTAGTGCGCAGTTCGAACACTACCAGTGTTTAAGAGAATGCGCGCACTAAGGTGTGTGCTTTATGTAATGGGTAGCATGCTTTAAACCAGGAGCAATTATGCGCGAGAAACTTTTTCGAAGTTGCAATGCACCCACGACGTGATCTTAAGAGAATACGCGCAGTAATGTGTGTGCCTTTTGTAATGGGTGGCTCTCTTTAAACCACCAAGTCGTTAGGATACTGACATGGTGTGACGCCCGATGGCAATGTACGCTTTTACCACGCAATATTACTGCGATATTACATCTCGTACTGTGACACCTGTATACAGGACGCGTATTTTTGGGAATCATGAAAGTTACTTTCAGTGCAGCTGTAACAGCTGTAAGCAGGCGCGTGGCTGTAAAAAAGAACGTTTTTGTCGATGGTGTCAGCGGCATTTTACGTATTCGATCTAAGACATCATGTCCTGGCAGTCCCAAGTATTTTGCACGATACATTCAGAGACTTTGCCTGTGAAGACTTGGCTTCGTTCAAGAGACATTTTTGTGTCGTCCGTTGATTGTCCTCTGTGTGATGTGCCAGAAACAATTGAACATTGTTTTATAGACTGCAGAGATGCAATCTTATTTTGGGATGTGCTCCAACGAACTCTTCAAAAAGACTTTGTGCTAAATTCCCATTCCGTGCGATATCTCTTGCCAGCGAGTTGTAATGACGTACCATTCGACATGTTTCTCCTCATTGGAATGCATAGCCTGTGGAAGACGCGCATGTTGCAGAGAAACGCAGAGCCGATAGTTTCCTCAACAGCCCACTTCATTAGGTTGGTCACTCAGCTAAGAGATGTCTACGAGCAAATGGAATATCAACCAGAATGGTATACGGCATTGGTGAGGTGCTTATCCTTACCGCTGTTCTAGCACACAATTGAAAAATCAGTTATGTGATGTATCCGCTATAGAGATGATTGCGAATTCTGTAGTGCCTTCTGTTCGTCATTGTGCTGCGATAAGAGCATAATCAACATATTAGTTCTTTGTCTGTATTCAATTGCTTTCAAGTGATATCCTATGTTGAATAAATACCATGAAAGAAAAAAAAAAGCAGGCGCGTGGCTGTGTGGTAGAACACTTGCTTGCCACGCAGACGTCCTGGGTTCGATTCTCACTCGGACCCAACATTTTTATTATTATTTTATTTGCAGCTTTTTCGATTTTTCGGTCACGGACAAAATGATGATTTTTCGCTGACAACCAACGGCGCCGACACCAACGCCGACGGCGGAATTTCTGCGATACGAGCGCTTTAACGCTATCGCGTTAAAAAAAAGTACATGGCGCAGTGCCATAGATCGAAGCACAACCAAGCACATGATCTCACCAAGTTCAAAAACAGTACAACCAAATCGACCTCTGCAGTATACGGCACAAGACGTCGCGTTTTCATTTTCTTGTGGCAACGGTGCCACTAAACACCCTCATGCGGACGAACATTAGAGCACACATGGCGATCGCATCTTCTTTCCGAATAACTTCTCTCCTCCTCTGCCATCTTTCGCATCGTAATTTTTATGTACACGTGTCACACTTCCGCCGACTTCACAAAGTGAAGCGTTTAGGGGAACCGGTATAGTAGTGAGCTTTACACTGCTACAGCCAAAGAGGCATCTGTTCAATAGGAGCGCCGGTAGGCAGCGTTCCTAAGAAAATGCCATTTCCTGCACCATGCATGTGTAAGCAGTCGCCGCTGTCGCCGCCACAAATGTCCCCGTGCTTGGTTCCACACGTGGGAGCCAACCAGCGATGGCAGGCTGTGGCGCAAGACGGCCGCGGTGGTGAGACAGGACACTAATAAACTTGTTTAGTTCTGGGCGGTCCCTTTTAACGGACGGTTCAGTTTCGCTGCGACAACAAACACAGCCGAGATCTTTTTTCTTAAACGAAAGCTTGACGCCGGCCAGTCAGGGACATATTTAAAAGCCCAGTTCGAGCACAGATAAGATATGGGGCAAAGCAAGCTCTAGTATTTTCTTGTTCTGGTTTACTTCCACTAGGGCTCCTTACTCCACATTCGCTGCCTCCCCCATCTCGTTCTTTTTTTAGTATTTTCATCCATCGCGAGGGTAATTTCGGGTGTTTCGCTGTCAACTTCCGCGACGCTTGTACAGTGGGGAGAGGAAGCATTTTATAAACCTGAGACGCTAACATCGAGGAGTCATGGATGAGAGAGGGAGAGAGCAAAAAGAAGAGGTAGTGGCGAGTCAACGGCGCTTGAGAGACGAGCAGAACAGATGAAAAGGAGTCCTTCTGGAGTTCGTTCGTTTGCTCAGGGCACACCGAAGCCGCGACCTCCAACGCCTGCGGCGCTGCACCGAATGCCGCCGGCGTTGTTCGTTGTATAGGGAGCGCCGTTTTTGTATCGTTTTCCTAGGTGCCACCCCCTTTCCATCGGCACCGCTCTCTCGCCGTGTTGCGGGCTTGCGGGCCTCACCCCCGGCCGCGCGAGAATGGTTCCTCCAGTCGTAACTTTCTCCCCTCGGCGGGCCACCAGAAGCTTCATCGGTCGGGTCTTGAAGCTGCCTCGCCAAGCGAGACGTTGCGGCTTCTTACATCGCGTCACGCACCGATGAGCGACGGCAAATGACGACCAATCGCGTCCACCTTCTCGTGTATCGGCCGCCCGTCGTGATTGGGCTCGTCTGATCAGCTTTCAGTGGACGTGGTCGTATCAAGGACGCAAACAGGAGGCAGCTGCGGATGGTGTGTTCAGGGAACCATCTAGGTCAGGCCCTTGTTCTCTGGTATACAGTTACCCAAGCATCATCGGAGGCGCCAGAGACGTCGAAAACGCCTGCTTTGGCCCGGATTCTTTTCATCACGGAACACCTATGAGCAGAAAGATATTCCCGAAAGCGAATTGTGGCAATTGCTGTAGCTGTGGACACGCTGATGTGTGAGAAGTGGCGTTGAAGGCGCCGGCGGCGGTTGACTTGGAGCGCGTTCCATTAGGAAGAAAACACCTGCTAGCGAGGAACTCCTGCATTGGACAGCTTGCGCGATCACAAAGGAATTCACCCGAAGTGCCAAGAACTGTGCTCTTTTTCGTGCAGTATTCCACGTCCTTTCGATTTGCTACCTGTCAACGGGTCCAACTTCGACAACGTGTGCCTGTGTGTGTGTTAGTTTTTTTTATTATTATTACGTTGAATTCCCTCTACGAGCTTTTGTACGAGGTACTCGACGGAGAAGTCGAGGAAGACATTTAATTCAAAAAGAAGGAGTGCCGTGGCAACATGCGTGCCTCGTGAGGCTTTAGTCTTCATGGGTCCGAAGGTAAGCCATACTTTGCTGCTTTTCATTGTCTCTACGCCATAGAATAAGTATTGTGTCAGAAAAATTTATGGCAGCGCCACATGCGGTAAATCGAGGTAAAAACTAGACCCAAAAATTCGTCATCGGTGTACCTTTCAGTTCAAAGAAAAATTAAGAATTGACACGACGCCCGATTTTCTTTCTTTCTTTTTTTTGGCTGAAACCGTATAGATCAGATGCATAACCATCCACAAGTAACAGTACAGTGAACGTGAGAATGAAAGACAGTCACACTTACCAATGACATGTACTCATTAATTTTTCGGAATAGTCTTTGAGCGCAACCTTTCATGGAGCGCCCAAATATCCTTGAGGAGCACGTCAACCGAACCCTCAACGTCTTTACTTGGCAAGGGCTGACTTCTGGCCTTGTTGGTACGACATATCTGAAGGGTTTAGCGCAGATTTACCAAGCACGTCTTATCCCTTCTTGTTCCGTCTTGATAAATCTACGCTAAACACTTCAGATATGTCATCGCAGGGGCGAAATGGACGGGTACATCAGAAACGCTGCTCAAGACAACTGCCTACCCACTTCCTGCAATGCACGGTTTATCCGTGTCCTCTAGCCAATGGCTAAACTGATTGCTCGAAGTAGGAGGATATATCTTGCGTTACCTCGATCAAGGTTTAGTACACAAGCCTAGTCTACTGTCTATAACCCATATTGCTGTTTGTCTTTATCATATCATCTCAGGATCTCATGGTCATCTTGTTTTTAAGTGCATGAAAAATACTCATGCAGACATTATCTCAGTGTTATGAGCGTATGCGCTATATGTTTTAACACTTCCCACAAAGACATGCCTTGTACGCTTGCAATCATACACCCGCAGAATGCTTGACTATTTCTTTGTTAGCCATTTCTCGGTCATTTGTTAGGTAAGTATTGCTTTCATGAGTTTTAAATAACCGGATATAACGAAGCCTACCTTACGTGTTTTCACATCTAAACAAGTAGAAGTAAATAACGGATAGACATGAAATGGATGTCGATTACGCACTTACGTGAAATTCAAGATATCGCACTTGTAATCCGTTTATAAGCGTCGTGTAGTCACATGTGCCCATTTTGCAATATGGCGCAATTCATTGTTTCAGTTAGGGAAAAGCCACGAAATGACTACAATGCATTCGAATAATCGCATATCGATTTACGTTGGTAGTATATCCGTGCAGGGCAGTGTCCAGGAATTTTTCACGGGGGTGTGTTGTCTATAGAACGGCTAACTTCGGCAACTGGTGGTCACTGTGAAGGCGTGCAAATATTTTAGTATCACCCGAAATGTTAAGGCATGAAAAAGAATTCCCCGACGATTACGGTGCTGCTTAATGCGAATTCTGAGTGTAGCTTCGTGTTGGGGCAAGGCCAACTGTGTTTATAAAGTTTTGGCTATCCGCAGTTGTAGCAATGTAACATTCGTTAATACTGCCACGGAAACTGCCAGCACTCGAGCGCTACGCACACCACTCTATGCATTGCAGGCGTCGCGAACCAAGCGAAACGCTGACAGCGCTCCAATCTTCCTCTTCCTCTTTTTTCTATTGCTTTCTTACTCTCTCTCTCTCCGTTTCTTTCTCTCTATTTTCTATTCTCTCTCTCTCTCTCTCTCTCTCTCTCTCTCTCTCTCTCTCTCTCTCTCTCTCATTTTCACGTGTTCGTTTTCTTTATAGAGCGCAGCGCTTAGGCACCCGTTCCTGCGTTGTGCGGCATCGCCGTCGGCGTCGGTGGCGTAACCGAGCGAACGGGTATGTGTCACAGGAATTGGGCAAGCCCCACTGCCACGTACAGAGAGCAAAATAGAACGAACACGTGAAAATGAGAGAGAGAGAGAGAGTAGGAAAGCAATGGAAAGAAAGAGGAAGAGGAAGATTCGAGCGCTGTCGGCGTTTCGCTTGGTTCGGGACGCCTGCACTGCACAGAGTGGTGCGCGTAGCACTCGAGTGCTGGCAGTTTCTGAGACAATATGCAACGTATGTTACATTGCTACAAATGCGGATAGCCAGAACTTGAAACACAGTTGGCGTTGCCCCAACACGAAGCTGCCCTCAGAATTCGCATCAGGCAGTATCGTAATCGTCGGTGAATGTTTCTTTCTCTCTATTTTCTATTTCTCTCCCTATCTCTCATTCTCACGCGTTCGTTCTGCTTTGCTCTCTATTTTTTCTAGCTCCTCTTCGTGTCTGTTTATTTTCTATCTGTGTCTCTCTCTTTCAATGGTTTTCTCTGTCTCTCTATATTTTTGTGTCTTTATTCCCCTTATTTTTCTCTATTTTTCTCTTCCTCTTTCTTTCTATTGCATTCTTGCTCTGTCTCTCTGTTTCTTTCCCTTTATTTTCTATCTCTTTCTTTATCTCTCTCTCTCATTTTCACGTGTTCGTTTTCGTTTGACGCTCGCATCTGCTATATACGGTAGTGGGGCTTGCCCAATTCCTGTGGCACGTACCTGTTTGCTCGGTTAAGGCACCGACGCTGACGGCGACGCCGCTCAACGCAGGAAAGGGCGCCTAAGAGCTGCACTCTAAAATTCCAGGGCGGAGCGAGAGGGGGGGACCCCTCAATCTTCGCCCCCCCCCCCTTTTGTTACGGCCCTGTATCCGTGCATGCCGCATTTAGTATCGTAAAAACCGCAAAGGCCGCATTTAGTATCACAAAACCTCGACTCAGGCCGAGGCTGCGCGAAGCTTCAGGGTTTACAATAGTAAATAACAGGAATTTCAAATAATGTACAGACTCTCTCGAACCAAAACACAACCCACAGCCCCGCTTCACGGCTGTCCACATGTTATGGAGAGAGTGTAGCTGCACATGCCTACGAACGCGCAACTGTAAATATTCAAAGAATTCACTCGAAAAACGCAAATGCATAGGCGATACACATGGAATCATAATAGAGTACTCCCACGCCTATATAAATTTTACGGCTATGTCATCAGATACATTCGCAGTCTTCGTTTTTGTTATCTCCTGGTGACATTAAGTATATAAGAACTCAGTACTCAATCTACCTATCGATTTCAGCCGCTATGTTTACATTTTGTGGTCACTGATCTCGTTTAATGAAAAGAAAGTTTTAACAAAATGTGAAGAAATAAAAAGAATGCAGAAATTTAATTAGCACAAAGTACAAAACGATCGTTTTACCTTCCTTCGTCGTTTCGAGTGTCATCGTGCGCACAAAACGAAAACAAAAATATGACACATGCTTGCGGCAAAGTGATCTTTTACTACTGTACTGAACTGCTGCTCTCTTATTTGCGAGTTCTTGTCAGGCTTGTACTTGACTCGGACTAACGTCTTTAAAATAAAACGAACATCAATCCTTGTGAAAGTATCAATGGAACAAACAGCGAGGTCGTTTTTGCGTATACGCACTTTGGTATAGATTCTTGAATCGACAGACGTATCAATTAGCAGAGCGATGAATTGGGCTATTTGGCGGTCGTTCGTGGTTTCTTTGTTGCACTGCAGATGTCGAGACGAGGACGATAGGACGATACAGGGACCTGTCCTGTGTCCCTGTATCGTCCTCGTCTCGTCATCTGCAGCGCAACAAAGAGACCATGAAAGACGTATCTAATAGCCTGCAACATAAGAAAGCAGGCAAAACCTTGTTCGTCGGTTCAGTATTGGCTTTCTCGAAAGCTGAGAGAACAAATGGAAATTGAAGCGCAGCTATTATTCCGTGAAATGGTGGACACCGTTTCATGGGATAACGAAGATCGCGTTTTAGCGATATCAGAGATCGACAAAAACCTACGAACCACTTTTTTTTTCTCGACTGAATTTATCGAACAAACGCAGCATGTACACCCGCGAGCAAAAGTATGCGGACCACGGGAGCGCGAACCGAAATCGCCGTCAGCGCTGTCTAGTGGCAAGCCGCCCCCTGTAGAGAGCATTGCTCTGACGGAATTCGCCAGAGAAATGCTCTCGAAAGCAGACGGCTCGCCACTATAGACGGCACAGACGGCAAAAATATACGGACGCCAATGGTCCGTATCCTTTTGCTCACGGATCTACAATGAAACGTAGGTAGCGATACGCGTGTTTTCTGTGAGAAGAGTACTTCGTGGTATCGCATTTCTTGTAGCCACTCGCCTCGCATAGTCTTTTTTCTCGACGGGAGACCGCTTTTCAAAACAAACGGCAGCGATTGAGCCAGTGTTGGACGGCGTCACGTGAATTCGCACGTATCGGCTTTCGTCTCCATGGTAACGGGGCGATAGAAAATTCACGCTTGGAGTCTCATATTCCCACAACATGAACTCGAGGCGTTGCAAAAGCTGTACAGTCCGAAAAGCTGCAAGAATTAAGATACTCCGGATGCAAACGATATAATAATGTGAGGCATGAAAGGAAATTTTATTTATTAATTTTTTTTCTGGAATTATTTCATAATGAACGGTGATGCACAGTGAAAATGTGCTCTGCTCTAGTAAAAACAAAAATAAGTACGTCAATATTACTGAACAAAAAGACTGTTTGAAGGATGTTATCAAGAGAATTCACGAACACTTCAGCAACTAAAGGTTAACTAATAAAAGTACCTAAAACAAAGTTATGGGTACGCGTACCACATATGCGTGTCGTATTAATAGTAATTTTGCTGAGACTGCGAATAGTTCGGATATATTGAAAACGCAGGAAGGTCACACATTTCATGTGCACATATGCAAGCTCGAACGAGCGTCGGACACCTTTTCATGCGCAAACGGTAGAATGGATTTCTTGAAGGTAGAACGACACAAAAGTTTGTAGGCGAGATAACCTGCGATAACAATACCTGTGAACGCGTACACATCATCTACAAAATATCAAGGGCAAATTATAGCCTAGGAAATATCTAGAACCAGTTGCAAAGTGTGTGCCTCGCAAGTGAGCGCGAAACGCCACACGTCACGACGTCGACATCAACTATAGGCTTGAACGAACGGTGTATGCAGGGGGCGGGATGGCGGGGGAGATTCAAACATCCTCCCCCCTGCCTTCCCCCCAGAAATTATTTGATTTTGCATGTGCATATATACACGCACACATACAAACACACGAACAAAGACATATAAAGGTTGGCGCACGAACATACATAAAGAAACGCAACTTGCAGAGTCGATCAGCTGATTCCACAGCCTCAGAAATATTCCGGCGGATCCCACACATTGCGGGAATCGATTTCATGCAAAGCATGCAGCGAGTAGCTGTCTATGCTCCATTTTTTTCTTTTTCCGTTAAGCCAAGCGTTACAATGTGGATCGCCGTCATTGTGTTAAATTGTGTAGTTGTGGGCATATCGAGGGCTTACCAAGCACGCTGATGGTGGTGGTGGTGGATGTGATGTTGCAGCAGGCGGGGTTACCTGGCCTGCATGGCCGGCAATTGTTCCTCCTGAGCCTCTGGGTGTCTGTCGCCACATGTTGAGCAGCCCAGTGTCTCGCAGGAAGACTCCACTGGCGCCTAATGGGAAGTTCATGGCGCAATATATGATTGGTACTCACGTTAGAGCGCATACATCACTTTTATCGAAACGAAGTGCACGCTACGATGCGATGACGTATCATAACTACGGTCTTTGGTGCATATCTCCGGGGTTGAACAGCGCTTGACTGCAGCTTGCTAAGTCCAGTAAGAGTACATACCTAATGTTTATTTTATTTTTATCAAATTCGTTAGGGAACAGTGCAGCCGCCACTGACGTTCCCCCGACATGACGCCTGTAAGCGGTCGATGTTTTTACGAACTAGATTGAAGTACTGGTGTGGCTTTGTGGTAGAACATTTGACTTCCACGCATAATGTTTAGATTTGATTCCGGCTGGAACCGTGGTTTCTGTTCTTTGCGCCGATCAAGTTTCTTCTGCACACGGGCTCCTTAACGCTATGATGTGAATATTTCAGAAGTGTAAACTTGTCGTTGCTGGGTTAGTATAGATTGTGAATCACGTGTCGCGCATACCCGCATTCCATGGGCCGTGCTATGCGGGTATGTGCCACACGTGATCGATGGAAATGGCTTCATGAGGTACGCGACAAGCATGTAACGTTGTTCATGTCATAACATGTTAATCGTGTTCGTTATACACCTATGTCCTCCTATGCTAATTTTGATTTATACCAAGTTAAGGAGACGACTACGAGAGCGTCCTGACGTAGGCGCATAGATAGATAGATAGATAGATAGATAGATAGATAGATAGATAGATAGATAGATAGATAGATAGATAGATAGATAGATAGATAGATAGATAGATAGATAGATAGATAGATAGATAGATAGATAGATAGATAGATAGATAGATAGATAGATAGATAGATAGATAGATAGAAACGGTCAAATTGCCTTTGATCGGCAAAGAAATGCTAAGCATTTGAAAAAACAAAACAAAAAAAACAGGGCACTAGACCATAATGCAAGTTTCGCATACGCGCGACAATGAAGAATGGCTACACTTCGGTTACATTATATCTTGAAGTGTTTCTAACGATCCCTGGATGTAACATATAAACTAAGTGGGTCACGCATGCGTACTGCAGCTTTCTCTCGGACTGCTTCTGTGAACGCGGCTGCGGTGTGGCTGCTCTTGCGAGTTACACATGGAAGTAGGGAAAAAAAAGCGAAAGAAGAAAGAACTGTCCGTATGATTCCTCGAGGCGTCTTAGCCAGCTGTTGCTCGTGATGGTGAGCTCCGAGTCCCGGAAGCAGCTCAACTCACGCAGGCGAAACTGTTCTGAATTAATTAGTAAAGCTTCTCTTTCGAAATGAAGGGCTGAATAATTTATGAGGGACCAGACGCAGACGGCGACGTCACTATATATATATATATATATATATATATATATATATATATATATATATATATATATATATATATATATATATATATATATGTGTGTGTGTGTGTGTGTGTGTGTGTGTGGGTGTGTGTGTGTGTGTGTGTGTGTGTGTGCGCACACACACACACAGGATATGCGTGCAGACCTGAGTGAAGATCTCATCTAGAGCCAGGTGAACAGTAACTGCAGAACGGTGCGCCTCCTTCTACAGGTGTGGCACTGCAGTCACTGCAGAGGCGTGTCGTCCGAGGCGGGCAGTGCTTCTGCCAGTAGGGGCGGTGCTTTCGACAGCGTCAAGTGACGCGCGCTACTAATGCATGGCATAGTTATGGAGCTTTTTTTTTATGTGTGCTTGACAAGGTGGGCACCTCTTCTTCGTGAAAACAGTTTTTTCTTCCCGTCTTACCCGCTTCTTTGTCTTTCTGAAGCGTAAAGAGCGAAACTCTTGCAGAACGCGCGTATTTCCACTCTACAAAACTGAACACAGCCCGGACAGTAGAAGTGTCACGGAGTTGCACTGCAAAGCCAGTTTTCACGGAAAGTCTCATAAGCGCCTCATTGACACAACCGAAGCTTTAACATGAGCGAGACAAACGTGGTGCCAGAGAGAGAGCTAAATATAGAACACGAAGAAGCAGGAACAGGCAGTATATGTGCAGTTCGCCAAGCGTAGACAGCTGGGCTAGTTGGTTTTGGTCATAGGTATGTAACGTGTACGAACGAGTAGAGAGACGCCAACAACGACAGTTTAAGTCTGGCGTTGATGGTGTCTCTGTACTCGTCCGTGTCCCGGGTTGTTATGCAGGATGGCCCGAGGCTGGCAAAGTTCGGAATCTTTCCGAGCTCTGGCACACCCCCTTTTGAACGAGCTAACAGTACGAAAAGGTCAAATCCATTCCTCAGCGCGCGCTGCGTTTCATTGGTTACGATGGAACGCGGCGTCACATCAAGGGCGGTCGACAAAGTTGGGTGGTGTCAGTGGAACGACAAACAAATGAAAGAAGATGCTTCTGGTTTAGAGGCATCTTCTTTCATTTGTTTGTCGTTCCACTAGTGCAGAAGTACACCCATGCAAGAAAAGTGTCAGAAACTTTTACTAACGATATTTTAGATGCGAAGGCATCTCTTGCTTGAGGGTATGTCCCGCGGCCTTGGCGTCCGCACTCACACTACGCATGCGCAACTCTCCTCCTTCCCTCTCTAACAGCTGCGCGTTACTCTCTCTACTTCTCTCCCAGCAGCTGCTTGCGCTTCTCCTGCGTTCTCGCTTCTGCTCTCGCGGCGCATGCGCTACTCTCCTCCTCTAGTCTCCTCTCCTTCAAGTGTGAATATAAAGCGGGTAGAACGCTGCACGCGTTCAGCCCAGCGCTTGCTTCGGTTGACTCCTCTGAAATGCGGGCTCGACATGCCGAAATTTTCTCCTGCGCAACGCCGCGATGAGCGCCAGCGCCAGCGCATGCGCGTTCTCTCCCCCTCTCTCTCCTCTCCTACGCTGACCCCCTCTCGCACGCCTGTCGACCAACTGTCGACCGCGTTCCCCGCTCGCCCTGTGAGAATTAACGGCCAGGCTAGAGGGAAGACACGACGCGCGTAGTGTTCCTCTTCGCGTTCCACGACGCGAGGTCGGCAGCATGCCCGAGGTCGGTAGCATGCCCAACGAACGCCAACGGAACGTGATCGTGCAAGTGCTCCGGATTCGCATCGCCTCATGGTCCCCTTTAGCGGGAGATGGTGTAATTTTTTTAGAGGTACGGGCTGTTTAAATTCCTTTTCAGTCTAGTGGTTATGGTGCTCGACTGCTGACCCGCAGGTCGCGGGATCGAATCCCGGCCGCGGCGGCCACATTTTTGATGGAGGCAAAAATTGTTTGAGGCCCGTGTGTTTAGATTTAGGTGCACGTTAAAGAACCCCAAGTGGACAAAATTTCCGGAGCCCTCCACTACGGCGTCCCTCATAATCATATCGTGGTTTTGGGACGTTAAACCCCAGATATTATTATTCCTGCCATGACCGCCGTAGTGCGAGCTCGGAGCAAAGTCGTGTTCCCGAGAAGCTCGGGCCATCCTGCATAGCACCCCTGTTCGCCAGTATCATGTTGCTCTGTGTGCAGTTCGCCCAGCTTCGAATAATGTGCGCTAAATAGCTGGGAAACATCTATTGAACTAGAGAGAGTATGTGCAGTAGATTAAAACGCGAGATTAGAGAATCGCATACTGCCATCGCTTGGCTCATCCTGAGCGTGAGCGTTGTATAAACAGTCGTGCGTCGTCGAGATTGCATAACTGGTAGCCTGTAAAGCCGATGACGCATGCTGAGGTCACCTGAGCATCAGCTACATTGTTTTCCGAAATATTAATGTGTGTTGGAGAGAGAGAAATGTTTTAATGAAAAGCTGGAGATGTTTGCCTGGCTCTTCGCCTGACATGCTACTCCAGGTGCTCCAGGGTGATGATTATGATATATACACTGATAACCACACATACATACATAGACTACACTGTTTACAAAGTTTCGGTCAGGCTTGTGGCCCGCAAGAAAGTCAGCAGCGCTTTCGTTGCGCGTAACGCACAGGTGCTGTTTTGCCATGGGCCCAGAATGTGCTGCAGTTCTAAGCACGAGTCCTGTTGAAGGTGCAAAGCCGCCTTCAGAGAAAGTCTTTCTGTTGCGTATCGCCTGCATTCGCAGAGAACGTGTTTTAGGTCTTCTAGGACGTTACATTGAACGCACAACGGTGAGTCCGACAGCTTGATTTTGTTCTTGAAGTAATGAGTGTAGGCGACGTTTAGTCTGATGCGGTGCAAGCATGTTTCCTCTTGTCTGTTGAGGTCTCGCGGCATATCGAAGGCACATGATGGATCAATTTTGTAAAGAGGCCCATACTGGTGACTGGCATCTGTCCAGAGGGATCGCTGGAAGCGCCATGCATGTGCCGATACAAGTGTCGCCGCGTCTTTTCTCGAGAAAGGTATTTCAACCATTTCTCTCGAGGCGTCATGTCCAGCTTTGGCAGCGTCATCAGCCTGGACGTTGCCTTGTATTCCGCAGTGGGCAGGTATCCACTGTAGAACAATGCGGTGATGTCACCAGAAAAATGTGCCGCCGTTGCTTTTACTAGGCGTGATGTCTCGCGCTATATGTTAAAGGTAGCAGATTCTCCCATTCGATATGTGCCAAGTCATAAGTTTCTGGGAGTGACAATCGACAGGCTAATGACGTGGACGCCCCACGTTCGAGTATTAAAGGAAAAAATTGGGTCATACGCGAGCATCTTCCGCATGTTATCAAGCAACGCCGGGGGCTGCTCCGTAAACGCCCTGCTGCGAATGTACACGGCTCTCTGCGAAGGTCTTCTGCGATACAGCCTTCCTGCGCTACATGGAATTTCCCAAACCAACATACAAGCACTCACTGGAGCTCAAGCAAAAGCCCTGAGGGTGTGCCTTGGCCTACCAAAAAATACAACTATCGGAACCCTTGCCGAAAGCAGACGCCTATCAGCTCCAGTGCTCCTACAGCAGGAGTTTCTTCGTGTCCACTTGCGCTATGCCACCAGAGTGCCAGGTCATCCGCTTGCTTCAGACAGCGGTCCTGTGGTACGGAGCTTACTCCCGCTGCATTATCAAAGCGCGTCAATGCCTGCGGAGCCATCGTGGAAAATTCCTTCGTGGTCAATAGTCACTTTCGTGCCTGGGTTCAGTAACAAGAGGCGCACACCCGGACCAGCACTAACATATTTCACTCTGCAGCACATGGAAAACAGCTACACGGCTCACCGTCATATTTACACTGACGGCTCTGTCACGCCTACGTCATCTGCCATTGGGGTATGGATTCCGTCTGCCAATGTCACCATTTGTGCCACTCTCAGTCACCGTACTTCACCTACAGCCACCGAACTGGCCGCACTACGGGCTGCTTTTAATTTCATCGTAGACCAGACAGCCGAGTCTTGGGTCATCTTCACCGACTCAAGATCGGCGCTACAGTCTCTGAAGTCCCCAAGCACGCAGGAACAGCTCGTAATGGACATCAAACGCCTATGCAATAAAGCCTGCGAATGTGTGTTGGAATCATTCCATTGAAACGACAGCGTTATTACCTGAGATCTGATTTCAGAGGCCATTGTGCAAACTTCAAGACGTAGATGTTACTCAGCGTTGGCGGACAAACTGGCGGACAAAATTGCATAATGCAATTCAGTGCCATACTCAAGGAAGGAAACAGAAAAGCAGAATGGTAGGAAGCTTAGCCAGAAAAGGTTCTGGTTGGTGGGGAGTAGAAATGTAGAGATTAGAGGGGAAGGGGAGTAGAAATGTGAGAGAAAGAGTGAGCTTAAGCTTAAAGGGACACTAAAGGCAAATATTAAGTCGACGTTGATTGTTGAAATAGCGGTCCAGAAACCTCGTAGTGCTACTTTTGTGCCAAGGAAGTGCTTATTTTGAAATAAAATCACGTTTTAGTGGTCTGCATCGCGTTAGCGCACTTCAAATCACCCGCCTGAATGCGGTCTTTCCCACGTCACTGTTGCCGTGCCCAACGTTGCCCGCCTGTACTGCGCGGCGGCGTGCACCATTCAGGCAACCGGCAACATCACATTCCTGCGGCATTTTGTCGAACTTTCTGTCAGAGCGACTTTCACGAGCGCGCAATACACACGCGGCAGTACGCGATACCAAAACTGCCACTGAGACGCGCCCGCGTGAGCGAAGCAGGGCGCCGGGCGAAGCGCACTTCGGTGAAAACGGAACCTTTAAACCACGCGCGCCGTTCCCCATGGCAACGCCAAAGGGGTTCTTTTTTCCATGAATCGAACAGAAACGAACAAGCGGCATTTTATTACGTCTCTTGATGCATGGAATGTTCTTTTTTTTATTGCAGCTAGTTTGATTACGAGTGATTAATTGTAGTCGGACTCTCTCACGTCATCGGGATCATTTCCAAAATGTCCCGCTCATGGCGCTCATCGCGTGATACATTTAGCTCAATTTCTCGGTAAGTAGGGCACTGCTGTTGATAATATTGTTGTTTTAGACGTCGTCATACATTGAGCTTTCACTCTGACATAAATTGTTATTTGCCTTTAGTGTCTCTTTAAGATTAATGCAATATGAAATATGGTACTTGGGGCTCAGTCAGGACAGACGTAAGGAAGAACCCCCCCCCCCTCCACACACACACACACACACCGCACTCACGAACTCACACACGCACGCACGCACGCACGCACGCACAGATTGCCACGTGTACCTCTGTGTGTGTCTTGTATCGAGAAGCGCCTCAAAAACCATGCTTTGTAGACCTCACGAGCTTTCTCACAGTTTTATTATAATGCTTAATAGTTCCGCTCATGTAACTTGTGCCACTTATTTTACTCGAATATAGTATTCTGCCAGCGGCTACATATTGCATTCGTAAGCAGAAACACCTGCGTAAACCTTCGTATAATTTGAGCGCGAGCTTTCTAGAAGGGTGGTTGTGCCAGTAGAATGCCCCCAATGCAGGCAGCCGAATCACGCAGTGCTAGTTAACCGCGCAGGGTACGTATCATTAGCGATGTAGTGGTTTGTGCTACAAAATATCACGTTCAATGGCGATCTGACTACAAAGGACGCTACAAATATTCGTACGAGCGAATGTCAGCGTATTACAATAACCAGAGGTGTTCGGCTAATGCAAACTGCGCCTACGACAGGAAGTCGATTCAACGACAAATGCGCCCACGTTGGCGCCCTTTCTTTTCCATCAGGGCTCATATTACAGTTTGCTGGTGTCAACACTTTCGAGCGATCCATTGTAAGAGATAATAAAAATAAATGAATAACTATATATATATATATATATATATATATGCACGCTCTAGACATTGCTCGACTTGAACTATCGCTTTTAGGCACGCGTGCGAGAATCGACTTAGGAATTATTCCCAAAACGAAGTCCTTATTCTAAGGTTGAAGAATCTGGTACTGTATGTCAACTTACCACAGCTGGTAGTTTAGAAAGATAAAACTAGTACAAGAAATTTGGGAGAGTGGATTTTATGCTCTGGTTGACGTCCGTGCCTATCTTGTTTACCTTGCTCTCTCTATTGAGACGTCGACAGCATCGGATCTAATGCTTTGCATCACCCGAATTATCGCAGTTAGGATATTAAACGCGCTCGGCCTTTAATGCCACTGGATGTAAACCTCTTCCGTCTCTGTACATAGTTAGGCCTTACATTGTTGCTGCACCCTGTATATAACAAACGGCTTCTGTGGTGGTAATTTAAAGAGGTCTACAGTTGAAGTGACAGCATCACGTGGAGTTGAATATCGTGTTTCTATATTCCACGTTCCTATAGATTCGAAAGGACACATTGCCCATTAATTACGGAATGAGCATCATAGATAAGGGCAGTCGAAGACGGCAAATAATTAGGTGTGGTTAAATGAGGTGCGCTGCCACGGATTAGAAGTTACGAAAAGTTTTTAGAGAGGCCTTCATACTGCAGTGGACATAAATGTGATACTGATAATATTAATAATCATGATAATGATATTAACGATGATGATGATGAGTTAAGATGTCGGTGAATGGCATTCGTAGGTAGTTGGTATTTGTAATGTACCTTGCCAAAGCGGCATGTTCTTTTGTTGCCATAGGTACATAAGTGGGGAAGTATGCCAAATGTGAATTCAATACTGCAGTCCTTTTTCTGGTAGCTTTCTGAGCAGCAACAGGGCTACCGACGAAACTGACTTAGCACAAGTACTTCCACGCAATTGTTGTCGACGTACCGATTTAGAACCTATTGGTGCGACGACGCAACTAAATACGCCACGTGTCTTCTAGTTTGAATGTTCCAAAATAAGTCATCAAAATGAGTAGCTTCGGTTCTTTATAGACGTAATTTCGATCTCGGAAATCCCTGGCAGCAACTCACAGCAACTCAGGTGATCTGTTTGTCATGCTGATGCCTGGTTCTTAGTGTTACAGCACTTGTGCGCGGATATGATAACACCACGTACAACCCTAAACAAGCAGTTCAGTCACTTCAGACACCGTACCAAGCACAGCTGCGTTTGCAGTGAGTTGTCATTCCACGCATATCAGAAGGCGTCGTCGACAACGTATACCTTATTGCAACCGCGTTTCGCTGAACCTGAGGTATCTTCACTGTCCAGTGAAACAAACGAACAAACGGACTTTTAAATGAACTAAGAGAAAAAGTGCATTTGCGTAAAGAAGGACATTATATAACTTCACGTACAGATATGAAGACGTAACTAATGTCAAGTTAGGTAAAGCTCAGAACCTTTCGAAGATGAATTCTGATGCACCTGAGAGAGCGGCAATGAAGTGGCGTTTAGTCTGGCGCTCAAAAACCGAAGCGAACTGTTATGCGCTGGGCCGCAGTCATTAGCGGTCAGGCGGACTTTGGGCGGCCTAGGTGCAAAGCAAATCCTTTCTCACTAAAAGCATTCATGCACCTCGTACTAATCGCATCCACTTAGCGAATGGAGCGTGCGTTGCGCCCACTGAGCGTGAAGCGTGCGGCCCGATGTACCGTGAATGTTTTAGCAAAGACTCCAACTGCGCTCGTTCGCTTTACGCAAAAACCAGTGAGGTAAGCCACAATGCATGCTTATGCTGGGCCGCCTAATGCGCGGTTGGGTTTTGTAACAGAGTGACGAACATTTGCCCCATTGTAGCCAAGTAGCACGGCGAACCTCGTTTCTGGCCCACTTATTTCGTTTGCTTTTATGTCCTTTCGATGGCAGTCGAACGGCTGAAAATATTTGCGATTTATGCCATTTGTAGTAAATCATCGTAAGTCAGCTCCTATAACGAGAAATTCTGACGGACGACTTGTAAATTATTAGGTACACCCCCGCAATCATATAATAATATCACGCGAGCTTTGAACCCTGGACATGGTATAGCGCCTAATACAGGCAGACAAGGCCTACACAAGGAGTCGTAAATGAAAGGTGCGGCTGTTCTTCCATACAATGCACTGACATGCTTCTAAGCGTTTGCGGCTGTTCCATGTTTTATTTTTTCGTTTTTTTTACTTGAAGACGTTGTGTTCTTTAATGTTCTATTTGCGAGGCTACTCACTAAAAACTGACAGGGTCTCTTATGCATGCCCCTCAGTCGACTCGAAGGCGAAAGGCGTCTTCTTTTCCTTCAGAGACGATGTACTGAACCTCCCGCGCCTCCCTCCGAAAGCTTTATGCAACTAGCGTAGTTTTGCAGTGCCTCCCGGAAACTTTCTGCACTTGCACCTTGTTTTGCACAGCCTCCGGGATCGGCCCACTTTTGACCAAGCAATGATGTCATGTGATGATGTCACCATGTGACGTCACGTTATGTGACGTCATGATTACGTTTCGAATTTTGCCGTATCGTGACGTCATCAAGCGATGATGACTTTTGTTGGCGTCGCCAACGTGGGACGCCGACGCGGGACACCGGTCCATTTTCGCGTTTGATGAGGAATCTAAGGCTTTCGCCTTAAAACGTCTTACCGCTCTTATAGGTGTAAGTAAGTGTGTCTCCAGAACAGCACGCTAACGCTTTTTCGATAAAACTTTGGTTTGAGCCTAGCTGTTACATAACTTTCAAGGCGAAAATTTCAGCGCGAACCACGACAGAATACAGAGAGTAGACGAGACAAGCCCTGACGCTGACTATCAATTGATTTATTCTTCTTAACGCATACAAAGGCCAGAAATTACATAACCGTGCATGCGCACGAACGTGAAGACAGAAAAGTGTCTAAGAAACATCACAGCCAGTTAACGAAGATGCGATCACATGAAATCATATTCGGCTGAGTACAGAGCCAAGGAAGTATCAAAGACACAATCACATGTTTCTTCCCTCGTTACGCGGCACGCTTCCAGGCAAGTCGCGCATGTCCGTTATTGCTTTTGCCGAGAAATGGCGCCTCATCGAAACGCGGAGCACAATTACGTGCACTCGCATGCAGTGTACCCGCTTATATTCAAAAAAAAAAAATAGTCTTTACTAGAGAGAATAACAAAGCACATCAACGTCGCGAACTGAAGTCGCGCTTTAGCAAACACGCTGCAACCACTCCTAAATAAATGAAAAATGGCTAAAGAAAGAAAGAAACTTGGTTTATGGTCTGAAACGTCCCAAAGCGACTAAGGCTATGATACACTTCGAAGTAGAGGGCTCTGAGCGATGGAAACTACCTAGGGCTTCTTAAGGTGCACTGAAATCGCACAGTATACGGGGCTCTAGCATTTAGCCTCCATAAAAAAATCACAGCATATCCACGGAGTGAATGATGATGAGTGGGCGAAGCTGCGGAGGTTCATCGGTAAACCGTGAATCTTCCGTGAATTCTGCCCAGTACATCATCACCGATGTGAGATCGGGCGCGTTTATACTAAAGGTTCGATGAGTTATGACGACTTGCAGCTCACTTTAATTTTACATGTACGCTGTGAATTTTCATTGTTTAGAAAACCATTGCTTTAGAAAACATCTCGCGTCTTTCGTTAAGCAGCTGGCGTCTTTTCGTTTTGCTTTAGAAACATCTGGCGTTCTTTCGTTTTGCTTTTAGAAAACATCTGGCGTCTTTCGTTGGGTTATTTCATCAATCAACGGCGTTTTGAACAAAATTTTTATTGTTTAATCACGCACAGGAGAAATCTCACCAGGCACTACCTTGGAGGTAAACAATGGCTACTAATGGGAATGAGAGACAGAAAAAGTCGGCTTTTAGCTAACACTTACACTTCTACTTCTACTAACGTTTCCTACTGGAACATGCCAATGGCTGCTAATGGGGAATGAGAGACAGAAGAATTCGGCTTTTAGTTAACGCGCACGCTGCGAATTTTTTATTGTTCAACAACGCACAGGAAAAATCTCCCACCGGCACCACCTTGGAGGTCAAGATCTGGTACTAGCGTTACGACTGGTTAGGCACTACTACTACTACTACGACTACGAGGGACGAACGGGTGCCGCCTTACGGAGCTTCGCCCCTAAAATCCGACTACCGTGGCCGGCATCGGACCCGCGTCTTTCGAGTTAGCAGCCAAGCACCGTAATCACCACTGCGGTGGAGAAAGAAAGAAAGAAAGAAAGAAAGAAAGAAAGAAAGAAAGAAAGAAAGAAAGAAAGAAAGAAAGAAAGAAGAAAGAAAGAGAGAAAGAAAGAAAGAAAGAAAGAAAGAAAGAAAGAAAGAAAGAAAGAAAGAAAGAAAGAAAGAAAGAAAGAAAGAAAGAAAGAAAGAAAGAAAGAAAGAAAGAAAGGGACTTTGAGGACGCATTACCTTCGCTTTCAAGAGTAGAACGCGATAGCGTAATCGGGCCCCGTGCGCATCGCCTTCTCACTTGCTAACCTGTCTTCTGGTTCTCGGTGCATGCCTCAACCTTGCCGTAAGGAAACGAACGACTGTGCGCGTAGCATTGGCCGTTTCAAACTATCCTAGTATGCCTATTGCAAGCACAGTTGTGAAATGCCCACTACGTCATAATTCTTCCTTTTGCGAATCAGCGAAGGGCCCACTACGCGTCCGTAAGGCGACAGCCGAACCTACGCAGCTGCTCACGTTGTTGATGCTTTTGGAGCTGATGATGATTAAATATATCTGAGTGCTTTGTAATGGGTAGTTCTTTAAAACACCCACTCGTTGTGCAATTCACATGTTTTGACGCCTGGCGCGATTCCACGCTTTTGCCATGCAATATTACATGCGTTAAGGAGGCTCCGTCCACTACATGACATTCATATAGATTTTTTTTTTTCCGAAGCAGTTTCAAGCAATAGTGTGGCTCTGTGGTAGAACACCTGCTTGCCACGCAGACAACCTGGGTTCGATTCACAGTCTTGCCGAAGATTTTATTATTTATTTTATTTTCATCTTTTTCGATTTTTCTATCACGGACAAGATGATGATTTTTCGCTAACAACCAACGACGCCGACACCGACGCCGACACCGGAATATCTGCGAAACGAGCTATTTAACGCTATCGCGTTAAGAAAGGATAATAATTGTTGGGGTTTAACGTCCCAAAACCACGATATGATTATTGCGGATGCCGTAGTGGAGGGCTCAGGAAATTTCAACCACCTGGACTTCGTTAACATGCAGCTAATTCTAAGTACACGGGCCTCAAGCATCTTCGCCTCCGTCGAAAATGCGGTCGCCCCTGCCGGGATTTGATCCCGCGACCTTCGGGTTAGCATTCGAGCACCATAACGACTACACCACCGTGGAAAGAAAGAAAGAAAGAAAGAAAGAAAGAAAGAAAGAAAGAAAGAAAGAAAGAAAGAAAGAAAGAAAGAAAGAAAGAAAGAAAGAAAGAAAGAAAGAAAGAAAGAAAGAAAGAAAGAAAGAAAGAATCACGCAGGGTTATTGCGCTTTTCATAAGCAGCCGAAGCTTCAATAATCAATCTGCAGTTCGCACAAAGTAAAAGGGGGAGGACGAAGGAGAGAAGGAAGACACTCGACGAACGCGGATAACTAAGCAAAGGCATGAGTGGAGCGCACAGCGCATTCACGGCAGTCTGTTCAAGTGGGACGCGCCGAGAGCTCTGTACGAATTGCTGAAAAAAAAAAAAATGTGTACCTGTATCGCGTTCACTGAGAGTGATTAATCGTAAACAGCGAGAAGGCTCTCATCATGACGCTTTTGTTCCAGCGCATTAGTTCCGCATGAAATGGCGTCCGGAACTCCGCAAAAAACTGCTCAAGGAATAACTAGAGGATGTAATAAAAAGCGGCGCTATCATATTAAAACCCTAACAAACGGGTTTTGTTCTATTATTTTAATGCACAATGGTCTGATGATGAAAGGACTGGCGTGTTTGAGTTAAGTAAATGATTTCTGTTTCGGGAATTAAATTGAATTTCGAAAACACGCTGTACTAGACGACACTAGAATTAAGCACAAAAATATGGACGTATCTTCCGCATTTTCTTTCCATGCAGGAGTACGAAGCGACGCATAACCTGGAAGGCCGTTGATAGTTTCTGTCGGCAATGCCATTTCTTAGTTCTAAAGAAGGAATGAAAAGTACGAATAACCTAATATTGAGAACAGACGACTGAGTAAAGAACAGTTTCTTAAATGTTCATACGCTCAGACGTAAACATCTGGACAGCAGAAAATTATGCTTCTCTACAAAAATTTAGCGTGGCCGGCGCTACGGTCTTTCCACTAAGATTCAGTCCGATAACTTTGATTTCATAAATAGACTATTCCGTGCATGTCTGGCTGCGCGTGTTTTCGAAATACAGAGTGGGTTGAAAGCTGTAGCGGCTTACTTGCACGGCGATATTTGTATAGGGAAGCCAAGCTCAAGTTTGGGCGCGACGGTCGCGCGGCTGAGCTATGCGTTTCTGAGGGAAGACGTTGTCCGCTAAGGCGGTTTGTCGCCGGATTTGCCAGCGGCGGCGGCAAGCACGCGTGCGCGCATGCGCTCCTCATTCAGCACAGAGCACTGCTAGTGAGCAACAGTTACATTGTGACGCACCACAGATGCAATCTGCGCGTGCGCGGAAGCGGGGACGGCAGTGTTGCGGCCGTGGACTCCCCCAGTTGCGATAAGAGCAGTGGCGCCGCTCGACGTTGCTTTGGAAGCCTATACACCTTGCAGTACGTACAGGAAAGTATAACATAGCAACGAGAAAAAATGCAGAGAAGAAAAAAAATAACTACGCGCCCGCGCGCACGTGCAAATATGTACGTTTTACAAACATTAATGTTACAGTTTCTCCGGAATTCCGTATCGTATCGTAGACGCGCATTGAAAGGGACAATAAACTCAAACAATGCTTAGATTGATTAATTTTGCTCGAAAAACTGTAACGTCGTTAATTTCACTATCATAGCTTTAAAATTAAGGGAGAAAATCAAGGTCAAAGCTTCATTCTTAAATCTCGCATCAAAATCTCCGAACGTGACCTCACGGATTTCAGTGTATTTTTTGTATTTTTGCGACATTGGCTCAACGAAATTTCCTGAAACTTGGTATGTTAAGTCTCTAGCTCCCTCAGAGGACAATTTACTTCATTTTGACCCATTAAGAACTACGTATGCCCTAGTAGACACCGTCAAAATCTATGACGTCACGGTAAATGGTGCGGAAACTTCAAGGTGGCGTCGCCACCCGCATTTTCTTTTTGCGCGTCTTCTCGCTTGCCAAGCGTCTTCTCGCCGCAAGAGTGGTGTTTTTGGCATCGTGAAATGGTAATTTACTAATACGAGAAGAATCGTTTTTTTTTCTCTTTGGCGTCCTTTTAATTTGGGGAAGACGAACTGTGGCGTAGAAATTGCAAAACGGCATTGCAGAATTGAATTCTCTCGAAACTCCACAAACACGTCCGAGAGAGCGAAGACCCCGAAATAACTGCAACTTGCTCAGCGTGAGCGGAAACGTGTCATGTTGCATCAAAGAGAACAAGGAGATCATTGACCTCACAGAGCTTATACTGCGATAAAGAATCTACAGAGCAAGATAATTAAATACTTTCTGTTTTGCGGATTCATGGCTGTACACTCTAAGAATAAAAGAGTGTTTTGACTGCTTTCGGACAGTCTTGACTTGCCACGTATATATTACTCTCTTTAATGAGGCACGTAACTCACTTTAGGGGTCATTATACTCTCTTCAGAGAGTCGTGCGACCCACAAGAGAGGTAACGTGCCTCTTTAAAGAGGTCCAGAAAAAGGCAGCAAGGGGAGATGGACGCTTGCGGTGAAAAAATCCGTAAACAGGGGGTGGGTGCTCGAGCCGACGTTTCGACAAGTGGACTTGTCTTCTAGCCTTGAAGAAGACAAGTCCACTTGTCGAAACGTCGGCTCGAGCACCCACCCCCTGTTCACGGATTTTTAACCCGAAAGTGTTTTATGCCGGGGTCCACCAGGACTTCAGTGACGTATTTCCGTCATGGAAATGACGTCGAAAAAATATACACAATCAGATGGCAAAGAAAAAAAGTTCCGTCAGCGGGCATCGAACCCACGACCGCTCGGTCCGTAACAACAGGTGTCGGCACGTTGTCACAGACTCTAGAGGCTTTACAAAGGCGCCTTTTATATCTACCACTCCCCGGTCGGCGGGGTGGTGTTGCCCTCTGGGGGCGGTAAAGTAATGTAATTCGTCATTACTGTGGCCTCCGCGATAAACACCTGCAACGCGTTACACGTCGGTCCCATTCGGTGCGTTTTCAATAGAAGTTCAATTCTGTCAGTTCCTTAACACACCACGAGGTGGCGATCTTCGCCCAAGCGTCGTAAAAGCGTCGGCCTCGCTCATAGCATCACGCTAATCCAAACCAAAAATAGCTCTGCGACGCGCGCCTGCCTCACCTGGCTGTAACACCGCGTTCCCCGTTCACGCGCTCGCCCCGAGAAAAATCGCGGCCGGGCTACCGGGGCGGCACGACGCTCTTTGCGTTTCCCTCTAGTCCGGCCGGGGTGTTCAATCACATTTTAACATGCCGCGGGATGGCGACCAAGTTCTGCGTCCAATATGCGACGCTCTTCTGGCTATCACACCTCGTTCTCTGATTACGCTTTCACCGTTAACTACTACAGCTACCACAAGGTTTTGTGTAATCATTTAACATGGACGTTAGTCGTCGGGATGGAGATGTACCACCAATCATCAAAGTGGGTGCATACACGTTAAACGGCGCCATTAGCTGCCAGACATCAATATACATTGTGCAAACTCTCTTGTATCAATGTACATTAAGCATTCAGCTACTTCTGTAAGGGCACGTTTTACTTTCGTGTTATTCCGATTCGTATGACGGAGGGATCAACCTTGTCTTTTTTTTTATCTTTAAATATAGTCATATACGTGGCAAGTCGGGACTTTCGAAAGGAATGGAACATACTCTTTTTTTTTTCGTAGAGTGTAGCAGTATGGTGAGGTTACTATTCTTGCACCATTCAGAAAATGAATACGAATCAGGCGACAGTCATCAAGAGCATGAATAATAATCATAAATCACTTCTATCTCTTGCGTTCGTTGCTTCGATTTGGTCCGCCGTTTCAATTCTGATAATCACTCGCGGTTATCAATTTCCGCTTCTTCTTACCCTGGGCAATTAAGATATGCACTTGACTAATTAATGTGAAGAAGTGGCAGTGACCTCGGAGAGTTTCGATACGAATATGCAGAATAATAAAATAAATCATCCGTCCGTCGGTTCTCAATGAAGGTCTCTATATTGTTTGCATTCGTACCTCAGAGCTATGAAAGAGAATCCTGCAGCAAATCACTTTTATTATGAGACATGTATAAGTAAATATGTACGAATCCGTATACGATTACAGCTTTACATTTAGCAAACAATCAGAGTGCCTAAGGGCCAGGCAAATGTACATTTTATATTGATATTTTGCGACATCACTTAGGCCGAAAAAAGAAAGAGAGCAATTACTCTCAAAGTGGTGTCAGATGCTCACAGAACTGACCATGTGTATCGACAGCAGCTTTCAATTTTGAAATTGCTGATTCTCAGAAGACGTCGACATTGCACTGCGATACGCTTCTGGGATGTGATCATATTAGCTTGCCTAGAAATAGAAACTGCAGCACGTAGTCACTCAAAGATCTACAAATTTCGAACGTTTAATTGAGCTGATTTAGTGAAGTAAAATTTTACATAATTGCAAAAGGCTCACTCTGATGACTAGTGGAGGCCTGTTGCACCAGAAAATAACGATATATCTAGCAACGGATGGCGACAACAGCCGCGAAGTTATCGCACGAGCTCCTCGATCTCTACGTCGCGGATATTGAAACGTCTCTTCCCTCCAGTTTGGCCCGTTGTTTGTTCGCAAAGAAGGATAGTATCGTATTCTGATTTAAACTGGAACTTAACCATGGAAGGGTTATCTTTTTTCTCGGTATAAACATGTTCTGACTGTGACCAAGCGGTTTGAAATTCGTGACGTCACTTTGGGGTAGCAGTGTTAAGGCTTCAGCAGCAAATGAAGAAAGGTGAATTCGCTCGTTTCATTCTCTACTGAGCAATCTCTTTCCTTTACTAAATGATAGAAAATAGATTTGCAAGCAGCCGCCACAGTGGCGTGGTGGTTATGGTGCTCGGATGCTGACCCGAAAGCCGAGAGTTCAACCCCAGGTGCGGCGGTCGCATTTCGTTGGAGGCAAAATGCTAGCGGCCCGTCAACTATGCGATTTCAGTGAACGTTAAAGAACCCTGGGTGGTCTAAATTATCCGCAAATCCCTCCACTACGGCTTCTCTCATCGCCCGAGTCGCTTTGAGACGTTAGACCCTATAAACAAAACGAAACAAAACAAAACAAAAACCAGTTTTGCAAGCTTACTTCCTCACACTATTATGGTTTAGTGCTTATCTTCTGTAACGAACTAAAACAGCGTTTCTTCATAGTGAAGGCACAGCAGATCTCTTCACTGAGGTTAAACAAAGACAAGAACGGTGAAAGCTCTGTTAGGACAAGTTGCTATAGTGAAACCAATATTGCATCCTTCACAAAGCTTGCTTCTTTACGCCATGCCGCCGAGACTAACCCGAGCTCTCTCGAGTGCACTTTTTCAGCAGTTCCGAGTGCCCATGTTCGTCCACAGAGGCGCATTTTTCGAGTGAGAACGTGTAAGATGAGATTCCTTGAAGTCAGTTCAACTCTCGTTATGAGCCTCGCAAGAGCAATACATATGGTTGCGATAAGCATTCCACGGGCATGTCCAACAGGATCGTCAAGCGTTTTTGCTTGTTTTTTAATGAGTGCGTTTAAGAAGAGTTTGGTGCCTGCATGTTGTGTGTATGGCACCTATATGGCTAACCAAAGGTGTGCGTGTTCGGCCTTGTTGGTAACACATAGTAATAAACTTCTATCGTAGCGGCGTGTTCACTTCGTCCTTGCAGCGTTCGCGATACCATAAAGAATAAAAAAGCGCCGTTCGCGCGATATGAAGTGCGCGGTAAAATAAACACATCGGATGGCTTTCGACCTCGAGTCGTCTTAAGCGAATTCATAAGGAACCCAGTGAGTTATACTACACGGCTACTGCTGTTCGCTTACGCCGCATCTTCATTACGTTTTCAATAACCACGCCTCTTGATGAAAGGGCACACAGACGAACGCTCATATATTCAATGTCCCAGTGCTACAACATAAATGTTAAAGCAACGGAATAGTTCGCGTATAGTTAATCTCACTCGCTCTGCTTTTGAGAGTGGAGCGCTACTCTAACCATAAGACTGGGCAAGAGACAGCAGCAATTCCTTGTGAATATTTCACGATACGCTACCCAGGCGCCGTAGGAGCCGCGATAACATCGCGCGATATGTTAAGAATTTATAGACGACAAAAAAGAGACGTGCTCCTTCGATGTTAATACCTTGGACAGCGTAGGTCGTGATTTGCCTGCGGTGTAAGAGTGCGCTTCGCAGGCTTGTTAGCCATTCGTATATTTTTTTATTTAATTGCGCAATGTCAGCAAGGGTTCAATCCCACCTGCGACTAGCACCGGTCTCAGGACTATCTGCGACTGGAGACTTACTCAGGGCGACCGATGTTCACACCAGCAAGTGCGCCCTGCCCGTTGCCAAAAAAACATTTAAAATTGATGTTTGCTCGACCATTTGCTCGCGCTGCCATTGCCCCGCAAAATAAGGGGACGTCCTCTTCCTGCGCATCTTCATGATTCAGTTGTTTGGCACTGCAGTCGCGCGACTGGAAAATCGAGCAGCGAGCGACTAAGCAAAGCAGTCGCTTTACGACTAACCTAATCGCGCGACCGGCGATAGTCGCAGGTGTGAACAAGCCTTAACGGAGCGCCGCCGTGCATGTCCCTACATCGATACTGTGAGATAGTCAAGTCACAAGGATGACTGGTTCACACCTGCGCCTAAAAAACACATAACTGAGGAGGCAGAAGTAAGCAAAGGAATGGAGGTTAACTAGATGCTCGTTTGGTTTGCTACCCGCCTGCACTGCGGGGAGAGGCCAAAGGCGAGACGAATCGCGCTCACACATGGAGCAGCCCTACAAACATTTAGGCGCGGTTGCACAGACCTGTCAAGTTTAAGTACACTAGCTAGGCCTTTAAGTACACTAGCAAGTACACTAGCAAGTACACTGCCATCTGCGCCATCGGCGCACATGGCCACGATTCAAGAATCTCGGCTTCTGAAAACGCTCTTGAGTCCGCTCGGTTCCGTACCAACCGCTAGGTGTCATAATGCTAGGTGTCATAATGAGCGTTTACGTCGCTGGGTACGCTAGGTATCGCTAGGTGTCGCTAGGTGTCATAACGAGCATCTGCGTTGTAGAGTAGCTTCTGCTTGTCGAGAAGAGCCAAGACCTTCCCCTCTGACACGATAAAGAGTTTGCTGGCACAATCCAACGCTGCCAATTGTATGCTACCTAAGTGCTGGATGGCAGCTTCACATAAAGTGTTCGTGTCGCCCACTGCTGTATGACACTGCTACGGATGGCTACCGCGTCATATTCTGATTAAAGGAACTGAAGGGTTGCTATTATACGCCGTTAGACAAGAGTGCCATGGTGGGAAAACACGGTGGCAGCCGTTAAGTCGGAACTGAACGCAGCGAGAGTGCGCAGCACTTACAGCAAATTGGCTCCTCTACAGCTTTCCTACTTAACGCTTGTTGGGCCTGAGATGACACGAGCATAAAATGAGGCGTGGGTAGTCAGTATATCTTACTAAAGGACATTTACGGGCCCTAATGGCGCAAAACTGAGCGGACGAAGCAGTGGCAGGGCACCGCAGTTCGCTACAGCGCTACATAATGAACGAGCAAGCTTGGATGCGCATTGAAAAACGTCACGTGGACGTAGCAAATTTTCGTCGGTGTTTCGTTCTCGCTGTTCGGCTAGATTCCTACGCTCATCGTCCGGCCTTTCGGAACAGTTGCACCGACGAACTCCGCAGCAGCGTTAATGCTGTCGGGAGAGGGCCACCGCGAGTGGGGCTCGCAGCCACCGAATACCTAGCTCGCGACCAGGTTCAACGTCCTTTTTTGTGCCGTCGTTCGTTCATCGGCCCATCAGTCGAGAGGTCTCGCCGAGACATCTGCTGCGCCCGGTGTCAGTCAGCTAAGAGGCAGCTGTCTTCATCGACGTCTGCGACGAACACTTCATTTAACAGTTGTTTCGTCTAGCCTTGTCTTTTCGCTTCGACATGAGGCCGGGGTCGTTCGCTTTCCCTGTTTACATACGAGCGTTTCAAGGCGTCGTCCGGCTTTTCGGCAGACCGATTTCAGCGCCTTCCTCGGCTCCTTGCTTCCATCATTTTGCTAAGCGTGGCACGCGTCCTCCTACACCGGGCTGACGCGTGCGCCTCCCCCTTTCCCTGTGTACATACACACACGCTGTCGGCACCGCTTCAAAACCTGTCCCCGTGGAAAAACATAGGCTCTATGAATTGTGAGAAGCCGTTGAATTGACAGCTTGAGCGAGGCATGCCCTCTTGAAATGGCGGAAGTGAATATACGAAGGACTCAGCTGAGTGAGGTCTCGCTCTTCTCTAAGAGCGCACGGTTTGAAAACGAAGCGACTTAAGGTCGTCGATGTATCGGATTGTCTTTGTTCGAGTGAGTTCCGGATGGACGTTATATCGCTGCGAGCCTGTTCGGGGCTGTTGTCATTGCGGCTTTCCGCCATGTCGTTGAAAGCAAATTGAGAACCCTGTGTAACGGCAAGTCCTGTTGCGATGCCCTTCCGTGTACCCACGCGGTGTGCAGAGGGGGTTCAAGGCTGCTTTGACTGGTGTGAAATTGCATTTGCCTATTATTTTTACTCGATAGTCACGCATATAGGTGTTTTTCTTGATTGAGAGCGCGACCAAGGATGCTTTCTGCAGCCTAATAAACCATCCGCAGAATCACGTTAGGATGAATCGGATAAAAACGCAAGAATATGTATGCCGTCGCGCTACAAAATAACATCCCACAACGCAATCGTGCTAAGCACGCGGAAATATTAGACATACAAAAGGATGCTCAGTTTCGAGATGCGTGATTGCCGTAAAAAGAAACCGCTTTTACATATATCTTTTTGCCAAAGTCAATGGCGAAGTCAATATGCAGGCGGATTCGCCTGAGTGCCGTCTGCAGTTATTGCAGAGCTCTAAATATATAGTGTCTATTAAACAACCGGCATAATCAGCCAAGCAGCGTGAAACACAATATTCAAACGCATTTAACTTTAAATGCCTACACACCCAGCAGTAAAAGTCGCGCAAGAGAAAGTTTGAAAGCCTGAAGCCATAACATTAGCGTCGTTAACTCGCTCCTCGGTTTCTCGCATCAGTCATACGAGGTTAGAGAACCTTAGAACACTTGCTACACAAGCCCACTGATTCGACTTGACTGCGCTACATGTAAACGAAGCTCGCGTTCACAAACAGCGTCGCTTTCTATCTCCCTAACTGCTCCCGCAATTAGGACGTCCGCGAAGGCCGCCATCAGCGCGGAATCCGAAAGCGAGGTAGCCTTATACTCTTTCGCGCATGAAACGACGAGAATTCCTCGCCACGCCACATCCGGAATGACACGCTCGAGACGACGCAGAAGATACGACCAAAATAAGCGGACTGAGTGCAACGTCACCGCACTATACGTGCCAAGTCATTCACACCAGCCTTTAGAGTAGAGGTCGCAAACTCACCTCAGCTAGCGGGCAGCAGTCACGAAATTTAGTCCCGCAAGGGTCGGGACAGTGAATACGGTTGCAGCGGGGAAGGGGGCGGGGAGAGTTTGTACAAAATGTCAGTAAACGTTGCCATTTGAAAAAGGGCCTTTCCCCTATCTCATACATGGGTCATTTCTGAAGTGGATAAGAAGTTAGGATTCGAGAAACGTACTCCGGAGATGGAGGCAGTCTAGAGTTCCTTCTCGCGGCCAACAACATGGCCTTCGGCAACCTCATGCCACTACAAAGTCACCTATCGAGCCAAAAACATTAGAAGAGTAACCAGTCTGTCGACCTTGCGCGCCAAGTTCCTTTCTGGTGCGGACAGCTCTCTATTGCGGGTTGAAGGCTCATGAACGTACTTGTTTTTTAAAAAATTTAAAAAAGAATATGGGACGAAGACACTCATGTGCTGGCGGGCCGATAGGTCAAGGCGCCGCATGCGGCCCGCGTGTTTAGACCCCTGGTTTAGAGCGAGGCCTTGATGCACCAAAACACCCACGCCTGTGATGGATCTGTAAATCTGCATGTAGAAGCTGACGCTCATCCGTCATCTCAGGCCAGCTATTACCAAAAAACTAACTACGACTACCGTTTGTGACGCAAGTTCACCTTAAAAGTCCCAATCGAGTTATCGCACACGGAAGCGACATCAAAATCAGAAGCGTAGGAGGTCGCCGATTTCCTTGGTTACTGTTATAATAAACCAGCACCCTTTGCCGCAACTTTCCCGAGAAAACCAAATAAGCTTAACCGATTTGCCCCACGTATTCGGTGCGCCTTATCTCGTCGACAGCGTCTGCAACGAGTTTCGTAAGTTCGTTAATCGAATTGTTCGCTTCTTTACAACGATCGTAGTATCTAGTGCTCCACGGCAAAAGGTGAACGGGGCGCCGTGTCCTGCGGGGGCGAAGTCCACGAGCAGTACCTGGCCCGTACGCGCCGTCGTCGGTGTGGTGGTAGTATACGCGCGCGCGGTCGAGGCGCATGCGCTCGCCCCTCCGCTTCCTCGCCTTCTCCTCGACGGTCGGGGCTCGGGACGCGCGGGAGCGCCGGGAGCATCCGGCCATCCCACTCGCGGAGAGCAAAAAGGATGCTCCGCAGCCGAGCGCCGCACTGTCGGGCAGCCGCACTTTAGTGAGAGACCGCAGAGCGCGCGCTCTTCCTCCCTTTCTCCTCCGACTCCCGCGAAATCCTTTTTTCGCGGCGCCGTCCGCTCCTTGAACAGCTGGACGCGAAGGAGGAGACCTGTTGCTTTCCTTGCTCGGCCCGGACGGCGACTTGGTGCCAAGTGTGCGCGCCCGTGCGCTTTCGCCG
This sequence comes from Rhipicephalus sanguineus, assembly GCF_013339695.2. Taxonomy (NCBI): domain Eukaryota; kingdom Metazoa; phylum Arthropoda; class Arachnida; order Ixodida; family Ixodidae; genus Rhipicephalus; species Rhipicephalus sanguineus. The sequence goes on along the minus strand of NC_051178.1, from coordinate 205,650,449 downwards.
CTCTCGTGGCACCCGACTGACTTCAACGAACAGGGTGTAGCTGCTACTAGGCAACACTTCTTCTCGGCGGCACCCACGGTAGGTACACTTTACCAGCAGACTGCTGGATAAATCGCATTAATGGAAAACGCTGCAAACTGTGCGCAGCTCATTTAGTTGCCCCATTTGTATTTGCAATTTATCCGAAAAAAAATGCGGAAAAGGTTGACGTCCTCGATCATCATAGAAAAATATTTCAATCACGGTATTTTACTTGATTTTGTGCATGGATTGCCTAAGCGAAAAGTAGTAGCCACTACAATCCTCGCCTCCTGCGGATACTTTTTAAATAGAAAATTGAACGGAGACGCAGCCCCTTGCAACAACTGCTTCGATACTTCGTGTATGCTTCTAAAGCTACGCCAACTGCTCCTTGCTGCCTCTATAACGAACGAAAAAGCCGTCTTCGAGCAAGTGTGTCGCACTGTTGATTCGCCTACGTCATCAAATTCAAGGCTCAAGAATTTCTTAGTCTGAACGCGGTAAAGGGATGGCGAGCACCGTTCATGCCTTTGTGCTTGGCAGCGACGCGAGAAGCGCTTTCGAGGGGTTACTCGCACGTTCGAGGTGATCTTTTTTTTTAAGGTGAAAAACTACAATTAACGGGGACAATATTACGCCGACTTGACATGGCGTAAGTTGTAACAATCGCATACTTTTATACTGGAGGCAACGCAACTGTTCATCAGGAAGAGAACAGCGCGAAAAAAAAATGTATCAACACAGCACAGCGAAGATTACAGTGGCTCGAGCTGTTGCGTGTGTATCCGATTCGATTAGAGCCGAAACAATCAAACTAAAACGCCGCATGTTTTGTCTGCATTCCACTGCGCGACGCGGAACGATTGTGTTTTAGAAACTTAGTTTGCAATTTTGATGAAAACTTATCGATAAGCAGCCTCGAATATTTAACACTGACATATGTTTGCTGTGCTGGTATTCTGATATTGAAAACAGATTTAGCGCCAGCGGACGAAGACACAAGGGAAACGGTTGTGTTGGTTTGTGTTGTGTTGTGTTGTGTTGTGTTATGTGATGATGTGTCATATTGTCACTGTCTCCCTTGTGTCTTCGTACGCTGGCGCTAAACATGTTTTCAAAGTTAAATATTTACTTTTAGTTCTTTTCATGCATTCAAGCGCGCTGGAAAAAAAATACCTGCTGTGGCATAAAGATTTTGACGGCGCCGGGATGGAGTTTGCCAACTCCCTCATTAGCAGCTTGCTTTATCGTAAAAAGAAACGCTGGACGGAAAGATACGACACGGACACACGCAACTTAGAATGCTTGGTTTAATTCCTGAAGCGGTACAACTTGTACAAATGTGTGGACAGACAGCTAGGATAAAATTACAAAATAAAGTTCGTGAAAAGCTAGCTGCTACATTATAAGTCTATTTTGTCATCACCGTTAAGCCACTATATCTGCGTTTTGTCTGGAAAATTTCACGATCTCCTGATCTTGCGGCTAGCGTTTCGCGAACGTTAATGTATCATTTTATCTATACTGTCAGTTCACAGATGCGATATTGCTGTGTTATTTAACTCGTAGGATTGCGCTTGTGCGAGCTGCTACTCTCTTCTGTCCATACATGTGCTGCTTCAGAAAACAAACGAAACATTTGAAGTTAGCGCTTTGTTCGTGTTGTTCCTTTCCGTTCTGCGTTATTTTGGGCACTAAAAAGTTGCTGTGGATTACCAGCACGCCCAAGCATGTTCTCTTTCAGGGGCGTAGCCAGAAATTTTTTTCGGGGGGGGGGGGGGGGGCGGTTCAACCATACTTTATGTATGTTCGTGCGTGCGTTTGTATGTGTGCGTGTATATATACGCAAGCAAAACTGAAAATTTTCGGGGGGGGGGGGGGATTTGAACCCCCCCTTGGCTACGCCCCTCTTCTCTTTCAAGTTATATGCCTGGTTGGCTCACTAATAAAAGCGTATTTTCCGGATCTTCGGACTGGAGCTCCTGCAACCTGATGCCTTTCGTCGAGCATTGTTTGACAAATATGGGAGTATGGGTGTTAGCTGATAGTAAGGTGTAGAGTACTACTAAAATAATCCTATAGATAGTATATGCTCCCAACAAACTTGTGCCTACTTCTCAAAACCTGGCAATCCTAAGCCCCGTCGTAGTTATACTGCCTGGTTCAAAAAGGGTGTGTCACTGTGTCTGATTACTATATTTTTACGTGCGATAAAAGTCGACGTTTTTTTTTTAACACACATTCCTTAATCACTTATCACCTAGGGACGAAGCAGCAGCTAGAAATGTATTGCTGAATTGGAACAAATTTGCTAGCAGCATAACAGTACAGGTATTGCAGCAGTGGGCTCCGTTCTTGTCTCTGTGTTCGCGGTGTTATTGTTCAGGACACAAATTTGAAATACGGTCTCGAGTTATTAAGCTACGGAAAACCGCTGATATGGAGCTTCAAAAGTGTTTCTTCATTTATCACTTCTGCAACGTTTATGATAAGCAGTAGATAAAACCGGCTGAACCAGTATTCAGAACAATGCGACCGTAACACTGGGTGCTTTCACAGCAATTTCACCGAAGAGGCAACACGCGGGACATTGTAAACATGCAAATTACAGGAATAAGCAAGGACCGGCCGCGGCGGCTGCATTTTCGGTGGAGGCGAAAATGTTTGAGGCCCGTGTACTTAGATTTAGGTGCACGTTAAAGAATCCCAGGTGGTCGAAATTTCCGGAGCCCTCCACTACGGCGTCTCTCATAATCATATCGTGGTTTTGGGACGTTAAACCCCAGAAGAAGAGGAAGAAGAAGGAATAAGCAAGGAATTCAAGTTTTATTTCTCAGCCATGAGATGAGCTTTATCTGCCCTGTAGTGATATGAACTTAGCCATCAAGATTGTTCTTTGTCTGAAAGAATTAACCAATGAATTCTGTTTCTGATACGATTGCGAATCACGTATACTAAGTTAGTTGCCTCGTAGCTTCACGACCTTAGTGCGACCTTTAGCCATTATTTCGCGCTATTGCCACCCGAACGGCATTGCACTTGCTCTGGCACCCGGAGTGCACCGGTCCAGACCAGCTGGCGATAAAACAGGAATAGAATAGATCAAAATGAACTGCTACGGTACACTGGCCCAGATAGCAAGACTGCGGACTGAAGTACGAGTACGCATATATCGAAAGGTGACACAAGCGCCTCTGAAAGAGCTTCCAGTCGAATCGCCGCATGACGCCTGGCCCGATCAAAACTCCGTGATCAACCAAAGAAAGCAAGATATAACGTTGAGCAATATTACAACGCTCTATGTTGTTATCTGATACTCTAGTCGTACGCATCAGCGCGGTGTACAAAGTAGACAAACGTTGCTAAATTAGCACAATGTGTCATCAGTAAAATTTAGGTTCTGCGCTGAAGCTGCAACAGCATCAGCTGCTCCGTTGCTTGAGATGCCAATGTGAGGTGGTATTCACTGATACCTCAGTGTTCTTTCTTAATATGCGATTCATTGGGCCTCCTTGAAATTTGTGCATAAAACAGGAGAGTAGGTGTTGGCGCTGGACAACCTGGCCTCTAGACCCGCGGTACTAGCTAGAGTAAAAAGCTTCGACAATTTTAAATCTGGAATAATACATTTTGGCGCCATAGCTATGTTTAAAGGTCGAAGATGGCCTGTTCGAACTATTGAATAGAATTATGTAACGCTGACATAGCGCGCTAACCTTTGTCGTGATGCATAAAGCTGCGTATTGTGTGATGTGGAAACTTTTTTAAACCTTTGTCTCCGTAAACCTTCGTGAATTTCTCATACGAGCTTTCAAAAGGTGCGCTGGCTGTTCGTGCGGACCTCCAGAGCATATACACTGCAGCTTTCTTTCGAGCATCTGCAAAGCTCAGTGGAATAGGCTGCTGAGGAGAAAGAGAGAGTGCGTACATATTTAGTTATCTACATTAGTGAAAAAAAAAAGCGCCTCTTGTTTCGCCCGAGGCAAGTGGCCTCCTCAGTCTCGGTAGCCACTGGCCCTTGCTGAGAATGACTATACCAGCATGGACGCATTCTGCACGCAGACCAACGGATTACTATTTTCTTCTTTTTTTTTCGCTCATAGACCACGTTTACAACACCCGCAAGAAAAGCAGACGTCGTCACCTTTTTCTTTAATACGCGACTCCGGGCTGCTTTTTAAAAATACCCAAGAGGCTTCACGTACGCTTGAGTGTGATAAGGCGGTCTGCCTAATGCAAGGGGCTTCTAACAGCTTGTATTCTCTGAGGTTGTTGTTCGGCTTCGTCAGATAAAGTTTTCCACTGCGCGAACCATGGATTTGGTCGGACACACCTGAAGGCCAGTTTCAAAAAAAAAAAACAGCATTGTCGAGTCACTGACTCGAGATTGGCACCTTTTAGCCAAAAAGTGACACCAACCGCACGTACGAAAGTCGTGGTATTGAAACAATCTGTACCGTTTGTTATATTATTATGGTCGGTAAGGTTATTCCTTATTTTAATTTTTCTGTCCCTTCCACACAGAATCCAGACAGATGAAGCGATGGGAAAATGCAATATCATCGTAACAGATAGGCGAAGGAGAAAGCGAGTATTATGAAGAATAAAGATTCTAAAACGGAATTAACACGATGAACCCAATTCCAAAGAATCCGCGCCGTGATTCACTGTCTGCGAATGGAATCTTCGGCATGCATTTTGTCGTCAAAATCCATCGTAGCAGCACTTGTAGCTGGGCTCGTTGGCGCGTACTGAGTGAAGATAATTAGCGTAAATTCGAATTCAGACAAATGAAAAGAACCGTATCAGCGCTGTTCGTCCTCTCGTCTTTGTCCGTCCGTTTCACCATGCGCACTCATTTTCCTTGCTGTAAATCGATCTGAACCAGCAGAACGCGTGACACAAGCTGCTTTTCCTAACGATTTACAACATGCGTTACTGCAACCGTAAAAATTATATTCTGCTGTCATATTAGAAATGAGCTGTATTCCACGATATCGTTTGATTTTATTGAATTACTGCTTTCTCTACGTATGCATGTTTCAGACCTCAGGCGCACCTGCGTGTCAGCGCTTTAATAAGACGAATTTATAAATTTTAAGCAGATTTTGTTGCGGTGACAAACAGAAAGACGGAGTCCATTTTCCGTAATACTTCGTTTAGTGCTAACTTAGAGCTTTAGCTATAGATATGCGCCTTACTTGCGGCATGTGTAACACGAGTAAGCCGCGCGTTCTAAGGCTAAAGGGTACACGCTCAGCAGCAGCCTATGACTACTTACTGTAGAACTATTGACACTATCAGTTTGTATGCTCCCCTCCTAGAGTGTACAGCATTAAACTGAGAAGGACAGCCTGGAAGCACTTGCTTCGTGCTACCCCATAACTCTTCCTTGGGGATGTACTTAAAATAATGTGTAAAATGCACCAGTTTGCGGACGAGAATAAACTTGGACAATTTTCATTGAATACGAACTAAAGCAAAGTCATACCTTTCTTCGCCAACTATTTATTACAATTTTGGCATCGGTATATCACTGCAGTATTCTTAAACGTAAACGTCACTATCCTGCACTGCCTTGGTGCTCAAGGATATGCTGAAATCCAATTTATTTATTTATTTATTTATTTATTTATTTATTTATTTATTTATTTATTTATTTATTTATTTATTTTGACATACTGCAGCCCGATTGGGCTATCGCAGTAGTGGTCTTTATACATTAAGTATACAACAGAACATAATGCAATAGAACAATGCCTACACTAACTCTAACGTGAGCAGCTGCAGGTTCAGGGAGGCGTTAACCAAAGCAACCGAGATGAAAAATGTCGATCACACATTTTTTTTTCTTGCTTTCTTCGTGTTCACCGTACATTATTGATATCTAGCATGACACGTGCACATAACTGCCGCATAGCGGGTGATGTGCAATTTCGGTCTTCCGTGAAAAATAATGCCGTGATTGTATCATTTCAACAAGTGACGGGTGAAACGTTTCGCTATGGCAAACCAGGTCTGCTACATATGCAAGGTGCAAGTAAGTGCACGAGAGAAAAAAATATAGCACGCGCGAATGTAGCAGGAAGTCCCAAAAAGACACAAAAAATAATTCGCAGAGATTTTATGGAATATGAGCGTGGGAAGTAGGTCACCGAGAATCCGGATGTGTCAGTTATGAAAAGAAAATCTAGCGACAGTGGAATATAGATAAAAACAAAACATTCACAAGGAAGAAAGAAGAGAAAGTAAAGACACCAAGGTTAATGAGATCCAAATATCCGGTTTCCTATCCTGCACTGTGATAGGGAAATTGGGTTTAGAAAGAAAGAAAAGAAAAGTCTACTTAGGCATAACCAGGCATGCTACGCAATATACGTTGTGAGAATGCGCTATATTGGAGATGCGAACGTCGAGACACGGACGCGGGTAATAACTCTGTAATAACTCTGCCGATGAGGTCGTTGTTTCCTGAGATGAATTTGCTGCGTATTATTTATCCTAAGAGCCGGCTGTGTACAGTGAACCGAATCTTATTATTTCCGAGTGTCAACCGATATGAATTCATAATCTACCCTTATCTTAAGGAGGAGAATCGTGCGGAGAGGTTGGAAGCGTGCCGTTTCTCTTAGTACTCCATTTCGGTGGCATTAGACAATAATACGAGAGGCGAAAATTGCTCATCAAAACGTTGATCTGTAAGCGGAGGAAAGAAAAAAAAAAGGGAGGGGGGAGCATGTTGCGAATAATGCAATGCCACACTTAAGCATGTGGTTTCAAAGACAAATGCATATACGTTGTCGGTTGTTCAGGCTACGTCGCACGACACTGAAGATAAAGAATAAAATTTTGCAGACTTTACAATAATGTAACATGCAGCGTCGGCACCTTCTCGGCCCGTGGCGAGACACCTGTTGTGCGATGCGCAACACAAAAGCTCTGTTGGTGTTCTTGAGGAACACTGATTTTAACCCAAGTTTGTGAATGACTCTTTTGTGTACATATGTGCGTATGTGACTGTGTAGCAAACCAGGCTAACCTCTCCGGGATTTTCATTAAAGATTATTATCTATGTCCGTTAACTCCTGCATACAGCCAGAAAAGTCGCTCTAAACTCCATCATGTAGCTGACAGTCATACGCGATATAATGCGGAATCATTGTAAGTGACCTCTGTAACTGTGACAATACTATGCGTGACGAAAGCTATGCGAATCGCAGCGGCCCGTCCCATGCCTTGGCCGGCCTGCAGCTGTGGCCCCCGCAGCAGCGGAATCCAGAGGCAGCAGCGCAGCAGCGTCTCCCGGAAAACGGCGGCCTCAGTCCGGTCGTGAGGCTTGACCAGCTCCGCACGCACAACGACCCTGCAAGGCATGCGACTCGACGGACTGGTCTTCATCGCCGTGAGTCTCTGAGTACCCATTCTTATAATTGACAATCCAGGCGCATTTTTGGCGTCGCCGTCGCCGTGAGGTTCCGTATGAAGTGCAAGGGTGGTAATATCGCCCCGCGTGCGGTATGTTCTATGTGCAACTGAATGCGTGCGAGGGTAGCCGACGATCGCGGCTCTGGCGGAGACGAAACGCGCCGCCCCTTCTTCCGTCGAGTGAAAGGCCCATAAGGAGTCCCGGACGGGGCTGCGTGGCTCCGGTAGGAACTGCGTACTTTGAGCGGCCCGGTGCGATCGCGTGCACCCTGTCTTGGCAGGATTCAGAACAGCTCATACCTTTGTACGTGTTGTGTTCTCACTATTAACTTTTCGTTGAAGTGATAGACAGCACGAAGGTCGCTTAACTCGCTGCAGCAGCCACGTTTCCTAACGCCAGTGTTTTGTTGAGTTGCGCCATGTCGAATGACAAAGGAGTCAGCTGCTAGCCGTACTTGGAACAACATTCCAATTTGTTGCTATGACATTAATTGCTTCGCCCTTGCGCCAGAAATGTGACCTTTTTTTGTTCAATTGATAACATTATTCCGATTTGACTTGGAGACAAAACTCCTTACGTTGAAGTAGAGCTCGCCAAAAGATCCGTGCGAAGAACTAGAAGTGGTCAGTGAGCCGTCGCGCTCTGACTTGGAAACGGGGCCGGAAGAGCGCGTTGAGTATACGTCATTCGTGCTGCGGTATAGCACTTAAAAGAAATCGGAAGGAGAGTAATATTCCGTTTCATATTCTTACACTGCAGGCAACGGGGCGCGGCATGTAAGGTGCGGTTATAGAATTTTCACTCTAAGCGCTTCGCGGTGCACTTGTTTTCAATATACCGACGCTTTTTCAGCAATTACTACTTCGCATATTTCACAGCTGCCCGTGGAAGTTTCGCCAAATAACGCACTTGTGGGGAAAGCAAACGTTGCGCAGTGACCGTCGGGCGTTAACACGTCTCACTTCGTTCGTTCAGTGATTTACTCTGGATGAGTTACAGGCGATCGGAAGGTCTTTGAGTAAGGACACTCTCGATGCAGGTATAACAGAAAAAAATGAAAGGCAGTGAGTGGGAAATTTTCGTACGGGGCAAAAATGAAGAGAAAGAGCATACGTAGGTGCGATATATAAGATTATAACAGAGAATCAGCATGAATACTTTAAATAAATAACACTCATCTCACACAGGACGTAAAAAAGAAACAACAAAAGAGGACTTCGCGAATGAAAATTAATTATTTATGACGCCATAACATCATTTCGGAAAATGCTTGCGGATTTTATAGTTAAATTATTCATTATTGCAAATGGAATCAGTATTGTCGGTTCCAAAGAACAATGTCACGTTGAAATACTGATGGATTGAAAGCATCAGTTCGTCCGTTTATACTCTTAATATTTTCATTGAATATGTAAGCAGCGCGAAATGCGTGATGGCGCTTCTAGTGGTAAAGGATATGGCCTGGTGCTGCAGTGATATTAATGAAGTGAGCATAATATAGCGGCAAAATGTCGTATATCAACAGGCACAAGTGATATGTTACAGGGGTGTAGGCAGAAAATTTTTTCAGGGGGGGGGGGGAAGGGATGGGCACCTCCTTGATCGATGTGGGGGCCGGGCAGGCAGATGGGGTCGAGAGTCATTTTGTGCTCTGTTGCCATGGCAAAAAAAAAAAAAAAAAACATTTCGGGGGGGGGGGGCACGGGCCCGGTGTGCCCCCCCCCCCCCTTGGCTACGCCACTGATATGTTATGTTTGACCTGTGTTATGCTGCAGTGTGGGCTGTAGTTATGTGCAATGAAACAAGCGGCTTTAATTTGTATAGATCTTAGCTTGTTAGTGCAGGTATCCAAGTGGCGTGGAAGCTTAAGGGCCAAACAACGAAACGTTCCTTTCCTCAGTAAGGAAGCCTTCATTTTGGTGAGGCTGCCTTATGTCACTCTGAAAGCTTCCTCACTGAGGAGCCCTCGGTGAAGGCTTCCTTGGCGGCTACCTTCGTGCGTCCTTAGGTCCGCTCCTGGCCCTGAACGAGCGCTTCACCTCACAGCTAGCCCGCGTGATGAGCTAGCCCACGTGATGCTTGTTTCCGAGGCAACCCTCCCACCCCACCACTGCGGGGAGACGCGAGCGTGCGTGTATAGATAGGCACTATAGTGCGTGCACGGTGAAGCGCGTTTAGGCTGACAGCGTTTGAAGAGGCGGGCATTTCAGTGTTGCTAGAACACACCACGTTTTGCGCTCGACTACGGTGGCTTTTCACCTTTAGTAATCGCAGTTGGAAGAAAGCGTTCACGCGTCTCTATATTAACACTTCAATTTGGAAGTGATGTGGTGACCCAACTTTTTCTTACAGAATAAACGCTTGTGAGCAAAGCTTATATTCTATAATCTCGAACGCAGGAGCGCGGCAACCATTCCTCCCGCGAGGACCGGTGAAGGGAGCTTTCAGAGTACGCTTGCTTCCTCCGTCGGTACTTGGCTGTAAAGAGGCCTCACGTAAGGTGAGGACGCGGTCGAAGGAAAGGAACGTTTCGTTGTTTGGCCCTAAGCACTTACGGCGTTAATTATTATACGTGGCCCGTGAAAGATTATATATAAGATTCACGCACGATTGTTTGTACAATGATGCTTGGGACACTACTGGGCTACCAGGCGCCCTTGACGAAGATAGGTCCACCTATCGAAACGCCGGCCAGCCCGTCTGAGTCATTTATTCTTGTTCAGACAATCATGTATATCGCTATTAGTTATGAGAATATGGAGTTGTTACGTTTGCGGCTGAGAAAGTTGACCTCGCAATCAGTATTGTGTATTTTCATGTACTGTACTAACGGAGCTTCCAATAAATAATATTTCGAGTTAGTAATAATTCCAGTAGAATTAGGTATCATTCATTTGTAACACCAGTTAGGAATGCAGTTCAGGTCACTTCAGTGAGCTAAATGGTCATCAGTGGGCCTAATCGAGAGGTAAATGATTGTCATCAGCAAGGAGTCGCAGGCGAGAAGAAGTCAGTGGGGAAAACGATGTATATTAGAAACAAACAGGTCAAGGACATTGTCTTGAGGCACACCTGATGTCACGTCACAGACAGAGCAGATTAAACTGCTAACTGCTTTGAACGGCTGACAATATAGAATAAGCTATATAGATTGATTTTTCTTGTGCTCGGCTGCTGACCAGAAAGGCGCGAGTTCGATCCCGGCCGCGGCGGTCGCATTTCGATGGAAGCGAAATGCTAGAGGCCCATGCTCTGTGCGATGTCAGCGCACGTTAAGAAAATTTCCCGAGCCTTCCACTACGGTGTGCCTCGTGGGGGGCTCCGGAAATTTCAATACGGCGTGCCTCGTGGTTCTGGTACGTGAAACCCCAGAAGTCATTACTATTAAGATTTTTCTTCAACAGTCAAGTTCTATGTAATAATTACACCATAGTGACACAGAATCGTGAGACACTCTTTCACGTTTACACTCTAGATGTGCACCGTGTATTTCTTTCAGATAAAATTTAATCTCTGTTCCCGAATGGGAGCGGTGAGTGAAACGTCTCTAGGCTTGGTATAGCAGATCTTGTTGCTAGTTAAACGGAGTGCTTCATTAATAGTTCCCATTTTCATTTCATTAGTAGTAAAACGAAATGTTTCATGTGGTTTGCTGCCAAACCGGAGAGGACGATGAAGCAGCAGTTGAATTGTAATAAAGTTAAAGTATAATTAAAGAGGAGAGCCCGCATTCACAAAAGCTACCTTCTCTAAAAAAAGTTCATGAGAGAGCATTTCAGCCAGTCCTGATCATTAGCGAGTCCGGCCGGCTAACGGTAAATAGCACTCATAAGCGAAAGTCTTTGCGAATTCGGCCTCAGGTATGCATACATGTGCGCTCGCGCATACAACGATAATCACGCGGGTACTCACCGTATTAAGAAGCGTCGCCCAAGCTTACTTAGAAGGGCACAGCTTGTCCCAGGGCAAACGTTCAAAAATGTTGACTGTTCCGAGTACTCGAGGGTGAATTGCGGAGGTGGTGATAAATTCGCACAGCGCTGCAGCGGCCCAGTTCAGTGACAAACGTTTGTAGGAAGATAAAACTGTAGGAAATCGCTTCACTTTATTCTGAGTCTGCCCTAACGTGAATAGAACGGGAAACTCTTGAGCTAGGACTTTTAGGTAATGTGTAGTACAGTGAAGATCAGTAAAGTGGAAAGTTGGGCGAGTTGGTCATAGTTGATGTTTACATGTGAAGCAGCGCACGGAAACAAGGCACAAATGGAACGAAACGACAGGACACCGCTGCAAAGGATCAGATCATAACTTGAAAGTAATTAAGGAAAGAAGATGACTTTTGAGGGCTCGTTTTTCTTTGTTAGACACAATACTAATGAGAAAGCACAGACAACAATGCCAAGGAAAGTATAGGGGATGTTATTTGTAATAAGTAGGATATAAATGTGAAGAAAGTAAAGTGGACGACAACATAACTTCCCACCGGCAGGGACCAATCGGCGCTGACTAACACCCCTAAGTTTAAATGCGCATATATACACCATAAAGTGAACGGGTGGATGACCGCCGCCGTAGCTCAATGGTAGAGCATCGGACGCGTTATTCGAAGGTCGCAGGTTCGGTCCCTGCCGGCGGGAAGTTATCTTTTCGTCCACTTTACTTTCTTCATATCCCAATTATTACAAATAACATTCCCTATACTTTCCTTGGTCAGTTAGTTCTCACTTCAAAGTCATTGTTGCCCCTCCACGGTGGTCTAGTGGTTATGGCTGCTGACCCGAAGGTCGCGGGATCGAATCCCGGCCGCGGCGGCTGCATTTTTGATGGAGGCGGAAATGTCTGAGGCCCGTGTACTTAGATTTAGGTGCACGTTAAAGAACCCCAGGTGGTCGAAATTTCCGGAGCCCTCCACTACGGCGTCTCTCATAATCATATCGTGGTTTTGGGATGTTAAACCCCAGATATTATTATTATTATTATTATTATTATTATTATTATTATTATTATTATTATTATTATTATTATTATTATTATTATTATTATTATTATTAAATGCGAAGCATTTCTTAGCGAACCTCTGGCACTTTGAGCGTTTCTATCTACGTATCTATCTATCTATCTATCTAGCCGCCTACGTCTGGGTGCTCTCGTGATCGCCTCCTTAACTTGGTGTATACCAAAATTTGCATGGGAGGGTAAGAGGATTTGACGAATATGACTGCCGGGTCATGACATGAATAACGTTAAAATCCTGCCGCGTACGTCGTCAAACCCTTTCCACTAGACACGTGTGGCACATACCCGTTTACCACGGGCCTAGGTGTACGGGTATGCGCCACAAGTGATTGACAGTTTATATCTACCCAGGAACGGCGAGAACAGACATTGGTAACTTAAATGCTAGAGCGTTAAGGAAAACCAACATCGGCAGCGTTGACTCAACGAATGGAAAGAATAAAAATTATGATCCCAGCACGAATCGAATCGAAGCATTCTGCGTGGCAATCAGGCATTCTACCACTGAGCCACGCCAGGTCTGTAAACCGGTTTTGGAAAAACAGCCTACGCAGGCGTAATATCAGTGCAACGTCAATTGTGGTTGTGGTGCTGGCTATCTATTTTACAAGAAAGCAATAAACACTACATGATACTCCTACGATGTATACTCCTACGATAGAGGCGTCATATCCGATTAACGTCTGTAGTTCTAGTGTTGGCTCCGCTTTTATAGCAGTCTAATAAACTATATGTTTGTATTTCTATTATTCAGGAAGCTATATTGAAGCATTGCTCGACCCCGGAGGAATACATTAACGAAAGTTACATATGATATCCACATCACCACACCGTAAGGTGCACTTCGTCCACCAGAACGACGCAGTGTCCTCTTCATTTCTTACGACGCTGGGCGATGGCCTCATGCTGACCGAGGATGATGCCAGATTGATTGACAGCCGCTTTGTAGACTACTCTACGTAGGCCACATACGCCCAGGTAGTCTACGAATACGAGAAACACCATCCACTGATGTTGATCTACGTAGCACTATCCAGGCCTACCAGCCTCGACGGCCTATACCTCACCAACGCGAAGGGTGGCTTCAGGTTCCGACATGTCGCCGGCTATGTCGACAGAAAATTTGTCGATGAAATGACCGAGGCATCCACGAATTCCAACAGCTCTCCTATACCACATGGGCCCCTCGTCACCACGATCACGACCGGATCCTATAACAATTCATGACCAGCTGCTGGTGCTCACTGATCACGGTGATGATGCCCTTGTTCGAGAACTGTCAAAACTTCTTGCACACATGCACACGGGTTCGTGAAACATGCGTGCGTTTACGGGACATGTATAAGCACTACATATCAGCTGACCGCTTCTTGTGTTGGTAATACCCACGTTGCCATTGGCAGCGTTACCCAACCGTAAACAACTGGTTATATAACACATATGAGGCTCTTCAACATATATATGTGTGTGCGTATAAAATTTATACATATATTTAGCGTCATCTTATAACGTGACGAAGTAAAAAACTTATGCCATAGTCACCTACCCGCCGCATGCTTCGCATAATATCGACTTCCACGGCACGTGAGATCTGCCGAATTTTTATTGAAAGTCATTGTCACACGTGGTACGCTGGTATGTATGTATATAACCGTGTTTTTTATTTCTTCAAGATAATCTAGTTGCGAGTGCAGCGGTGTCTTGACGTTTCGTTCCTTTTGTGCCATGTCCCCGTGCGCTGCTTCACAAGTGTACAGTGAAGAGCGGTGCGCAGTTCGCGAGCCTTCCAGAAAGCAATCGCCCATTCGCAGCTCCAGCTCCAACTTTGCAATACGTTGTTGTTCGAGTGAATGAGACGACCAGCACAACAAAAGGCATGCCCGCTCACTCGACGAAAACAAGTCGAAACAGATTGCGTGTTGTGCTCTTCTTCGGGATGAAAAAAAAAAACCGTCTTAAGGTTGATGAATAATTTCGAGCGAAAACATCATTCTGAACTTTTCGACTTGAGCGCTCGCATCTTGTCTTTTGCTGTTTTCAAATTTTCACTCTTCTGCATTGAACAGATTGGAAAAAAGTACGCCCTATATTCTCGAAGAGAGCTACATTGAAGACTGATTGAATAATATGTTTTTTTTTTGTTTTTTTAGAAGAATGTAAGGAAAAGTTCAGTGGAGGTAGCTGTTGTTTTTGTACTTGCTAGGCAAGCAGTAAAAGAACAAAAAATAAAGCACCAAAGCGCCAGTGCATGGAGAATTAACTGCAAGCAGAGAGAATAAACAAACACGCTCAGATGATCCCTCTTCTGTGTTATCACCTTTCTTTTCAAACCCTACGCCGGGGTATCTGCGCATTCTCGCTTGACTACACGAGGGCCAGGCTTTTCGTGCAGAAATTCAGGACCCCTTTCCCTATCGGAAATCTATCGCATTGCGCAATACTCCCTCCTAACTCCATGACGGGAATTGGACTGTCATCCACGTGTTGAGCAGCGCAACACTTCATTTGCTACGGGCAACAAGGACGGTCGTGCGTTCATATCCAGGCAACAATGAAACCTGGCAACGTGAAATGGCAAGCCACCTAGATAACCTCGACAAAAGATCAGACACTGCCGAATCAGAAACGGCTAATCGCCAAGAAGCCCACGATCGAGAGAGCATCAGTTATTGCAAAACGGCGCGCACAAACGCGCGTGTGACCGGCGCACCTTCGAGGGCCTTATTCGTGTATTTGTGTGTCCTGTGCGTGTTTTGTTATAAGTGTTGACTTAGCGCAGCCTTACGAATGAAGGTGGAGGGTTTGACGATTGCCTTCGATCTACAATGGTTTGTTCGTGGACACAAAGGAATATAACATGTTGCGAAATACGCTCACCATCGCTCCATAAATGTGTTGGTTCGTTATCCCTTTCTTGTTTTAGGCGTTTTAGTTAATTATTTATTATTTGGCATTTATTCTTCTACTTTTACATCATAGCACAAAGAAACATAGCAACTGAGGTACTCTAACTTAAACCCGCGTATAACAGCTAGTACAGGTCAGGATGTAATGCATCTGTAAATCCCCCTCGCAGACACCCATCAAAACAACATCCGCAATTTATTCGTTCTCGTACAAGCTTCGGTTCAACATCGCGCAATATCCTACTATTTATAGTGCATATTACACCTTAATCGCATGCTCCGCTGTTTTCTGCGAGCGCTTGCTCAGTAACGCTTCTTCGTCTATTTCGCTTCTGCAGCGCTTCGTTCATCGTTGCTTGTTTTGTTGTTTTCATTTTTTTTGCTAATTTCCTGCAGACTCCATGTGCCCTGTAGCCTTCAAAGATATTCTCGGCCTGCCCGTGTTATTTGTTTGCGCAGCGCGAATACCTTCCAGGTGGACTGCTACAGCACTCACCGAAGTGCAACTGAAACCTGCTTTTTCATTTTTGTCACTTTTCCCTCCCTCGGGCGTCTGTCGATCTAACCGGGCGACGCCTGCTTCCATTACATGAAACGGAAGGAGGAACGGTAATAAAACAAAACCACAGTATATGTGTATAACGTTACTGGGTACACCTCACAGTAAATTCGTCATGTCTCCGTTATCCTCCGCAACCACTTACTGGCAAACGCTATATAGTGTAGAAAAACACGTCGTTGTTATTGTCATCGAGCCCCCTTTTTTCTTTATTTTCTCTTTAGCACGTCTTCTTCGTCTTGAAAAATAAAACTTCTCGCGCTGGGAGCAAATAAAGGAGAAATGTGAAAGCTGTTTTGACGCGCCCTAGCTCGCACGCCTCGTGCTGTACACATTCGACGGCAGACGAGTTAAAAGGAAAGAGCCACTCTGTTTTCTCACCTCGAGGATCGTACACACGTACGATGATCTCGGGATAAGAAAAGCGCGCCAAGATGATATCGGATGTCGCCCCGAACGTCGCATCCGCGTCGTATGTGGCCACGCGCTTTTACCGAGAGCAAGCATGGAAGGAAGGGCGCTGGCGCTGACGGAGAAACCGGGCTGTTTGCTGCCAAAGGTATTTGTGTCGCGTAAGAAGCAGTGCGGCCGCTAAGAAGACACAAATACACGGATGCGGGGTAGCTTGCAAAAACAGTTTATTTTTGGAAAGTATCCGCCGTTTATAGACGAAAACTGACAGCGCTTGCACGCGCCTCCGATCTTTTGCAAAGGCTGCAGGAATCTGGACTGACAAACGGCCGTGATACGAGAAAAGTGGGGTCTCAATCTGTTATTGTGCGCGTTCCGCATGTACTCAAACCACATGGCTCTGTATTCAGCTGCTCCGTTACAAACATGCGGCCTCTACTTGATATGTAAATTAGCGGGAACAAAGCAGAAGTGGCACCAATAAAGGGAGGCAAAAAAAAAAGAAACGCCAGGCCTGCGCGGAAAGCGCAGCACAGTCACAGCGAAAGCGGGAAGAGCGGCATTTCTAGAGCCGGTTATAAATTCGCTTGGCGCTACTAATACAAGTGCTCTAGCAACGTACCCACTACGCCACAAATCATAATTTTTGTGAAGTTCATAATTCTGCGGAGAAGCGAGGTAATCATAATCATAATTCTGCGGAGAAGCGAGGTACCATCTGTAAGGCATTATGTGCACTGATGCGACGGTTGACATGACGATAAAGAATTATGGCTGATCCCTTTGTAATGGGTTGGAAGCTTTAAACGACCCACTAGTTACGTAATTCGCATCTATCTATATATCTATGTATCTCCAATACCAACAAGTCCTACAAATAATAATAATATCTGGGGTTTAACGTCCCAAAACCAAGATATGATTATGAGAGACGCCGTAGTGGAGGGCTCCGGAAATTTTGACCGCCTGGGGTTCTTTAACGTGCACCTAAATCTAAGTACACGGGCCTCAAACATTTTCGCCTCCATCGAAAATGCAGCCGCCGCGGCCGGGATTCGATCCCGCGACCTTCGGGTCAGCAGTCGAGCGCCATAACCACTAGACCACCGTGGCGGGGCAACAAGTCCTACAAATTGCAGCTCTTGTTTACAGCGATTCGCGAACTGAATATTTATAATTGCACGCCAGGCGCCAAAGAAAAGCCAAGCACTCTAAGTGGTTCGCGAAGGCCCCCCTCATGCGAGACAATTTTGCTGGGGACTGGAAAATAGCAGTAAGTTTCGCCAAGCGCATTTTAGTCCGTAGGAATCAGCAATTCAAGCAGGCGACTTTCGCTTCGAACTGTCGCTTCGTGAATTCCTGCAACGCGAGACATCGAAATGCGTGCCGCAGTTGAAGTCGAGGTGTTAAATGGCTCCTAAACAACCTCTGAAAATACAAAGAACGAGCGCGTTGTTCTCTTCTGGCGTTTCCCGCCTTTTCAGCGCAATTGGTGACGCCAGAACACTGTTCACGTGACGTCATGAGGAAATATGCTCTCGATTGGTCCATATATACGAGGAATATAAGTTGTGAATTGCTGCCTACCCTGCTTTGCCGTACAGTCTCACGCCCGTTCGGCCTTGTCTCGCATGAATGTCGTGCGCGATCAACTGATTTCACTTCACTTTCCGCGTTGCGCAAGTGGAGATAACAGCGTGTAGCCGAAACGCGCGTAATCCTGATAGGCTCAACGCTTAGTGCTGACATTGTCCACGCGCTTTATGGAGAAATAGGTAGCGAGGAGGAGATAGCGCCTGTAGGAAGGGTAGTTAAGGCGCGAAAGAAACCGCTCTCTCCTCTTTGAACTCGGTGTGGTTTAGGGGCCCTTTAACGAGGTCGAGTATGTCACATGGACTGTAGGGTGAAAACAGAGCGAGTCAAGACGCAACAGTGAGAACGCAAAGATGGAGGCAGCATACGCAGTGAAGGCTGTTAACGGAGTATGCCGTAATCAGTCCGTGCAGTCGCTCTTTAATGGAATCTTCCATAAGCTCACGCACATTCATTTTGCTCACTTCACCGGCTCCGGGTACCAAAGCTCAACACACCACGATTTCAACTACTAGGTTTTGTAGAACGTCGTTCCTTTGTTTGTTATTAATTTCTCATTATTTTGTTTTTGTCAGGCTATATATTACACTGCTTATTATCATGTTTTATTTCTTTTTTGTCAGCCTATATATTATACTCAGCTGAGGGCAATTCCGGAAGCGGCTATTTGTCTTTTAAGTTGCCATGAACATGCCTTTGACATATTTCAATAAAAACGCGTTTCCTAATAGCTTGCGACGTGATATATTGAAAACGCCCATTGCATTTGTTTTTGTTTTTTTATTGTGCGGTTCTGGCAAAGGTCTCACGTGACATTACGCTGTTTTTCGTGGCCGGTAATAAATATTGCGCTTTGAAGGGGTACAGCTTCATTATGTCTGCAGTAGATTATAGCAAGCCTGTGCTTCCTTTCCTTTTATCTTTCAACCTCCCTCTTCCCTCTCCCTTAGGGCAGGGTAGCATACCACATTTTTATTCTGGTTAACATTCCTGCTTTCTTACTTTCTGTCTCTCCCTCTCTGCTAAAATCGCAGCGCTAAGGATGTGTGGCGGACTTGTACACGTGGCGACAACAACAACAACAACAACAACAACAACAAAAAGAAGACTTTACCGATTTCAATTACAATATTGAAAAGTGTAATTTATTGCAGTGACCGATCACTGGGCCCCACGGGGGTAATTGAATATTTATTCGTTGGCCTAGGCCAACGAACCTAAATTGCTGGTTCATAATAAAGTTTATTCCTCCTCCTCCTCTCAAGATTCGTTGCTGTAGAAAGAGTACAGTAAATAGGATAAGTTGACCCTACTTTTTCAGTGTTTCTTGCAGGCTTTCGTTTAATAATGTGCAATAGAGGAATGAACAAGTATAAAGGCATCAGAGTATAGCTGACCGAAGCTTCGACAGGTGGACCTATCTTCGTCACAGGCGCTTTGTCATTCCTTGGCGTGTTAGTTTTGAAAAGGTTATCTCCTTCAAAGCTAACGACTTATTGAAAAACTAGCCCATCCCAGTTCTGACCCGAATAATGCACTCCGTGCTAAATTTTCTCGCGTGCCTAGGCGCTTTATGGTCGATCAAGTCAGTGCTCTTTCGCCATCTTAATTAAACCTTCCCGCGTTTTGCCACTAATGATAAGTGGACCTATCTTTGCTAACGGCGCCTCATCATCCTTGGCGTGTTAGTTTTGAAAGGATTAGCATTTTCAAAACTAACACGCTAAGGATGATGAGGCGCCTTTGACAAGGATAGGTCCACCTATCCAAAAGTCGGCCGGCCTGTCTATAGGCCACTTGCTCCTGTCCATACCTCTGAAGCGCATTGTGTTTCTATCCATCCGTTCTATAATAATTGTTGGTGTTTTGCGTCCCAAAACCACTATGATGTTACGAGGCATTCTGCATGAGCACGCCGTTGGAGACAACCCAGGGATGAAGAGAAAAAGAAGCTGGAATGCGGCGCGAGATGCTGGCA
Organism: Rhipicephalus sanguineus; assembly: GCF_013339695.2. Lineage (NCBI taxonomy): Eukaryota > Metazoa > Arthropoda > Arachnida > Ixodida > Ixodidae > Rhipicephalus > Rhipicephalus sanguineus. Next base: position 205,630,539 of record NC_051178.1, on the reverse strand, counting down.
GCCATTCGGTGCCACAGCTACTTGTAAATATTGTAATATACCCGCTTCTGTCTCTTCAGTGTATTCCTGATTCCCGTGACATTTGGTGGAGGTGCGGGATTAGAAGGGATGCCGTAGTGAAGGGCTCATGAAATTTCGACCACCTGGGGTTCTTTAACGTGCACCTAAATCTAAGTACGCGGGCCTGTAGCATTTTCGCCTCCATCGAAAATGCGGCCGCTGCGGCCGGTTTTCGATCCCGCGACCTGCGGGTCAGCAGTCGAGCTCCGTTACCGCTAGACCACCACGGCGGTCTCCGTCGGTTCCCACCTGTACTTACTTTAAATTTTTCATCAGTCACATCTCCTCGTTGCCTTCTGATGACATCGACAGCTTTACGCACTGGAGTAAAGGTCGTATATGATCCCGAAGTAAGAAGATACCAGGCATTATGTGTAACTCGGAGGGCCGCCTCGCGGGTTTCACCTTTCGTAATGATTTCTTTTCAATCGGGCAGCATGCCCTATAGGGCTTGTGATTACCGCTCGGGTCACCGCATCTGAAATAAAACCCCACGCGAGGGCGTCGTTCCTGCCCAGCGCACGCATCCAACTTCGATTTCCGCCGCGTGTTCCTGTATAGGTCGGCAACGCGGTGCGCCAGTTAAGGCCCAAATTAACGCATACCGCCTGAACAGACACGCGCGGTTTAAGCTAGTCACGCGTGCTAAGTGTGTCTCTCAGGCGTGTGATTTCGGGAAGTTATTGGATACTTAATTTAATCCGATTACTCGGCGCGAATGAACACTCCCAGCTTTCCAAAGGTTGGACCCCGGTTCCAGCCGTTCAATACTGCCGCATAGTGTGCGCTCCGTGCAGAAGATCAACGCGTGGCCGTGTTTGTCCAAACTCTGGTGAGAGCAAAGCCACATTGATTTCCCTTCCGCCGAGTGCATGTGCGCGCATTGCATTGGACAAACGTGGCACGCCTTCGCCTGGGTCGTTGCTGGGAGTGAAGATCGTGACCTATATGGTCCTCGGCGCAACTTCCGATAGCCGGAAGGCAGGAGCGTTTAGCCCTATAGAAGGGACGAATGCCACTGTTGTCGGAATGCATGTACTGTACTTATTTGCTTCAAGCACGCCCACACAGCCCACCGAGAAAGTCTCGACAATGAACAACACACGATCACTTGAATTATAGGGGCCTCAAACACGCGGCCCGGCCCGCACATGACTTCGTTCAACTTTTTTTAATTTTGTTAATAAGAATTTCATGAGCTATATATATGCGCAGACGTGACAGGACTGACGCATTTTCTTCGTGAGCCACCCCAGGCGGTCTCCTTGTGTTAAAACATTGCCATGGAACAAAGACTGCGTATTTCAGAATCGCTGCCCAGAGTTTAGTCATTCTAGAGATCGCTATCAATATGTGTCTCGAAGCCTGGCATCAAATCCCCTTCTGATATGACCCATATATGTGATATGGGAAACCCGTTCTTTCAAATGGCATTGTGAGCTGCTAGTTTGCGCTGTGTTTTTACTTGTCTTCTTCTGTCCGTGTTTTCGTCGCGCAATTTCTTTGATGTCATGGATCACCAACTAGCCCAAAATGCTGCTCTCATTAAGCTGCTACAATTTTGTTCAACCCCCCCCCCTCCCCCACCCCGGTCCAACCTTCAGCAGTGCGATAAATTTCGTGACTGCGGCCCTCCAACTGAGGTGAGTTTGAGACCCCTGAACTATATAGTTCACGCCCGGTACAAACAGGAATAATGCGCGCTGTGCTCAGTTTTCTTGTGTGCCTAGACGTATTATGCCTGATTAAGTTAGTGTTATCTCGTGTTCTTATTTAAACCACCCCACGACGTACCACTAATTACAATATTTCGTACGCATTTGATGGGCATCGTGCAGGGCAGCGGCAAGAATGTATGTTGTAGCGGCACGCCTGCAGGCAATAATGTGCTGCGAGAATCGCAAAAGAAAGAAAAGTTCTTCTCGTGAAGACGGCAGTACCCGTTGGCGGTAAAAACCTGCTGCTGTCGCAGTGAATGAGTTCAGAGGCCGAAGGTTCGCAGGAGACTGCTACTTATAAAGCGTAGCTTCCTTTGTCTAGGCTCGCATAATTGTTTTCCATGCGATCTTAATTGAAAACTTAGTATCTGCTCGCGGTGGATGGTTACTTCTTAAAACACTCGGTCTTTATTTTTGTTTGTTGTGCTGCATTTTTCCCATAGGCCCCAGGCTCGTACTCTGCGTTTCTCTTTCCTCTTTAGCGTTGTGAAAACACTGAAGGCAAACAATGATATCGTCTTGAGTTGTTCCTCGGCTACGGCACTTTCTCAAGTATACTAGAACGTCTTATTCAAGAATGTTAGCAAAACACGAGCGCCATAAGTCTGATGGATCCCTGGAGCTTCTTGCTCTTGCTTTCTGTATGCGCAAGCTTATACTAAAGAATATTAGAAACTGTGCCGCTGCTTTAATCTCTTCAGCCACTAACTCCCAGGGGCAACTATGCCGCTCTGAAGGAAGGAAGTCACACTTTTTCGAGTGTTTTCGCACACCTGCTGCCGCCGTAACTTCGTACGTTTGACTCTTCGTGACATAGTGTCGTGGGCCGAGGGTGCGAGGCAGCCTGGCAAATAAAGCGTAGAGGCGAGCCCGCTTTCCTCCCGCAGCTAGCTAATGGAAGTTCCTGTAGTTGAGGCACGCACTCACCACAGCACTTCCACGAATTCTGCTCGAATCTGGAAACGTCCTCCGTACAAAATGGGCCCTGATTTAGATTTGAGATTACCCCCAGGACTTCCTAAATTCTGATGTAAGGTACGTTGCTGGGTCGCGATTGACGCACGGCCTGTCCTTTGGATGGGCGATCTTACCCCTGTTAAGCTCTAGCCTTTAGGAAGAGGTGATTGAACGCATCTCGCGGCTTTGCGTTCCGTCTCTCTTTCTAGGCGCCGCCATACGGGCTCGGTCGAATGCCATTTTCAGAGGCGAACTTCTTTGAATATAAGCCCCCTTTTGTTTACTGCGCTCTCGCTCTACATAAATGAATCGGAATTTCATGGGGCTACGAGGTGGTCGTAGGTTCCAAAAATAGGTTTGGATGTGGCTGTGAATTGCAGTCCTCAGCACACGGAGCTTGTGTGTATTTATACAGCCCCCAGCGAAAGTTTGCGGGATGTGAAATTTCCGAGAAAGCTATAGATACTCCCGCTTTGTTTGGGAACATAACCTAAAATCAATTGTTACAACTTGTAGTAGTTCTCCATTACAAGGTGTAACAATAGATTACAATTACCCACAAGATTAGAAGCGTCATGCACTAACAGAACAGAAATTCGCATCAGCAGAGGAGCACACATCCCGTAAAGTTTTGCAGCCGGGTGTACATGTAGGTCGTCCTGTTTGCGCAGTCTCAAATAAGAACTCCAACGATTTCGTCCGAGTTTTCAATGACGCCCAAACTGCGGTGTGAAATCGTCCCTACACTGCCAATAAATTAAAAAAAAAATATTTCAAACACACGAAATCCTACCCCGATCCCTCGAAGGATGGCAGGCCGATTCGTCGCACAGCAGCGTTACCGCGATGACGTATCAATGCACTCCACCTTGCCGAAACACCGGTCGAAGAAAGACGACCATACCTCAGTTGACTTGAAGATAGGACAACTGTACTTTATAGCTTTGAAATCCCTGACAGGGGATCAAACGTAATCAACCTCTTCTTTTTCTTCTTCAATGCAACCATGCCAATCGCGCGATCATCCTTCCTGTTCTGCCCCATGTATGTATACGGCGGGTGGTGGTGGGAGTCCAGTCCGCGACATTTTACTTAGCAAGATAATGTTATATAAACTCAGTAGGTGGTGAAGATCAAGACAGCTGACAAAGCCTTTCATTCGTCGTGTGCGCACCAGTGCGGCAAAGCTGGCAGTAGGGCAGAGCGGCGCTTTCTTAAGTGCGTCAGTTAAGGTGGATGCGCTGAGAAGGTCGCTCTCACACACAACAGAAACCGTAAACGCAATACAACGTCATCTTTTTGGTGGACGCACACCTAGCTATCATCCTTCGTACAGTAAGAAAAAAAAATAAGTGAACGGTTAACATTTACCGCCTCTACATTCTTTTACTGCTAACTCAAATACAAGCACGGTTGTCATGCTGAACCTTACGAAGTGTCTCACACAGTATTAGGTGGCCCTTCAGAGAAGCGGCGCAGCTTTAGCTTTAAGTGCTCGCAGAATGCCATGAATGCCGCGTAATGGAATCAAATCAAACTTGATTTCATTTATCGTGATGCCGAGGTCAAAAAGCCTCTACGCGGTCTCGACTAGGTCTACGACTTCGTACTAATGGCAGGGATGGGCAACATATACAGCACAGTGAAATAGCATGCACAAATAGATTGAAACAATAATCTTCGTGAAATCTTTAGTCTTTTAGATAGATAGATAGATAGATAGATAGATAGATAGATAGATAGATAGATAGATAGATAGATAGATAGATAGATAGATAGATAGATAGATAGATAGATAGATAGATAGATAGATAGATAGATAGATAGATAGATAGATAGATAGATAGATAGATAGATAGATAGATAGATAGATAGATAGATAGATAGATAGATAGATAGATGATAGATAGATAGATAGATAGATAGATAGATAGATAGATAGATAGATAGATAGATAGATAGATAGATAGATAGATAGATAGATAGATAGATAGATAGATAGATAGATAGATAGATAGATAGATAGATAGATAGATAGATAGATAGATAGATAGATAGATAGATAGATAGATAGATAAGAGCATCACAGTTCATCCATCTCACAGCGCGACCCTCGACGGGAGAAAGATGCAGATCGGTCACAACTGGGCCTCTGTACTTGCTTGAGCAACAATTGGAGGGCGACTTCGAGGGAGCTCGTGAACCCGTCAATTTGCTGGGCGTGTTCGCGAACACACGCACAGCCAACGCATAGGTTGCGACGTCATAGCACCACGTCAATTTCGAAAACTAGCGTCAGTGCGTGTTATCCGTACTGCTGGCTGCCGCAACTCGCACAACCGTGAGCACGCACATCCAGGTTCACTACACGGTCACACGTAGCTGCTGCAGCGGACTAATTGGAGCCGGCCTCAAAGCCGATTACTATGGTAGTATATACCGTATGTACATGCGGCAACGGACGCCACGGACGTGACGTCGGCAAAGTTCAGCGAACACGAAGCACTGTTCAGAAACCAAGCTACGTGCTTGTGCTAGCGATTTACAAACGGACCGCAGGAGTTGCTCGCGACGTTGTCGCTTAAAATTTCCCGCGAAGATAAATATAGTACGCATTTCGCGCAGGCTCTATATGCTCCACTCATACTCTTTCTTTGTCTGTTTTATTGAAGACCCTTGAAAATAAATGGATGAGCAATATGCGCGAATGACGCACCGATAAATCCTGATCCGATTATCCGTATGACGTAAGCACCCATCACAATGACGCGTGCTTGAAACATCACAGCCCCAATTAAATGTTCCGTACGATATGTTGACCTTGTATCAAAACAAGATTGCTGATGCTCGTCGTTTGCTCTGTAGATAATCTAGACGTCGCTCGCAGTTTACTACAGAAGAGTTCACTAAGGATCGTGGTAATGTAATTATGATAATAAGCACTAACTCAGGCTGCGTGGTACGACGTCTTTTCTTTTTCGAATTAAGCCGGTTAAAACTGTTTAAAGAACGCTAAAAAAGTGACCGCCACTTGTTTTTTTTTTTATTCGGCCATGGATTATAACAAACATGACACCAGGGTAAAGTTTATATTAGATTTTCGAGTAAACTTGTCGCTGCTTCTGAATTGACAAAGTCTTCGGAAAAAAAGCAGGTATTGTCCATGCTAAAAGCTAATTTGCGAACACTGCGGGTACGGCGAAACAATCGCGCACCTTCTCTGCAAGTGCACCCGCTTAACTCCGAGAGAGCAGCCCACTCAGCCGCACTAGACCCACGGAACAAGCGCGCTCTGACAGAAAATAAAGCTCTGTGGCACTGGCCTACCCGGACTTCAACGCACGCAAGTCGTTATTGGGGCGCTGCATGCTGCGGTTTCTTAGAGGAACCGGGCTGAACGACACGTTCTGATAGCTTGCTCATTATGTTGGTGGGCTGCTTTTGGACAGTGCTGTTGCCATGGCTTTACAGTGTCGTTAAAGGCTCTCTTCTCATCGTTCACTATTTCACACCTCCTTTCTCGTTCCCGAGTACAGGGTAGCCAACCGGAGATTTCCTCCGCTTAACATCCCTGTCTTTCCGTTAACTCTCTCTCTCTCTCAGCATGACAAGGAGATCGGTAATTCCAACCGAGACACCATTAAGGCCGCAGCTATTGCTTTTGATGTATTGCGCATTACGGAATGCTGTCAGAATATGCGCTGTACCTTTTCAATTTTGCAATCGTAAGTCTGAGTCAAGTGCCTATTACGAAGACATTGGATTTGTCAACTCCCCGTTATCTGTAGCGTTCGCTCAATGCCACGCTTTCTTATATAACGTTATCTGCCTGCAAAGAGTGGATTTCACTATTTTGAATAGAGTTTCATAGCCTGAGCGAGCTGCAGCCTTTTCCACAGATTTAATACATATGTTCAAACAAGTGCCATGTCGTTTTTTTTTTTTTTACTTACATAAGAGAGCCTCCGTTGACATCACAATTTGCGATAGGGTCGCAATTTCGCCCGAATAGATTTCAAGGGCTATGTTATTCTTGTGATGTCTACTCGCTCGCAACATTTGCGTTATGAAACTCCTTGGCACAATTGAATTAAAGATTCGTCTTCTCTCAAAAGACTCATAACCACCTGCAAATACTTGTCAAGTGGTTAGGGTAAGAAAACAGGTAAAAATGATAGGCGTACGCTTGCTATCGATGCTTATACAGATGAAAGCCGCTACCGCTCCTAATCTAACCTCGCTTATGCATGGGGACGATCAGAACGCGTAATTAATAGGGGCTCATGTTACAATCCGCTACATAAACAAATGTGAACACATCTCCTACTGTAATTTTTATGCGCTTATTTATCGAGCGTATAATGCATCGTGGTCAACCCGTGCCATAGGTCGTAGCCGAGCGACACAGATTCTAGCGGCATCGGCAACTCGTTCCAGCGCCGTAATTGCTGATATCACTGACAAATCCAGAAAAGCGTCCGTTCTTCACTACTATTGCGATTATTGCTTTTTTGGTCAAACGAAGAATAAAAACAGCGCTAAACACGGGACGAGAAGAGGACACGTACACGGCGTATGTGTCCTCTTCTCGTCCCGTGTTTAGCGCTGTTTTTATTCTTCGTTTACCATGCAGCACCAACCAGCACAATCAAGAACACTGTTAATGCTTTTTGGTCATAGCGATAGCAATTTTACCGAGCTCAATTGGAACGATCGCCGCTGCCCCCCATGCAAACTATGTTTCAATCGTAACAAATAATTCGGTCACGGTTTCAATGTCTCACATGCCCGCAGGCACACAAAAATGCCCGAAAATGAAAGGCACCAGCAAGCGTGCTGGCTGTTTACAGGAACCTTACGAAAGAGCGCCCAATTAGTTTCGCCCGATCCTAACTCTAGACCGTTTAATCTTTAGAACTCTCATCTGGCAAAAACTGCAGGCATAGTGCAACAGACTGCTCTTTAGTCCACAGGAACGTTTCTAAAAAACAAAAGTCACCGCAGAAAGGATAGAACATGACTGTGAAGGTAAGCGGACGGCGTGTGTTAAACAGTAACACTAACTGGAAGGGCGGACAGTCCTGCGTATGATGTCCGCCGCTGCGAAAAGAACATAGACAATCTACTGCATCACTGGCGCTGTTCCACACGCAAGGGCGATCAATGTACAATGCATTCGTGCAACTAGATGACCACCAACTGAGCGTAGAGACGCTATAGTGAAACGCCGCCTAATCCTATCATTGTTCCAGAGGCAATTAAAGCACTTTAGAGTTTCTTTGGAAATGACCGCTTTGTGCGGGGGCCTTTGACAACATGGTGCTGTCTGCGCACCAGCACAAGTTCCCCTTTTTGCTCTCCATCATCTTTCTATTCCTCTTTCCCCAACGTGGTGTAGTTAACCAGAAGATCCGCGGCTGGGATAGAACCCACGACCTGCTAGTCAGCAGCTAAGCACCGTAATCATTCGCGGCGTGAAATTCGACAGATATTCTGTCGCACATCACGTTTGGGAAGTTGCTTATCCAACCTTTTGAGTAGCGCATTTTTTCATTTAATAACATCAGAATGACGAAGTTACGATATGTTTATACAGAAAAGCTTACAGTTCAAAACGACTACGCTGAATTCATTTAAGGTGGGGTGAGACTTCGAAAGTGCGTTTCAAAGTTTGGCTGTACAGCAGTGGTAATAAAAGCTATGGCTATAAAAGTTGCAAGGTATTTTAAAGGCAGACGCAGTTTTCATTAGAGCTCAAAATTAGTTTTAAATAGTGCTTAGTGTTTTTCATTTCTGTATTTTTAATTTTTCTACAAATGTAAGTTTTTTGTTAAGATCTTCTATTTGCAGAACACTGCATTTTTAAAAGGGTAGCGACTAACGCTTTATAAAAGTGGAACTGAAATTGTGATGGTACAAAAAGAAAGTAAATTTGTTACGTTTTTTTTTTACGTTTGTCGATGTATGAAAGTTGCCACTGATGAATGTTTTCATTAACGGTAAAAAAGCACTAATGTATCTAGGCTAGTGATTCTGGCTCCAGTTATGTATATTCCACTGATTAACGCATGTAAGAAATTTCGTTTTTTTATGCCAGATAGTTTCCGAGAAAAAGTACAAAAACTTCAAAAATGTTGCTTTGAGAAAAAGGCAGAAGTTACGTAGAGGTACAAGCAAATTTCCCGTCAATGTGTCAAAGAAAAAGGACCAAAAATTATTTTTGAAACCGCGAGTGCCCCAGTGTGATATATTTTCTGACAGATAAACAAATTCTCGATCAGGTGATTGCATAACCCCAAAATTGAGTTTTTTGACCAAGGCAAGTCTCACTCCACCTTAAACAACCTGTCACGTGCGACATTCGTACATGTAATCGCCTATATCAACCCTGTCACCTGGCCGCGCCACTCTGTCACGTGATTATCCTAGAGCGGTATATGATCTTGTAAGGGCATCCAGAAAGCTATCGCCTACGCCTGCGCAGCGCTCTGCACCATGGCATCTCAGTGGGCGATGGCTTGTTCGTTTATCCGACCATCTAGATACAATAAGTACACTTACTTTTGTCATTGTGACAGGCTACGCTGCATCTTATAGGTATGTATGCACACGTACAATATCAAACAAGCGAACAAGCAAGCAAGCCCACCAGCAACTATAGTCAGTTACAACCTAAGAATAAATACAATCACCGCCCACAAAGCCGCGGCGCGCTTGTCAATCACCTATGTAAGATAATCGTGCAAGTTGGCTTCCTTACGAACCGTAAGTGCTTTTTACGTGCTAATATAAATGACACGCATAATGAAAACTAAAGGTCATTCGTTCCTACCTAAAATATGACCTTTGGCCAAGCAGTGATATCACAATCTGCGTTGAAATAGGCGAGGAAGTTCAAGTTTAAGAAGTAAAACCAGCGACACGAGCATGTGATTTATGGGAACACCAACTACATGAAACACGCGAAAGTAATACGTCACGTAAACGAACAAATATTATTTGGTGGAACGTCTATGCCAGTTCTCTTTGGGTGGGACAGTGATGGCTGCTGGTGGAGCTTGTATTCATTCTTAGGTTGCAACCAACTATAAATGAGAGGAACTTGAGATACCTGTTCGTAAAGCTGGCTTTCCCACATACAATCTCTCACTGCAGGGAAGCAGGTTACCACAAACACTGGTCGCCACGTCAATTGCTACAATAAGCAGTGGACACCCAAACGCGGCCGGTGAGGAAACGCTGCTACGTAAGAGGAGCTTTGTGCGTAACCGTCGAGCTACGCACGCAGTGGCGGGGTCCGTAGAAATTACCCCCCCCCCTCTTTTTTTTTTTTTTTGTGCCGTTGGTCGAGTCCGAAAGGAAACGAGCTAGCTCCGCAATGGATGCAAAAATGAAATTGAAGCGATGACGTGCTTCTCACAAAGGCCTGCCATTGGTCCTCGGTTTTCCGGTGTAAAGATGGAATGTAAACAGTTCTTTGAAAGCAGCATTAGGGATCGTTGGTCGCCATTATCGTCAAAAAATATGCGTGCCCACAACCCTGCGCATAAAAAAATGACGTGAAAATTCCGACTGTGTAAAGGTATGGGGTAGGATTATTGGCGGTCCCCTTTAAATGATTAGGGGTTGGTGGCTGCATCACCCCCCCCCCCCCCAATCTGTGCGTACGCCCACGGTTTCAGGGAAATACAGGTATATAGCGTAACTTCGTCATTTTACACCTACGATGTAAACTGAACTCTGTCATCCCTCAAATCGATATTGATGCGATAAAACTGAGTGGCGGCTGCACTTAGTGTCAAAAATAATTACCTGCAATGCACTTGCGCTGTACTCGAACGCTACTTTACTAAAGCTGAGGCGCAGCACGATATAAAAGACGGAAGACGAAGTTCAGAGAGGCATTCACACGACGCTGCGTAATTACTTTGCTGATTGCTTTCGATCGGGGCTTTTTCTTCTTTCATAGTCACGCCGACGAGTTACGAATGAAACCCAAAGGGGAACGCGTCAGGTTTTAGTCGAAGCAGGTGCGTTGGCGGTGCCGCACAGCTTAGACGAGCGATGTTCGCGGGTGGTGAGTAACAGCAGTGGTAACGTTAGAGCAATATTGCAACGTTAAGGCACTCTGATTACAGACTACAATCATCCGTGTCAATTTAGTTGCCAGGACGTGGCCGAAGGGGGAGTAGTTGTAAGGCTTGGTAATTCCACTGCAGTAATACAGTGCTTCGCAGGCTCTTTTTTTTTTCTCGGAAAGAAGTTGAAAGAGAGAGAGGGAATAAAACATTTATTGCTGAGTTGAGTCGCTAGTGGTTGGACCATCTAGTCCGGAAGACCATTGGCTCTTGCCACCGTCCGGGCTCGATCGATTAGGGCTTGTTGTTGCGCTGGGACACAGTTGGACAATGTGGCCTCCCACTCGACTCCTGTAGGATCATGCTTGGCCGATATACTGAGATTATTTTGGCACTCCCAGACCATCTGGAATATAGGGTGGCCGTCTGGGGACAGAATCTACATTGCGTATTGTACGCCGAAGGATCTATCTTGGACAAAACATAAGTATTCGGAAAGTGTAATGATTGTAATCGTCGCCACGCGACCTGCGTTGCCTTGTGCAAAAGCGATATCGCCGAGGCCACCGGTGATCTTGTTCTCATCCGTCGCATGTGCTGGAGGTTGCACGCGCTGCACGCCTTCGAGGTTGCAGAAAAAAAAAAATTCGCACACGCAGAGCGAAGCAATTGATTCGGAAAGAGAGGACGAGAAAAAAAATCAAGGCAACTTCGCACTAGTGGCGCCAAACCTGAAGGAAGTGCTGAGCTGGGCGGCCTGCTTTGTTTCTCTTTATGTTTATCTTTCTTTCTTTTCTCTTTATTTCTCTTTTTCTCTTTCTCTCTGTTTTTTCTACCTCTTTTTTTGTCTCTGTTTATTTCTATTTCTGTCTTTCGCTATCTGTCTATTTCTTTCTCTTTCTCGTTCTTACTATTTTTCTCTCTATTTCTTTCCTTTCTCTCTCTCTCTCTCTCTGTCTATTTCGCTCTCTATCTTTCTATCTTCTTCTGTCTTTCTTCCCTTTATTTCTCTCTATTGCTATCTTTCTTTCTATCTCTCACTCTCTATGTGTGCACTCGTTCTCTCGCACGTCAGAGTTACTGCATCCAACGCCGGACAAATCGGCGCATGCGTGAAGAAGAGGACGAAGAGAGCAGGTAAAGCTTTTTTGAGAATCACTCGCCAGTAACAGTTGGCGACTTCCTCAAATCTCGTAGAGAGCAATTTCATTATTTCGAACGTATTCCATTGCTGAACCAAAAATCGAGGGTTCGATCCCGGTCGCGGCGATCGCATTTCGACGGAGGCGAAATGCAAGAGGCCTTTGTACTTATACATAGGTGCACATTAAAGAACCCCAGGTGGTCGAAATTTCCGGAGCCTTCCCCTACGGGGTGCCTCGTAATCATGTCGTGGTCTTGGTACGTAAAGCCCCAGATATTACTAATTACTTATTCCAGTGCATTCTGACGCAGACAGAGCACTAAAGGGCGTTCTGCGATACCAAGAGCCCGGTTACGATTTGGCCTGCGCTCGGCAACAGTATAACGTTACGTACATAGAAAGGTGAGAACGCGCCATATCTGTTCCTGTCGCCTTCTCCACTTCCACAGCACGCTTCTCTCTTCTGCGCAGTCGCGAACGCTATAGAAGGCTCGTTGGCCTAACTTTTTACATAATCAAAACAGCCAGATGAACCTTGCGGTCGTCAGAATGAGGCAAAACCTGTCTTGTTGCCAAGCATTTGTGGACACGGCAGAAGGTGGGAGCACTGGGCGCAGAAGAAACACTTCTTCCTTATTAAGTGACTGTCACACCTTACCCCTGCTGTGTATGTGTGCGTGTGTGTGTGCGCGCGTGCGTGTGTGTGTGTGTGTGTGTGTGTGTGTGTGTGTGTGTGTGTGTGTGTGTGTGTGTGTGTGTGTATATATATATATATATATATATATATATATATATATATATATATAGAGAGAGAGAGAGGAGAGAGAGAGAGAGAGAGAGAGAGAGAGGATGTTCAAGAGGGGACGGCCGTGTATTAGCGCTTCGCTCAGTGAGAGATGCAGTAAGGCTATAATTAACTTAACCGCCCACGTGCCTAATTGGATAGCGTAGAGAACAGTGAAGTCGGTACGTGAGGTAGCTCGGCATCCAGTCGTCTAGCATGGCAATTTGATTTCAGAAATACCGCCCGCTGATGACGCACAAGAGGATGCGGTGAGCCTGTCGCATGTCTATACGTCGACTGCTTGTCGTATGTAGGCTTAAAACTTTCTCTGAAATGGGCGAGAACAAGTAACCAGTTCTGAGGTACAGGCGGTGTGCGCGGCGTCGGGACTTACAGTGAATGACAAACAGGTAACTGCGGAGGCGCGCTGGCCTGATTGCTTTGTGCCTTCATTAGCTGAATGAAGGCAGTAATGAGAGTCGAACGGTGTCAAACTGGCTGGAAACACTTTTTACTCGATTATAAAATGTCAAGAAGACGAAACGAGCTCGGAGAACACAGACAGGTTCCTACGAATACGCTGGTTTACGGAGAACGGTGACGTCCTGGGAAAAGAAGCGTCATAACCGTCATTAAATGAGTCGTTTCTCTTCGGCACTTGGTCGTCGTAACTGCCTGTGAGTAGGCGCAAAGTTTGGCCGTCAGTATAGCCCCGATGTGAGCGACGTGTTTACACCGACGGGATGTGGCATTACCTGAGTGGGTCCGAAAAGTCTAATTAGTGTCGCGCGCCCGAAACACGCGGGGCTTTCATTTAAGCCCCTTTCTCCGACACAACATATTTGTGTCAATTGGCCCAACGCGCGTGTTTGACACCGTCGAAGCGGCATCCGTGATGAGCCCGTATAAAGAAACAAGTTTGTTTAGCTTCGAGCAACGCCTCTCAAGCGACGTACCGAAGCAGCGTTGAGTCACAACAACATGCTGCATTTTAATTATTTGTAAAGACGTGATCTGGTTCAGCAAATGTTACGCATGTATGTGTTACTGAAATGTCGGTCGCGTCAGTGCACGCGCCTTCTTCTTCTTCTTCTTCTTCTTCTTCTTCTTCTTCTTCTTCTTCTTCTTCTTCTTCTTCTTCTTCTTCTTCTTCTTCTTCTTCTTCTTCTCTTCTTCTTCTTTTTTCTTGTTCTAAAACTGACTTGAGTGTTCAACCGGCCACGCATTGGCGTCAGTCGGCTACAACGTGCTGAACACTAAGACTTTTGCGGAGGGGGACATACCCCAACCCAATTTCATTACGCTCGATCTATCCAGACATGTTACTAGCAATACCTGCTCTCAGTGCGGCGATTCAGCTAACTTATAGAACACATGCTCAAGCGATGCCCCTCGTTACGAAGCACATATCAAGCAGATCAGTCAAGATTGAATACCTCACTGCAAAGCACCGACTACGGGGACCAAATCTAGGCCGTGCAGAGAGTCCACGATGCGGCGGCCAGGCTCGTCCCAACGTGGGAGCGACCCGCTGCGCCCTAATAGCGTTTTTCATGACTCAATAAAGTTTTTCCATCCATCCATAAATCGAGGATTGTACTCCGGGCAGAGTCAACAACGACTTGGTTGGAGTTCAAAATGTTAGGGTTAAAAATTGAGAGTTAAATTCGAAAACGCGAAGTACAGAGAGACTAAATATGGCAACTAAATCTTGCGGAGTCTCTCAAGATGGAAAATGGGCCAGTACATGAACTAGGAAGCTTTCGTCAACCATAATAAGCTATGGATTTTTGTTGTAGCTGCACGCAACGGACATTTGGATGACAATACATTCCGTTCATGAAGTCAATTAAAATTCAACTCGCTTAGCCCAGGCGGAAGCTAGCGCTACGACCGTTTAACTCTTCGCTTCACCTCCTCGCCACATGCTCGGCGTACTCGATGTTCAAGACAGAGTGCGCAAATGCTCCGTTTTGTCAGATGCGTCACTACGCGGTGCCTTGCTGCCATAGAGATGTGATACCGTTGGGCGAACCCCCTCGAATACCGAGATGACTCGCTCCAGCGCATCGCCTTAGGAGGCGACGCGTGCCGCTCATACATTGCCAGCCAGCAAAACCACTCTCGTCACGCTCGGCCTCGTCCGCGTGTTGGTTCCGGTCGACGTATCGTACCATCTTTGTGCTCACTTGCTTATCCTCGGTGTCTCCGAGGCGCACCCTTTCTCTTCCGCCTGCTGCCCGCTCGTTTCTCGACATCTGTGCCAGGGAGTAAGGTGGGAGTCCCACTGAATGACTGGGGATTATCCGGCGCTTCTCTCTTGCTTTATTTACCCGGCTTCAACTGCCGCGTTGCTCTGGCTACCACCCGTCCGGCCGCGTTCCGAGATCAAGGGATCAACGCTGCGCGCGAACGCCGTGGCACGGCGCCAACGCACGCACTCTCACGACAACCGCCATCCATGCGTTGGAAGACAACGACCCATCCCGCATGGCAATCTGGCCATCGCTTTCCTTCTCTTCATCTTCTGTAACCATCGGTGGCACCCGAAGAGAGATCACAAAGTGCGCCGCGCCGAAAGCGATGCGTAGGAGGAAAGAGGAGGAGGGGGTGAGTGCAGGGACACGCGGGCCATTCCATGTGTCGCGACACCACTTGTCCCGTGCGAAGTCGAAATCCCTCACAGCCCTGGCTGGAGTGCGGCCGTTCCTTCTGGGAGTCGCCAGCTATCGGGGGCGTTTATTGGGCCCGGCTGCGCGAGTAAATCGGTGCACCGCTGTAGGAACTATACCACGCCTGCGTAAGGCGGTAAGATAGCGCCATGTTTCGGCGAAGCCTCTCCCGTCGTGTGCACGAAAGGAAAAAATTGGAGTACGTATTGCTTCCTGATCTTATGAATAGGCTTCATTTCAAGTTATAAATCTGACATTAACTATGGTCACATCTCGCACCTCGCAGCGTCGTTTCCTTGCATCTGCATGATGCCAACTCTCGGGATGTTGGTTCTGCAATGTCTCGCAAAATAAACTCTGCATAACGGACGTACTGGCCCCTTCGCGAGTGATTTGAACCATCGCGTGTGAGCGCTGCGCATCGCCAGTCGACCTATGCCAGACTGATGCATAAAACTCACTCATTTAATGTGCGCAGATTGTTTTTGTGGTTCATCACCGCTGTTTTCTGATCGGCTAACTTCGGCTACAACTACTACAACGCTGCACGACGCGTACAGTACAGAAAACCGAGCATGGAGTCGAGTGCTGCAGGCAGTGCCGCCGAGGTTATGGCTTATAGTAACTTATAGCCTCGATCTTTGGTGTTTCGTGACCAAGACGAATAATGCTTGACTGCAGGGGCGTGCAATGTGGGATCTATGGTGGCGACGAGAGGTGCTTCTCGGCAGACGCGATTTCTCGGACACGGGGTCCAAGTGCGTCCCACTGGGTGATCTGCAGTGAAGTGGTCGCTCATACGGCGATGGAGTTATTCGCGAATAAGGCTCTTGGCGGCAACGGGGTTTAAAGATGCAAGCGCGTGGAAGTGGCTCAAAAAGTGGTGACACTTTGAGGGAGCGAAGTAGTGTTTGATTGTACTGTATTTGCACATGTTATGTTCGAATGTATAACACTTTGTGCCCTTATTATTATTATTTTTTACTACATATTTTGTCTGCTAAGCGAGAAAGAGTAGCCGGTACCACCATAATGGCACCAATCTCACCTATATTTCATCATTTCAATAACAAAAAAAATACACTTTTCGTGACGTCCATGGCGATGAAAAAGCCACGCCATATATAGAAATACCTCCGGGTCTGTTTCAACGAAAACTCTTCTACTCCCCGCGACCGCATGTCGGATCACTCCGAACTCGTTAACAAAACACGCAAGAGATGGGTTACGATGAAAATACGCCAAGACGTAAAGCTGCCATCGCAGTTAGGGGCGTAGCCAGAAACTATGTTGTACTTCTACAGTTGCTCGCGTGAACAGTGACGTGGGTGCGAAGAGCAGAGTTCGCATAGGACTGAAATCAAATTGCAGAAAATCGCTGTCTCAACGTTCCTGTTATTTGGCTACGTCTCAAACACTCGCTAGCGTCAACCCATCACTTTAAACATGCGCCTTGAATTTTTCGTTAATTGCTGAAAATTGCTGCCGATTGTCGCACATTTTCTAGTGTCTGCTTCCACGACGAAGCTTGCCGCAAAAGAAAAATCCATCGCACTGCCTAACATTTATTGTTTGAATTATTTTGGGACCAGTCATATAATTGAAAGGACCCCTGTACGAAAGCTCTCATGCAGGTGTAAAGCGAGCCGCGGACGCGTGAAAGTGATGAGAAAGAAAGGAAAGGAGATACGTTTTTCAGTATTTCAGTTATTACTGGTATCGTGATAACACTTATACTTCGTGGGCAGAACAGACGGTCGACGTTTTTTGCAAAGGAAGAAAGAGAGAGAGAAAACATCATTTATTAATTATGGACACGGCAAGAAAGACTGTGGTTCGCCAACGAGGTCAAAACAATTGTAATCTTTCGTATTGTGGATTTGAAATACAATACGTGAATGACAAGCACGGAGGAGTAACGCCCTCACGTGGTGGTCTCCTTTTGACAGCGAAAAGAAAAATGTCCGGTCATGCGATGGCTGACAAGAAAACACAAGTACGCTACGCACAAAGCTCGGTCGTGTGTTACGAAACGAGTGAACGAGACAGATTCGACTTTATGTTCTCTCGTTGCCGGAGACGTTTTGTAATGAGTTTTTGAGGACAAAACGTGCATCGTTTCCTCGTGGTTTCCTAGGGGCTTTGATCGCACATTGACCTTTTGTAGTTCCGGAAACTGTTTCAAATTAACTAGCTGCTTTGTCGAAAACTATAATTTAGTTCTTGAATTTTTTTCCAAATCATGCATCGTAAAAATATTGCTCACTCAGGTTTCGTTCTCCGAGCTAAAATGAAACAAGGGAAAACATCACCACAGGCAACAAAAGACATCGAGTTTTTCTTTGACAAAACGTGACTCCTCTGAGACTTCCTGAAGCCCTTTCTTTATGTTGACCTTTTATACGTCGTCTTTTTTTTTTTTGTTACCTTTTATCAATTACGAAAGCGCCGTCGCGCCGCGTCAAGTCTATTGCGCTTCGGGAGAATATGAGTCTGAAACATTTCACGACGTTAAGCAGCTTTGCAGAGCCGTGATGATTGCAGACTAAAATGCTTTTCAGCTTTCGGTCGGCTTTCACGTGGCTTTAACGAACGGTGGTACAAAGCGCCCGTGCCTTCAAAATCACAACGAAGCCCAAAGACCCAGGCTGGAAGCTTTGCATTAGCAAATCAAGCAATTATGCGCCATAAAGTCTGTCTGGAGCTGCCTTCCGAGATTTTCCCACGCACGTGCGCGCGCACTTTTCGCTCTATCCCACAATCACCAAAAACACGCATACACGCAAACGCAGAATCAGCCATCACGAGTGAACGAGACTTTCGTCGTTTGGTGGATGAAAGTCGTAAAGATCTGGTCGCTCACTGTGCACCTTTCTTTTTTTTTTTTTTGGGGGGGGGGGGGGGTACGGAGGGGGGAGGCCGAGCCCCCTTATGTGTTTTCGTGCGTACGTTCGTATGTGTGCGCGTATATAGCACAAATAAAATGGCGTAAAGATTTGGGGGGGGGGGGGGGAGGCTCTCAAATCCTCCAAACCACCCCAAGTCTGCGCCACGGCTGCACGTTTTCAATCTTTTTAAATCTCTCTTACATCTCTTCCGCAACATTGTGAGCTACGGAAGACAAAAAATGGAAGAAGAAAAATTGTGATACACTCTGAAGGTGGATGGCCAGCGAAGAGCACATGAAGCAGAGGTGACATGGCGGAGGCGAGTTTGGTATCAAAGGCTGGATCAACGTTCAAACAACCGTGCAGAGTCTACCGCGACCCATCGACAACGACGCCGCCGTAGGCGTGCCCACTTAAACGACGCTTGCTCGCCAAGCCCACTTATAAGGCCGCATTCTGCGACTCACGACATGCGCGCACGACTTACAATAACCAAGCGATCCCCTCAAAGTCGACTTCACTTCTAAAATAAAATGCACTACGCTGAAAGTATTTTTCTAGGGGCAATATAAACTGTCTTATCAAAATAATGCGGCCCTAGGAATTCTCAGGCTATTGCAAACAAAATCGTATTCCACACTCCCCATCAGTATAGGTACACGGGTCTCCCCTTTGTGTCCCGACTGTGGAGCGGTTAGCGATTTTAAGCACATGCTCTGAGAGTGCCCCTCTTTACAGCGCCACACGGACCACGGATTAACGGATGAAGCATCTTATTTATTTCCAAGAGCTGCGACTGGTTTCATCAACTCCGGACTGTCCAGAAGACTGTCCAGGTGCGGCGGTGAGGCTTGGCCTCCCTGTCCCGACGTGGGAGTGGCCCGCAGCCTCGCCCCTATAAAAACGGGGTGAAGATTCTTACGGACCCGAATAAAGTTCATTACCTGCCTACCTTTTGCTGTTGCCCAGAGGCGCGCGCGTGTCCTATGGCAGAGCATGCTGCTGGTTTCATTTCATCTTTTAGGAGGTTAATATGGCTCTAGCCAAGTTTAAGAGAGCCCGACGTCTCGGGACCGATTCGGTCCCTTCCTCAGGGGTTGACTGACAATGCCCTCGGTTTACGTTCACGGCCTCCGAAACGTGAGGGAAAGGGAAATCCGGAGCCGCGGTGGAACAAGTCGGGGAGAAGCTTCCATGACCAAACCAGTCAACCCCTGAGGAAGGGACCGAATCGGTCCCGAAACGTCGGGCTCTCTTAAACTTGGCTGGAGCCATATTAACCTCCTAAATGTTCCACCCAGCCAGACAGATTTCTGTCGAAATGTTTACATTTAAGTCATTTCATCTTGCTCCAATGCGGACGAGAGGCGCCATAACGGGAAGCCTGATGAAACTAGAATTTTTGCTCGCGGACGCCACGAAATCCCGGGTCTTAGCCACTGTCACGAATTTCGTGTGGCCCGGTGCAATGGACTCAGTCTAGACTCGGGGCATAGCACAGCAAACATTTATCAAACAAAAAACTAGGAAAACTTGGCACTCTAACATATACAAATGTACAAAGTAAAGTCGCTACAAAATTCAACCTCACAACTCAGTGCATAACTAAATTGTCCTACCCCTAGCCAGCTCCAGTCTTATAACAACGAACACGTCGGACCGGCCTTACTTGTCATTTCTGCTGACTTGGTGCAAAGCCAAAGTCCCGTCTGGTGTCTACGTCGTCCGGTCTTTTAACTTGGCATGGTCCACGCCGTAGCACAATGCGCCAATCGTCGTTGCGTGTTCACAAGCAGGCACTCCGCTCTCCTGACGGCTAGGCCCGCTAGGCCTAACGTCGTTGTCGGCTCCTTCGCCAAGCCTGGCGTTCCACCGCTGACGTGGCCCTCCGTTGATTGCCCTCGGTGGCTTGCTTCGGGAGGGGTCTTGCGCCGGGAACGTCCGTACTTGCGGGGCGCGGCCACTGCGTCGCCGAGGTGCCTTGCTCGAACGTCGTCGATCTCGCCGGCCTCACCTCGGGACGCCCGCGTCACCGTCCGCAGACCCGAACGCCCGTCGCTGCCGTCGCCAGTGCGTCTGCTGGCGATGCGACCTTCCTTCGCCGAGCCCACGAAGACAATCCCAGCTCATTGCTCTTCGTCCTCCTTCATGGCTCGGTTCGCGTGCCTCGAGCTCTGTCGAATCTTCCGTGCACGCGCTCGTGCCGCTTCGAATGTTTTGAGAACTTCGCCGTCGTCGTCTTTGGCCGCCTGGCACTCACTCGTGACATACGCCACCATTTCGAAGAGTTTTTTCCCAAAAAACTGCTTTTCTATGTCCTGAACTTGGGGTGTAACTTGAGTTGCGTCTGCTTGCTTTGAACTACACTGCGCACACACTTTTCACTGATGGCCGCCACGACTCACAAAACGCTGACCACTACACAGTTTCGGAAACGCT
The DNA here is from genome assembly GCF_013339695.2 of Rhipicephalus sanguineus. Classification (NCBI taxonomy): domain Eukaryota; kingdom Metazoa; phylum Arthropoda; class Arachnida; order Ixodida; family Ixodidae; genus Rhipicephalus; species Rhipicephalus sanguineus. The sequence continues at coordinate 205,609,799 of NC_051178.1, read as the reverse complement.
ACACAAAATGCTACCAGTAGTCACAGTTCACATTGTTCCAAATAACCTTGTCTAAAACAAACTTGCGTAAGTCCACATCAAACTGTAACTCTCTATGCGAAACTTTTAATAAATCCCCACCTCACTCTTTTCCATTGCATGTCCACGACTGAAACATTTCACACTTCTCAGTCTTCTAACAGTGCACGTCTTTTGCGACTTTATTTTGCGTCGTCGTACTGCGCGTCTTCGCGAACGCCCACTGCAAACGCTGCCTTCATTTCTGCTTTTACCAATCATCAAACGCCTCATCCATACTACTCTTCTGGGGTGCGTCCTAACTAAACGTTTTCGGCTGAGCATTGGCACAGCTCTTTTAGCACCCATGTATCTGTACCTAGTTTTGGGGGCGGTTTTCTTTCTACTTTGCTTTAACTGAGAGGCACCGTGAGCGTCAGCAAAGCCAATGAACGTCACACTCTCCGGTATAAACCTCCCGGTGCACGCCCCATGTTTGTTTCTTCAAGATAAGTAACTTTGAGTGGTGGACTACTCTCCCGTTCAGCACGTTCTGCAAAGACTGGCTCAAGCGCGATCGTTTCCTCTGCTCCCTGATTTACACAATTGACGTGCCATGCACTAACACTTTCAATATTGCTACTACATGATGAATCTGAGATCTCATTTTCCTTGCTAATTACTAGCCCACTTTCCTTTACGCATCTCCAATGGTCGCTAGTAATATGTTCAACATGGTCGCAGCTGTGAACATCAGGACATTTCAATTCCCGAGGTAAATCCTCCCTTGGCATTCCTACGTCCGGTCTAACGTCTGTGGCTTTTGCCAACCTCAGTTCGCGCTCGAGCTGTTCTTTCTCTTTAGCATGTGCTTCACGTGCTTCAGCACGTTTTACCTCAAGTTTTTCTTCGAGCTCTTTTCGCGCGCGCTCCCTCTCTTTTCGAACACGCTCTTGCTCCATTCCGAGAAACTCCAATGCCTCTTCTTTTGAATAACCTCGGTCTCTCGCTAAGCTGAGAATCTTGACGAAGTCCATTGCCACAGCTCCGAAATCCGTAACGGGCAGGAAATTGAATCCTGGCAGGCTCGCCAATTGTCACGAATTTCGTGTGGCCCGGTGCAATGGACTCAGTCTAGACTCGGGGCATAGCACAGCAAACATTTATCAAACAAAAAACTAGGAAAACTTGGCACTCTAACATATACAAATGTACAAAGTAAAGTCGCTACAAAATTCAACCTCACAACTCAGTGCATAACTAAATTGTCCTACCCCTAGCCAGCTCCAGTCTTATAACAACGAACACGTCGGACCGGCCTTACTTGTCATTTCTGCTGACTTGGTGCAAAGCCAAAGTCCCGTCTGGTGTCTACGTCGTCCGGTCTTTTAACTTGGCATGGTCCACGCCGTAGCACAATGCGCCAATCGTCGTTGCGTGTTCACAAGCAGGCACTCCGCTCTACTGACGGCTAGGCCCGCTAGGCCTAACGTCGTTGTCGGCTCCTTCGCCAAGCCTGGCGTTCCACCGCTGACGTGGCCCTCCGTTGATTGCCCTCGGTGGCTTGCTTCGGGAGGGGTCTTGCGCCGGGAACGTCCGTACTTGCGGGGCGCGGCCACTGCGTCGCCGAGGTGCCTTGCTCGAACGTCGTCGATCTCGCCGGCCTCACCTCGGGACGCCCGCGTCACCGTCCGCAGACCCGAACGCCCGTCGCTGCCGTCGCCAGTGCGTCTGCTGGCGATGCGACCTTCCTTCGCCGAGCCCACGAAGACAATCCCAGCTCATTGCTCTTCGTCCTCCTTCATGGCTCGGTTCGCGTGCCTCGAGCTCTGTCGAATCTTCCGTGCACGCGCTCGTGCCGCTTCGAATGTTTTGAGAACTTCGCCGTCGTCGTCTTTTGGCCGCCTGGCACTCACTCGTGACAGCCACACACAGCTGCGCTGCAAAATGAATAAATACTGGGGTTTTAGATGACAAAACCACTGTATGATTATGAGGCACGCCGTGGTGGAGGACTCCGGGTTAATTTTGGCCGCCTAGGATGATTTAGCCGCGCGTAAATCTAAATACACAGTTGTTCTTGCATTTCGCACCCCCCCCCCCCCCTGCCCTCTCGACATTCGACCTCCGTGTTCGGTAATCGAACCTCCGTCCTCGAGCTTAGCAGCACGACATCTTATCTGCTAAGCTATACCACGGCGGGTAACGCGAAGGCTAGCACGCGTTTACTTTCCTAACAATAACTACTCCGCACAAGAACGTTATAGCACGCGTATATGCACGAACTTACGCAGAGGAATGGTTTATTTATTCATAAAAGAAAATATATGTCCGAATACTCGCTCACGCCGTATACTTTAAAGGGGTCATGAAGCACCCCTTGGGCTGATTGAAAAAACACATCCTGCGGAAAGCTGACACGGCTATGAACTGCTCTGCCAAATATTACAGTCGTGCGCGCCGCGTAATGGCCACAAGCGGAGCGCGAAGTTGCCGTTTCCCCAGGCACCCTCTTTTCAAACAGAGGCCGGTTCTCACTCTCGTCGGTGGGCGGGGCGTCTGTCCGCTGTACGTCGCAAGAGACATAGCACGCTTATTGGCCGATAGCCGACGTAAATCGAGAGCGGCGTTCGGATCAGATGCGCTTCTTGCCGCGGGGTGCCGCCACTTGCCGGCGCCGCACTCCTCAGTACACGGTAGCCGCACTCGCGCAAGCGAATCACAGCGGGAGAGCGATCGCGTTTCATGACGCGCGCTGGCGTAACTTCTTTCCCCCATGCCATCCCTCCCTGTCTAGCTTCCAGTGCGCTCGTCGGCACGAGAAAAGAGAGAAAGCGCTGGGAGCGTGCGCCAAACCCCCGTAACTCCGCTGATTCTTGACGGATTCGAGAAATTTTTGCGGCAATCGATTCGAGAGGCAGTACACTCCGATACTGAGGCCATTAGATCATTACTTGGAAAAGTGGTTCATGACCCCTTTAAACTTTGCGAACACCTCAAGGCAAACACCTAACCTGACTACGTCCCTTACGTGCGTGCCTTACCGGTGCAGTCATTCCGCTATGACATCTATCTTTACTAGCACTGACCAATGAGAAATCCGGCTTGCGTATAAAATACGTTTCGTAAGGCGCTGTAGGATAGATGATTCAAACGATATCGACGAAGCGCTAGGCGTGGGCCGCAAATACAGCGTGCACAGAAAGCACGCTCAAACACAAAAGGCTATGTTCGTGGCGACATGGCTAACTTTCACGTGTCGTGTATACCGTGCAACATGCTGTGCCTGCGCAAAGGTTTGGAAGACGCTCGGAATACCAGGGCGGCAGTTCGAAAGTAAGCTGGTAAACATTTCAGTGTTGAGACTACCTTTATCATATCAAGTGCGTTCCTCTATATACGAATTCCCGCCTTTATCTGCAAATCATCATCATGGGTCATGCGCTGCTGCAGCTATACATCAGTTCGAATCCCAGTGGCGACGGCACACGCAAAATTTTAAGCACGTAATAGCCACATATTACAGCGATATCGCTGCTCTCCCAGGCATAAACCCAGACAACGTCTCGTTCCGTGAATCTGACCTTCAAGTTCAGCCAAGGTCATGTCAACGTTTCAGAGCTGCGTTAGCACTGTAGAAAATTGTTTACGCACTACCCGCGACGTGGCGTAAAGTTATCGCCGATGAGTTGGCGCCGACGTTTCTCCAGCGTATCAGCGCGTAGATCAGGTGCTTCATTACACGCGCTTCCGGTGTCCTCGCAACGCCGGCAAAAGAGCTTCAGCGGCGCATTCGCGAAAGTGAACAGCGGCTCAAGATCACTCTTTCGTGCCGCCACAGCCAGATGCGCTGGCTGCATACAGGTTCACTGCGCGTTCGCCCCGAGAGGGCCGACGGCGCCGAGCAGTGTCTGTGTACAAAAGCAGCTGTCTGGCCGTCGCTTCGCCAGAACCAGGCATGTAAGAAGAATAAGAAGGAGCTGTACCGTCACGCCGTAAGGCTTACGAGCTATCTCTCGACAAACTTTGTTCAATCATGTTCAACAATGCAGGGTAACTTTACGGCTAACGGCGTATCAATCAACTTGTTCGTGAGTTGCGGGGCAAACCACCCTCACTCCATCGGCCGAATATATATATATATATATTACTAGAAGAGAGAGAGAAAACTTCATTCACGCTCACTTTGATATGATTTTTCATACACAAAGAGGGAATCTGCTTAGTAAGTGTATTTAATAACATTACCGAGAAAGCTCAGTGATTTTTTACGTAGCATACATTGGGATGCGTGATATCCATGTAACAGTATTACAAGCAACACTTTTCATGCATTACCACTCAATATTACGCATGAATACAATTATGTCGGTGGTGGCCTCCCCAGTAGTATAGATTTGTATTATTCAATGACATTTCGTTAATGTTTAAAAAGCTGCCCACTAATAATGAGTTTTTAATGAATGACTGCACCTTTTCTTTTTCGTAATAGGTACTACAGTTTATTGCACATATTCATGCTTGCGTTTATTATATTTTGCCTTACTTGCTCCTAGTCAAAATGGCGCTACTGGCGCGTGCCTATTATTATTATTACTATTGTTATGTTACTCTTATTGCTGGCTTGTGAACCACAAGTTTCCCTTAAAAATTAAGAATTGGTGTTATTAGAGGCGTAGTACATTGTTTATACTCATTTACAACATTGCTTGGAGGGCCCCCCCGCACCTCAAAGTAAATACGCCCACGGAAATAGTGTGACCACAAATTTACATCGAAAAAAAAAATGTGGGCGACAGCGATGGTAGTGGCTAGTTATAGCATCTGGCGAGATGGATTCATATGAGTATAATATATATTCTCAGTTGCAGTACAACGATGTTGAGCTGCTTGTGCGCATATACAACTCTTCGAACTCGTCCTTGCTGAGAGAGAGGGAGAGAGAGAAATAAGCAGCTCGGGGCGTGTGTGCTTCTTTGCCGTCCGAGTCGTATTTTGGGCTGAAAAAGTCAATTCGAGATGAATCAAGATCAACTAGTCCGTCTCTTAATTCAGTCTCCGTAATCCAGAAAACCGCGGACCTTCGGCATCTCCCTGGTCCGGTAGACGAAGTTGCAGGGCAAGCTTTAAAGCTGGGTTTCCCAATGTGCTCGAGTCCACGGCCTTTTTTTTTTTTGTCGCCTTGTTGCCAGCCGCCGCGATCGCTGCAAGCTACCATATGATAAGCAATTGGTTGATCTGAGACTAAAGCGGAAACATTTTATAGCGCTTTCAGTTCGGCCAAACTAAAACACTAAACAATTCTGCACACTCATCGGCTCACAGTAGCTTGAACATGGAGCTGCGGTGATGCTATCTTTTTTTTCGATGAAAAAAAAATGAATTTCCTGAAACAGGAGATTGTCTGATCGGTCCATAGAACGTTTGCTGGTTACCGCCCGTATTTGCGTCGTCGATGATTTTAATTTCGGGCTAGACAAAGCAGAATAAAAGCGTGACATAATGATCTAACATTACAGAGCTCCTCCTCAACAGTAGCCTACTCAGCAATGTTGCAGCGCAAGGCACAAAATGGTCGCATAAGCGGCCTGCACCGCAGATAGCCTACACTGTGTGGACGTGAGACGCGGTGGACAATCTTCGCAGCAGAAGCGTAGGAGAAATTTCATTATATAATTATGTGATTGCTGTTTTGCATGAAAGCTTCACCTCAGTTGTTGGTTTCCCAGCGTGCAGTCGACCGTGACCACTGTCGAAAGTGGGGGTCTCCGCCCCCCTAAAATAGCTCGCCGTTAGTATGCTGAAGAACGTGCCGTCTGTGGACGAGTCGGTTCGCGCTGCGGGAGCGAGGGGTCGTAAGTTCGACATCTGGCAGCGGAGCTTTTTCTTTTTTTCTTTGCCATCTGTTAGTGTATATCTTACAACGTCATATCCGTGACGGAAACACGTCACTGTAGCCGTGGCGGACCACGGCTATACTGACATAAAACACTTTCGTGTTAAAAAAAATTACGGAGGGGGGGAGGTATTCTAAATCTCCGCTTCCCCCCTGGCTACGCCAGTGGTGTGAAGGAATGAACTGAAAAAGTGAGTGGAACGAGCAGCGTCCGTTCCAACGTTTCAGTTCCTGTCACAACGAAATACAAACCACGTGTGGTAAGGGCTAGGACAGGTTGGTGCGCGTACGTCGGCTTACACTTACAGTATGTGTATCTGACACATCCATAATGATATGTCCATGCGCTCAGCGCTCAGGTATTCACCGCTGCAACGTACCCCACGAAACTGGAACTCGCAGCCTAAAATATGAGATGTCTTATGTTTATAAAGAATAGGTAGCACTTCTTCATGAAGTTCCAAATGTGTCTACGTTTTCTCATTTTGAATATCACGTGATAACTGAGAGCCTTGGTACATAGCTTACACAAAGTCTTTCTTTTTTCCTTCGTGTGCCAATATTATTGATTTGGATGCACGCTTTCTTTATTTTCATCTAAGAGTTTACGTCAGATCTCTGGCTTTTTTCTCGGCGCTGCTGTTCGGAAACCTTCTTTGTTCCTTGCGCTCAGCTTTTGCACGTATGTACAGGACTTGCTAGAGGAACTGGTCGATACATACGAAGGCCGCTTGCGTTAAATATATCGCTGTCTCCGGCAGGATGTGACAGTTCAGTAGAACGCGCCTACAGAAGACTGGATCGACCTAAAATAAGATATACCTATGCGTTGAGGGTGTTTCCAAAACGCGATTTGGCTTATTTTTGCGACACTGCCAGCCTCGCATGGCCGCCTTTATGCTCCGACAGCTCGTTTTCTGAAGAAAAGGTGTTTGGGGTACCTGAGACAACGTGCAAGACGTCCTTACACTCTCTGCGGTAAGTGTTAAAAATAACGCCCTTGTTCAAGGGCGTGTTTCCGTACCCTAAAAAGCTGAGCAGCATCAAAGCTTCCGGCTATCGTCACATGCGGGAGAGCCACGTGACCTGTGAAGAAACGTCACGGATGACGTCAGTGATAGAGCGGCGGCGCACGTCACTGGCGACTCTGCTTCTGCCGGTAATAATAATATCTGGGGCTTAATATCCCAAAACCACGATATGATTATGAGGGATGCCGTACTAGAAGGCTCCGGTAATTTCGACCACCTGGGGTTCTTTAACGTGCACCTAAATCTAAGTACATGGGCCTCAAACATTTTCGCCTCCACCGGAAAGGCAGCCGACGCGGCCGGGATTCGATCCCGCGACCTTCGGGTCAGCAGTCGAGCGCCATAACCACTAGACCACTGTGGCGGGTCAAGCTGCTGGCGGTAGTGATGCTAAATAGTGAGAATCGCGAAGAGGCACGGAGTAGGGTACTAGCTAGCCTCAGTGGCGTGGGCCAATATATATATATAATGTGTGTGTGATGGTGTGGTGACAAAGAAAAATGTCGACAGCATGAACAAAACTTGGCTCAGCTTCTAACCTAGCGCTGCGCTAGCGCTGGGCTTGACGGCAGATGAGTGCCCGCGCTTGTCACCCTGCGGTTCCCAGATACACTCATATATGGAGTAACGGCCTCGGTCGTGCACGAAGCCGTAGCCGCACTCTGAAACGGCGCAGCGCGGCTCAAGCGGGAATGGGGACTAAAGAAGCTGCAATAGGGGCGGGTGTGGCAGGAGCTGTCACACGTCCTTTCCCGCGCATCTCTACTCTACAAAGAGCCTAATCACAGACAGCCACACAAAATCACAAAGCATCACAAAAAAAAAAAAACACAAGGGAAACGCAGGAGTACCGCAGCTCCGCTGTTTCGGCAGATTTCATAGTGAGTCGGACTTCTCGAGTCATTGCCTTGCCTTGCCGACCACCGACGCCAGTCGTCGTTCCACGCTTCTCAGCGATAGCGACTGAGAACAACATTCCCGAGCGGGACGGACGGGAGAAACTCCGCGAACCTGCAGATCTTCTCACCAGTCTGGTCTTATGCCGTCCAGGTGCTATAAAGTGGCCTCAACTAAAGACCCTAGATTTTAGGAACTTTAGGCACAACGAGCCGCCGATTCCCCAAAAAGTGTCATCCGAGGTGTCAGTCTTCAATCTCTACGCCCTACGTCGTCAACTGGACAGTGACTTTGTGGTGCAGGTGTGCAGGTGGTGCAGGTGCAGCATTGTGCACCTGCCAATGCTGCAGGATTGGTGGAATCCTGGCTACCCCATGGAGAGGAGGAAGACAGGGTGGGCACAAACCTTGTTATTTAATCCGGCGCACTAAAGGCGCCGGCGACTGTTCACTGAGATCGGAACCATGCAAATACTTGTACATAAAGGGTTTTCTTCCATCAACTTGCCCTGATGAACGCTCCGGGCAAGATGCCCACTCGCGTTCGCACTGGCCACGAAACCCCAGTCCCAACAGACTGTGGGAAGACTTTTCTTATTTTTATTATTAAAGTCGCAACACTGTTAGTTCTTCTACGATCCAGCGCAACATAGCACGACGTATACATTACATTTAACTATGAACCAACTCGCCCAGAAAGAAGTATTGTTGATAACACGATGAACATGAACACCGAGTCAGGCGTAAACAGCACAAAACCTCGTCGCTATTTTGACTCTGCGGCAGCCTATTTTTTTTTCTTCTATTTTATCAAAACTAACGTACGATCTTTAGCAGCACAAGGCTCTTGATACACATGAAAGGTGACATGGTTCAATATTTTCTTGCCTTACGAGCAACACGAAAAGTTGAACGGAAAGCGTAAATATTTTGCTCTCCTAACACTTCTGAACTACTGGAGTGCAACCACTACAACGCTAGAAAAAAATGTTTGACAGAGTGTAAATGTGCTTCATGTGACACAATAGAGCCACATTGCTACGTGCCACAGAGCGAGATTCAGAGCTTTCATAACAGTAACGCCGCGGCTTACCCTGTCACCTAATTTGCCCACAGATCAATGGAAACCTGACGCGGCTGTCGGAAAAGGCCGCGAAAAGTCTCGACGACTAGAATGGCCCTTTTCAACCTCTCGTAGTGTCGTGTTTCAAAGCTGCTGGCGTAGGCTCTCAAGCTGTCGAAAACGAAGTCCGCCAGCGCGCTCTGTCGTATTCGTTTTTATTCCTTTTTAAAGTGCTCCTTCATTTCCGAAAACGTGGCTGTACTCGTAACCGTGTGCAAATAGAATAAAAATTGATGACAAAAGAACGTAGGCGTGCAAACAAGGACATAAGAGAACAGATCAAGACGACACAAAAGCCTTTCACTACCGATTTTTAATAAAGATTGGCAGTGAAAGGGCAGTAACGTACGGCAAACATTGCTTCCTTATAAGGAAACAGACTCTCCATTGAACAGATGTCAGACTGATATTATACGTGTACCACACCTGCCACGGTGGTTTAGTGGTTATCGTGCTCGACTGCTGACCCGAAGGTCACGGGATCGAAACCGGGCAAAGGAGGCCGCACATATATGGAGGCGAAATGCTTGAGGCCCGTGTACTTAGATTTAGGTGCACGTTAAAGAAAACCAGATGGCCAAAATTTCACGAGTCCTCCACTACGGCGTCCCTCATAAACACATCGTGGTTTTGGGACGTAAAACCCAAGCAAATTATTATTATTGTACGAGTACCAAAGCCTAGCTGGCCGCGTGGTCTCTTTAGCATACGTTGACCGCATCGCCCTTCTCACGCTGAGTGTATAGTCTATAGGGCTTCGGCCACTTGGTTCACCCACATATATGCACTTTTCACGCCCATTATAATAGCTCGCAGGTCTATAGATCAAGCTCTACAATCAACAAACTTTAACGCTAATGTGTTTCCCCACGCTGTGCTTTCTCGCCTCCCCACAGATTTTGTTGTCGCAACCTACGGAAACGAGCTCCGTGTAACCAAACTCGTCTCGTACTTGTTCGTCTTTACAAGCCGAAGTCTGAATAAAAAGAAAACAGTTTAACTCGCAGTGGTTTAATGTAAACCAAACTCTATAAGTCTCAATTTCTACGTCCTTTTGGTTGTGAGCCTTTACTCTGTGTGCAATTAATATACAATATCCTAAGCGCATCCGTTCGCCATTCTATGCTATAAGTACAGGTCAAAAGTAATAAAGTTGATACATTGCACGCTACATACGGATTAACCACCGCTGCAGGGGGTATTAAAGCATCAGACGCGTCCGCCTCAACCAGTCGGAGCAGCTACCGAACAAAACCTTGAAGAAGCAATCAATACTTGCTGCGCGCTGCAGTGTAAAGTGCTACAAGTTTGTGTTGTTTGATATGTGCGGAGCTACCAATAAAATCGTTCTTATAAACGCGTTCCACTCGCCTACAGGCGGTCTTGGCAGCCCGAATCTTGGCTTCATTTTCCCAACGCTCATAACTTGAGTCCGTCATTGCGCACCACCCGCTCTTAATGTCCGACATGGGACAAAGTTGTCTGGTCTAAAGGAAAAAGGCCACGCCTACCCTGCTTCAAATCGCCGACACAACACAGCGAGAAAGGTCGATTCCTCGGAGAGAGTTTCAAAAGGACACATTGCAACACAAAGCCTGAATGACACCTACTCAGAGAACGAGGCAGATGATTGCACTAACGAGAAACCAGCGTTACATTATAGACTCCAATACAGATGAAACAAAAAATAGTAAGGGCACAAACACAGCTGGTATTTCGATAACGTGGGCGTCCTCACACCAACGAAACAAAGCTCTAGTTGTATTATCTTCTCGCGCAGTCAACAGCTTTACACTCAAATCGGCAGTGTAGGAAGACGTGCTTCCAACCGTCGCATCGTTTGGGATTCTCATTATTTCAACGGTCATTTAATCCTAACGATACCCACGGCGCCTCTGAACGGAGTTGGTCATGCCTCGTATAGAATACTTCCTGCGAGCATTTCTTCGTTTATGAGCTGTTTCTTCTCTGTGTTTTTTTTCTACGCCTCCAGGCATATCTTAATGCCGGCCTGCACGCCTCAGGGCTTGAATCCTCGGCCGCACACTGTGTATGATAATCGTGTATTAACACGCTGAAAATGCGAGTGAGCGAGTCAATGACCCGTGAGCTACTTTGTTGGGAACAGGAACATAAAAAGGGCTGAACAAAAATTAGCTGTGTCCGGAAGAAAGAAAGAACAAACGCACCTGCGGTAATGCTTAAGGGAAGATACGCCTTCGAAACTAACTTTCCTTTTTTACTAATTGACCTGGCATTATCAAGATTGGAGGAATTAGCGTTCTCTGCGCTGTTTTTGAACAACCATTAAGTTTTATGTATCACTTGTCCACCAGCTGGCTCTGCTCGGCTTTAAACGCGAAAAGGCCAGTTTTTCGCTTTTTTGTGACGTTTAACTTAGCAACGTTGCCTGTTTTTTGCGCTGAACTATGTTATGAACGCTTTTTTGTGTGACAATCAAATTCTGGAGCGCCCTCGAGTGAGTGAGTGAGTGAGTGAGGGAGTGAGTGAGTGAGTGAGTGAGTGAGTGAGTGAGTGAGTGAGTGAGTGAGTGAGTGAGTGAGTGAGTGAGTGAGTGAGTGAGTGAGTGAGTGAGTGAGTGAGTGAGTGAGTGAGTGCGAGTGTGTGTGTGTGTGTGCGTGCGTGCGTGTGTGTGTGTGTGTGTGTGTGTGTGTGTGTGTGTGTGTGTGGTGTGTGTGTGTGTGTGTGTGTGTGTGTGTGTGTGTGTGTGTGTGTGTGTGTGTGTGTGTGTGTGTGTGTGTGTGTGTGTGCGCGCGCGCGCGCGCAACGCTTGCAAATAGCCACTACCACACACAGAAACATGGGACCCCCGTCGTGTTCAGCCCGATACATCGAACTTCGCAGATGTCGATGCACTACGCTCTTTCCTTGTTCAGCAGCGAAGCACGAAAACGTTCAAGATGTGGAATTGTGTATACTTTTCGAGCCCACGAATGAGCGTTCCTTTCCCCGAGGGGCAGCACTGCGCGCGTACACACATATAGCGTCAAGGAATCCTGACGACTTGGCCACTTTTTGTGTAAACGAAGCCTTCGCTTTTTATCTACGTAGTGTGCACACTGCCCGCTGAGTGTTGACGGTACCTTGCTCTTCGATTTGCCACGTCCGTACACAATGCCACCAGCATGGACAGCGTTGTCTCATTTCGTTCCACACTTCCTCGCCACTCATTTGTCGCTCTTGTTACCGGACACTGCGGCACGGAGTAAACAAACCGGCACGGCGGCAGGCAAAACAAGGACGCCGAGAGAAGTAACCGTGAAGTAAGCCGTGCGTGGGGGGTGTGTCGGGTATTTCATTTCCCCGCCCGGGGCTCATCCTGTCCTATCTTGTAATGGTGTCCATTCGATACGCAGCCCTATACGAGGCTGCCAAATACGGGACAACAACACATGTAACGCCGCGAGTAGAACGAGGACAGACGGTCGTCGCTGGGCGGGTCTTAGGACCACATTAGGACATTACGCCCACGTATAGGCTCCTGCTCCTCTCTTACGTAAAGCTAATGGCACATCGGCACACAGCATGTGCGCTTACACAGCTGACCCCGTATGAGCACGCGAGTACATTGCGAGCCGCGGAACATATGAACAAATGTTTCCCTTCAACAGTAGGCGTGGCAGTAATGAAACTACAGTAAATAAATTATGTTTTGCTTCAATGAGTAATGTTATGAATTAGTTTTGTAGGCTGGTAATCTAGCAATGTAACGAATAAATTCAAGCTAGTAATTTCAAGAAAATCACTCGTTACTTTCTCAATTACTTTTTACTACTGACCCGAAGGTCGCGGGTTCGATCCCGTCTGCGGCGGTCGCGTTTCGATGGAGGCGAAATGCTGGAGCTTTTTGTACTGTGCAGGGGCGTAACCAGGAAGGGGGGAAGGGGGTTTAAAACCACCACCATCCCCCCCCCCGAAAATTTTCAATTTTGCTTGCGTATATATGTATGCACGCACACATACAAACGCATGCATGAACATACATAAAGTATGGTTGAACCCCCCCCCCCCGAAAAAATTTCTGGCTACGCCCCTGGTACTGTGCGATGTCAGTGCACGTTAAAGAACACCAGATGATCGAAATTTCTGGAGCCCTCCACTACGGCGTCTCTCATAATCATATCGTGGTTTTGGGACGTAAAACCCATATATTATTACTATCAATTACATTTGACATTACAGATAGAGTGTCCGCTTCCCTTGTGTCATACAAAATTGACCGAAACATGAAAGAAAGATAACAAAGACAAGTTAATCTGAATGCTAAAACTAAAGCGTGGAAAGTTGAACTAGGATATCTGAGATAATTTATATGTGCTGTAAATAAAGTGAATGAACTTTTGACAAATTAATTTTATTACTTCTCAAAAGTAATAATATGTAAATGCACTGGAGAAGTGGGGCTAAGTGCGTGAGCGTTCTTCTGTATGCCATTATATAGATTTGTGCTTGTTCACTACTTTGCAACGGCAACTATTATGAAAGAGAAAAGGAGTAGCCGGTGCCGCACTTGGCACCAACCTCTCCTTATATACATTTAATTTCTAAAAATGTAATGGCATTACTTTCGGTCAGCTGTAACTGGTAATTCAATTTAATTACATTTATAATTTTAGGAAAGTAATTCAGATAATTTAATTACTTTTTAGCAGTGATTTCGTCACCTCTGATTAACAGACAGAGCGAAGTTCGTTGGCCCTTGCGAAAATGATGGTGGCGTCTGCAACTCACAAATGGAGCTGTCATCTCCCGTTACTCATTCTTCAGTTTTCGAGGCGATGCGTATGTTAGACTTGACACAGCATCAATATTAATGCAGGCACTTCTTTTTACTATAGCAAAATAAAAAGAAAAAAGTTTGTGCTTATGTACCTCGCGTCAGCTTCCTTTTAAAAGCAGCAATGGCAACTGCTTGCCACGCAGCTGAAATGTAGTGGTTGTTATTCTCGTATAACAACATATAACGTAACTCTTCGACAACGGGAAGAACTGTATGCTGTCATAACAATGATTTCCAGCTTCTCAATTCCGTTAGGGATCCACAGTGGACTTCAAAAGCACAAATACGATTTCGAATACCAAATCGTGACTATCGTTTCCTCACACACAAATATAGCTTTCTTCCGCTCTTTATTCCTTTTATCTTGTTTTATCTTGTTTTTTTGCACCACGCAGCCAACCCGACTAGAATGGCCTCAGGTTTAAGCACTGATCAGAAGATCAATAATATCACAATTTTTTGGGGTTTTATGTCCCAAAACCATGATGTAATTGTGGGAGACACCCTAGAGGAGGGCTCCGAAAATTTCGACTCCCTGGGGTTCTTTAACGTACGCGTAAACCTAAGCACGCAGGCCTTCATCAAAATGCGGCCGCAGCGGACGGGATTCGATCCCGCGACGTTCGGGCCAGCACTCGAGCACCATAACCCATAGACCACCGCGGTGGACTGATCTGAAAATTAGTTGATCCTTTAATTAAGTTTCCTTGATCATTCTCTCTCTCTCTCTCTCTCTCTCTCTCTCTTTCTTCTTTCATCGCATCATCCGGAAAATCTAGCGCTTTAAAAGCTGGTAGAGAGTGGAGGAGCTCGCTTGAGTCGTTCGTGGTTATTTTGCTTGGTTCGTTAACCTATAACTCATATACAACCTTTTTGCCGAACGTATAGGTAAGATCCGTATTTTTTGTACATATCCGCATTCTCGTGTCTCTGGAAATGCCACTAAATAGGACGCTGTTAAACAAACGCGAACTTTATATGCGCAATTTCATGAGTCCTGGATTCTTTCAACGATCTAAGGAATCCGGTCATTAGCACAAAATTAACGAAGCATGTCTATTTGCTTACTTCTTGGACAATGCGAGTTCAAGCAGGAAGTGTGAACGTTATACTACCGCACTGATAACTTGAAATTAAGGCGAACCGCGACGGCACGTGTGATCCTCGCTGTTGTTTTCAAGCGCTTCGTGTGTGGTACATATTAGCTCCAATTATTAGGGCGAACGCCTTAGACGCCTCATCAAACGCGAAAATTTACCCTCGGCGTCGGCGTCAACACGAGTGGTACAAAAAGTTATTATAACGTGGTGATGTCATTATGACGACACAGGTCGCCAAAATTTGTGAAGTCAACATGACGCCACGATGACGTCATAGTGATGTCACATGACGTGACGTCGTATGATTACGTCATCGCATGGCACTGTCGCTTGGTCAAAGCTGAGCCAATCACGGAAGCAGTACAAAGCCAGGTGAGGTGCAGAATGTTTGCAATGCCTCCGATTCTGGACGTAGTACAACGCCGCTTTCGGTGTAGAAAGCTTTCGAAGGGCAGCGGGGGAGGATCAATACACCGAATGAGAATGAAAATAGGAAAAAAGGAGACGGCTTTTGCCCTCGAGTCCTCTTAAGCGAATGCATAAGGGACCCCTGAGTTTTCTTTGAAAGCGCAAGCAGAAAGAAACCTTTTACTACACAAGGCTGTCGTCACACGTTTAATCAATGGCACACGTTCGAAGAAATATAATGAAAATATCCTGAACTTGCTCCGCTACGACAAGTTTTGCATATGCGCAGCATTCGAAAATATGTATTACGATTATTGCAGGTTATTGTTTGTACAAGCAGCAGACAAGAATGCATTATTTTTCTTTCAACTATCGCTCCGTTCTGTAGCGCCTTCTGGCATTGAAGGCATTGAAATAATTAGGTGAATCAATAAATAAATGGCAATGGTGCAGTAAAAAAAAAAAGAGGGATGATATCAACCCTTTACATCTGCTACATTCTTCTGGCACCCGTACGTGTTAGAGTAAAGACAGCGAAAAATCACGCGAATAGCACCATGATCAAGCTGCCATTTTAAAATGCCAGCGAGCGAGAAATCTCCCGCCGCGTTTCGAAGCACAGAAACAGCACGTATGTATGTCAAAAGCTGGGTGCTCGTATTATTGCGGTTGTGTCGTTGAGTATCGAATACCACCGTTTTTGAAGCTACATTTAGGCAACAACCTAGTAAGGAAGGAAGCTCGAATGCACAACCACGCAGCCTGAAAGGTTGCGAACAGATTCAAAGAATCGTTACTGTGGCTCGCGCTCTTCGCTCGTTTCATGCATAGTATCCCGCATGCAGACACACTCCGGTGGCGGAGAATTCCGCGTTTTTGCTGAAAACGCCGATCATTCACTCGCATCTACGTGCGCGCATGCGCCTAACGAAGCCAATCTACAACGTGCTCAAAACTGTCTCACTGCGCAGAGAAGACGCAGCGCGCGGGACTTTCTGAGACTGTAGTAACAAGTGCAAGGCTAGGCTTTGCTGCTGCCTACACGATAGCCATGTACGATCTCTTCACAGGAATAGTCTCAGAACAAAAGTAAGGCTGCGATACACGGTGTATACATCCTATCTACATAGTAAATGTGAGCATTCAGCGGCCAAATGCTGTGCCCCGGTAGCATACAGAAGATACCAAAGTGCAAAAGATGAAAGTCCGAATTCACAAAACTTCTCTTTTGTAATTGCGTTTTGCCATTGAGTCAACCGGCTTTGCTAATGATATGTACCGTACCGTGATTGGTTGAAATGTTCCCTTACGAAAAATTCTAGCGTGAGACGTTTTTGTGAATGCGGGCCCAGGTCCACACCAAGCTCAGCTGCGTGCGGGTATCTTTCTTTTTTCTCTGAAATTTTGAGTATTCATTGCGTTTCACGATGAATTCCGGTTATTAGTCCTGTAGTCTCACTTTATCACATCATATGGGCATGTCCAGCATTAATCAGCAATACTGGGGTCGCAGCTTCCAATGAAGGCCTTCGGGCGAGTTGGCGGACTGCGCTGCTTAGTTCTGGTCTGGACCAACAACTCTGGGCGATCCAGCAGGCCGAAGAAGCTGCCGGGAGACCCGGTCTCTCCGTTAGCTCCTATAGGTGAGAGCCCAGCCTAGCAATCTGCCAGAAATTAATAAAGTTGAGCTCTCTCTCTCTCTCACCTATACCTACAGACCTATAGCATAGCTATGGGTAAGTGGGTACTATAGGCATCCTGTAGGTATATGTAACAGTGCAGGTACTGTAGGTAAGACCTCTAATGAATACATAAGCCTAGAAAGTGTTAAAGTAGGGTTGAAGATAAAGGGGCTGAAGGCAATGATAATGTTATACATCAGGCTCAAAGAACTATAGTTCACAATTGGTAAGAAGGTCCTAGAATATGGACGGGAGTGTGTACATCTAGGTCAATTGCTAATAGGGGAGGTCTACTCAGGTAAAGGAAATTCACCGAAGACTAATGATGGAATGATGTGCATACGCTATGCATTCCCAACTCATGACCGGTAACTCACCGACTGTCCCTGAAGTGGAAAGTATACAGCCATTGCATTTTGCAAGCACTAACATATGGAGCAGAAACTTGGCGAATAACAAAACTCGAGAAGTTGAAAAACCACGTAGCTTGAGATTGTCAATTACAGCGAACGAAGGGATACCACGAGATGAGAAACACAGCGAGGAAGGCCGGGTCTTAGGATGGATGGATGGATGAACAACTTTATTTTAGTCCTTCGGCGCGCGCGATTAGCGTGCAGCGGGTGGAGCGACGAAATTGAGAAGTTTGCAGACGTGCATAAAATGAAATCGGCTCGCGCAGGACAGGGTGGGTGGGCGATCATTGAGAAAGGCCTCCGCCCTGCAGTGGACATAGAATTGGCTGACGATGATTATGGATAGAAAGCGTTCGCGTTATTCTTTTAGCACCCTTTCTGATCATACACAAGAACGACAAAAGGCATTAAACAGTGGCGTAGCCAGGGGGTGCTTTGGGGGTTTCAACCGACTCCCCGAAATTTTAGGAGCTTGCTCGCCAAGCTTCTTATGCTCGCGCCTTGTCCTCACCTCTGTGACCGTCGGCGCGGCGGCACACACCACGCTCGACGCAGCTGCGCTCTCTCCAGTGATTTCAAGAATGCTCACTAGATGGCGCCGCCGCTCAAGGCAGCATAGAGTTACTGTATATGCTACCTTTTATATACAGTAACTATAAGGCAGCACACACCACGCTCGGCGCAAGCGCTAGTTAGGTGACTGCTCGCTGACCGCACCGCTCGTTTCGCTGGCTTCCTTTCTCTTCGCCGGGAGCTCACTAAGTGAACTCTCTTCGTTGCCGCTCCGCAGCATGAACAGCAACAGCAGCTCGGGAAGATCTCGCCTTGCCAATAACCAGCTAACACATCATGTCACGTTACGCTCTCCGATGCGTATCGTACGACTGCAAACGTCCCACCACCATCAGGGGCACTTGTATCGATGTTGCCTTCTCGAACTTCCCATTGCGTCCCATCATCGATGACCCCTTGGCAACATACTTTACTGATCATAAAGCAATCATCTTTAAAGGGAAACGAGTCCCCAAGCTCACCGAGGGACGCCCTTCTTGTACTTTGTAAAAGAACATCTCTTGTGTATATGTAACGCATACAGTTCAACCATCATAAAGCAATCATCTTTAAAGGGAAACCAGGCCCCGAACTCATCGAGGGACGCCCTTCTTGAACTTGATAAAACAACATCTCTTGTATATAATGCTTATAGTTCATCCAAATGTATATATACTTCATCAAAATGTATATAGTGCATCCAACCGTAAATTAAAAAAAAAAACATTGTGGATGTAATGTATGTATAACAACGTTGTCACGTCTATATATGATGGTAGAGGAATGTGCACGGAGCATTCGCGGGTTAACCGATCATCTCCGAGCAAGCTCCTCTAACATCATTCACTTCGTGGATATGGCGGTGAATTTTTTTACATTTTGTATGTGTAAATATACGCGCACACATACAAACACACGCACGAACATACACAAAAGGCATTCGGACACCACCTTGCCCTTGCAAAAGGTTTTCTCCGCGAAAGATTTTCTGCCTACGCCCCTGTTTTATTTGTTGAAAACATTTTCTGCAGCATTTTCAGGTTGCGTTTCTGCCGCTTACTTTTGGCGCATACGGGTTGCTAAAACTGCGTATGGGGTTCGTTGAACCAAACGCACCACGCAGCCCTTTGTGCATACGGGGATGGGCGTGCCTCCGCAAGTGAATCGCCGCACTTCGACACATCTGTCAACCGCTGCGCTGCAACAAGGGGTCGGTTTCACGAGAGCCCGTGAATGGCCACATCGGCTTAGCCAATGTTCCACCCACGTCCCACATTGCAGCGTGTACGGAGCAACGGGTGTACGCATAAAATGGCACCCTCATCCACGTTCTCGGAGTAAACAAACTGTGGCATAGCTTGTACACATGTGAAGCGTGTTCCTTTCCTTACCGGGAAGGCGCGTTAACATTATCCATCGCTTCAACAAAGACACGAACTGAACATGCCATGCGGGGAAAAGAAAAAAATGAAGAGGCGTGCGCAACTCCGAGCATCGAATGCCGATGATTAACGCCGCTGTCGCAGTCGTGCAAGCGGCTGCTTGCAACGAAGCGTGAGGCCTTTGTGCGCGATTTTAGCGAGCTTTGCACGAAACATGGGCAGAGGAGCGGATGGGGAGGGCGTACGCCGTATTTTCCCGCCCACACTGTTCCTCAAATGACGGAGGTAGGCAACAAAGAGCGCGCGCCGAATGTAAGCGCGCGAAAAACAACGAACCGCGCACGCGCGCGTGTTCATCATCTTCGAACGTTTTTTTTTTTTTCTTTTTAATGAGCGAACGGAGCGAGTGTGCCATTTCTCACTAGCACCATGCTTCTTGACGGCAGCCAGCCGTCAAGACGCACGGGTCGAATTCAATGCTTTTCATCACGTTTTAAAGTCGGTTCCGAGTGGCCCTCGAATGGTCAGTCGCGGTAGCCAATTTCGCGAAGGTATGGTGCTGGCCACAAAGGCCGCTTCCTTCGTAAGCACGTCGTCTATAGGTGTGTTTATTCGCACTCCCATTAGCCGATGTGACGTTCTGCACTGCCCCGCTGAGCGATTTTCGTGAAGAACAAAGCTCACGAAACCTCGCTGGCCGTACCTTGTGCGAAAGAAACGCTTCGTTGATACTGCTAGCAACATTATCGTCGGGTGCAACGCACCACGCGCTGCAGGTGACGCCTCACACACCGGATTACGCTGCGCCTTTTAGGCGCATGCACCGCAGGAAAAAGTCGCCGCCAAACAGCCATTGCGGAATGCGCGGCACGCAAATCTGTTTGGGTCGCTGTGCAGACGCCTTGGCACAAAATGCAGGAGCTGCTCTGCGATGATGGCTCAGACGATGTCAACGTTCGCCCACGAAACGACGCAAAGGTTTACGTCCCGACGCAGCTCCTGCACAACGCCAACTTCACGTTCTTCTCCCATGCAATGCACTTTCCGAGCTAAGCGCCCACCAGCTGGATGCAATCACCCGTTGCAACTTGCGGCTTCTCTGTTCGGTTCATTCCTTTCTGACGAAGCGGATTCGAGACGACGACGAGCCTTCGCAATGGACTCCGCGAACGAATACCATCACCGTGCTGGAGCGTTAAGTCTCTGATGGTACGTCCGCTACTGTGCGGTTTGTTATGTTCCGGTTATATACAACTCTGTTTGAGACACGACACCACAATAAAGTTCCTGGCTATAAATACAGTCAGGGAGAACCTATGGGGGTTCTGAGCCCGAAGACAACGGTTGCGGGTCTCCGAATTCGTATAGCTATATGGCGCAGTTCGAGAATGCGAGGAGCACGCTGAGAAAAGACGAGCCACCAAAGGTTTTCTGTAGGCGGTCTCGACAGAGCCATCATTACCTTTGGGCATCGTCTGCGGCTTTCGGGGAATTCGGGAGCTTCTTTTGTCTGCCTGGCATGCAGCGCCTTATAAGCGCCCGCTATCTCAATGGACCACGCCTGCTGACTGCCCGGAACAATGCTCTTCAGTTCGTTGACAAGTCCGCAGGAGTCTTTACGTGCACTACAAAACTGGCCCAGCATTTTCTGGCTATAATAAACCTGCAATTGTGCCTTAATGGCCTCTTGGATTAAACTTGCGAAATAAGCTTGCCGACGTAAGCTCTCTTACCCGCCACGGTGGTTTAGTGGTTATGGTGCTCGACTGCTGATCCGAACGTCGCGGGATCGAATCACGGCCGCGGCGGCCGCATTTTCGATGGAGGCGAAAATTCTTGAGGCCCGTGTAGTTAGATTCAGGTGCAAGTTAAAGAACCCCAGGTGGTCAAAATTTCCGGAGCCCTCCCCTACGGCGTCCCTCATAATCATATCGTGGTTTTGGGGGTGTTAAACCCTATAGCAAATATTATTATACGTAATATCTCGATTATTCGCTCTTAAAACGTATTCGTAAGCTCTTCAAATGAAACTATATCCTTTTGTTTTTTTGTCGTCATCAGCCTGCTGACAGCACTTGCAGTGAGAGTGCGAACGGAAAGCTAAGGCCATAAACACCATGTGCAGTACATATCTGAGCGTGAAAACAGCGCGTAAATGCGGGACAACGGAATGAAGTACACGCACACAGTGCGGACTAACAGCTAAATTTATTATCGCTTGAAAAGCAATAAATAGGAACAAATATGTGACACCACACAAACAGCAAGGGTCATATATGTACCAACTGGCTAGTCTACAATCCGTATACTTAGCGCTTCCGCAACAATGCGTTCATGTTAGAAGCTATCGCGCATAAGATGTCTAGGCAATAAGCCTAACTTTTTACGTCTTCAGTATTGCGACGCTACAAAAACCATAATTCCAGCGAAAGGGGAATTCAACGAACCCTTCGTAGGAAGTTCTCTTTTTACATTTGTTATCCTCTTTACACGTGCTGTCACTGCGGGTGCAACGCAGTGATGTGGTTCATACCCACGTTCTGCAAGCGTGGGTGTACAGCCCGGTGGTTAAGACACCCACCTTTGTGGCGTGGGTGCCCGTGTTCAAACCCAGCATCGATCGCCAAGAAAACTTGTTTTCTTTCTTTCATTGATTTATTTTCTTTATGGCGATGACCGCCTTACGCTACAGAGGTGTTCTCGTTGAGCCGGAACGGAAATACGCGTTTAAAGATTTAAATGTTTGCACTAAGTCGCGCAGAGCTTGGCACAGCGAAGCACGGGCCCGTCGCCGCTCATGCGTGGCTTCCTCCTCGGGAGTACGCACTTTCTTAGGACGCCCCATGACTCTCTGGACGCGATCGGACGCAGACAGGCTATATGCACTATAGAGCGGAGGTTGCGCGCTATGTCTCCGTTGGTAGGCATGGCTTAGCTACCGTGCATGCGCGGCTTGGCAAGCTGGTGCGGTATCTGGTCGCGATGTCTGGTCGCGGTATCTGGTCGCATTGGTGGGCGTGAAGAATTTTTTCGTGAAGAATTTTTTTTGGCAAGAATTTTTCCCTTTCTTTCTATCGTTCTTTCTCTCTCTTTCTGCATTTCTTTCTCTCTATTTCTCTCTTTCTCCTTCTTTCTGTGCTACGCTTTACTCTCTCCCCTCCTCCTTTCCATCATCCTCACCATTACATCTCTCCTCATCAAGCTCACTTCCCTTTCCCACCCCCTTTCTACACTATGCTATACAAGAACATGCTTTGCTCTGCTAGCGAGTCTGGATAGCCGAGTGGTTAGGACGCCCGCCTTCAGATCGAAGGTACGCGCGCTCGAATGCTGCCTCGTAAAGATTTTTTCGGCAAGAATTTTCTTTCTCTTTCAGTATATCTTTCTCTCCGCCTCTCTGTTTCTTTCTTTCTTTCTTTCTTTCTTTCTTTCTTTCTTTCTTTCTTTCTTTCTTTCTTTCTTTCTTTCTGTACTCGTTCACTCATCCACCAGGGTTATTACAGGCCCCGTCGTAGGGGTGAGTCGTTGGGATTTGCCCAAATTCTGTGGCACGTACTCGTTCATACATGACGATGATGGCACATGCATGACGTTGATAGTTTTGCAGCAGGGTCGACACTTTACGGCCGGCTTAAACAGCTTCGCTGTTAAAAAACGCGATGATTTCGTTTAAACGTACTGTTGTTAAAGAAGTCAGCGGCACATACTCCAGGCAGTCTAAGCAATGTTTAAACGGACGCTAAAGAGCAAAGCAATTTTGTCGTATTAGTAGATTACTCTTTCACCATACCAAAGACACCACACTTGCTGCGAGAAAACGCGCAATGAGAAAATGCGGTTGGCGAAGCCACATTGAAGTTCCCGCCCCGGTCGCCGTGACGTCATAGATATTGACGGTGTCCGCTGGGAACTGCGTAGTTTATAATCGGTATAAATGAAGTACGCTGTCGTTTCAGAGAGCCAGAGACTTAATATACCAAATTTCGCTGTGACAATGTGACCAAAATCAGAAAAAAAAAGACACTTTGAAATCGGTGACGTCCCCATCGGAGATTTCCGCGGGAAATTTAAAAGTGAAGCTTTTAAATTTTCCGCAGAAATGTTCCCCGAGAAATACGTCGTCTTCGGCAGCAACCAAGTATAGTGACATCCACAGGCGCTTACACTTTAGTCAATGATGCTATGCAGCACGCTTTCAGAACGTGCTGATCAAGCGGACGCATAGGCTATAGGCCATATAACGCACGTTCTGTACGCTAATTAGCAATCCGCCGCATTATGCGAACACGTTTGCCCCTGCGCCCGTTCACGGGCACGTTTTGTGTGGGCCCCTATAATGGCCCTCGTGTAAGGCATCAGTTACACACATCCTGCATATTGGACGACGTACACAGATATAGCCCACTGCGGTATTACGTCCTCCCTCGGCGATCAGTCTTTCCCTTTCCTCGTATTTCCATTTTACCCCGGCAGGCCAAAAATACGTCCCTCCAGCCAACCTCTGCTCATTTCTTTTCATTAACACATCCACCCTCCTTCTACTGCAATAACATCGCACCCTCATTCCCCACACTTGGGAAAGTTAGACCTCATACCCACCAAGATCTATGTCACGACGGCCACTTCGGACTTCGACAGAGACGGCTCGGATTGGAAGTGGAATTACAGAGTGTTTCTGCACAGAGTGTTTTTCCTGAACAGAGTGTGAACAGACTGTGAACAATGTTGTTCCTGAACAGATTCTTCCCGTCACTATGCCGGCCGTGGCAGCCGCATTTTCAATGGAGGCGAAAATGCTTGAGGCCCATTGCACTTAGATTTAGGTGCACGTTAAAGAACCCCAGGTGGTCGAAATTTCCGGAACCCTCCACTACGGCGTCCCTCATAATCATATCGTGGTTTTGACACGTTAAACCCCAACAATTTACCCTCCACGGTGGTCTAGTGGTTATGGCGCTCGACTGCTGACCCGAAGGTCGCGGGATCGAATCCCGGCCGCGGCGGCTGCATTTTCGATGGATGCGAAAATGTTTGAGGCCCGTGTACTTAGATTTAGGTGCACGTTAAAGAACCCCAGGTGGTCAATATTTCCGGAGCCCTCCACTACGGCGTCTCTCATAATCATATCGTGGTTTTGGGACGTTAAACCCCAGATATTATTATTATTATTGTTAAACCCCAACAATTATTATTACGTTTGTGTAACTGTATAGGAGGCACAATATTAATGAGAACTAACAGACAATAACGCCAAGGAAAGTACAGCGGGTGTTATCTGTAGTATTTAGAATATAAATGTGAACAATGTTGAACAACTGTGAACAATATATTCTAAATACTACAGATAACACCCCCTGTACTTTCCTTGGCGTTATTGTCTGTTAGTTCTCATTAATATTGTGTCGAACAAAGATAAACGAGCCCTTGAAAAATCATCTGCTTTCCTTCATTGATAGGAGGCATTCACTCAGCTCTGTCTGGCAGGCGGCGCGAGCGTGTGCCTACATCTAGCCACCATATAGCCATGGTGCTTCAGCGATCCGTCATAACGGTCTGATGTGATGAGAAAAGATATAAGAACATACGCGCACGGCCAAGCGCCTTGATTGTAGTCCTACGATGACGACCGCACACGCGACCACGGGTATGGCAATTACTGCACCTTGCGGATGCCGTCACGTGAATACCTTCTATGCTTCGCACAAATATAAACGAAAAGAAATGCAACAAATTTATGGTAAAAATAATGGTGAAAGAAAGATAGCCTTCAGTCCGCACAACGAAAGTGTGCTTGTGACTTGTGTGTATGCGTGCGCGTGTTGTGGGCGTTTTCTTTTTTTATCCCTCTCCCACTTTTTACATTCATATCTTAATTCTTAATTCCTCCCCCTTTCTTCGTACAGGGTAGCCGACAGGACTCAGCCAGCGCCATATTACTTACTTCAATGTATCGCTATCGCTCACCTGTAATCACCGACCTCAGTGTCGATGTGAAGTTCAACTTTGATTTATCTGTCTACCTTTCCGGTTCTTCTCATCCAAGTCTTCAGCTTGAGGACCGTCCTCATATCCGGCGTTCAACGTTGCAGCGGTGAAGCTTTGATTTAAAATGGTACTACAAGACTAGTTCATAGATCTCCAGGAGCTCGTATCAAGATTTTCTTTCTTTCTTTCTTTCTTTCTTTCTTTCTTTCTTTCTTTCTTTCTTTCTTTCTTTCTTTCTTTCTTTCTTTCTTTCTTTCTTTCTTTCTTTCTTTCTTTCTTTCTTTCTTTCTTTCTTTCTTATATTTTTGCTATTACTCCGCACTTAAGCGAAAAGCACTGTGATACAGCAAGCTCGTGGCCGACTGCTGTGGAAGTAATCAGAGGCGGTGAACTGTAGATAATCATGTCTTCATGAAAGCTGTACCGGAACCCACGTTCAGAGTGGCGCCCTTGCGTCCAAACTCGCGGCATGTGTGCCTAGTCTTCTACTGGGCGAATTGCATTTGTCTGCAGACGGCAAAACAACAAAAAAGAAAATGAAACAAAAAAACGCGGATATTGACCTCAGAAATGAAGACCGAAGAGCGAGTGGAGAGAAAACGAGATGCCACTCCAGTAGCGTTTAGTGTAGGAGCAGTTGGGTCTCTGAAAAAGCGACCACGTCAGTGCTGTTTTCGTCCAATGCTTGTCGATTTAAGCGCGCTCTTCCGTAAATCTAAGACGTTTCTCAATCATGTCCTGCGTGAAGTGCTAAATGTAGCCAGGAAACTATATCTGTTTCCTCTAGTTTCCTACAGTTATACCTTGGACTTTACCAGACAACTTATTCCTGTAATGCTGACCTGCTCTGAAAACTTAAGCACGACCGATTTCAAGTTTTACAAATAAGAATATCTGCTCCCATTTGTAAACTAATAACCTATTTTTAGCCTAATATTATTTAGAATAAGTATCAGGGTCAATACTTCTCTCCGCTTGAGTTGTTCAATAGAGTGAATTCGGGACACCCCTGATGCTGGTCATATATTAAGGCGGTCAGCCATTGGCGAGGTGATTTACGAATTGGGCCCTTCGAAACTGCAATAACTACGTTATTCCCTTTCATTAAATAAGAAGGAGAAGTGATGTGTGCTGCATGCAAATGTTACCGGCAGCCCTTCTACCCAAGCGCCAACTATCAAACGCGGTACAGTCTCAAGTTCATCCCATCGAGTTGTAACTCACTGAACTTTATCCAAGCTACGTCGACAGACACATTTCAGCATTCACACTCCAACCCGGTATCACGGATGACCTTTAGTAGCAGACGAAGCACCTCTTTCCTAAATATCTAATGTCCTCGCGGGAGCAATATGTCGTTGCATTTGTGTGTGTGCCATAGTGATGCAAAACTATCGATGGTACTATCGATACTATCGATAGCTGAGTCACTATCGAACTATCGATAGTGAAAAATACCATCGATAGCGCTATCGATAGTAAAAAATTTGATGGTACTATCGATAGTATAAAATCAACAGCGCGGACTCACTGCACAACAAACTTGCTTCCCCGCGCGCGTGGTACATAGTGGAGCCGGAGGAGCAGGCTGAAGGGCAAGAAAGGTGATATGATTGTGTTCTTCACGTCAGTGCTTTGCTGACACGTGATCATATTGAAACTGTTCAGCTGCCACGGAAAGGAAGCCTTTACATGTGGTGGGACGGCGCGGCTTCAAATTGATATTGCATTTTATGATTTCAAAATAAAAAATATCAAGAAGTTAATTGTAAGGTGTAACTGGTTGCTTTTGGATACGAATTTATTGATGGATATATTCCGCCATTTTCACTGCGGAAATAATTAATTTCTCTGCCAAATAATGCTCGTAAATTAAGCGAAGCTGGTAGTAGGCTATCGCAAATATTTTGGCAATATGGCCGGCCAGCAACCGCATCATTATTCACACCACTATCGATAGTATTGTCACGTGGTTGTGACGGTGAAGAATGCTGCAGCAAGACTAGAGTACGGAGCTCTCTATTTGGGCGAACTTGTGCCCAGAAAATCAGAACTCAAAATACAAGCGATACATGCTGCGCACTGATTGGAGCGGGAGCAGTCGTCAGCTGTTGAGTAATCTGATCATCGGTGGAACGCGTCGTCCTTTATGCATCAGTCGTGAAGCTTTCCAGCGTTATTGCTGGTGCTCGCGTAAGCTCTCGAATAAACTTGACTATTCGCGTCCGGCGCGTAATCTTTACAGAGTGATCTCAAACAATTGTGAAGCTTCTCAAACATTACGGCGCGGTCTGCGTCAAACGTTGTGGGTGAAACCCAAATACGTCAAAACAAAGCAATAAACACGCGTGGCAGTAATATCGCTATAGTAATATTAACGATGGTACTACCGATTGCACTATCGATAGTTTGTCGATAGTAGCACTATCGATAGTTTGTTTACACTATCGATAGTTTCAAGAAAGCTATCGGTACTATCAATAGTCAATTTGCCGATAGTTCTGCATCACTAGTGTGCCATCTAGCGTTTTAATCTATCTGTTAATGTTTTACGTTCTGTGTCGAATTCAGAGCAATCTAATGTGTAACGCTGATTGTCACCGAGGACATGGCAATGTACGCAGGGCGATAATGTGCGAAGTCCTGCGTTGCACAGTCGTAATAAAGTTTGCGCTGACTAGTTTAAGGAGCAGCTTAACGTCTCTATAAATCCCTTATTCGCACGTGGTTGTTGTGGTGGAAGCCACACTGATCGGAAATGGCTTAAGAAGACAGCCTCTATGTCTGTTTGCGTACTGAGGAGCCTCCTTCGTGGTAAAGTTCTAGCTCACATGGCAGAGTAATCTAGAACTGTTGCAACAGAATCGAAAACTGGGCTAGTTGGTTGAAATGCGTGGTTTCACTGATCTAAGCGCACGCAAATGAAAACGAAAAAGGGAAGACAACAGGACAAGCCGCTTCGTTTGCGTGCGCCTAGGTCAGTCAAATCTATAAGTGCTGACAACATGGTGATGTCACCAAGTATAAACAACACGAATACCGCTCATGTTGTCCCCCTATTCTAAAATGGCAAGAAATACGACATTGATTGATTGATTGATTGATTGATTGATTGATTGATTGATTGATTGATTGATTGATTGATTGATTGATTGATTGATTGATTGATTGATTGATTGATTGATTGATTGATTGATTGATATGGCACAGCCCGTGTTTCCTTCTGTATGCAGTATAAAGTATTCGAGTACATATTAGAATGTGGTGCACTGCGAGTATTGCGGCCAGTTGACAAGAGGGAAACAAAATTCGAAAATTCTCGCTCCGCCTTACTTCACTAATGCCACAGACGGCAAGTACAGCTTCATAAAGCCTCATTGAGTAGCTACTCCCCATTGCGTAGCTATAAAGAAATGGCATCCGGAATAATCACGCATCCTTTGCGCCGCGAGACGACCATCTTCCAAGGAAATTCATTTTCATCGTCAAAGGCTTCTCACATTCGCATCGGATTGAATGCGCAGACGACGGAACCCTACATTACTGACACTGTTTGCTCGTCATTGGCTGCCTGCAAACTCCGCAGAACTTAAGAGCCCATTCAATGACCAAGTACTCGAAGCACACTCGACGTCAGCCTTGCGCAATCACACTCAGCTGGGCGCCGTGGGAAGGTCAGCCCCAAGGTCAAATCCAAACACGCCGCACCCACGCAACGAGAGGACCCCACCCCCTCTGCCCCCTTCCGAACATGCCGGTCCTCCTCCTATACAGCCCAGCAGTGGTGCATATCGGGCACCGGTGCCAGTAGCCGCCAATCTATACACCGTGCGTCAACAACTGTACCATGCAGCATTTCAGAAGCTATGGCGAAATAGTTTCCTGTGCGTGTTACATCCGCCAACATAGCAAATTGCGTCATCTGTTGCTTTTTTTGCTCAACAGCTAAATGCTACTAAGGCTAATAATAAACACATTCAATCAATCAATCAATCGGCCAGATACTTAAAGAGACCGACAACTGCCCAGAATATGAAATGAGTTGACTCCACTGATGTAAAGATTGCCCGACGCATTGACTCAAACCAAGCCTACTTTTTTCGTGAGAGATGGATTTATATTTTTATTTCTTAATTGAAAGTCACGAAAAGTGACCTGTGGCGCCTCTGGCGGCAAAAACATGAATGATCCGATGAACCCGGCCACGTGGCCGTTGATTGCTGTACGCGGTCGACGATTTTTTTGTTAGTAATGAAATATTGTTCGTTTCTTTATATTAAAAGGTAATACTCCATAAAAATGTACATATAGGCCGGCGTTAGTGGTATGCATTAAAGTGGCGCTACCTTCGCGTGACCTAATGATCCTATGCTCGTCAGCGCGTCTTGAGCAACTTTTCAGCGTGCTCATGCATCCGTGCACGCAGTTTCCAGGTCGCTAAGATTTTGGAGCAACATAGTTTTGCTACCTACACCTCGTCTCAGAAATGACGCGCGCTGCTACTCGGCGCGGCCGCGCATATGCGTAGTGACGTTTTCGATGACTTGGCTTGGCTCGTGCATCGAGAGACGACGCCGGGATAAGCCACCCATGACACAGGCGCAGGCAACCTTGGACGCATGCGCACACAACGTGGTACAAATACAGGGAAGGTGTATAATGCCACATCATCTCATTGTAACAGCTTGCTATTTTCAAAAATAGTTTAAAAGCTCTAAATAAAGGTGGTTAAGCATAGTTACAGGAACTCCTGCGAAAGCGGAACAACGATGGCTTTCACAAATCGCGAAAAGGGCTGGCGGCATCGCTATCAATTCTCAGCGTTGCTGGAGGAAAGTTACGCCCGTGTTTAGAGCCTTTCAGATCGAAAAATACTGCTTGTAACATAACTACGTGCTTTTGGGATTAACTACTGCAGCTACAAACACTGCGAAGCGTGAGCTTTCTGTCGCGTCGTAGATAAATGGCTCGAGAAAAATCAGTTGTCGGTCCCTTTAAAGTGCCCAGGAACAACCGTGAGGTACGTGCTGGCGCACGCAAAAAACATTAACAATAAACAATAGAAAACCACTATAAAGACAATCTACATATGAGAAAATACAAACAAAAAAGAGGAAAAATGGAAAAACAAAAAGTCAGGAAAACAGGGGAAGAAAATAACAAAACACGAGAAATATAGAAGAATAACGACGACAAAATCGTATACAACAATGCGCAAGGTAGGCTGAAAGACAAAGGAGAAAAGGATTGCTACGATGTGCGACACAGCGCAAACACACAAAACAAGGAAGCAAGAACTATCTAAAGAACTTTCGCCCCGTTAATAATAAAATAATAATAATAGACAGCAAGGAATATATATATATATATATATATATATATAATATATATATATATATATA
Organism: Rhipicephalus sanguineus; assembly: GCF_013339695.2. Classification (NCBI taxonomy): domain Eukaryota; kingdom Metazoa; phylum Arthropoda; class Arachnida; order Ixodida; family Ixodidae; genus Rhipicephalus; species Rhipicephalus sanguineus. The sequence continues at coordinate 205,579,128 of NC_051178.1, read as the reverse complement.
TATATATAATATAATATATATATATATATATATATATATATATATATATATATATATAATATATATATATATATATATATATATTCCGAACAGATAAAGAGAGGGGGTGAAGGGGCAAAGGAAAATAGATGTCCGGTTAAGTACCTTGTTACTTCCGTTTGCGTTCATGCTAAGTACAAAAGGGAATATGGTATGGTTGGTGAATATATATTGAAGCAAGCCGAGCGGCCTACACCTAGAAGAGGAAGAAGTCGAAACAACACAAGACAAGGGGCAGGGGGGAGAAGACAATAAAGAATAAGTTCGATAGAACAAGATGGAGTCTCTTGTGTGCAGTTATTAAGTGAAGTTTTATTATATATATATATATATATATATATATATATATATTATATATATATATATATATATATTATATATATATATATATATATATATATATATATATATAGGAAAACAGTCAAGAGGACGACCTCTTGACTACGAGGTCGTCCCGGACGGCATTACGAACTCCCAGCGACGCCGCGCACGACCTGAAGTCGTCCATGTCGTGCGCCTTAAGCCGTTTTTTGCGCGTTAGCGAACCTAGGGACTGTACTTTTTCCTTTGTTATTGTAATTTATTTGTGTCTGCACTTGTTTTTCCTTTCCATGTTCTGTTGCAAGCATCGGGACGATGCTCTTTCAGAGGGGGGCAATGCCACGCCGCTTCTTTTATTTGATGTGTTCGAGTTTGACCAGCAAAGACGGTTATCAACGCTCGACGCTGGCCCCGAAGCAGTGTTCGAGAAGCTTCACGATTTTGGTAGATCGTTTTGTTAAGATTGCGCGCCGCACGCGAATGTTCCAGCTTTGTCGAGAGATAACACCGCCACCAGCGATATTGCTGGAAAGTTCCATAGCGCCTGTATAAAAGCCGACGCGCTTGACCGCTTGTCAGTTGATCGACGGACGACGCCCTGTTCGCCGCTATCATTGTACAGCGTGTATTGCTGTATTGCTAGTTCTCATTTTCCGGCCACAAGTTCGGCCAAATAAACAGTTTCAACCTGCAAACGCCGACTGCTGTCTTCGTCGACGTCACGACCACGTGACAATATATATAATCCCTTTGAAAGCTTCGTCCTCTTAACATAAAGAAAGGTTAGAAGTAGTGAAGTGCATGCATGTTTTAGAGGTGTCCCGCATCTTTGTCTTTTAGCTTATTCATCATCATCATCATCAGCCTGACTACGCCCTCTGCAGGGCAAACGCCTCTCCCATGTTTCGCCAATCAACCTGGTCCTGTGCTTGCTGCGGCCACGTTATCCCAGCAAACTTCTTGATCTAATCTTCCCACCTAACTTCCTCTCTCCCCCTCGCACGCCTGCTTTCTCTTGGAATCCAGTCTGTCACTCTTAATGACCAGCGCTTATCTTGCGTATGTACGTGCCCTGCCCATTCCCATTTCTTCTTCGTAATGGGAATGGGCCCCGTTTGTTCCCTGACCCACTCTGCTATCTTCTTGTCTCTTAAGGTTACACCTATCATTTTTCTTTCCCTTTAGCTTAGGCGACAACAAAAAATGTTATCAAACATTTCCTGCTGTTACTATGTTTTCTAGTATGATAGTCATCAATATATGTAATCCACGCATGTACATGCTCTCAACCTCGATATTGCTCTGCACGTGTCGCGTCCCGAAAGAGTGTCGAACCCGACAGTTGCCCGAACCCTCACTGGCCATCAAGTTCACTAGAAAGGATGGGGAAGACTCCCGCAGCACGCATCAATGTTACTGCACCGAACTACATTCGCTGCGCGCAAGACGCGTACGCTGGCGTCGATCGAGAGCTTCACGTCGACCACGACTACGAACCACGCTATCTGCAGGCCGCGTGGTTTCCTCGTAGTAGTTGTGCTGTCCGTGACGGTTTTGACAGGTCGTGGGAAGACTCACTGAGCGTGCACGATTCTTTGTTTGCTCAGCAAAGACGGCCCACGTGCTTGAAGACCAAAGCGCCACTGGGCCGCGGTTTCTTTCTTACGCGTTGCATCCGTCGCAAGGTCGAACAAAGGATAACTCGTATTGAGCACGCTAGAGATTCCGCGGTATTAGTTGGGAATGCTCTACGCCGCCCAAGTGCTTGCGTGTCGCCGTGGGAATGTGTACGCTGCGAAAGGAATGGTCACTGTTATGCGCCCCTTTCTCAGCAAAGGATGCATGTGTTGCGAAAAGTTCTAAACTCGACAGCTCCAGTTCCTTGCGGCCCTAATGATTTTAGTAATTTTGAACAGGCGAACGAAAATGGCAACGTGAACAGATAAAGAGAGGGGGTGAAGGGGCAAAGGAAAATAGATGTCCGGTGAATTACCTTGTTACTTCCGTTGCGTTTCACGCTAAGTACAAAAGGGAATATGGTATGGTTGGTGGAGTATTGACACAAAATTTTGAACTCCTTCTGAATGTCTGTTCGTAAAGCCTTCGCAAAGTAAGAAAAACGTGGCATGCAAATGTATACATGCTCCAGCAAAAAAAAAAAATAATAATAATAATAAATTAAAAAAAAGAAAAAATAAAGAAAAAAAGCGCTATCTAAAGAACGAATCGTGCAGCTCCTTAAACGGCAAAACTAAGCAAGGTCTGTAGCTCGCATGCACTTTCAAAGAAAATATCGCGTCTGGAATGCACGGTCGCTGAACCGGCGGACGTTATCCAACGCAAGCCGTCGCGGCCGATTATAGAAAGTGCGCCATTCGTCGCTTCTGGAACCTGCCTTTTTATTAGTACTATTGTTTACTGCGGCTCGCCGCAAGCTTCCAAATTTAGTCACCGTTTTTTTCAACAAGAGAATAGAAACAGCGGATAATGTATAGGGGACGTTTAAAGCATCACTTTTCTTTGAGCTGCATTTTCACAGCGCGACTTTCAGTCAAGGGGCACCGGGCCTAGGCGTGTATACAGGATACGTAGAAGGTGCACCACAGAAAAAGTCCAGGGATTTCAAATTTCACAGAAACCACCACAAGGAATGCACATCGAAAAAAGAAAAAAGGATATCTACTGCGTCTGAGGCGATCGCCTGAAACTTGCGGCTTTAAAACTCTGCAAACAAACGTTACTGCATTTGTTAGTTTCTTTTGAAGGCTCTATCCGACAAACATCTCGCAGTGAGTACGGACATTTGCTGCACCCGTTGTGGCTGCAGGCCGCCTCAGCCTTCATTTGTCTTTTTTACGACTTACGTTAGAGCTTGCTTCCGTCTATAAACCCTTTCCAAAGACAGCCTTTGTTCAACGCTTCGGGCATGCAGCCTGGAAGCGCGAAGTCTTGGTGCCCCTGTATAGAAGCGCATAGAATTATCCGAGACAGCGTTAAAACGCGTATGGATCGGTTCAAAAGTCCGCTCACTTCTCTTCGGCCCCTGCATCTCATGAATATGTACGTGCATCCGCTTCTTCGGCCAGTCAATGAGACTTGATGTCCCCTTTTAAGCTGTCGCCCACGATCGAAAAAACGCCAGGCCTGCGCGGAAAGCGCAGTACAGTCACAGCAAAAACTGGAAGCGCGGCATTTCTAGAGCCAGCCATAAACTCGCTTGGGGCTACTAATACAAGTGCACCAGCAACGTACCCACTACGCCAGAAATCATAATCTTTGTGAATTTGGGAAGCACCCACTACGCCATTATTCGTCATTCTGCGGAGAAGCGAGGTAACTTCTGTAACGCATTCTGTGTACGGGTGTGCGAATATTCGAGTTTCGATTTCGGATCGTATACTACCTATTCGAATAGTCAAGGTTTTCAGCAAGTGCCCCCCCCCCCCCGAAAGAAATTCCTGGCTACGGGCCTGGCATGCACATTCTTGCACCGCTGCCGCCCCCCCCCCCCCCCGCCTTCCTTGCTGGAGTCCCAAAGGAGTGGGAAACAATATTACTTATTGCACAACAAGGTCATTCAAGGAAAACAAGCTTCGCAATGAATGAATGAAAACGAAGCAATTACGTGCTGCTCACAATGGCCTGCCGTTGGTCCCCGGCTTTCCTGTGGGAAGTAAGCCGTTCTTGTAACGCAACATGAGTGGCCCTCGGCCGCCATCATTGTCAAAGACCTGCGTGGCCATAATCCTACGCATTAAATAATGACGGCGCTGGGTCGGACTGAATAAAGGTATGGGGCTTACTAGATGCCCCCCTTAGATGAACAGGGGAGGGGGGGTCCTGCCCCACCTGAGGTGCGCACGCCAATGGTAGCAGCCAGGGCCGTAACTAAGGGGGGGTTGAGTGGGTTCTGACACCCCCGAAATTTTTGCATGATTTAACTTTTCGGGTGACACTAAAATACTTGCACGCCTCCACAGCCACCACCAGTTGCCAAAGTTGGCCGTTCTACACTCAAACACCCCCCGAAAAAAATTCCTGGGTACGGCCCTGGTCGCAGCGACTTAGAGCGGAAGCTCCCACGTGGCGTCACCAGCTGTGTTTACATTTTGCGCGTTTTCTCGCTCACCAAGCATCTACTCGAGGCAAGAGTCACACTTTTGGTGTTGCGAAAAGGTAATTTAAGGTAATATTGTGAAGCGCCGTTGTGCGTACCGCGGTAGTTTAGCACGGTCACGCGCCAGAAGTTGTGAGTTTGCGTTTTCCGAACTCTAAGCCTATCGACTCGGAAGCACATTTCCGTGACGAGTGCCTGAATTCAAACGTTTTAAATGCTACGAATGACTATTATATAAATAAGCACGTGCGACAAAGTGAATTAAAGTGCAGGCGAGGCAAGAAAAGAAAAAAAAAGAATCCTGACAGTGCGTTTCCAAAGTTTAATAATCAGAATAACGTGCTTCCGCGTTCAACGTGTCACGCTTCGTTACTCAAAAAGGCGAGGCAGCCTCAGAAGCAAGCCATCTCATTTTTTTCAGTGTCCACCACCAGCGGAAAGCTGTCAGCACCGCGGAAATCCGCGGAGAACGAGGAGCATATGCTCACGTTTAACGAACTGGAAGCGTTGCGTTCCAACGTCTGCGCTTTGATGTTTGTCCTCACGAGTGTTTCTTCTCGATAAGAAAAAAACTATATCTCTCCACCCTCGCTCCTTCCACATTTTTTCCTTCTTTTTACCTTGCCGCGATAATGCAAATTGAGAGCAGACGCTCACGTTAACAAAAACCGCAGCGCGTCCGTTGCGTAAGGAGAAAGCGCTGCCGGTAGAAAAAACTAAGTTGCCTCCCTTACGCTCAATGTCGACTGCGGTGCTCTAAACTGCTTTCCTGAGCAGCGTAGAGGAACCGACGTTTACATCAGCTGCACGCCAGATGCAGCCGCAGCCGCGGAAGCAAGCGGACGCAAAAGACAGCCGCTGATCGGGCGCACGATACACTGCGTGCACAGTCGTCGAGGGATGAAGGGCGACGTGTGTGATTAAGCCTTATTTGAATATGATACCGATGAACCTTTGTTTCCCTTAATCCGGCGCACGCCTATGAGCAGCACCGGTGTGGGTCACAGCACAACGACGCAGGTTGTATTTCCGGCCACAGCGGCGAAATTGCGAAGGGGGCAAAATGAGAAACAAAACAAAAAAAAAGAACTCTGTGTACATAGGTGCGCGTCAAAGAACTTCATGTAGTCACAATTAATCCACAATCCCCACTTCGATGCACTTAATACGGCGTATTGTAGTTTTGGCCCGTAAGACCCCGGAAATGTTTCTTTCTCGCTAACTTTCCAGTGCACCCGCTGATGAAAAAACATCGATAATATCTGGCTCGTGTTTTTTTTTTCCAAAAGTGTTATAGGAGTCCTTTAAGTTTTACCCGCACTTGTTATAAATATAACCGTGCAAGCAAGAGTGCTACTCAAACTCTCACAGAAACAAGGAAAGAACAAGTGGCAGTGCTGATGCTTGAAACATCGCAGCTCAACAGTGAGAAACATCATTTCTCACTGTTATCTGTGTGTGTCAATTGTCACATGCCCAGATGATCTACATCCTTTCTAGTCAGCTTAGACAAGTTGCGGAAACATGGCGCTGCACGTCGGTCTGGGTTCTCTCATTTATTCTTTACCGTGACTTGCAGAGATTGTTTCGCAAGAGAGCCCACCTTCTTGACATAATACATCTCTCTGGTGATTGCAGGTGGTGTCGCTGGCGACCTGCCTACTTTCCCGTGCCACAGAAGCCCATGGCAGAGCCGCCCCGAGGAAGAATAGGCGCCTCCTGTGAGTAGTTGACGCTTTTTGTAGAACGGTGACGCTAGGTCCCTGTTTTTTATTGCCGCCATTAAAAAGAACGATGATAAGCAATTTACTTCTTAAAATCCAAACATACGAACTTCAACGTCGTCCATGTATATTTCCTCTTGAAAGTTTCAATTGAGCCGCTAGGTGAGTTACATGCATGGACGTCGGCAGAGGGAGAGCAAAAGGGACACTTACCCCCCCTCCCCCATCCCAAGCCACACCAGCGCTCCCCCCTCCAGCGGGTTTGTACCCCCATGACAAAATCCCGCTGACGACCATGGTCACATACAAGATATGTTGCCGTGCTTCTGCCGCGATCCAGCGTATCGCAGCACTGAGAAACGTCCTGCCAAATCTCTACAGCTTCAGGGTGTGAAAATTTCTCTCCGGCCTGGCAACAGCTTAATATGAAGTGTGATAGTGATAATATTTGGCCGAGTCTGTTAGATACCTAAGTGCACGCCAATCGAGAAGCGAACTAATGCTCTTGCGTTGCAGGGACCTTCCTCTGGAGTGGCCTCGCCCTCGACGACGCGACCCCTCGGCGCCGCCCTCGGCTCCCATCGACATGGGCTACGTGCGGTCGGCCGAGTGCTGCCCGTCCGTGACCGAGGCCATTCAGCCACTCGGCGGCGTCTCCATCACGGGCCGCATCCTGGAGCTGTACCGCGAGCCCAACGCCACGCAACGCTTCTATCAGACGTCGTGCCGAGAGCAAGTCAAGGGCCGCCCCTGCCGCTACGTGCGCTCCAAATACGAAGCCCAGTCACGCTGCGTCCAGACCTACAGCTACATGTACGCGCTGGTGCGCGAGTTCCAGTCCGACGGGCCTTGGAGGCTCGACTACATCCGCTACCGCAGCGGATGCTCCTGCCAGGTCCACCGGCCCCGAGGGTACCCGCTCAGCCTGCTCGCGAGCAGGCCTTGATCGCCCGCCCCTTATCCCACCTGGAGGACGACGGGACGAGACCTGCTGGTGTAGACCTTTCCGCTGAAGAGCCGCTGCCGCTGACGCTGAACTGTTGTGATGTGATGACTCACGCGTCGAGGGACTTGCAGCGCGTGTCAAACGAGGCGTTTTGTTTTCGTCGTTGGGTATGGAAAGGTCGACACGTTAGAGGTTATCGTTACCAACTAGCCCAATCCAGTGCCCTCCTACGCTAGAGGTATATCTCAGAGCTGTTCGAAGGATGGTAGAAGCAGTAAACAGAAGGCCAGCAGCCGGCGCTCTCTCGTGTTATGTCGTACCAGTCTTTGTCTTCTCGGTACTCCTCTAGCTCCACTACCGGTCAGCCCTGTCAAAGGAGACGTTATTTCCATCTGAGTCATTCAGCCCCTCGCACCACGCAGCAAAACGCCGTGATCGGGCAGCGCACGCGGGCGAGCGACTCATCAAGCGCGTCCACTCAATTTATGACCTCCGTAGCGACTTCAGCCATGCCTAGATGACTCTTCCCCATAGTTGCACCAGACGTAAGCGCGTTCCGATGCACGTGTCTCATAGCTCGTTAACGGACCGCACGTTGGGGCTCTTCTATATCGTTCCTTCTGTTGTAACACTGAAAGTATTTACATATCAAGAACATGCATGCCAGGTTGGCACGTGCATACAATCAAAGCTTCTGCTGTGTTCATTGAAAACAATGTCGCAGGGTGCAGTGTAAAGCAGCTGCCGTTTTCGTTCTTCGTCGTGTCGTGTAATATAATCGTCACTGTCAAGAAAGTGTTTGTGTATGGTGAGGTGGGCCTGCATCAACTATAAGCTACGGGACGCTTGTGGGCGTCTGAGCACAGCTACATGTAGTAGCGAATTAACACCGTGCAGCATCCCCAGGCTGAAAACTATTGATTTCGCGGTAGCTGCTGACATATATACGTTTAATTTCGAATGCCGACTGGGGGTACTGCGACGTACAGTGCATGGTTGTAGACAATATAACACAACGTCTTTATAACGTTTCGTGTTTTCTGCATCTGTGTCGCTGCACTTCGATCTCATTCCATTTCAATTAATGGAGGTGCGGAAAGGCGACCGACAGGTTTCGACTTCCAGGTGATCCACAATGTCATGCGGCCAACCTTTACACATGCAACGGTCGTCCGTATTACAGAGTTGGTGCTGGCGATGGCGAATATACTTCGCGCTGCGATTCAAAACACAACGTATGTAACATGTCCGTGGATTGGCAGTGACTGAGGTTTCATAAAATTTAGCACGGAGTGGCCTGCAAACATGAAATGCCCATCGTCGACATGGCTTCGTCTGTCGCTCGTCGAATCTTCCTCTTGCTTCAGCGTCTTCGTACTTCATCTCTTCGTAACAGGAGCAGAGACGAGCATACTAAGACCAAAGCGCCCGTCCTACTTGTGCTCAGGCTTAATGAAACCAACAGACACTGAAGCCAAGGAAGGTTTCGAGAGCATTATTTCTGGAATTTTGACTGTAGTGTAGTAATTATGATACGGATTATTATAGAAATAAAGTGGACGAAAAGACAATTCGCCGCTGGTAGGGGCCGAACATACGGTAGGGACCGAACGCCGTCATGGCTACGAGCGGCTCTGACTAACACTCCCGGGTTCCCGTGCACAGGAATACCGAATAAAGTGGACGGGAGGATGACTTCCGCCGTAGATCAATTGGTAGAGCATCGGACGCGTTATCCGACGGTTGTGGGTTCGGTCCCGAACGGCAGCAAGTTGTCACTTTGTCCACTTTAATTTCTTTACATTAATATCACAATTGCTACACTACAGATAAAACAACACAAATTATGTCCCCGATACCTTCCTTGGCTTCATTGTCCGTTGGTCTCATTAGGGTGTGTCTAACAAAGAAAAACAAGCCCTTGATTGACGCCCCTTCTTGTGATCAGGCTTGAATATCTCGTATCTTTCTTTGTACAGCTACTTCGAAGCACTGCAACCGGGAGATGAAGCTTCGCAAGGAAAGACATTCTGCGCAAGCGCGTGTCCTATCGTTGTATCGCCGTCGTAGTAGCAGCCAAGGTATACACCCAATGTGACCTTCCCGGAACGATCTTCGCGGGTGCTAACAGTTAACAGCGCAACGCCGTTCAAGAGTTGTAATGGAGATCGCGGTTATTATGCGTAAGCCTTTGCGAAGTAGCAGCATTCGACGCACCGTGCCAATATTTTGGGACTGAAATACTGCGTGCCATAAATTAAAGACCCGATGTCTTCTCCGTGAGAACTGCACCGCCCCAGTTTCTTCTGCCCCATAGACGAGATCAGTGGAACCAGGCATAAATAACTGACATGCACGAACGAAGACAGGCCGCAGAGTGACACAGATGACAGGTTGTCCCAGATGCACCGCACCGCTTTGTTCAAATGACGAAGGCTCAGCCGCATACGCATGCATTTCTATGGGCCAGCTCGCACACCTCTATTCGCGCGTACCCAGCATTGTGATCCTCGGTGTGCAGCACTTTGCCATTGATGACGCTTATTCTCTTTCGACACCTTCCTTCCTTCCTTCCTTCCTTCTGCCAGCAACAAAGATAAACTACACCCCTTTCTTTGTAAAGCGTTTTCTGGTTCAACTTCCTTCGTTCCGGGCAGCCCGAATAATGTGTTATGAAGTTCAGTTGCTTAGACTCGATATGATGGAGACAGAGAACATACATCTGCAAACTTACTCACGGTGATGAATCAAACAAAAAATACAAACAAAAAACCGCCCAGCACTCCGTACAGACGGTTAACCAGCAAAGCTGAAACGTGCGGCCCCGGTGTTTATCACTGGTTTAATGCCGGCGGTTCATTAAAGTATTTCTCAATTATTCGTTACACCTGTGCAGAAAATCTTAATTTGTGTTTGCCGGGCGTGTGTTTCCTTCTGAATTTTCAGTGGATCGATGGTTAGTAGTGGGATTTGACCAATTTCTGTGGCGCATACGTTTTTTGCCCGCGGACGACTCCTTCACTTTTAGTGGGCCAGTGGTGCGAAGTGTGGTTTGCCCAATTTCTGGAGCACACGCACGCTAGGAGCTTTCGCGTACATAGGACGGACGAATTTTGGTTTCGCCAAGCCGTACGCAGCTTCGCCGTGAAACGTAACAGAGCACGTGACATTTATTCGGCATGCACATACGCGGGAGAAGAGAGTGCACACGTGCTATAGTTTGCTAGCAGCTGCGTCCTATTTTGTATGGGGCACCGATAGCTGACGTCGGCAATAAAAGCACCGATTGAACAGTTTACTGGCAGTCTATGCTCAAGCTACGCATAAAAACTACCCCCTTAAAAATCGACGTTTTCAAGTCACAAATTACTCATTGAAAGAATCGATTTCACCGGTTATGGGCTTATCTTTCTGCAGCGCGTTGCGCAGAATAAATACAATCTGTTATACTCAGTCGGTATCCAACACTCTACCCCGCCTTTTTCAGTTTTCCTAAAACAATGGCATTAATTCAAAGGGAGCAATAATGTGGACTTGTAATACGCGCAAAGCACAAGGGAAAAGAGGAGATGTAATCTTTTCGAGCACAACACTGAGGCTGATCAAGGTAATAACCACAAATACCACGACTGCTTGTGTATCATGCCCCTATCACACGGACAACCTTAGCAGCGGTTAAGCCGTAAATTACAGCAAGTGGAATGCGCTTAGAACATTTATACGACTCACGAAACCATAACCTTTATTTCCGTGCCTATGATCGCCTGTAGCACCACAAGCCCCTTGCGTTTACCGCGGCTCGACTGAAATGTATAAACATATATTACAGGTACTTACATCCTCCAGAAAAAGTGGACGGGATGCGAAGCATTCGAGAAAGATATATTTCCAATTTGTCTGGGAACATAGCCTCCAATTAAATGTTCGAGCCTGCAGCAGTTCCTGCGACCTACAGTTACCCGCTAGATTAGAAGCGTCCTGCAGTAACAGATCATAAATGCGCATTCGGAGTGGAGCCCACGTCGCCTAAGCCTTTGTTGCCGGGTGTACACTCAAATTCCCTCCCCAACTCGAAGCGAGAACGCTTTCGAAATAACATGATGACGGCCGCAGTCAGAACGAGACACAAACAAATGGCTTCAATAATAAATAAATATGCCAGAAATGCCTGGTCGACTAGCCTAGCTTGTTATTGCAGACGACGAAGGTGAAAAATTGGATAATTGAAAAGACTGCGAGCCCATGCACAAGCGCACAGAAAAACAGACGCAGCCAGCGATATGCTTGTTCCGCAGACCACCTCACGGCACCAATTGAAAAAGCTAGTTCGACAAGCGAACAAGAGCAGCGTGATGCTGCGACCGATGTTGTTTCGAGGATTTGTGACCTTCTTTCGGGGCCCAACTGTTTGCTCAGCGCGTGATTTCACTTGCAGATCATTCGATAAGGTTCGCCAGACTCGCAGCAGCAGAGCGAACGCTGGGAGCCGTTTTGAGATGGCGTGCATAATGCGGATTCCAGGAATCATGCCGCCTTTGCGCGAAAAGTGCATTAACCTGTCCAGCACGTTGTGTTTTCTGTTGCGCACAGCGCGGCAGTTATGTTCGGTTGCTTGGGATTAGTCCAGGCCTTGCCGCCTGACAGATGCCAGCCCTTACGCTTCGCCAGTGATGGTAGCCTTCCCACTTTCCCGGATGAGGCCGCACGGATGATGACGGCTCGGGGGAGAGGGGTAAAGTAGAAGGGCCACCAAATGAATCGTATTGGTCTCAATACGATGAATGAAAAAGAAAATGAAATTAAGCGATCACGTGCTTCTCACAATGATCACAATGCCTTTGATCCCTCGCTTCAGGGAGTTAAGATGGCAAGTAAACAGTGCATCATCAGGGGCCTTCGACCACCATATTAGAGTCCTTTACCAAGTTATGGAAATATGGTACGCAAATACGATAAGGCAGTACAGCAACGCTCCCTTTTCAGGGGACAGGTCCGACTAATTAACGGCATGGGGCAGAGACTTCGCCCCCACCCTTAGGTGCACCGCACCCCTGTGCGCACGCCTGTGACAGTGATCGCAATTTGAATTCCAGCAGTATCTCACGTGTCTCGTCGATATATTCAACAGTTAATTGGGGATATTAAGGCTTTCAGCGATGGAGGAGGAGGTACGGGGAGGCGGTGCTTCACCTACCCGTGGGTAACAACGGTACGAGAGCTCCCCCCCCCCCCCCCCCGCCCTAACTGACACTTTTGATACTGGCATTTAGTACGCGCGTCCACTATTTCAGTGGAATTTCGACGACAGGTATCGCATGTTCCTACCCCCCGCGTACTTATGTTGGGGTTTGCTGGGATATAAGTGAAACAATGGTTTCTGAGCCAATCTAACGATATGCGTTAAGCGCTCGAATATACTCGATATTTCTTTCTCATTAAATGCAGGCGCTATAAAAGAGCGACTTTCATTGCATGATTGGCATGACTGTAAGCGGTGCTTATGCCAATACTGCGCAGGTTTCAACGTTTAGAGGATGCGACAGAGATGCCTGAAAAGTATATAGTTTTCAATTTATCTAGAGAATAGCGAGGGTACAGACATGGGAGCGCCAAAAAGCAAAACGTAATGTGAGCACTTAATTACTTAGCACCAACGAATTCTCTTTGTACCTCAAAGAAATAGAAGAACAGCACCTGCATTATTTCCTTTGTCAGCTTTTCTGGCTTTTTCTTGTTGAGCAAGCACTACGGAACGTCGCTTGGAAGTAAAAACAATTGCTTGGTAGTGCCGTTGCATCTTCCTTCCCAAAGTTCTCTCTGCTGTGCTGTTTGTCCTGCACAAGTCACGAAAAAACCAGTTCACATACACAGACTTGTCTACAATTTCTTGTTATCGCACGAAGGGCCCTCTCTATTCGTAGTATTAAGTGACTATGACTTTTCTGCATGCCCTTACCGTGCTTGAGTCAATATCACTGAAACAGCTTCAACAGCACACGTGTATATCACGTGGTGCAGTAAATACCACCTGGGGTGCTATCCTGGACATTGTCAAATGCGCCCATGTTGCCAAATTCCGCCACTGGTCAACTATGATTGGCCTAGAGGGCTGCTATGGCCTCCCTGATTGGCCTAAAATGCCGCCATTATAAAATTTGACAATATGGCGGAATTTGACAGTGCCCAGAATAGCACCCGTTATGCCTGGTTGCACTTTCCTCCCCCTCTCTACCCATTCATTTTCTTCTTTCGTGCTGCGGAACAGCGACGCAATAAACAATGCGCTCGCCGCCTCATGCGGAAAAAGCCGCCATGAACGCTCACCGTGTCTCACGTAAATATTTGCGTTCTGTGTGGCGTCGATGGAAGTTGTCAGTTGCCATCCTCTTGAAAGTTACAAGACTGTCGCATATGATATGTATAGGCACCCTGCAATGCAGTTTCCGAGATACGATGGTAGCGCCAGAAAACACAGCCTAGCGAGTGGACGCAGCAAAATCGAGTGTCTATCCTCCGCATCCTCTATGTTCAGAAACGCTCCTTGACTTGAACGTGACTTGCCATCGCCTCAATGCAGTGAGTTTGAAACGCGTTTGTAGCGTTTCTGCTGCCTTGGCACAGCCTGAAAAGAGCGCGTTCTAAACGCGTTTGTGCTGCATTGAAGGCGGTGGCAACATCCCTGAGGTGATTACGAACGCACGTAGGAAGCGTTCGTTGAAAGAGGCGCCCAGAAGGAAGACACTTGAGCGCGTCGATGTGTCCAGCGAGCGTTTCATTTTCTTGGTATCCCTGGCGGCTGGTGCCCTCAACACTCAGGCGTTCGATAAGAGCTCCATCGCGCCCTCTGGTCAGTGACGGGTGCCTATAGTTGACGACAGTTGAATGTTCTTAATTTTCCTATGTTAGTTTTCTCTCCGTCTCTCACAAATCAGTACAGCGGTGGTTGAAACAACTTTGCTAACTTGGACTAACTCTCTTGTTTTGTTACTTATCAGCTGTATCGTGGCCGTGATGCTCGTAGCTATAAGTGGACGCCTGCCAGGCCTCTGGACGCGAATTTCGCGCTTGTTCGTGCGTTATCTTTCCCGAGCGATTGTGGAACTAAACCCTTGTTGACTATATGCTCAGTGTGCTTATTCGAGAGAAACAGGCACTAAACGGTCTATGGGATGAAATGTTTGGAACCCACATGATGTCACTCCAGGGATGACTGTGTGTGAATCTCTCTAATCTTAGCCCACTGAATATGAAACGCGAGGTGCGTCTCGAGCGCCACTATTCCAGTCCCGGTCCGCTATCAAGTAGCGATGCCCCCCGCACGATCTTATGCCATTCTTATCATCCATGAATCACGGCCGGCTGATACCGTTAATAACGTGGCGGACTATCGCTCTGACCATCGAGGAAGAGCGCAGGCAGAGATTAGCATCGAGAGAGGCATCGCTAGAAGATATATCCCCCAGCCGTCACAGCGCTGTTGTCTGCAAGGAGCGGTGACAACCGCACGCATGGTGCGCTGAGAGCGCTGTACAACGCGATGCGCTTGTCTCAACTGAGTCACCTGCTCGAGCAGTGATCACGTGTGCCCCTTACTCATTGTGTCATATCTGTGGCCGAGTGTACTCAACCCACGTGATGGCTGAAATAAAATCGAAACACCCCAGCAACCCAAGACCCAGCTCCTTACACCCGTGCAATACAACATGGTGTGTGTGTGTGTCTCACTTACAGCTCGCTTTCTTCCTGTCGTCTCCGCTTTGCTGTATAGAACTGAGAGCCAGGCGGAGTTCGGCTCTCAGTTTGGATTTAAACGGCGCGACAGACGACAGTCGAAGACAGGGGCGTAGCCAGGGGTGGGGGGATGCGGTTGGGGGGGTTTCAACCCCCCCCCCCCCCGAAATTTTTCCGTTTTGCTTGCGTATATATACACGCGCACATACAAACGCACGCACGAACATACATAAAGTATGTTTGAACCCCCCCCCCTCCCCGAAAAAAATTTCTGGCTACGCCCTTGGTCGAAGATCCTCGATAGCGACAGTGCTGTGCTCACCTGCTGTGTTTGCTTATGATTAGAGACCGGACTTTAGGCAAATGCCTATTCTATTCCTTGGCCTCATATCGCCCCACTTCGATATATGAGCATGAATTAGAGGTTAAGAAGGGTTTTCATCGTGTTTTTATAGTGCCTATAAATTCCTATTTTTGCCGTTTGTGCCGAAATGCCTATAAATGCCTGTTTTCAAAATCGGGGCCTATATGAACACTATTTAGCCTCAAGTTTCGCTTTTGAGTGCTGTTTGAGAACGCTATTCATGTTTCCTGGAAACAATGGCTATTTTAAACTATATGGGGTTCAACCTAGTTATCTAGTTCAGCCAACTTCCGGAAAACAATTAACCGCTAGCAGCAGTGAAATGGGACGCGCCGGCCAGCGTACGCCGCCACGCTGACATGGCGCGAGCGGTTGGCGAATGCGAAACCGCAGAGAGCAAATGAAGGAAGAAAAATGTGGCGGTTTTTGTTTGTTACTTAATTTTTAAGGTGTTCACCGCCAGGAGAGAAATCGTATCTACGCGATTCGACCCGGTCAATACGAGCCATCCCTCCATTCTCTGTGAGCGGTTTGCATAGGCGTATCTACCGGTGGGGCAAGGGGGGCGCTAGCCCCCCCCCCCCCCCCACTGAGAAATGTTTGGGGGGCGGAGCCCCCCCACCCCCACTTTCGACCGACAGGGGAACTAACAAGTCAGGCAAAGTTTTACTTAAACGCAGCAATAACGTAATTTTGTAATAAAATTAGTCCTACGATTCTGCTGTGACGACATTCCTCCGTGGGTCATAACTACGCACTGTAGGCTACCTGCGGTGCGGGCTGCCTATTCCACGCTCGTGCGTCTTGCGCTCGAGCATTGCAGAGGAGGATATCGCTCAGCAGGGGCTTTATAACATTACAGCATTCTGTCATGATTTTATTTTGTTCTGTCTGGCCTGAAAGTTAATCCGCGACGCAAATACGGGCGGGAACCAGTAAACGTTTTATAGCACGATCAAACGCTCTCATTTTTCAGGTAATTCAGTTTCTTTCTTTGAAAACGATTAGCGTCGCCACTGCTCCATAGTCCAGCTGCTGTGAGTTGATGAGTGTGCAGAAGTGTCCAGTATTTTAGTTGTGCCTAGCCAGGACAGCTAAAATAGATTCCCGCTTTAGTCTCCGATTAGCCTGCTTCCCTTGGCTTATCATATGGTAGCCTGCAGCGATCGTGGCGGCTTGTAACAAGGCAGTGGACTCGAGCACATTGAAAAGCCCAGCTTTCAATGTTGCCCCGTTACTTGATCTACCTCACCAGGGAGATGATCAGCGTCCACGGTTTTCTGGACTAAGAAGGCTGCCTACCTGGAATGCATTGTGTCTGTTCCTAATAATGTTTATTAGATGCGAAGTATCTTAAGGCGGAGCTCAATCCGGTGGTGGTGGTGGTGTGCGGCGTGACCACCCTTACTGCGCATGCGTATACCCTCTCCACACACCTCCTCTCCACTCCCCTCTCCCTTCCCCTCTCCACTTTTCCTCTCCCCTACCCCTTTCCACTCACCCTCTCCCATTCCCCTCTCCCTCTCCCCTTTCCACTTTCCCTCCCCCTTTCCACTCTTCCACTGAAACGCGGGCTAGACATGCCGAAATTCTCTCCTGCGCAACGCCGCAATGAGCTCGAGCGCATGCGCGTCCCCTCCCCTTCTCCCTCCTCTCCTACGCTGGCCCCTTCTCGCCCGCTTGTCGACCGCGTTCCCCGCTCGCCCTGTGAGAATTAACGGCCGGGCTAGATGGAAGATACGACGCGCGTAGCGTCCCTCTTCGCGTTCCACGACGCGAGGTCGGTAGCATGCCCAACGAACGCCAACGAAACGCGATCGTGCAAGTGCTCCGACTTCGCATCGCCTCATGGTCCCCTTTAGCGGGAGATGGTGTAATTTTTTTTCTCTCTCTACCTCTTTGTCAGCAACGATGAGTTCCCAGAGAGTTGTACACGCGCAAAAACGGCTCAACATCGTTATACTGCAAGTGAAAGTGTCCAGGGCCACCAAGGAATTCTTTTCGGGGTGTGTTTGTGTGCAGACCGGCTAACTTTGGCAAATGGTGGTCGCTGTGAAGGCGGGCAAGTATTTTAGTGTCATCCGAAAAGTTAAGGCGAAAAAATTTCTGGGGGTGTCAGAACCCCCTCAACTCCCCCTTAATTACCGCCCTGAAAGTGTCTATTATACACATATGAATCCATCTCGCCCGCTGCTATAAGCAGCCTTCTTAAATTGCGTTGAGAAAGAGACACTATCTGGATATTCCGAAAAAAATGAGTTATTGTTCAGCACAGTAATGTGCTGCTTATTGTGCACACTAAATTTTAACGTCGCGAGTTTTCGCAGACTTGTGACGTCGCGTAACAAGGAGGCGATTTTATGGCACATTGAAAATTTTTGACGAATAGCGAAGAACTAATGACAAACAATACGCCGTATTGAAAGTAGTTCAGTATTATTATTTTTTACGCAGTCGTGCGTACGTGGTAATTACGCGGTAGATCACTTACGCGTCACTTGTTGCGTCGTTTTGCGAGCAGGCGCTGTGAGCATGACCCAGAAAATTTCGACCACTCGTTAACAGCTAACGACCTATACGGAAGGAAACAGTGCGGGGTAGCTTAACGTTATAATCGCCCACATTTGTTTAAGGAAAATTTGAGCTTACACAGTTTACGTAGACTATTATTTTACTAGAAGGAACCGGAGGGGAGGCGTACAGGGCCACTTCACCGCTTTCTCGTCCACCCCCCACCCAAGCTGGGAAAAGTAGGAGGGCAAGGAACGACACCTAGTATATAAATTCGTAGTCATTTATAATCTTATAACTATACACAACCAGTTCAATGTGGTTTGCTTAAGTATTAATCGACTGAACTTGGTCTTCTTCTTAAGAAAGACTTTATATTAGAGGGCTCTAACAGTAAAGGAACTCGGCTTATCATGAAGACATCTGCAAAGTACCTTGCTTTGTCAGCCACATGTTTTGTTTAATAAGTGAGAATTTAAGGTACTAGAATCATAGCAGGTTCTTCATACTCATCGTATATACAACGCCAAACTAAGACTGGGAAGTTTGCTGATGCAATGCTCAGGTGATTAGGTTAAATTTGGGTGTACTGTTTAAACTTCACGGTAATATTTCCAAAATGTTGTTAAACACTGCTGTGTTGTCGCGGTATAGGGCGGCCCAGCCTGCACAATCTGTTTGTGCAGATTCTTCCTTGATTTAAAACAAACATTTTGCTTAATGATAATTTTGCACACGCAACACGAAGACACAGACGAAAAGTTCACAAGGACCAGCGCAGTTAATATATATATATATATATATATATATATATAACGGCGGACAGCGGGAGCGGCGCCAGCCCCCCCCCCCCCCCCCTCGCGAAAGAGTTGGTACGCCACTGGCGGTTTGACTATCTGCTCCTGCTCTGCCCTTGCCAGCTATGCTGAAAAGAAAGATGACCAGGAATTGTTGATTCGACAGTGGACACTTGACTCACCATGCTACAGAATAAAAGGAGAGACCGTGTTCAACGAACCGTGCGGGAAAAAGGACCATTGCACGGCTATGTTCAACTGTTGGCGCCTTTGTGCCATCACAAACAATAACATTTCTTGCTTTGCTGTTGTATACATACGGGTCGCGGATGTTTTTGTTTTGAAGTTATTTGCATTTATGTTAACATTTATCGTGTCTATATTTTTACGACGTTGGAGGCCTGTAACATTGTTTTGCCTGCATATTTTTGGCGTCCAGAACGCGCTTTTCTAGTGCCTAAAAATCCGGCCTGTACTTATGATACAAATATATGCGTTACGCGGCTGCGTGTTTCCGTATCCTAAATGGCGTTCAGTGGGCAGTGTTCTTCACGCCCGTGAAAAGAAGACCGACGAGGTCGAACATCGCAGCTGTGACATCAGTTTTAGGCACCCGGCTAATAAATGTTTGTTCGTTTTGGGCCTTCTGTTCCCACAATATAAAGTTCGTGACCCGGACGTCTCTGACCTGGACGTGACGTTTCTGTACAAGGTAACGCGACTCTCCCGCATGTGAAGGCGACCAGAAGTGCCGCTATTGCGCTCACGAGGGCGCGGGCTCGACTGCTGACCAAAGCGGCCTCACACGTAAACGCACACATAAAAAAATTACAGCATATCCAAGGGTGAATGATGAAGAGCTTGGGCGAAGCTCCTGACGCAATCATGGTCTCGGGATTTGCTTCTCGTTGAGCCCGTTTCGCAGCGGGATCTGCCGTCACGGGATCTGCCTGGCTGCCGCCGAGCGAGCGCCCGCCGCTGCGCATCGTCCATGCTCCGCCAACGATCCGACACGTACGGCGACGATCCAGGAGAATGAGAGAGGCGCTCGCTCCCCACGCATCCCCGCGCAGCCCGCGCGGCAGCCAATCGGAGAGCAGCGGCACTTCCAGCGCCATCTAGTGTCGATTCACACAAGCGCCATATTGCACACAATTCTATTGGACCAACGCCATCTAGGAAATGAGACGAGAAATGGTGATGACGACGCAGATTGTGCACAGTGCCATCTAGAATATCGTCTCTGAACTGCAGTTTGTATGTACTTCTATGAGACAGCACCGTCTATTGCATCATACGGGAGATCCGTTTACGCCGGACAACGGAGACGTGACAAGGTTAGACTAAGAGGAGCTACGCCCCTAAAACGCACGCACGAACATACAAAGAGTATAATTGAACCCCCCCACCCCTCCCCGAAAAAGAATTCTGGCTACGCTCCTGGGGTGAAGCGCAAGAACCCTCATGTGCTTAAAGGGACACTAAAGGCAAATATTAAGTCGACGTTGATTGCTGAAATAGCGGTCCAGAAACCTCGTAGAGCTACTTTTATGCCAAGGAGTGCATATTCGAAACGGGCGGCGCAAAAACAAGGGACAAAGGAAAGACTACACACCACAGAGCGCCGCAGTTAGGAAGTGCTTATTTTGAAATAAAATCACTTTTAGCGGTCCGCATCGCGTTAGCGCACTTCAAATCACCCGCCTGAAATCAGACTTTCATACGTCACTGGTGCCGTGCCCAACGTTGTCCACCTTTACTGCGCGGCCGCCGACACTAGTAGCAGCAGAGCGAAAGTAGCGGGATCCACAGCAGCAACAACGGCCAACGAAGCCACCGAAGCTTGCCGCAATCGCCGCTATGGATGTGGACGGAGAACTTGACAACGAGACATTGGCTCGCGACGCTGGGCTCTAATTCAGCGACTTGAGCCCCGATGAACGCGGTATGCTGCTGAGGGCTCGTAGTGCCGGCGTCGTTGCATGCAGCATTTTGTCGAACTTTGTCAGAGGGACTTTCACGAGCGCGCAAAACACACGCGGCAGTACGCGATCCCGAAACTACCACTGAGACGCGACCGCGTGAGCGAAGCAGGGCGCCGGGCAAAGCGCAGTTCGGCGAAAACGGAACCTTTGAACGAAAGCATTTTATTACGTCAAACAGCATTTTATTACGTCTTTTGATGCACGGAAGGTTCTTTCTTTATTGCTGCTAGTTTGATTACCAGTGATTTATTGTAGGCAGACTCTCATACGTCATCGGGATCACTTCAAAAATGTCCCACTGGTGGCGCTCATCATGTGATACATTTAGCTTGATTTCTCGGCAAGCAGGGCACTGCTGTTGATAATATTGCCGTTTTAGAAGTTGTCATACATTGAGCTTTCACTCTGATATAAATTGTTATTTGCCTTTAGTGTCCCTTTAAAGAACCTCAGCTGATCAAAATTAATCCGCAGTTCCCCACTACGGCGTGACTCAACCATGTCTTGGGCACGAACCCCACGATTTATTGTTTTTTCAACAGCTTCTACTCGACGTGAAAACGACGGCAAGCAATATCTAATCGACGGCAGGTCGACGAAGAAAGCTTCCCTTCAAGCCACGCCCCCTGACGTAGCACTCAGGGCGACTGGATAGATTGCATAATGGCATACAGTGCGCAATGAAAGTGATATCCCTGAAAGTCATTGACCGATGATACGCACCTTGCAGGACGCTAACGATAAGCTAATGTATATAGCACACTCCCCTTCGCCTCCTGGCGCATGCAGTAGAGAACAGACCAGTTTTTCATGCCGAAGCTCATTTCGGACATATCGCCAGTCCACGCTAAGTACGAAAATTGCGCGATTGTACTTTTAATTCCAATACATCGCATGAAATATTCGCGGCCTGTAGGCTGATTTCCTTGACATGTGTTTTGATGTTTTGCTACGAAAAGCGTGTAGAAGTTCGAAAGATTGTCATAAGAAAGTAAAAAGAGAAACGTTGGAGATGGGAAGGACACGAAGTTTAGCAAAAACAAAAACTCACAGGGTCCCCTATGCATTCACCTAGGACGACTGGAAGGCGAGAGCCATGTTCTTCTTTTTCTCCTTTTTTTTTAAATATGAGTCTATGGTACTGATAAACTTTTAACTGTAACAGAAATGCAAAATCGCTCAGCCGATGCCTTCGAGCTGAACTGCTCTGTGGCGACTAAACGCATCGATATCATGACCGTGCGAGAGCCACGTTTGCTTTACGAGCGTGCTTGGCAGCGCGGCTGCGCATGCGTTGACACGCCAGGCACACTGCGACACGCGCTTCTCATTCTATTCGCATACTATCAGTCACTAACACGTAACAAATTTAGTAAACATACTATACATAAACCTAATGCCGGAAACTCAAGCCACGTGGTTCAACTAGTCCCAGGCAGCCAGGGAAGGCGCACATTATACCTGTCAGCTCCTCGGCGCCCACCTGACCTCTGCTTTGTTCGCGAAGAAAGCGCGGGGTTGCTGACTCCCTCTTCTCGGCAGTTCGGAACTAACCCAGACTCTCTCGCTATTTCCTCCCCCGGTTGTTACTTGCTTTGTTCCTCTCTCTCGCATTCCTGGTTGGCTTTGGGTCAGCAAGACGGCAAACTCTCCTTGCTTCCAAAGAAAATTATCGTTTCCCTTCAGACATGGTGCGCGCTCGCTCTGGTCCTCAGTGCAGGAGCAGCAAACGGGCGGAAGCGTCGTGAACTGTCAGGCGCCCGTTACAGGAAACTGATCATTTTCTTCCTGATAAACGGTTATCGTTACAGCATCGTCATTTGGAAAATGAGACGCGAGCGCCGGAAGCTGCGCTGATCAGCTGACTTGTTGAATGAAATCGGCACGAACCGTTGACGGTACTGTCATGAGATCGCCATGCTTTCTCAGGTGCGCATCGTGCTTTTGGCAGCCGCGTTCGCTCAGTCCCTGGGACCAGCGGCATCCAGCAAGGATGGCTGCGCCCAGACCACAGTGGAAGAGCTTCGAGAGCGTCTGGGCCCGGCGTTCAACGCACGCTACATGTCCATAGACAAACCACCGAAGGACGAGGATCCCATACGCATCTACGCCCGACACACGGAATCCGTACTGCAGAACGACGGCCCTTACGCCGACAACGCGAAGCTCGACCAGCAGGCACACCCCAGCTTCCGCGTAGACCCCGACTTCGTTCAAGACGTGGTGTCCAGCGACGGTCACACAAGTGCGTACGACATATTCAGAGCGCGAAGGAATCTGAAAGCTGTCGTCTACGGGAAGGCAAACGGAAAGCCGAGGAAGCACCGCAAGTCGTTGTCTTCGCTTCGAGAGGAGTTTCCCTGGGCAGGTCTCCGTGAACGTGAAGGAACGTCGGCAGCAGCAACATCGCGACAAGGTAGCCAGCATGAAAATGTTCACCGCCAGCGCCGCCATGACGACAACAAAAAACCCTGGGGTTGCGAATCTCGCATGGAGTGGCTCGACTTGGGCGAGGACCGCTTTCCGAGGTACCTGCGCACGGTGCGCTGCAAGGGCGAGGCGTGCTGGTTCACCCACTTCCAATGCAAGGGCCGCGCATTTACGGTCAATGTGCTAAGGCGCGTGACCGCCCAGCCAGCGTGCGAAGGAGGACACGCATCGGCAGAGAACTTGCCTCAAGACCTTCGCGAGAAGTGGATCTTCGAAGAGCGGGCGGTGACGTTCTGCTGTGACTGCACCGCCGCAACAAGTGAAGATTGACTTTTCGGCAGCGAGTGTGTGCGCGTGCGTTCTGATCACATGTCATCATTGTTTGAAAGCCACAACATAACCAATGTACTGACGCGGTGATGTGCTCGTGCACTTCATAAGTGATACCATGACCTCCATAAAGTCTCCTCTCAAGGTGCGTTAAGATCTATCGTGTCCACGTTTTATTGATTGTGTGCACGTCGCCGAAAGCTAAATGACCCGGACAGGCAGCGCTTGTCCAGTACACGACCATCAAAGCCCACATAACCCGCAACAGTCAGAAGTTCCTCTCAAGCGCGAGGGAGCATGCTCAAGTCCTAAACTTAGTTCCTTCGGGAGTGTTTCTGCCTCTCCAATGATTTACTCTCATTGCAACTGTATCCGCCCCCCCGCCCAGGGAAATAATACTGACGTAAGCGCATCCAGAGGCGTGCGCACAGGGTGGGCAGGGGGGGGGGTGCCGCCCCCCTAATCATCTAAGAGGGGGGGCGCAAAATCTGCCCCATACATGGACTTAGTAGGGTGGGGGGGGGGCGCTGCGATGAACCTTCGCCCCCCCTTATGAGGAACCCTGCGCACGCTTATGAGCGCATCGCAAAGGGTGCTCCCAGGTTCCCCGGCGTAGTGAGGGAGGAGGGAAGTGTTCAAACCTACGATAATTTTCGACGCGCATTTAGTGCGACATACAAGAGAGAACATAAAAACATGAATGCCCAGAGTTAGACAATACAGGTCTTTAATGAAAAAGCTATGAGAGTAAGACATGCCGAGGCAGAAATACTCTTCTGCAGCTAAAGTTATTTTGAAGAGATAACTTTTTATTATCAATTATAGGGCAATTGTTTATATGGTAGACTTGTAGGCTTGACACAATTCATGGTGTGCCAATTTCTTGAAAATTAAAAAAAAATTTATCTTAATTTGAGATATTCCTTAACAAATTTCAACTGCGCGCAAGAAATGCGACCACTGTGTTACGAACAATGGTTACGACAGACCGAAACATCACATGACGAAATTTGAATGGAGGCATGTCGCAGGAAAATCCGGCGAGGAGAAGCGGCTAGTCGTGAATACTCAAGTGCACTGCTTATTCTTTGCAAGTTATGTTTGGTGCAAACCACTTTTTCGCCTGTCGCACTATCAAAGAAGCACCGCAGTAGCTTCCCCCCACTTCGATTTAGAAAAAGGTGCAAATGGCGGTTTGCTTGCGCACAGCGCGAAAGAGGCATATAAGCATCAAACATCGCAAGCGAAAGTAAGGCGTTCTGCTGGTCAAGTGAGATGACTTGCCACTTTCAACGACAAGATACTGCCGCGACGCACCTTCATTCAAAATTCGTCACGGGTAGTTCCAGTCTGACGTAACGCAGCGCCCGCATTTTCTGCACGACCAGTGCGCTCGATTTCGATATCCTGACCTTTAATTGATGAATAATTCAAATTACGTGCAATTTTTATGATTTCTAAAAATAAGTGTGCCATTAATTGTGATGCCCTGCACCTTTCCCATACAAACAACTGCTCTCAAGTTGATTATAAAAAAGTTAATTAGCATGTTCTTATTAATTTATCATTCCAATGTAATTTTAGCAGTGGCAAAATATTTTCTCCTCGACACAGAGTTTGTGTGTGAAGACGACAGGTGTCTTAATAGCATTTTCAGAAAAATCTGTGTTGTCTAAAGAACACGCCCTGTATGAAGTTCAGCAAGGCAATTTTTATGGCTGATTAATAACGGTGAATACTGACCTGTCGTGGAAGCTAAGCACATAAGGTGTTGCACTGCTAAGCTCAACAACATGGGTTTGAATTGTGGTCACGGCAGCCGCATTTTGATGTGGGCGAAATGTAAAGAACACTTGTGCGATTACATTTAGGTGCGTGTTAAAGAACTCCAGGTGGTTAAAATTAATGCGGAGTCGACCACTACTGCATATCTCATAATCATATTATGGTTTTGGCATGTAAAACACCAGCAATTATTATTTGTGCATGCCTTCTCTAGCAAATGAAAAATGTGTTCCGTTCATGGTGATGACAGTGCAAAATATCGTTTTGCCTTTCGTTTGAAGGGTCACAACAGATGGTGCTACTATTGTATGAAGTACATCGCAAGAGAACGTATTCCTATTTAATCACATGAGAGTGCACAGATGCTGCATCTATAAATAAAGTTAATGCCCACTATTATTTTGCATGTTATTGTGACTGATCGTGTTTATCCAGAATGGCCTGGATGTCTTGGTGACGCATTTGCTGTCTGCCATGGATTTGATAACAGTCATCGCATTTTTGTTTAAATCCTGCTTCATCATGTACAACTGAAGACGAAAACCATTCTTTTAAGAAAATGGATTTTCAAACAGTGACCATTCCATATCATGATCAAATTGTATATCAGAAAATGTCCTAGTGATTTTGAAAATTTTCAGATATGCGCATGTTCCTAGAAATCTTGTATGTCAATGAGGATCCACAGTTATCTGACGAGTGGCTGGTTGTAGCAGCTGCACGTGTTTCCTGTGGAGAAAGCCGTGGGACCTCCATATGAAATATATATAACAGAATGCTGCAACCATCAGGACGGAAGCCTACATATACTTTCCTAGAATTCCTACAATTCTATGGAACCTTTAGTTGCTTGTGGCTGTCTTGAACATGGCATGATTGTACATTTAAATGAGCGCAAAATTCCATGCATGTGATTGCCCTTAAATCTAGTGTTTAGTGATAGCTAGAGAGGTGCAGCTTTCATGAGAACTGAATATGAACTGTACTTCAGTTTCTGTCATATTAAACATAACCGCCGAAATTACCGATTCCACTGTGTGCACTTTTATCACGAAAATTGTTATTAACAATATATTGCTTCTCTGAAACCAATGTGATTACTGCAGACTTTGTAGTGTGTCATAGTGTGACCCATCCCGGTGATTAAGCCTCACCCTTTGACATGTAGTTCACTCTGTGGTCTTATGGCAATAACAGTTGGTCACCCTAGGCATCAAGAAAAGCCAACGTGAGAGACATTCTGCTCATCAGGTTTCTTTCTTGCATGACTGTTGCAGTAAAACGTGCTGCAACCCTTTTGATGCACAGCCATCTTTGTTAGCCATCACCTGATACTTCTATTAATGAAGCACGGTTTGTTGAAAATACTTCTCGGTGAGCTATGGAGAATACGTAGTGTATTTTTGCAATAGAAAATGGCAACTATAGCTTGTTTGGCAGGGATAAAACAGTCGACATAACTTTGCCATGCAGTTTTACATTTCCGTCTTCGTTACCAAAGTGGTATAATGAAGGGGAACCAGAGAACCGACAAATGTGTTGGATCTGTGGTATTTCATTGATTTGCCTTTTGCGTAACAAATGTTGACTGCTACCAGAGTCCCAGGACTGCAACTGCATTTCAAACATTAAAAACCATCCCAGTCAGCTTCAGTTAATTAAAAGGAAAAGAAAAGGATGAAAAGACAGGTACCAAAGAAAAACAAAAGGAGAGAGAGAGAAAACCACTGAGCTCCAGCATTAAATGAAGCAGCATTTTATTGTTCTATGAGTTCTTTTAGCTTTGCCTCTACATTTCTAAGGTACTTCAACTTTGCTAATTCAATGCTAGCTTGGTCAAGGCTGTTCTTTTCAAATGCAGCACTTAGCTGCTTTGTCACCTGTTCAGCTTCAGTCTGCACAATCTTCAGATATTCTTCTGCTGACTTTCGATCACGCCGCTCTTCTACGGAAGCCACTTCCTCATTCAGTTCCATCATGCGACCCAAAAATGCAGCATCCAGCATTACGGAGTCTAGATCCTTCCCGCTAACCTTGAGTAAATACTTGGCTCTACTGTCAGGCTTGGATAGGGTTTGGTACGCCTGGTTCACCAGTGCTGACAGGTTGTCAGACAGATCCTGCTCCTTCTGTAAGGACAGAGAAACTGTTAAGGTGAGATCACGAAGGGATATTACTTCAAAAAACGCATATGATCATGAACTTTTGTTCCGTGTATGGACTGTGAAGGCAATTCAAGCGGGAATTTTTAACATGGTGATTCTTCCCGCTTACTCCTCGTGTAACATGGTAAGTGGCATGTTCCTGTATTACACACCTCTGCACCGCTGGCGTAGCCGGGGGGTGGGGGTGGGGGGTTCAATCACCCCCCCCCTTCGAAAGTGCTTAATTTTGCATGTGTATAACGCACACACGAACATACATAGAGTACGGTTCAACACACCCTCCTCCCCCCCCCCCCCCCTTCCGCAAAAAATTTCTGGCAACGCCACTGTTCTGCACGGTGCGAAGACTGCACGCAGAGGCGGTAATATTGCTGTTAGCGCTATTACGGCACGACCGTAATAGCGCTAAAACTTCATGCATTGCCTGAATAGACATTTTCGCTCGATTCACGTTCAAATTAGTGCACCACGATACGCTGACGTTGATAATCTAGGGTGTTACACGCACGTTTCATACCTTAGATCTGGCAGCGAACTTGTCGGGGTGAAGCAAGCGCTGCAACTGTCGGAACTTTCCCTGAAGCTTACTGGCGTCGATGTCATATTTCGCCTCTTCGTCAAATACTTCGAAGTAGTTCGGTGCGTGAGACACTTCCTGCGGACTCTCGCACCGCCGGCACACGAGATCTGTTCTCGCGAGGGGCTCGGAGCAGTTCCAGCAAGCTCCATTCGACGATCGCCCGGCAAGCCGTGCGAGCGGAGGCAGCAAGGGGCTTGTTACCAACAAAGCGTCCTTATTGTACGCGCATAGTGAACAAGTTTTACGTGTGGTCGGCGGCCGCAACGGTTGATTTAGGCAAGCACATTCAACAGCGAAAAAACGAAACGAAACCCCAGAAAATGCAGCGGCAAAGCGCTTCAAGGGGGCCGCCATTTTCACTACAGTGGCGGCCCCACGGCTATCGCGTCAGGTTTGCGCGGCTGGTGCTTTTCATGGCGCTTATGACGTATTTCTGTCTCTTACATTTTCTTTCGGTGCTTGCAGGGTTTAAAAGATTAGCCACTGAGATCTTGTTCTATAACCCAGACAGAGTCGTCGCTTTATATCAATATTTACACAGTACCATAAGTGCGCCAATATAATACAACAAAAACAACCAAAACAAACATTCTCAATCCGGCAGTGGCGGAAACAGCGAAAATGAGGTGTTTGTAGCGTCCGTTGGAAAGCAATCCGCAGCGGGAATTAATTGACTTGCATGACCGAAACTTCTCTTTGCTAAGCAGTGAAAGGTTGAATTGTCCTACGATGTCGAGCAAACCATCTAGGCCAGCTCCACCCCCACCGAAACCAGGTAAAGTCGACTGTCGAACCTAAACTAGGTGCGATAGCGTTACGATCGTCAAACCTCTGGCTCTGGCACCAATTCAAACGTCATGCATGCGCCAGTGCTCTCTTAAAAAAAAAATAAAGCAGGTGTCACGGCAAGTGCAGGCAACAAAGTGCATGAACGGCATCGCGCGAAACTTGTGTCATCCTTTCTAATGAGGCCACACCCGTGCGTCGGCTCGTTATCGTGGCTGAATTTTAAAGCAAAAGATGATGTGAATGCTTGCGAATTCTCCTCCTAACCTGCGCGTTATATGCAGGTAGCGTGAAAGTTTTCCGGGCGCTCTACAAATACCAAGCTCAACAGGTGGGTATTATATAATGGTCGGCCGGATGTCCGACTAGTTGAGGAAAACACTGATGTCTCAGCGAAACAAGCAGCGGATCGTATACAGTATATTCCGGTGATGCTTTCTTTTTTTCTTTTTTTTTTCAGCAAGATGAGCTCTCGTTCGAAGAAGGAGACTTGCTGTACGTTTTCGACATGACGTCTGATCCGAACTGGTGGAAAGCGCGGTGTGACCGCCGATCGGGACTTATTCCGAGTAATTATGGTAAGACAAGTTTACATTGCAGGCACTCTTTACTGGCACTGTCTTCATTCAACCCAGAGCATAATTGTTGCACCAGTAATTTGTTGCAGGCCGGGGTAAGTGCCCTTTTTTTTAGTCTCGATTGACTGAGCAAAAAGCTTTTGACACTATATCCTGAACAGTGGACCAAGTTGAACACATGTTTAGCATGTCAGTCAGCATTAACGTGTACATTAGATAGATGGTAACTAAAAGAACACGGGTGTCACACATTGCATTTCTTTAACACGAAAATGTTTTATGCCGGGGTCCACCAAGACTTCAGCGACGTATTTCCGTCACGGAAATGACGTCGAAAAAATTGACATGATCAGATGGCAAAGAAAAAAGTTCCGTCAATGGGCATCGAACCCACAACCGCTCGGTCCGCAACAACAGATGCCGGGCACGCTATCTACTGCGCCATGGTCACAGACTCTAGAGGCTTTACAAACGCACCTTTTATGTCTAACACTCTCCCGGTCGGCGGGGTAGTGTTGCCCTCTGGGAGCCGTAAAGTAAAGTAATTCGTCATTACTGTGGCCTCCGTGATTAGCACCTGCAATGCGTTACACGTCCGTCCCATTTGGTGCGTTTTCAATAGAAGTTCAATTTTGTCACTGCCTTAACACACCGCGAGGTGGCGATCGTAGCCCAAGCGTCGGCCTCGCTCATAGCATCACGTTAATCCAAACCAGAAATAGCTCTGTGACGCGCGCCTGTCTCACCTCTCACCTGGCTGTAACACCGCGTTCCCCACTCATGCGCTCGCCCCGAGAAAAATCGCTTCCAGGCTACCGGGGCGGCACGACGTGCTTTGCATTTCCCTCTAGTCCTGCTGCGGTGTTCAATCACATTTTAACATGCCGCAGGAGGGCAACCAAGTTCTGCGTCCAATATACGACACTCTTCTGGCTGTCACACCTCATTCTCTGATGATGATTACGCTTTCACCGTTAATAACTACAGCTACTACAAAGGTTTGAGTAGTCATTTAATTAACATGGACGTTAGTCGTCGGGATGGAGATGTACCACCCATCATCAAAATGGGTGCATCCACGTTAAACGGTGCTATAGCAGCCAGACCTCAATATACATTGTGCAAACTCTCATATATCAATGTACAGTAAACATTCAGTTACTTCTGTAAGGGCACGCCTAACTTTCGTGTTATTCCGATTCCTATGACTGAGGGATCAACCATCGTTTTTTTACCGTAGTTGAGCCCAACTGAAATCAAATCTGTTAGCAGTTATTGGCTCTCTTTCATTGCTTTTTATGATAGACTGACGTCACAACCAATTCACATAGACCAATTTTGTTGGGTAACTTGCTTGAAGTAACTTGTGTCCGCCAAATAACATGATGAACAATCTGGCCAAAGCCTCATACACTTCACATGATGTGGGTTAGCAGCCTGCTTGCTTTTGTTCAGTACCACTTGGTAGAGAGGCACTGAGGCACAATTAACATTCTTTATCCCTTGACAGCGGTTGCAGGTAGCTGTCATTTTAACAGAGTCTCAAAAGAAGAAAGCTTCTGTAGGCAAAAGCACATGCTGTCTTCTTCAGCCATTTAGATTGATCAGCAATGGACCGTTCAATATTCATATCTTGCTCTTCATCAGTTTCTGAGTAAAAGTTATTCACCGTTGCTCAGCAGCTGTGACATTCTACTGCTGAGCCTGAGGTGTGAGTGGAATCCCTGCTGTGTAATGATTGGGGTAGAATGCAAAAACAGCTGTGTGCACATAGTAAAAAAAGTGTCGGTACTATACAAAACCTTCACCCTCATACAGGACATGTTTGTATAGACAATGTAAACTATCAATCAAAATGTGAGTGAATGTTTTCTGCTTCCAGAGGCATAGTCTCTACAGAGAGAAATCGGTTACTGAGAAAGCGCGAGCCAATTTTGGGAGTGTAAACTCAGTTCAGTTCACTTTTGTTTACTGAATATTTTTAGACAGCCACGTGATTGGAAATGTTGTGCAACAAGGCACACGAGCATTGCAGTGTGTATGAGCAGAAAGGGGTCTTAGAAAATGCGTCGAAAGTTTTGGTGAACTCAATCTTATTGCATTAAACGAAAAACACATCATGTATAACATGTTTACCATTACAAAATAACCATATACAGCTCTAAAGAGAGGATTGAGTAGAGAGTGATTGTTCATTTAAATGCTTTCTTTGGCTGCAGTTGAAGAGAATGCAGAGGAAGTTCTTCACCCTCTTCATGAGTCAGCAAAACGAGGCAACCTGCAGTTCCTAGAAGAGTGCCTTTCCAACAAGGTTGTATATCTTGCTCCTGAACAGAACGTAATTCCTGAACAATTGTGAGTTACATACTCACACTCAAAGTTTGAAAACTCTGCTCTATTTTAGGGGATTGCAATATCAGCTCTGCATTCCAGGGCTGTCTTATATAATCACAATTGGACCTCATTGTATCGAAGCAGTATTCGATGTGAAATTACCTTAACGGGACACTAAAGCGAAACAATGAATCAATTTTGACTTATAAATTATTCTTCAAAAATTTTACAGTGAAACTGACAGTATTAATGAACAAGAAAATGAAGGTCCAAGTTACATTTTTAAATTTCGCACAAAAATCACTGCACGTCAGCGTGATGCCACGGATTTCAAGGTGTCTTTTTTCATATTTTAGTCACATTGGCTCAACAAAATTTCTTGAAACTTGGTACATTACATCTCTGGCCCTATTAAAGGACAATGTGCTTCATTTTTACATTGATTGAGAACTATGTAGACGCCACCAAAATTCATGAATCATGGCAAGTTGGTGCAAGAACTTCAAGGTGGCATCACCAGCTGCATTTTATTTATGTGCGTTTTCTGGCTCACCAAGTCCCTGTTCACGACAGGAGTTGTGTTTTTGATATTATGAAAGCTTATCTTACAAGTATATGAGAAAAATCATTTTTCTCTTTAGTGGCCCTTTAAAGGGCCCCTCACCAGGTTTGACAATTTTGCGCTAACGAGCGCAATGCATACACTGGGCATTCACGATCGCGTATGCCAAAATTTGCAACGCTACGCGCCGCGGAAATGGGTCAAATTTCAAGGTGAACGCTGCTTGCCCTTCCTCTCGCGGGCGCACGCTTTAGAGAATGAGGGGATGACGTACATGAGAAAATGGCCCTACGTAGATGGTAGTGCTGTGACGTCGCTCCTCTACGTAGACGACTGTGCTCTGACGTTGCCAACAGTAGCACGTGACACTGCGATAATTATTTGACACGACATGTGTAGTTTGTGTAATTTCTTGCTTGAATAGATTAATAAAACTTGAGAGAAATAATGAGACATGCAAAGAGAATGTGTGCGTCTTTTTCATTTTTTTTTCGTGAATTGCAGCGAGATGCGGGGCTAATGTGCCTCCCTTTCCCATGCGTTCGTGTCCCCGCGGTTAGCACATCGAGCAGACGCCAGCCCTGGAAACGAAAGTAATGTTCTGGCGCGTTCGAGCACTCATTATGCTCGTTTATTCTACCGCATCCAAGTAAACGTTAATGCGGCACTGGCTCATGATACCGCCACTCTCGTGCTCGTACAAATGTCTTAACTTTCATGCCCGTCCCGCAGAAACAGGCAGTAAACCACAGAGGACGCCGACAAAACGCTCACGGCCCCTACATAAAAAAAAGGTAGCGGCCGTGCAACGCCGCTCGCGTGCTCGGGCATTGGCTCGGGCTGGCTCGGGCACGTCATGCTCATGTGACCATGCATGCGCATAACGTGTTCATGCGTATGTGTCAAGTGAAGAGGGCAGGGAAGGGATTTGGCTTGCGAAGGCTACGCGGGCGAGTGGCAAGGGTTTGAAACTCGCCTCCTCGCGTCATGGTTTCGCGCCGTTACAAATTATTGTTTTTCTCAGCTCGTAATGGACCAATTTGAAAACTTCTTGCGGCAAAGAGCTCTTCATTCGGCACACAACAACTTTCAGCGTCTAGCTAAAATTTGCTATGTGGCCTGGTGAGGGGCCCTTTAAAGGAACCAACAGTTTCTTTAGTGCAACGGAAAGCTTACTAGTCAGAGTGTCTAATCACGGAATGGTAATGTGGGAAACACCGTGCAGCATTTCTATTCTAGATGGTTCGATGTGCAGCTACTATGAAGTCGTATACAAACAACACATGCTGCACACAGTGGGAGGTGAGTGTGAGAGCGCTTCGTGTTTGTGTGTGGCAGCTTGCTGCGCATGCATACACTCCACGAGCATGTACTGTGGCTCAACATTTTCCACCAGTGTCCGCGAAGGTGGCGCCGCTTCTTCGCTTGCAGTTTGTTTTACCTCGTAAGCAACACAGAACAGAGCGAGGATGAATAATAATACACATAGTACTATAACTTTGAGCACTAATTATGGTGCCCACGAAAGCATCAGACTACGTTACGGCAAAGTGAACGACTCCATAATCCAGCTTCAAGACTCTTTCGCTAGGCTGCGTGACATACCAGCTTTTAGTGACCTTTCATCATCATCAGCCTGTCTACGCCCACTGCAGGGCAAAGGCCTCTCCCATGTTCCGCCAATCAACCCGGTCCTGTGCTTTCTGCTGCCACGTTATACCTACAAACTTCTTAATCTCATCTACCCACCTAATTTCCTGTCTCCCCCTCACGCGTTTGTTATCTCTTGGAATCCAGTCAGTTACCCTTAATGACCACCGGTTATCCTGCCAACGTGCTACGTGCCCGGCCCATACCCATTTCTTCTTCTTGATTTCAACTATGATATCTTTAACCCCCGTTTGTTCCCTGACCCACTCTGCTCTCTTCCTGTCTCTTAAGGTTACACCTATCATTTTCCTTTCCGTCGCTCGCTGCGTCGTCCTCAATTTAAGTTGAACCCTTTTTGTAAGTCTCCAGGTTTCTGCTCCGTAGCTAAGTAGCGGTAAGATGCAGCTGTTATATACCTTCCTCTTGAGGGATAGTGGTAAACTACCATTCATGATTTGATAATGCTTGCCGAATGAGCCCCATCCCATCCTTATTCTTCTAGTTATTTCACTCTCATGGTTCAGCTCCGCGGTTACTACCTGTCCTAAGTAGACGTACTCCTTTACAACTTCCATTGTGTCGCCACCTATCGCAAAGCGCTGTTCTCTGCCAAGATTGTTCCACATTACTTTAGTTTTATGCATATTAATTTTCAGACCTACTCTTCTACTTTCCATATCCAGTTCAGTAATCATGAGCTGTAATTTGTCTCCCGCGTTACTCATCAATGCAGTGTCATCAGCGAATCGTAGTGACCTTTACACACGATTTATAACTACAAATCCTACTCACATAGCAAAAAGGATGCTTCAGTCTGTCTCTATAATTCATGGTCTTTTCATTTCCACCAAGATCTAATCACACATTCTGGCCATTTGTTGGTCCCTTCAAATTGTATTCTACACATTATGAATACACTGCAATAAAGGTGAAAGGGGTTTTTAAGTTACTTGGGTTCTGCCTGACAATTTGTTATATCTGTGTTCATTATATTGGTGTTTGGCTGTAATCACAATACGTTGTCGGCTGTGATGTGCTTGGTTATAACTTGCAGAGTTTTCTCCAAAGAGCGTAGTACAAGGGTAACGTAAAGTTGTTTTAATGCATCCTTTTGGTCATACCGATTTCCAGGTTTCAGTCAATAGTCTCGATAAGGCCGGATGCACAGCATTGCACTGGGCAGCGCATGGAGGTCACACTGAGTGCGCTCGAATACTCCTTTCCATACCTGGGGTTCAAGTTGATGTGCAGGTGTGTATTATTTATTGCCCGACATACTAGGTACTTGTCTTGTGGGCAGTATTTATTTATTTGTTTGTTTGTTCATCTAATTATTTATTTCTTTCACAAGCTTTCAAAGGAGTGTGACCTTTTCATATGGCTTATAGTAGTATTGATAAATAAATAATGATGCTGTATGAGGCAGTGATACAAGTTAAACGATAAAAACATAAGCCAAAAATGTGCAATGTTGGTGGACAATTAGAGATAAGGCAGCAAAGGAGACAAAGGGTTTTGTGTTGGCTGTCTGTGATAATGCTGCTAGTATTACAGCGTGACAGTACGTAAATTGGAAGAGTTATGGATGACACAAGGTGAACATATTTGTTAACTGTGATGGGTCCTTGAAGGAGTTACAAAAGATAAATGTTAGAGCTAACTAATGACGATTCATGTCGGCCTTTCCCTTCTGCAGAACAAACTTGGTGATACACCACTCCACTCCAGCGCTTGGAAGGGACATAGCAACATTGTTCACATGCTGCTTGCTGCAGGTTTGTTACACTTTTGCCACTGCTATTCATTACAAAAGAATTGCATGTTACAGAGGTGTAGCCAGGATTTTATTTCATGGGGACTCCAAACACCCCATATGTACATTTGTTGTAAATTTGTGTGTGTGTATAATGAAAAAATGCGGGAAGTTTCCACTAAGTGGCGCAAAGCTTGGCACAGCGAAGCACGGGGCCATCGCCGCTCGTACTCACTGTCGACTGATGCGTCTAGCTTTGAGATGCACGGCGTCCTCCTCGGGAGTACGCACTTTCTTAGGACTTCCATGGCTGTCTCGGCACGATTGGGTGCAGCCAGGCTATGCACTGTAGAGCGGAGGTTGCACGATGTCTCCGTGGGTGGGAATGGCTTAGCTACCGCGCATGCGCGGCTTGGCCAGATGGTGCGATATTTGGTCGTGGTGCTTGCTTGCTAATCTTTCTATCCAATTTTCTCTCTGTTTCATTGATCTTCTGTCTTTCTCTCTGCATTTCTTTCTATTTCTCTCTCATTTTTTTTCTGTGCTGCACTTTACTCTCTCGCCTCCTCCTCACCATCACATCTCTCTTCCTCACGCTCACTTGCCTTTCCCAGGCTATGTTATGCTCTGCTAGTGTGCCTGGATAGCCAAGTGGTTTGGACGCTCGCCTTCGGATTCAGGGTACACGGGTTCAAATCCTGTCTCGTGGATAATTTTTTTCAGCAAGAATTTCTATCTGTTTCTTTCCCTCTCCATACTCATTCTCTCACCCATCAAGGTTATTACAGGCCACGCCGGAGCGGTGAGTAGTGGGATTTGCCCAAAATTCTGTGGCACATGCCCGTTTATGATGATGATAGTTTTCTGCAACACGACTGCCGCCTTTATGGTTTGACTAACAGCTTCGCTGTTAATATAAACTAGTAAGGTTTCAGGGGCAAGGGTGGACATACCAGAAACCTCTGTTGGCTATGCTTATGACATGTTAATGTTATAAGTAAGGCAGTAGCATGGCTAATTGGGCTAGTTGGTACTTATTCTTGGCCCTTATCCTGTCAAAGTTATAACTAAGGCTCTGTGTTTTCGGAGTTTATTTTTCTTGAAGTTCAGAGGTGTTTTTCGGAGTTTATTTTTGTAAATTCCCAATTCTCCGAAATCCAGAGTTTAATTTTGCATTATTCTGTATACTCCAATATTTTAGATGAAATGATATCTGAACACGAAAAAACACTTGAATCGTGTTTTAGTTGCCTGGAAGAATTGAACGCACAAACACATCTGCACACAAACAAATACTTGAATACAAGACACCTACGGTTGTGCGAATTACAACCTTAAAGCTTGTTGTGACAGACGCAAGCATACTTTACGAGGTCGGTATATTTGTTGTCGTCTGGCACGCCCTAGTGCCGTGAGGGGACTGTATATCAAGATGTCATCTTGCCTTCCCGGGACCCTGCATACGTTGACTTTTCTCACTTCGTGTGCAACAAGCCCTTTAAATGTGTGATGGGTGAGGTCTACGAGATGCTGTTGACGTGGGGTAAAGTTTATATTGGCCAAATTGGCCGATGTATCAGTGACCGTTTAAAACATGCCCTTTCGATAAAGGATGGAACAGGGTCATATTAGCCTTTAAAATTGGAGTTTATCAGGTAAACCTGATTTGTCAGAACTTTTGCTGGCGAGTATTTATAGGCTTTGTTTCAGGTTTATCCAAAAACACGGCACCCTAGTTATAACCTATACCTCTTCTTATGTGCCATGGACAGGGGCCAACAAGAATCTAAAGAACAAAGAAGGAAGAACACCACTCGAGCTTGCAAGTGATCCAGAAACTGTTGCCTTACTGAAGTCACCTCAGAGGACCTGTGAGTAATCCTCTTGCACGTTATGGTGTGCTGTTGTTTTGGAGTTTTAAGATTGCTGCAAATTTGTGTGAAATTTAGAGAAAAAATGGTTTGGTATGTCTGTGAATTTCCTGAACTTTCTGTGAAGGATAGTTACTGGAGCAGCTGCAACCTATGAGTATGTCACTGCACTAGGTAGTGCCAACATTAGAGCAAAGCTGTTAAAAGGGTTCCACAACAGTTCTAAAGCAGCTCTTGTGCGTTAGTGTTGGCTAGAAATGACTAGCAGTGTGGAGTGTTGTAGAACTAACCGTAGACACTGTAAAAGAGGGTGAAGAGTCTTGAAATATAACCCATTGCATCACAAAGGATATCACAAGACATCTGGTATATATTGTTGTAACCAGAGAACCCCATTTGAAACTGTGCAGCAACCCTATTTTCCTACTGCTTCCCTAGTACTTCTTCAATATGGGAGGGGAAGGCCTTATTTAGATGGTGCACCATCTTTTGTTTCCCTTTCTTGGCTTGTAACTTACGTAAACCAAAATAGTCCTGATTAACCCATATAATAAACCATAACCCTTACTATCTCTAGTATCCTGGCTACAATATTTCATTGCAATGGCCATTCATCAAACAACCTCACTTGACAAGGAAGTGTCTGTTGCAGATGGAGTGCTCTTAGTGATAACTTATATAAGGCTGTATATATGTTGCCATGGCACATGTATTACTGGTAATTAGGCAAAAAATTACACCATCTCCCGCTAAAAAGGACCATTAGGCGATGCGAAGCCGGAGCACTTGCACGATCGCGTTCCGTTGGCATTCGTTAAGCATGCTATTGACCTCGGGCATGCTACCGACCTCACGTCGTGGAACGCGAAGAGGAACAGTTTCGTGTCTTCCCTCTAGCCTGGCCATTAATTCTCACAGGGCGAGCGGGGAACGCGGTCTACAGGCGTGCGAGAGGGGAGCAGCGTAGGAGATAAGAGAGAGAGGGGGAGGGAACGCGCATGCGCTGGCGCTCATCGCGGCGCTGCGCAGGAGAGAATTTCGGCATATCGAGCCCCCATTCCAGAGGAGTCAACTGAGGCAAGCGCTGGACTCAACGCGCGCAGCGCTCTACCACTTGAATGAGAGGAGACTAGAGGAGGAGAGTAGTGCATGCGCCGCGAGAGCAGAAGCAAGAACGCAGGCAGCCAAGCAAGAGCGCAAGCAGCTGCTGAGAGAGAAGTGGAGAGAGTAACGCGCAGCTGTTGGAGAGAGGGAAGGAGGAGAGTTGCGCATGCGTAGTTTGAGTGCGGACTACCATGCTGCGGGACATTCCCTCGAGCAAGAGTTGCTTTGCATCTGAAATGAATGCATGCTAATATCTACGCAGCAACGAAGTTATCTATGCAAGCACATAACCTAGTGTCCCAAGTTAATTCACCTCCTACAAGCTGACAGAAACGTACAAACTGCAAGATTAAGGGAAGAGCCAAGTAATGTTCTAGTAAAACTGCAGCCCCCAAAAATTGTTTTTGGAGCTTAGAATCTGAGGGCAAATGAAATTTTATTGCCAATCAAAGGCCCCACATTTCTTTGGTTAATGAAAGCTTTGTTTCATTTCAGTAGCCCTCTAATGCCAGCACTTTTTATCGCTCCTTAAATTCTTTTTAAATGTGAAGCATTTTTCAGCGAACCCAAGGCTCTTTGAGCATTTCTGGCTACATATCTCTATTTCTAGCCGCCTACGTCTGGGTGCTCTTGTGATCACCTCCTTAACTTGGTGCAGACCAAGATTGGCATGGGAGGGCAAGGGGGTTTGACGAATATGGCTGTCTGCTCATGACATGATTAATGTGAAAATCCTGTCGCGCACGTCGTCAAACCCTTTCCTCCATACACGTGTGGTACATACCCGTTTACCATGGGCCGTGCTGTACAGGTATGTGCCACAGATGACAGAAAGTTTATATCTACCCAGGAACGGTAAGAACAGACATTGATAATTTAAATGCGAGAGCATTAAGAAAAACCGACATTGGCAGTGTTGACCTGACGAATCCAAGAATAAAAATTAGGATCCCGGCAGGAATCGGATCCAAGCATTCTGCATGGCAGTCAAGTAATCTACCACAGAGCCACGCTAAGTCTAGAAACTGCTTCGGAAAAACATCCTATGCAGGTGTAATTGTCATTCACATTCGTTGAAAATGAAAGACTGATGCGTCCGTTCGGTAACAAAAATAACCGTTTAATTAGAACAAGAAAAATGCGGCGCGAGTACACAATGTGTTCAATACCTCTTGTCGGCACGGAGGGCAATTTGCGACTGCCCCGTCACCGCGTCGTCTTCGTCCTCCCTTCTCCCCCGGTGGTCACAGCGCTGTCCGGTGCCCTCGTTCTCTTCACCCGCAGCTGCCCTGCGGTGTCAGGTTACAGCCAGGGGGGCGGTTCCGAGCTCGCCCGAGAGGCTGTAAAAGGGACCTCTTTCTCCGGGCTGGGGACCGTACACAAACATTCTGCCCTCTTCTGCCTCTTCTCGGAATTTTGTTTTCAACAGTAATGTCAGTGAACTCATTGTGTACAATATTCACATCATCGCACCGTAAAGTGCACTTCGTTTCGATAATACTGATGTGCTTTAACGCGAGTGCTGACGTTACATCATACTCTCACTGACTGCTTCGCATGAAACCGATTCTCACAAGGCGTGGGATCTGCCGAATCTGTTTTCTTTTTAACAGCGAAACTGTTTAAGCTTTTGGCAACTTGTGCTCCATCATAAAAAAATATCATCATCATTAAACCGGCATGCACTCTCTTCATTCTCTTTGCACTGAAACTGTTTAAGCTGTAAGTAACTTGTGCTCTGTCGTGCGAAACTCCTCAGGTGGGTAGGCACCACAGAATTGGGCAAGCTCCACTACTGTGTTCAGCAGGTGCGAGTGTCAAGCGAGAATGAACATGTGAAAAAGAGAAAGAAAGATAGAGAGAAATTAAGGGAATAAGGACATAAAAACAGCATAAAGACAGCAAAACATGGACAGTGAGAGAAAGAAAGCGATAGAAAAACAGGAAAAGAAAAATAGTGAGAAATAAAGGGGAAAAGATATAGAAAGAGCGAGATAGAGCAAAAATATGGTGAGAAAGAATAGGAAGAAACAGATACAAAAAACAGAAAGAGAAGAATAAAGATAAACAAGAAAGGCTGCCCAGCTGCACTCTTCCTTCAGGCTTGGCACCACTAGTGCAAAGCTGCCATAATTTTTCGATTGCAGGGTTACTTACATATGGTATAAGTGTTCTGGAATGAAGACTAAGAATCTCATTTTTCTCTTTCAGCCATTTCTGCAGATCCTGAGGAGTACCTCCAGTCAGATGAGGATTCAAGTTGATTGGTGATTGTCGCTCATTTCAAAAGGCTCCAGTTGTGCTTGTTTTTACAGTGTGGACTATGCATGGGTAAATGCATAAGAATTTTATTCAGATGACGTGGCATTAAATCGTTTTTATATTGAAACTGCATTTGCATGATCACTGCTTGATCACTGTGCATCTTTTGGTGGATGTTGTTATGTGCAGCTGTTAGGAGTCATTACCAAGCATCTACACTGACACTGCTTACTGGTGCTGAGCAAAAGGGTGGCATGCGTGATATTGGCTGTTGTAAACTCTCCTATGCTGCCTACTGCAACTATAGTTGTGAAGTGCCCACTACACCATAATTCATCATTTTGCAAACTACCCACTACTCATCTGCAAGACAATACACACAGCTGCACGCTTTGTTGATGATGTCGCTGATGATGTTAATTAAGGCTAAGCGCTGTGTAGTGGGTAGGCCTTCAAACCACCCACTTGTGGAATTCACATGGTGCAACACATGGTGAAATTCTACGCTACTGCCACGCAATATTCTGTTAACGCGACTCCTCAACTTACATCACGCCCGGCTAGGGTTTTCTACCGACGCAGTTCCAATTACTGGCGTGGCTCTCTGGTAGAACACCCAATTACCATGCAGAATGCCTGGGCTCCATTCAGGCTGTTATTCTTGATTTTTATTCTTTGCATCCATTGTGATTTTTTGTTTTCGAACAACGTCGCTGATGCTAAAAGTTCTTTGACACTGGCTCTTTAATGCTCTCATATTAAAGGGACACTAAAGGAAAATAAAAATTTATGTCAGAGTGAAAGGCCAATGTGTGAGAACGTCTAAAACGTCAATATTATCAATAGCAGTGCTCTAGTAATCAAGAAATTAAGGTAAATGTAGGACACCATATGTGCCACCAGTGGGACATTTTGGAACGAGCCCAATGACGTCAAGAGTCCAGAGTACAAATTATCACTATTAGTCGAGCTACTTATGATGAAAAAGAACGTTCCGAGCATTGCAAGATGTAATAAAATGCTGCTAGTGCGTTTTTGTTTGATTCACGAAAAAAAAAAGGATTTGACGTTACAGTAGAGAACGGCATGGGTTGTGCAAAAGTTCTGTTTTCACAGACTGCATTCCGCTGGCTCCGCTCGCACATCAGTGG
Organism: Rhipicephalus sanguineus; assembly: GCF_013339695.2. NCBI lineage: Eukaryota > Metazoa > Arthropoda > Arachnida > Ixodida > Ixodidae > Rhipicephalus > Rhipicephalus sanguineus. The sequence goes on along the minus strand of NC_051178.1, from coordinate 205,537,252 downwards.
TAGTTTTTGTTATCGTGTACTGTTGGGTGTGCCTTGCACACTCATGAAAGTCGCTCTAACGCAAAGTTCGACAAATTGCAATGTCCATGTCATGTTGTGTAATGCGCCCTTCAGATCAGAAACCACAGAGGCGGCTGCCGAGCAGCAAAGGCGGGCAAGGTTGGGCAAGGCAAATGCTACATCAAGAGGCCTTTCCAGGCGCGCAATTTGAAGTGCGCTAGCACTGTGCAGACCACTAAAAGATGACTTTCATTAAAAAAAAAAAAGTTTGGCAGATCCCACGTACCGTGGGAATCGATGTTATGCGAAGCATGCGCGGCATGGTGACTGCGGCGTAATTTTTCAAATTGAGTGTAACGTTACGGAATGACGCTAGTGAAATGTTGAAGTGGTATACGCACACTCGTATGTTGAAGAGTCGCATATGTATTATATAACCAGTTGTTTACAGTTCCGTAACGATGTCAACAGCAACATGGGTGTTACCAACACCAGACGCAGTAAGCTGATATGTAGTGCTTATTCTTCAATACTGGATAGCGCGAATCCTAACAAGACAAAGAAGGAACACAGATGCGCAGGACAGAAATTACTCGCAACTAAGCTTCATTCAGGAAAGTTTCCCTGGATATATACACAGCCGAGTGGCACCCGCACTGCACGTACGTTAGTCACAGTTGCAGTTCTTATGCTTATACTTGTCCGTTATGACGAACGCATGCACGTTTCACGAATCCATATGCATGTGTGGAAGGAGTTCTTGACAGTTCTTCAACAAGGTCATCATCACCGTGATAAGCGAGCCCCAGCAGCTGGACCGGACTTCTTAATTGGATCCATTCGTGATTGCGGCTACGAGGGGTCTAAGTGCAGTGATGTGTGAGGTATAGTAGAGCTGGTGGAAATCCCGGATGCCTCTTACGATGAGATGATCTATGATGCCTCCTGCCCTGGATGTGGCAGCGATGTCTTTTGATGCCCTGTCCACATCCAAGACATCTTTCACACATTATAAGGACCAGGCGTTGCTGGGTCTTGATAAATCAATGTTGAAGTCATTGGTAATGATGAGAAGCCCGATTCTCTCTGTAGGTTTATTGGAAGCATTGATCCCGGTTTTTCCATAATCCACGTGGATTACAAATTACGGTTGCGGACCATGTGGACAAGTGGATGGTAGCCGAGTGTCTTTCAGGGGTGTTCTGTCCTCAGCTCAGAAAAGCCAACGAAGAGCACTTTCCAAGAGGACATTGAAATAGTACTTCCGAGACTAGAATGAAAACAGTCTGTAGGACGGTGTGTAAAGTCAACACTGTACCCATCAAGAATATTGCACAATCAATGCCAAACATGCCACGTATACGCAATGCGTTCCATTGTTTGAAGGGTATGCCTTGTGTCGGTTTATTCCAGAAATCGACAAATGCTAGAAAAAAATGAGATCGAGTGCCAACACTGCCTGGCAACAATGTTCCAGGGAAGGCTGCAATGCACAGCAAGTGCACGAAATATAAGCACGTGATACCGGATGTCATAAGGAACAAGCACACTAATTACTTGACACAGCATCATATGACAAAACATCAAGTGATTACAATAGCATCTATTTACGCATTACTCAGAAAACTCCCAGAGGAGGTTCTGCGGGAGTTTTTTGCTTCTTTAACCGCATTGTAGTACAAGTATATGCTCCCAAAGTACAGACCACTAGCAACTATTGGATGCGAGGGAGTGCTTAATGTTCAGATGATGAACCCCGCTGCCTTTTCTTCTCCTCCTTCCAATTTGCTTCGTGGTACAGACACTGCGTTGAATGAGGAACAGAATTTATGGGCCGTGATCGCATTCAGAGAAGCATCTGCTATGTAGACACTCTCTCAAAGCAAGTCTTCATCAGAAGGGAAAGTGCATGGCCTGCTGTTTTATATTGCAACAGTTTTCGTGCCATACAGGTGCGATTGCCGCTGACCGATCTGCACGTTGCACTTTTTCATTTGCAATACCCAAGCCTGGTTAGGGGCCCTTTAAAGTACTGTGTTCCATGTCATTTCTCCGAGCGGTGGCATTTTTCCAGTTTTAGCACAAAAATGTACTTTTTCAAATGTATTGTGATGCATCCACTCTCTGCGAAGTGGTACGAAGCTTTACCTATAACGTAAAGCTTCGCACGGAGACTGCTCTATACAGCACTATCTGAAACTACACCTTTTGTGTGGTCTTATGTTTTCTTGCAATTGGCCTTTTTACAACAAAAAGTGAAGCAGGATTCATGTTGAAATATCTCCACATTTTTAACTGCAAGACAACTCCGCTAGTTTTTACATATTTATTCTCGGAAAGAGCTCAGTTGCGCTGTCCACCACGGAAAGGTCCCAGAGGTGTCGTCTGAAGGCCAGAGATGCCAGCCATGTCCTGCATAGAAAGACAAAGCAGCAATGCATAAATGGCCTACATTCCTTGGGGTGATGCGGGGTAATGCGAGGGTATCAAATTGCTTTGACATTATGCCAGTATGAAAATGTACAAGACTCATGATCAGTAAGTGCTTGAAATATACCAAATTTTAATTTTTAACTATTTTTCGATGTTGGCTGGCTTTGCTAGCCACTTCGGCACTGCACTGTTACCGGTCGCCTGTGTACACAACTCGTTGCTTAATCAGCGATGATGTGCTATGGTATGCACATCATCAGTGATTAAGCAACGCAGTTGTCCAAAGAGAATAATTCCAGCACATCAAATGCACTTTTAGCCTATGACAATTGAGGGAACATGTAAATGTAAAAGGTACTGTTAGTTAGCTGCAATGAAAATTAAAAAAAAATTATTTCAGTTTAACTCTTTCAGTACGGCGCATAGGCCATCGGACACGGAGTTCCGATGACTTTGAATCTCCCGCAAAATTTAAAACCGGCGCGCTACAGACAACTAACGCCATCTGGCATGCTTAGTGAGAACTACTCTTTCAGTTCCGTGTTTTTGTTTTTTTTTCTTGCCTGCGGGCGCGCCGCTGAAAGTGGAACTTTAAACCGAAGGTCGCGCGTGCTTGGCGAGAATGGCGTCCCGTCCGCGTCGCGCGCCGCGGCAGCCGACTCCTGTTGCAAGCACTTCGGCCGCTTCCACTGCTGATTTTGATGATCCAAGCAGTAGTGATGGATCCAGTAACGATGTGGGATCGTCAGATTTCAGCTCTGATGAAGATGTTCCCGCTCAAGTGCCTCGGATGTCAACAGGTGCTCGCAGGTAAGTTTCGTTTCCGACTTCGCGCTGTATTGATGCAAAAACCCGCTTCACATTTGACTGCGGTTTTATTTTTGTGTTTAGGGTCTCAACAACCTACGGCCAGGATATTTTGCCGAATACACCGCGCCGGATCAAGTTTGCACCCACGAGACAACCCGGTGCCTATGTCGGAGCAGCGCTGCGGAGCGACGCGCGTCGATTCTCGAGAGCGCTGGATTTTTTTCTCTTGTTCTTCACTACAGAAGTAGTAAAGACTTTGCGTGACAACACAAATAAATATGCGTGGATGCATATTCTGGAACGACAGACGTACTCTCGACGTGACGGCTCCTGGGAAGAAGTAACCCCACTGGAGATGCTGAGATTGATTGGCATCATTATCTACATGGGCGTTGTCGAAGTGCCACGACTGCACTTGTACTGGAGAGCATCAGGAATATTCAGTGGCCTTCTCCCACGAAATATAATGCCGAGGGACCGTTTCTTCGCGCTGCTGTCTTTCCTGAGTGTAGGGGATCCAGAAGACATGGCAGCTGCAGCATCGGATGGCAAGACTTGGAGGGTGTCCTGGCTACTGCGCCACATCAATCAGGAATCTGTAAACTTGTTCCAACCACAGCGTGACCTCTCCGTTGATGAGCGCATGGTTAAATCTAAAGCACGATCAGGAATTAGGCAATACATTCGAGACAAGGTGACAAAATTTGGGTATAAACTCTGGGTGCTGGCGGACTCAAGAACGGGATACACCCTGCAATTTTATGTATATACTGGAAAGCGTGAGGCACCGGACCACATGGTCTAGCCTTTGACGTGGTGAACAAGCTTTGCACAGTGTACCTGGACCAAGGATACAAAATTTTCATGGACAATTTTTATACCTCAAAAAGACTTTTCGAACACCTCCTCGAACGCAAGACTCTTGCATGCGGGACAACTCGCAAAGACCGCCGATGTTTCCCAGTTGAGTTGAAAGACTCTTCATGGGAAAAGAAGGCACAGCGTGGAGATGTCCGATGGATCCGCGATGGCAACATCCTATACATGCAGTGGAAAGACCGGCGTGCTGTAAACCTGATGAGCACCATGCACACTGCAAATCAGCATGTTCCTGCCAAACGAAGAGAAAAAAGGGGGGACCAGTGGGCACTGAGAGTCATAAAAAAACCACTCCTTGTCCATGAGTACAATAGTGGAATGTTGGGCGTGGACAAATCCGACCAAATAATTGCCACATACAACGTGCTTAGAAAATGCGTGCGCTGGTGGAAGACGCTGTTCTTTCACTGTGTGGACATTGCATGCGTCAACAGTTTTATACTGTTCCAGGAGCACCGAAAAGAGAACTCGGCAGTGCCCGAACTTTCTCGAAGCACTTACTTCGATCAGCTTGCCTTTAGGGAGGAATTAATTCAACAGATTTTCGAATACGACGAAGTCGCACATGCTCGTGCTCCCTTCTCCCCCCCCTTCTCACCCTTGGACCCCGTTCGGCACCAACCGAAAAGAATGAAGAAGAGGAGAAATTGCAAGATTTGCTATGAGAAAACAAAGGCGCAGAATAGAACAAACGTCTTCTGCTCCACTTGCAACGTATCGCTTTGCTTCCTGCCCTCACGCGACTGCTTTGCCGAATGGCACAGCCGTCACCGCTCCTAGATTGGCGGGTCCCGAAAAATGCACAACGTGGTGTACAGAATTGGTATCTATGGAAAGCACAGCTAAGGGGACCAGCAACATTTTCTATATTTCAGAATGACGAAAATAATTTTGTAGCCGAGTACATTCGCTTATTTCTGTCTGTTTATACCTTTCATTGCGTTTATTTTGTTTATTTTACAAATAAAATCTCAATAATTGTAAACCTGACAGCATTTCTATTTTTTATATAAAAAGCCTCATCAATAAGCTACAATTTCATGTATTGTAATGTTAAATGCGTTTAGTTGTTCAAGAGAAAAAATTTTTTTTCTGGAAGCACTGTAAATTGGTCAATTTTATGCCGTAACGAAAGAGTTAACTCACTTCGAAACAAAGTATAATCCCTGAGCCATTTTTTTTTTGTAGAAAGCTGCAGGGCTTTCTACTCTGTTCAAAGGTTTGTGCCAAGAGCCAAGCCAACTCTGGCAAATATTACAGTAGAGACCACTCATGACGTAACCACTTATAATACAGGACCGGTGACGTGGTCTTTTCTGACTCCTGTTTACACTTCCACCAACACGTATATGCACACCGCAGTACTCAGAGATGAAAGACTCGGTTGCTGGAAAATTCTGCCGTCAAGCGAGGTAGTGAGCGCGCTTGACAATAGAGGAGCTCTGATGAGGGGATAATGAATGAGTAGCTGAGGGAGAAAAAAGAAAAGTTCATGCCAGCAGTGTGCTGCAAGCGTTCACACCAGCGTGGCTCCAACCGCTTGTCGACTGTGACCCACTTTCGCATTGAGTGCATGTTACCGTTGTTAGCCTACCCAGTCTGCTGTAAGGAAAATAAATATTTGCTTTGTCGTAAAGTGCAGACAACACGTGTACAACTTTGATTCCACAGTCTAGGTGGTGTTCTGCAAATTTTAAGGCTGTATGGCTTTGCTGCACAAGGGTGGTAATGCAGTCTAGTTGGTTGCTCGTGATAGTCAAAACGCATCAATGGAATAACACAAAGCCGCGCTCACATGTCACACTGTGTTCGTCCGTTTATGTGCTGTTTTGACAATTATGGCTTTGTTGCTTGAGCTTTCGCCTTCGCTGCCAGTATGCAGGCTTTTGCAAGATAGTTTCCATGGCTGATCTCCTTTCCACTGCACGCTGCCCCTACCGTAAAATCCTAAACAAGCGCTCTCCCCCAACAAGTCGAAATTACCGGCAAAGTGGAGGGGGGCACTTTCCCGAAACGGCACCAAAATTCATGATGGCATCAGCAAAGTATTCACACCCGAAAAAATGAAGTGCATGTGGACATCCTCAGAAGACTTCTCACTCTCATTCAAACACGATGCACTACGACAGCTCACAAATACAAGAAATGCAATCCCATCGCGATCCGACCGCTAGAAACGTGGCATGAAAGTATCCGATGATGAGCCAACGCAACAGCTCAAGGCAACAAACACCGATATCGGAGGCTCTACTTCTACTAAATAAGGCATCCTGGGGACCATCTTGGAATACTGATCTCGAAGGCCATGCTATTGCTCGCGGGACCCTGAAAATCGTCATGGATGTCTTCTTGCGCCAAGTTTACAGCATGATCATTATGTTGGAAAAAAGACCAAATTTAGACGACAAATTTCAGGTGCAGGCACCGCTTTGAGATCGGGCTGCTAAGCAGGACTAGATGGGATTCATGCAGGCCAGTGTTGCATAGGTGTAGTGCATGACCAGGGTGCGAAGCGGGGGGAGAGGCACTTTCCCGGAAGGGTGTGGGAATTTGAAATTAGCAGTGAAATCTGAGGGGGTGCTTGCTCGGATGGGGGCGTTTGCTCGAAATTATATGGTACTTCATTGTGAGAGTGAGATCTCTTCCGATGCCCTATCTCTATGTTTAGGCAAGCTTCTCGCAACAGCATGCGAACACACAGACCTAACTAATGAGCTCCAGCTGCTTCGCCAGTAGCGGCTGTAGGCGATCATAGTTGCGGTTTGTTACCTATTCAACAAAACTCTTCGTGGTGGCTGTATTTCGACAATGAAAGTGAAGGTGTGGATGGCAGGTGCAGCACTCTAATGGCCTTTCACGGTTGCCATGATGTCAACATTGCACGTGCTCACCCTAGAACTTGAATTTACCGCACTTCGCCTGGAATTCTGGTTACTGTTCGACATTGTTTTCGTATAGTTCAGTTTCACAAAGTATGCATAATCAAGGATGCCTGAAAAGTTAGTAGATACTGCTTACTGCTTAGCGATACCGATTTCTTTTGTTAGGTTTTGCTTTTCTTGCGTTCATTTAGTCAGCAGCACAAGTCCTTGGACTTTAATTAACCTTTGATCATTTGAAAACTTAAACGAGCACTGACACGGATTTTAAATATTTTTGGGTTGTTACTCTAAATAAAAGCACGGGTGTCGAGAAACTTAAAAAGAGTGTCGTAGTGCTTGGGAATGTGTTCAATATATATTTAATACCACTGCTTTAAAACAGTAATTTCAGTTTCAGTACCGAGGGGGTGGCTTCGCAGTGACATGTCAACACAAAAGTCTGACGTCACGGGAAGACAGCAACTCTAGACATACTAGCAACAGCTGTCAGTTTTCTGTCAATTACATGTGGTTCACATCAATGTGTGAATAGTTGTCCAGAGAGACTGACAGTGATTTAGGCTGCATGCAGGACGCAGATTTCGCAAACCCAGTGAACTGTGTTGACTTGTGATAATGTCCATTGCAGTGGGGCTTGCAGATGCTGGGTGACGAAAACATTAAAATCAAAGTAAAATATTTTATACATGTTGTCTGGCTCCGGTGTTTGGAGAGCGTTGATAGTGCACACCATGGAAACGAAAACTGTCCCTTTTGGGGCACCTCAAAATCGTGTCAGTACTCCTTTAAAAGGAGGCAAACACCCTGGTTGCACTTATCGATTATCAGACACGTGAAGCTGCTGGCTCAACATCTTTTGCACTCATGCATCCTTTATCTGAGGTTTTTTTGGTATAGCACGGTACCACTTATAGTAAGGAAATTCTAGACTCCGGCGACTTATGTGATAACTAGGGCTCCGTGTTTTCGGAGTTTATTTCTCATAAATCTCCAGTTCTCCAAAATTCGGTGTTTAATTTTGCATTATAAGTTGTTACAACGTCTTCTTATTAATCTTGTTTCCAATGAAAATGCATTACATTGTTGCTTATAATCCTGTTTTTCCATACTTTCATTTTTTTTTCTCACTTCCTGTTCATTTACCCTGTTAATAAGGCTGTTGATGTGCACTGCTGTAAGCTCGTAAAGGTGTACTTTTCGGGGGAGCAGGAACTAGTCAAGCTGCCTCTCCGCCTTTTCTCTCAGCCTCTCTCATCTTCTTGATGAAAAATAAAGGACCTATTAATATTATTATTCTCAATACTCCGAAATCTTAGAAGAAATGATATCTGAACACAAAAACATGTGAACACACTAAGTGTGTTTTAGATGTCTGGAAGGTTTGAACGTGCAAACACATAACATATACACACAAGCACATATATTTGAATACAAAACACCTACATTTGTTCGTATTACAACCTTAAAGCTTGTTGTAATAGACGCAAGCATAGTTTACGAGGTTGCTGCCGCTGATGGAGGTGCGCTCCTTTCGAATGACGATTGCCAGCTTTCAAAATGCCTTTTTTAAATTGCAGCTTAGATAAATCCAAATTGTTGAAAATTTTACCGGCAGGAGTTGATCAGATTTTTTTTTTATTTACCTGAAAACATGGAGCCCTAGTTATAAGGGATCTACACTGTACCTTGGAGGACTTGCTATTTCTAAATGGTGGTGACAGCACTCCTGCCTTACATCTGCAGCGACTGCCCGCCAGACTTGACGCAAGCTTTCAAATAAAACCCACACACTCACCAGTGCTTTCATCATCTCCATGGTGTCACCGTCCACCTCAATGACGTCCTGCTCCAGGGCAGAAACCTGTGTGCAATGAGAAAAACGGCAGTGCTTGTACAAGGGTTTCAGTGTAATGGAGTTGCCTGTCCACCAATTATTGAGATTAGCAGTCTCGGAACAAGACAGGTCTACGAGACACTGTAGTCCAAGGCTGTTTATTAACCGCAGCAGAATGGCTGCCTAAGTGCTTGGAATGCACTTGCCTACTACTTTCAGAGCACCATGCTCCAGGCACAACAGCGATCGGTAGTGGCTGCTGTGGGAGCACCGCTTGCGTGTGTTTAGTGTAACTATAAAAAGAGCAGTGATGGTGCATTTTGACTTCTGCCCTCTAAATGCTCTGGCTAAAATCTTTAGTGGATTATTAGTAGAAGCTTAACTAGAGAAAAAATGCCACTGGAGTCAGCGACTGCCTATCACAAATGAAAAAGCACTGCTGCCTGCAGCCATGGCAGTGTTAACCAGGGGCATAGCCGGTGATGGCAGTGTTAACCAGGGGCATAGCCGGTGAGGGGGGGGGGGTACAACTCCCCCCCCCCCTGAAAATTTTCAGATTTGCTTGTGTATATATGCATACACACATTCAAACGCACGCACGAACATGCATGAAGTATAGTTGAACCCCCCCCTCCCGAAAAATATTTCTGGCTACGCCCCTGGTATTAACAATATAAAAGATTGTGCTACTTGGCGTTGCATGATGCATCTTGGTAGCACGAAGAGAAAGAAGGCGACAAGCAAATGATAAAGGCGAGTGCTACACGTCCTTGGTTTACAGCACTTGTTTCTGTTTCCCTGGTGTCGTTCTTTGTTTTTGTGCTACAAAGATGCATCCTGGTGCTAGAGAGGCCTTGCACTACTGCGAATAAGATAGTTTACTAGAGCTAGAAAAAAAAAAACACACCACAAAAGCAGCAGCAAGGAAAAGGTCTATTCCACATAGTGAGTGTAGATAACTATTTTTCTGCTTTTGCAGTATGGCATAGGGAGTGCTGTCTGCAGCCTTGGGAGTATTAACAATGTAAGAGATTAGACTTGCAAGTGGACTTTCTGCACACAAAGAACACTGCATACAATTATCAGAAACAACATATTCTAGCCACAAGTAACCTCGTGTAAGAAATCTTCAGCGTTGATAGAGAGTTGCCATGTGTCAGCTCACAAAAGCAGGTTGCACGCGACATGCAAATGGTATGAGCCCTGTGGTAAACAATAACATGCCTTAGTGTGGTGTGCAAATAAATCGATGCATGTATTAATCCTCTAGCTGTTATGTTCAGTCCCTATGAGCTTAAATGTGTCAACTTTGATGCAAGATGGTGGAGGCAGCTGGCATGGATTTTCACAAATGCCCCATAGTATAGAACAAGCCATAGTTTGCAAAATGTAGGCCGAAGCAAACTGGAAATTAATAAGCATAAGGTGTCACACTTTCAGCTGCGCTACTGATGCCAAACCACAGCGACTCTGCCGAAATTGCCAAGAGCTACTCTGAGCAGTTTAGAAAGATGTGTCAAATGTTCCTACGACCAAACGCAACAGAACATTGGCTTGAACACAACTTAAGGTAGGCAATTGAGATCTCAGTGAAGCCACACAGGCAGTTCACTTACAGTCGTTTACAAGCAAAGCATTCACACCATGCCTCCCTACGAAGTAACTTTGTCAGCAGCCTCTTAACCAAATATGGTTCACAATGTCTGGATTGCGACTACATGACAGAGCAAACGACATACCTCGGGCACATAGTTGTCCCTCCGTTCCCTCTCTTCTTCCTGCAGCTTGATGGAGATGCCGCGCACTGGTCCACGCTGGATGCGCTTCATAAGATGTGTCACAAACCTGCGGCGCGATCGGTACCAGTGTTGAGAGAACATTTACACGTGTTCAATCCAGTCTTTCTCTCGACAACTTCGAAGCTTTCATTGAAATAGACCAGACCTGACCAACATCCTTGAAGTAAATCTACAACTAACCAACCAATAGTAGCTCTGAAAACACGCAGCAAAGAAAGCGTAGACTATTATCTGGGCGTTAGTGTTTACGTGTGAAACGATTCTTCGCAAATACTACAGAGCATGTGTACTGCCGATACTGAACAGCGGTACCTGTTGCATTGTTACCGGTACAAACGCTGCCCAACAGAAGTACACGTCATTTAGCAGGGCAGTTTCAACAGATCATGATGTACGAGATTTCTAAGAAAACACTTACCCAGCAATCTTGTTTTTTAACTTCTTGCTGGGAATCTGGGCGATCTCCTCGCAGATTCGCTTGTTTGTGTGGAAGTCGAGGGTGAGCTTCGTGTAATATTTCTCAATGATCAGGCGCGACGCCTTCTTGACGGTCTTCGTCCTAACGCGACCCTGTAAAGAAAGTTACACGCGAGTCAACACCGGCTTGTAAAACAACGTTGCAGGCAATAAACGAACTGCCGGAGCGCCTGCCAAAGTGCTCACCATGCTTTGAAAAATAAGCAAGTAATACTACACGCAAGTCAAAACAAACAACTCTGATGACTAAAGATGTGTGCCTGGAAGCTCTTTGAACGTGTTAGCGCTATTTCCGCAATTTGCACATTTAGATTAAACACGATTACTACAAACTCATCGAAGAATACACACCATTTTGACGAACTCCGAGAGAGGAAAGGCGCAGAGTTGCAGAGTTGCTTGCTTCTTTAACTCCTTCCGCTGTAACGACCGAGGCCAACCAACTCTATGCCAGCAAGCCGTCTGACTATAAAAACATTTTTTTCAACACCTACTTTGCGCTAATAAATAAATATTAACTGCTAACAAATTATTGATTTGTTGGCTAGGTTACAAGTTTTATGTCCCTATTTACAATTTTGCCACAAATTAACGCGCCACCGTGCGGGTACGTTCGAACTCGGTTACCAGTTTCAAAATGGTGGCAATGTTTTCGTCGGGATTTGGAAGCACGACAACAAGATTTATTATTTTCTTTACGTACGCTTTGTGCGCACAGTGAAGCGAAATTTCGCCGAGCAGCTCTGCTTCAATCAGCGCGGAGCATCTGCGGGTGTTACTGACGCTGTAGACCGAGCCAGCGGGCTCCGAGCGTACGATGTTCGACTAGCGCTGGGGGCCTCGCAGCCCCGCCGCGATTGCACTTAGGCTTAGCAGGGGCGCTAAGTGGTCCGTGCACGGCAGTCCCGAAAACATCGTCGTAGCATCCCGCGTACGAGACGTCAACGAAGAAGCGAAAAGTTTCTGGTACGAAGTGTCGACCACGGACCGTTGCGCCTTCGTTGAGGCGGCCGTGCTTGCAACGGTGGCTCGCTTCCCGCTTCCGAGGTGCGTCTTTTGCTCAGAACGTTGGGTCGCATCGTGAATCTACAGTGTCGTGATGCCTTGATACCGTTCCTCTCCCGCGGCTACGTGAACTGAAGATCAGTAGGGTACAGCGAGCATCATGTCGATAAATGAGTCGAACCTTGTGAAGAAGTTGACCTCTGTCACCAACACGCAAGACAGCGTGCAGACGCTTTCGCTATGGATCATCCACCATCGAGCGCATCACAGAAAGATTGTGGACATCTGGACGAAAGTACTGAAGAAATGTAAGTTTTCAGATCTTTGCATGTACTTTCAGTGTTTAGAAAGAGCACTTGTTAACTATTTCTCCTGGTTCGGCAATCGGAAAAATTCTCTCTGACCGGTGTTTCTTGTCATAGATGTGCATTGCAGTGATAAGTCGAATTGAACGAAAGCGTGGATAATTACGATACTCTGGAATAAGAAGTAGTTTTATATATAATGTGGGCTTGGGGTTGGAAGCGACGCAAAGCGTTTGTAAACCGGCACCTAAGCGTCGGTGGTTCACAGATCTGCGCTGCATCTTCGGAGAAACGGGATTGGATTACACGAACAGCTGGATGTCTGCAGCGAAGGAGAAGCGCAGAGATTGAGCGGTCGCCTCCATCGGCTCAAGCATTGTGAATACAAGCGTAGTTTCCAACAACGCATTGCCACCGCCGGGAAGCACATTAACTTTGCGTTCGCATCTGTGTAAACACACGATAGTCAGCTATTTTTGTTGTTTCGTTTCGCATAATGAGCAGCGTTATTGAAACATGATGTCACTTGCCCATGTAGCCACCTGCGGTAAAGGTACAAGCTCGGTCTGGTATTCTGCAGCATCGGACTTCAACGAGCTGATGACGCTGCGAGGGCCAACGCCACGCTTCCCGTAATTGCACATCGCGCCATAATGAAATTGTCCAGTTAGAGCATAACTTTAATGTAGCGCAGGATTAGGGGAGATTTCGGACAGACCTGCTTATTTCTGATGTCCAATTTTAGCCTGCTAGCAGAGCGCTAACTGCTGCATTGAAATTGTGCAAATGTAATCTAGGTCTCCTCTGTGATTAGGGGTTGTCGATTAGCGGCCGTTGTCAACCGCTGCCCGGCTGCTTCCTTGGAGTTAAGCGCAGCGGCAAACAATGAGCCACGTGTCTTTGTCGATGGGCCGCGGATTACCTTCCATGAAGACTCGCCACTCGAGGTTTCGACGCCATGCTTGGCCACGCCGTCGTTTGCGGCTCGCGCTCACTGTTGCCCAGCCAGTTAATGCGTAGCGGTAGTAGTACCGTGCAGCAAACGTAGCGTCATCTCGCATGCATTCCTGCCATAAACGGCTTCGCGGGTAGATTTGGGCCTGCGTTGTAAATTGTCTCTTGTGCCTCCTTGTCGTGGATTCTTATCAGCCGCAACGCCGGGCAACACGAACGCGCCGGGTGATAAGTTTCTGGCACCCACTCAGCGGCGAACAGTGTGCGACTGAGATCGCCGCATTAAGACTGGCCTTTGAAGAGATGACTGCGTGCCGACCGGCGGCGGCCCCCTCCGGTACAGCGGAGGCGCCTCGGGGAGACGGCACGGCCTCCCACGAGGATGGAGCGGCGAATGCGTCGAGTTCGGGCGGGACTGTAAAGGCGGCAGGGGAACCTGAAAAAACCCCACCCACGCACCGGAGTGGGACGGGCAATGTGCGGACGAAACCAAAGACGAGAGCGAAACGCCGCCCAGGAACAAATTGCGCGCAGGCTCAGACTGCGAAGTCCGACGTAGTTCGTGGGGGACATGAGGAAACCTCTCTTCAGGGCCGGGAAGAGCAAGACCTGGCAGGGCCTAAGGATCAGGTAACGCCCGGGGCTGCTCTCAAGCGGCACCTGGAGAAGCTGGGCGCGTCGGCACAGCAGGATAGACGTGCCTTCGTATATGGAGACGGGAACGCCGCCAGGTTAAAACGGGCAGCGCTTAAAGCTGTTGGCTGGAACAAAAGGGTGATGTTCCGTGTGAAGGAAGGTGCCTCTCTACAAGAGCTATGCTCATCGGTGGACCTGGCAGAGGACATTTGGCAAACCCCAGCAGCCATAGTAGTGCTCCACGCTGGCTCTCTGGAGATGTCGGATGGCAGTTCAGCCCCAGAGAGCTCAGCATCTCAGCTCCGAGCACTATTGACCAAGTGGCTGCAGAAGGCCCAGGGGCATCGGTTCGTGGTGTATGCCCTAACGGAGAGAGGATCTGGCAGCGAAACCCATATCAATCCATGTAGGGAGTGGAATGTGGCTGTGCGGAAAATGTGCGAGGAGCTGGGGCCGCGGGTAGAATTCGTGGGCGCTAGTTGGCGACTAGGGCATGGGCAACAGGGCCCGTCCTACCGGGATGACACAGCAGATCAGCTGGGACAGCGCCTGGGGAGGAGGCTGTGTGCTTTTTTAGGCCTAAGAATGCCCACCAGACACTGGGGGCCGCCAAGCCAATCGCACCCAGCAGCGGGAACGTTGATGACAGCTCTGGGACAGGCCATCATACAGATGGCGGAGGGACAGCACCCCCACGAGAATGGGAGGAGGCGCTCCCAGGGGGGCCCCCACAGGTGGTAGATATAAGGACCCCCTCTGGGCGGGCCTCTCACGAGAGGCATACCCGCAAGAGGAGGCGCTGCAGGCGTAAGGGAAAACAAGATATGGTTTTCTACCTTAACCTGCAAGGGGGACGAAAGGAGGCGAAGTGGGAGGAATTATTTCTCCTACTACAGAAAGAGAATGTAACGGTGGCCTGCCTGACTGAAACTCACCTACGTGACGAGGAGACACCTCCTCCAAACAGGCAGTTTGTCTGGTCAGGCCTAAACCGCACTAAGGGAGAAAGAAAAGGCGGGGGCCTTGGTTTTCTCACCAAGGTAGACACACAATGGGACAGAGTCCAAAGAGACTGTAAGGAGCACATGTGGCTCACAGGAGAGATTGGGGGAATTGAGATTGCCCTGGGGCTGGTGTACCTCTGGACGGGTAGGGAGGTGCACCAAAGGAACACAGAGACCCTGGCCTGTCTGGAAAAAGACATTACACAGATGAACAGGCCAGTGGTAGTAGTGGGGGATTTCAATGCCCACATAGAGGCATTGGATGGTACCACCGACAGGGCGGGCAGGTTGCTGCTTGAATGGACTGAGCGGCTGGGCCTAACTTTGCTCAATGCAACTGAAAAGTGTATGGGAAGGATAACATGGGCGGTACGCGGTATGTCCTCCTGCATTGACTACTGCTTCCTGTCCCCTGTCCTTCTCCCAAAGCTGTCGTATATGAGCATCGATAGCACTGGTGAGCGAAGCCTGGGGAGTGACCACCACAGCATCTTTCTGTCTTTTGGGACTAACCCCCCAGAAACGAAGCGCGATGCCCATGCAGGTAACCTGAGGCCTCTGTCTGATGAGGCCTTGGAAAGGGTGGTGGATCAGCTCGAGGAAGATGCACCTCGTATGGAAGGGCAGGGATACGAGGAGCTGCAACAGTGGATCAGGCGGACAATACAGGATGAAGCAGGGGCCGGACGAGTGACGAGGGGGCGGCACCGACGGAAGGCCTGGTGGGATGGAGAGGTTGCCGAGGCCCTGGCTCAACGCAAACAATGCTGCAGACGTCACCGGCATGCTTTGGGGCGCGGAGCAGATGAAGCCGAACTTTCTGCACTGTGGTCGTTGTACCTAGAGGCAAAAAAGGAAATGGCTTCGATGGTGCAACGTAAAATGAGCACGGTAAACAGGAAGCTGCTGCGTGCCATAAAGGAAGCGGGGCGTGACTCGAGCAGAAAGTTCTGGCAGCACATAAAGGCCCAGCAGACGAACTCCGATCTCCCTAGCCATCAGCTGAGGGATCCGGAATCAGGGAGGGTAATGGAGGGCGAGGAGTGCCTGCACCTGATACGAAGGGGCATGGCCTCCAAGCTTCAATCTACGGTGTGCCGCCGGGAGGAGGACGAGCTGGCATCCGCACCGCCACGATGTGACAGCATCACCCAGCGGGAGCTGGACAGAGCGATAGGTCGCCTGGCGGGCAGTTCGGCGGCTGGCCCAGACGGGATTCCTCCTGGGCTGCTAAAGCGCACAAAAAGGCAGACTCGGGAAATCCTTTTGGAGGCACTGAATGGAGTGCTAACATCGGGGAAAATACCGCAGGCCTGGAGATGTATGCGGGTGCGCCTGATATGGAAGCGGGGAACGGATAGGGAGCTGCTGGACAACTACAGGCCCATCACCGTGACATCAGCTATGTATAGGCTGTTTTGCCACGTTATCAAGGCGAGACTACAGCGATGGGCGGAGGAAAATGTCCTAGGAGAGCTGCAAAACGGGTTCAGGCCTGGCCGTTGCCTGGAAGACAACCTATTTGTTGTCACCCAGGTGATGGAAATTGCAGTAAAGGAAGAGCGCCCCCTCCTGTTTGCTTTCCTCGACATATCTCAGGCTTACGACAGCATTGAGCAGGACAGGCTATGGCAAATCTTGCAGGCGCTTGATATGCCAGAGGAGTGGCGCAACCTACTGCAGCGCCTTTATGCAGACGCCGAGGCAGTGGTTCAGTGGGGCAACTTGATCACTCCCCGGATTCAGGTGTCTAGGGGACTCAGGCAGGGCTGTCCGATGTCACCACTGCTCTTTATGCTGTACGTGGCCGGAATGGAGAGGAAGCTTTCAGAGTCTGGACTGGGGTTCAATTTGAACTACCTAGAGGAGGGTTTTCAGAGAGTACGAAGGCTGCCTGCCCTCTTCTACGCAGATGACATAGTCCTGCTGGCGGACAATGCGGCCGAGATGCAGGCTCTGCTTGACATCTGTGCGAGGGAGGGTACGGATCTTGGGCTGAACTTCAGTGCAAGAAAGTCTGCGGCCATGCGGTTCACACCATGGGAGGCAGTGCGGGACCCGACCCTCCTGCTGCAGGGCAAGGAAATTGAGTGGGCGGACAGATACAAGTACCTTGGGGTAACGGTGACGGCAACGATGAACTATATATGCGGGTATGAGAAGGAGTTGCGTGCCAAGGCTTTAAAGCGCCGGGCCTTCCTGGGCTCACGAGCTCTGTGGGCCTTCAGCAGGTACGAGGTCACCAGGGAACTGTGGAAAGGTGTTGCGGTCCCTGCTCTGACTTTCGGTAACGCTGTGGTGTGCCTCTCATCCGCGACTAGGCAGGCGCTCGAGGTTCGCCAAAGGGAAGCGGGTCGCACAGCCTTGGGGGTGCACGCTTTCACTCCTAATGAGGCAGTGCAGGGCGACCTTGGGTGGTCGTCTTTCGAGGCGAGGGAGGCAGTCGCCAAACTCTCTTACGAGAGGCGCCTCAGCGGCCTGCCAGATGGCCGTTGGGCCCGGGAGGTGTACAAGTACGTACACCTCCGGTCGGTGCGGACGAAATGGGTCGCCCGAACCCGCTCGCTATCGGAGCGATACAGGGTGGAGGCTATCCGGCTGACGGCCCCCCTCCAGCGCGACACAAGGAAAAAGGTGCGGGAATCAGTTAGCGCGGTCGAGACTGAGAGATGGAGGGAGTCGGGACGAGCGAAGAGGGCCCTGGCCTTGTATTGGGAAGCAAAGACGGATATTGCCAAGGAGGCGTTGTATGACAACTCCAGGGGCAGCGGGCTACTGTGCGAGGCGCGAAGTGGTGTACTTAGGACACGCTCGCTGCGCGCCAGGTACACTGCCGAGCTTGACACGATGTGCCCCTTGTGCCAGGGCGCAGAAGAGACAATCCGGCACATTGTGCTAGAGTGTACTGGCCTGCGCCCTGCGATACATGATGCTCAGGACTCTGGCACCTCGGCACAAGGCGCGACGGGCGCAACAAACGACAGCAGCGCTTTGGCAAGGGCTCTCGGTTTTCGCGGGTCCGGCGAGCCGCCAAGCTGGGAAGCGGTGGAGGCTACGAAGCGGCGGCTCGAATGCTGGTGGAGAAAACAGGTCGAGCAAACGCGCGCGCCGCGGCGGTAGCGGCGGCTATGATGCGCCGAGGGCGCATTGGATGTTACCAACCTTTTTCTTTTCTTTTCTCTCTCCCCCCTTTCTCCTCCCACCTTTTTTTTTTCTTCTTAACTTGACCTTCGCTTTGTCTTTTTCTTCCTTGCCCGATATCGTAGCCCCAGCTGCGTGAGCGTGAATCGTGATTCTTTTGGCTTTCACCTCTTGGGGTAGCAGCGTCTCTGTATACAACCCTCCCCACTGGCGAAACTTTTGCTCGGGTCAAACTGGACGAGGATCTTTTCTGGTGGCACCAAACGGTGCGATGCAGCAGCCGAAAAGTATGATTCCGACGCGGCCCTGCGAGGACCAAAAGCAGCGCAGCTAAACCTTAGTATTTAATGACTCATGCCCAAGACTAGCGTTAAACGTCCGGCTGAGTTGTCGTGCAGTGAACTGTTCACAAAAGGAAGTGTGTTTTGTGGCGGTTCGGTTTATTCAGTCATCCTTTTCAGTCTTTCGCCATTGGCTCAAGCGAAGCCACGCTCCCGTTGTAACGCAAGTGAAACAAATGTCATTATGATTGTTGGGGTTTTACACCCCGAAACCACGATATGATTATGAGGGATGCTGTAGTGGAGGGCTCTGGAAATTTCGACAATCTGGTGTTTAACGTGCGCCTAAATATAAGCACATGGGCCTCTAGCATCTTGCAGCCGGGATTCGATCCCGCGACTTCTGGATCAGTAGTCGAGCACCGTAACCTCTAGACAACCATGGCAAGTCGCAAGTGAAACAAAGACGAGCGCTACATACGCAAGTGATTTATTACAGTCCTCCAAAAGTCTGAAAAAATAAGTGCAATATAAGGTAGCACCCGTTGTACCAGCTTTTTTTTTTTTATTTGTGCTACAACGGCTGCCTCGAAAGATTATTACTCGAAGAACAAGTTATGTTGGACTGCCTTTGTGAGGATCGAAACAGCAGGGAGAAACCGAAAACTGAACACACCAGCGAGTTCAGCAGGGATGGAAGCACCGTCGTCCCTACCATAAATTCTAGTCGTACAGCACACAGTAAACGTTTATCATAATTTGGTGGACACTATGTGCTTCCACATCGTCCTGCGAACGTCGTCGATTTCCCGTGCCTATAGCGCTCTGCACGGACATCTCCCGATGATGCCAGGCATGAATGGAAACGCTGGACGTGTATGGGTTGGCCGTTGACATGGTTCGTCGCAGCTGCCGCCTAAACAAAGTCAGTCCACTCACACTTTGGCTAGCACAGGAAGCTCACGTGAATTTACACTGTGCAAAAATTTTGCTGCGTGTGCGCAAATATATTTCCCAAACAAGTAGCCTCGACCACAGGCTAGCAGGACAATTTTCTTTCCCCCATTCAGCACTACCCGGCCTTTTCTGTATCGCTGTCTCACTTTCTCTGTGTACATCACAGAACTTACTTACGAGGTGCGACATTCTTGTAGAACGTTCTGAAAATCATTTGTGGCGCTCTAGGAGCTTCGCTGAGAGGTGGAGCGAGAAAAGTGGTCTGGGAACGAATTTTTGGGTGGAAAATGTCCTTGCAGGAAATCCACCTTACAGATTCTTGAAAAATTTCAATTGGCTGCCCATCTTAGGCTGTCTTGTCCGCAAAAGTAATTAAGCAAAAATATGGAAAACAGCCGTCGTCGATACGTGCTCGCAGCTGGTGACGTACTCTCCTTCCGCCTTTTTTGAACTGCTGCTTACAAGGCGAATTCAATTATATAGATACACAGTCGCCTTGGAAGCTGCTGAGCAGCTGGCTATGTCGTTAGAAATTGTTCCTCAGTGTCACTCTCGCCATTGCCGCTGAACTGACTAGGGTAGCAATGTCTGGGCTTGTTGGTATGTCATAAGGGTCTGTGTATGTGCGTTCCATTTTTTGTCTTTGGGTTCCTTGCGGCTGAGCCCCGTAAAAAGTGCAGCTGACCTTATATAGGCCCGCTCATACCCATGTTATTTGATTAAGCAGCGCACAAAAGGACACAATCACGTATACATATAAAATGATGCAAACACAGGCGCCCTATAATGTAACTGATTGTTTCCTTTTGTGCTCTGCCTAATCAAAGATAATGGCTCACCAACTAGCCCTTCAGTACATATTAAGTTCATACCCGTGTGTTGTGAAAAGCTAACTTCTCTTCGTCTGGCAGAGTCTTTCAGAGTAGGTGCTCTTTTTTTTTTAGTTCAGTCGATTACCCTTCCGTAACGTTTGTGTGGAATGCAACGCGATCAATACACATCGTTGTTGACGAAGCACCCAATCATGACTATTGCTGTAGTGTCGCATGCACCTGTGTCGTTTCATTTTGCTCCCACGGTGCGTAGCCGCCGCCGCCGCCGCCGCCGCCGCGGTGGTACTCGGCCGCTGACACGAACGTCGCGGGTTCGATCCCTGCAGCGGCGGTCGCATTTCGATGTACGCGAAATGCTACGGGCCCGCGTACTGTGCCATGTCAGTGCACGTGAAATAACACCAGTTGGATTAAATTTCCGGAACCCTCCACTGCGGCATGCCTCATAATCACGTCGTGGTTTTGGCACGTATAACTCGGACATTATTATTACAGGAACACGTGACCATTTCCACTGCAGTGCATATGAAGCGTTAGCAATTTACACAAGTTGACGCACTTTGTGAACTTTGCACTTGAGAATAAAAGGGTGGTGCGGAGGTATATGTGTGTGTGTGTGTGCGTGCGTCTTCAGGTGTAACGGACATGTTTTATTTTATGGGAGAATAAATAAACTATAGAAGAGAGTATTACGTCACATATCCTGCCTGCGCAAGCGACCTCACCGTGAAGCCATTTCCTTCGCTGTTTCCCGGCATTTGCTTGCTTCGCGGTAACTTTTTATGACGCATGTAGGGTGACTAGAATTTTAGCCACCCTAACGTAGGATTGCCTGCAGAGCGGGAGTCATAGCGGGAGCACCCTCCATGGGGAGCACTAAAACCCTAAAACCTATCATGTGATCTGTCGTCGCGACAAGATGTTCTCTGGTGGCGATCGCGTGTTGATCTTTCCTAATTTTTCCTCCCTCCCCGTCAGAATATGTTTTGAAGCGAAACTTTAGTGAAGCGGTTCGGTAAACATTCTGTGACTGGTTTTATACACGACGGAAAACGCGTATTGTTTCGATTTTAAAGATCTCGTCTAACGGCCCAGCGCGGATCACAGCCGTGCACAACAAAGGAACCCGACGCCTGCTGGACAAACTCGAAAGAAATAAAGCGAACAGTTGCAGTTGTGCAGTGCCTATTTGTTTGCTATATGGACGACTAACACGCACAAGCCTCCGCACGTGCGTAGGCCACGCTGTGCTCAGGACGAAGCAAGCAGCTAGTTGATGGAGAAATCGAGCAGCGCCGTCGTTACGTCCCGGGTGTTTTTGAAAAGGGCATAATATTATGAGGCTGTAGAACATCTAGTCCGCCAGCTTTAACAGGCTTCGTTTGCGAAGGTCTGTGCGTTGAAAAGCCCGCATTATGCTCCTTGAAAGTACATTGTGTTAGAAAAACGTTTTGTGTAGAGCCAGCTGTGGCCTTTCGCCCCGTTTGTTTTTGTCCTCAATTAGCTTTAGATGTGTGTACATCACGCAAAGACCTTTTGTACGTGGCTTTAGATGATTCCCTCCCACTTTAGCGCGCTTTGAAACTGATGCGAGCAGATAGCAGACGCTCGCGATAGTGAAGTCAGAATAATTGGCGTCCGACGTGCCGCACGTCCAGCTGTGACGTCGACGCCGACACCTGCTCAGGTGCTTTCATGCTCGTCCTTCACATTGGGCGACCACATGCGCTGCCGGCTGCGCGTTTAATACCTTTCATTTATCGCGGTTCTCGTGGTGCTTCATTTTATTCTATTCTGGCATAATTAGCCAGAAAACCACGTGCCGGTGTAATGAAACTTGCCGTCCTTTCTCTCGAAAGCCCCTTCAGGAGCATTGCGGTTTCGAATTACCGTTGTGGCAAGATGAAATTCCCTTAACGTCGCACTTTGTTGATTTAATTCTCGGGAACGCTGAAATTGTATTCCACGCCCGTGATAGCACAGATCGGGCTGATGGTATTAATAACATGAAACTAAATGGACGAATGAATTCGTGACGCGTGATTGGATTCTTCTGGAAGTGACCATACTTGCCTTACTACTTCGTTCCGCCATACTGGCTTGTAGGTGAAGGCGCCCTGTAGCGCCTTTCGAAGTTATCATAGAATGACCTCATTATTGAACTGCGTTCACTCGCGAATCTCCGCCTGCAAACATTTTTCGTATCCTTCATGTATAATATCGCTCAAAGCGAACGCTTTCTTCTCCATCTCCATTCGTCGACACGAGCGCGCTGGCAGCGACACGGGAAGGGAAAAAGGGGGAGGGGCATGGGGCGATGCGTTGCTTCAAATGTTACGTCGCGGCGCTTCATGACTTCGAGCATTTACTCTTTGTTCTTTGACGCCACGCTTTCTGATTCAGACGTGCGCGGCGGCGCCACGTGGCGGCACCGCGTGGGCAGCCGCGGTAACCACACGACGTGGCACAGTAGTGGCACGTGGCCTCCGCGATCGTCCGCTGGTGCGTCGTTCGTGAAATCAGTTAACATCTGTCACGCCCCCTTGCGTCAGACTGCTGTGCAGTTGCTGACAAAATAAAAGGGATTTAAGGCTGTTTAGGGAACAAAAGCACCAGTTTTGAAGTTGTTTTCCAAAACATGCACAGTCAGGTTTAGAGGTGCGCACGGGCGCCGGGTAGCCCGGCCCGCGGGCTCGGGCTACCCAGCGCTGCTTCGTTTTTTTATCACGCTAGGCTAGGTGCAGAGCCCGTATCAATCCCAAAATATAGGTGCTGTGCCGGACTTCTTTTCCAGCACGTAGCGATGAGCACGCAAGATGAGCTTTGTGATTATCTATCAATGGAATGATCCCCCTGTCCTGCATCTGAGGTACTAAACCTCTGGAAGAACAAGCAGTCTAAATATCCCAAGCTTGCGATGCCTGAGAAAAAGATGTTGGCAATTCTGGCTACCAGCTGCGAGCAGCGAACGGAACTTCAGAGCGGCGGAATATGTGATGCAGGAACGCCACACTTCACTGAAGCCCGAATCATTGGACAGCTTGTTATATTGACACATCTTGTAATCTGTGTATATAGTGACTGTCACATGTCATTTGCTTATGTTTCACTTTTAAATGTTGAATGAAATGCCACATTTCCGGAAAACGATACCTTGACTCCGCAGCAAACCTACATAATGTCGGGCCAGGCCCGGGCTTTTGTTTTTGTACGTCAGGCTTGGGCGGGCTTTCGATGCAGTCGGAGGGCCTGGGCCGGGTTCATGCTCGGAAATGCGGCCCGTGCACATCTCCGGTCATGTTACGGCGAACTAGAATCTACAGTCTAGTTCAATGTAACTGTAGCAACGCTGAGAAGCAATAGCGGTGCCGTTAGTCCTCCTCGCAAACTGTTCATTAGGCTCAACGTTCTCAGGAGTGAGTGTGGCTGTTAACCACCTTCATTTCGACATTTTCAACCGTTTTTGAATAAGCAGGTACAATAAGTTTTCTGAACGCTCGTCGTCACGTGGAGTCCCTTTACCGCCTCGAGGGCAGCTGCTCCTCGTACTTCTCCAATTTGTTGGCAAGTGCCACCAAGCCCTCAGCTAACAACTTTCATGCTGCTGCTCACGAGCATCAGATCATACGTCAAGCAAAGGTGGCACCACTGTTCTTCTGAGTACAAACGAAGGCGTATTTGCACATTTTAAGTTAGAAAAGATTATATTAAAAATAATGTACTGCACTTCAACACTAATATATAAAAGGTCACGTGATGTGGATTGTGTTCATATTTGTTTTTTTTTGTGTGTGTTTTTGCCGCGTGGTGTGCCAAAAGTCATTTTTTGTGGGTTAAGTGAAGAAATCAAAATATAAATCCACGTGTAATGAGAAAAACGGGGTTCATTCTAACCAATACAATATACAATCTTTCCATTAGTACGGTTATCTTAATTCATGTTCTGAGCAGTTATCTGTCCCTTTAAAGGGTTTCTGAACCACCCCTTGGGCTTGGTTAAGAAACACATTCTCAGAACAGCAAACACTGCTGTGAAAATTCAGCCAAATTTTGTATTCTTGCGCTGCACATGGAGCTTACAAGCAGAATGCAAAGTTGCCACTTTCTCAAGTGCCCCCTCTTCACGAAGGCCCGTCCTTACTCAGTTCAGTGGGCAGGGCACCATACGTATGTCATCAAATTGCAGATTACTGCTACTTTGCTGATACCTGGCATAAATCAAGGGTGGCGTTTGAATCAGATGCGCAGGCAGCACACTCTTTTACATAGTAATAACACTAGCACCTTTGCTTTGTGTATAAAACCTGCTAAGTTCATCCAAATTTTGTAGTCGTGGGCTGCACATAGAGTTTACAAGAACGCAAAGTTGCCACTTTCTGAAGTGCCCTCTTTTGATACAGAGCCCCCCCGTCCTCATTCACTTCAGTGGCGTCGTCAAATAGCAGATTGCTGCTATTTGCTGATAGCCGGCATAAATTAGGTGTGGTGTTTCGATCAGATGCGCTTCTTGGCACAGTGTGTTGCCATGTGCTGGCACCACACCCTATCGTGTGCTAAAATTATGTAGTATAGCAACACTAGTGTGGTTAGGAATCACAGTGGGAGCGAGAGTGATCGCATTTCATGGTGCACACTTAAAGTCATGATGTGTGCTGACATGGCTTCCTTCCCCCATGTCAACCCTCCTTGTGTAGCTTCCAGCACGCTCCTCAGTATGAGAGAAAGTGCTTAAAGCATGTGACAAATTCTTGTAACTCTGTTCATTCTTGATCGATTCAAGACATTTTTGTGGCAATCGATTCGTGAGGCAATAAACATCAATACTGGGGTCATTCGATGATTACTTGGAAAAGTGGTTCAGGACTCTTTTAAGCAGACACTATATCAGTTTATTATTGGAAAGAATTGAGTTGCCTTGTTATCATGTCCGAGAAGAGGAGAGCCAGTACCAAACGATCAACACTAGTGAAATTGGGGACTGTTGGTACGTAATCTTCTTAGGTAATAGTGCTGGGTTAACAGGGATACAAGAACTTGTGTTTTGGGGTCTTCTTGTGTCCCTGTTAGAGCAGCACTGTTCTCTATGAAAGCCGAACAATCTTGATGCCCCACTTGTTTGTAATACACAACGCGTGATTACCATGTCGGAGTGTACAGTATGTTTAGTGCTTCCCTACGCAGGCAAAGCAGCAGCACCGCAGTGTTACCCAGTGTCCCAGGGGTAACGTGTTGGCTGTTCTTTCAAGGGAAAAAGTGAAGGAAATGGTTCCACAGAGGGTTAGCTTACCAGGGCTGGCTGGGTTACGTAATGCTCTCTCCTAGTTTATTTCTTCCTTCATGCATGTAGGCCGCGATTTGACAGATTACCAGGACATTGTAGTACTACAGCACTTGACATCATAACATTTAATTAAAATTGTTTTGCCCTTACTGAACCACTTATAATAAAAAGATCACTGCATTGGACTATAAAACTAAAGAAAGGGCTACTTGCCAAACCCTGTCTACTTCTTATAATAAAATTCATTCACATTACCTTTAACGACAATGCGGGTAGTCATTATAGTCCACCCTTGCTCGTGTTTGGTAGTTTCAAACATTCAGTAATACATAGTGCTGCACTTGTTTTGCTGATTCGCAAAACTGACTTAATAGTGCTCCAGAGCATTGGCATAGAGTAACATGGCAAGTGGTGTTTTTCTATTATAGTGGTCCTAATGGTAAGCAGCAAAAAATTCTGCATCTATATGATGTCCCAATCTTGGGATGCTGTTGCATTTCTGGTTCAACTTTTGCTTTTTTTTTGGGGGGGGGGGGGGTGCGGAAGGCCATACTAATAGCTGTATGCACCATGAGAGTACACGACACCGCAATAAATTATTTAGAATGCTGTGATGCTTTGCCACTGTATTTCCTGAAGTGTACGTTTGTCCTTTTTTTTCTTATGGGGGCTAAGTCTAACAAGTGGGAAAATTGATCAGCACTGTGATGGAACTGCATATCAGAAACTCGCATGCAAATAATGCAGAGGGCATAGGGGCTTTGTTGTGCAGGATCCACTGACTTTAGTGTTGACAGCTCTGGTCTGCACACACACAGTCTATGAGGCATTACAGAATGTCCATATAGAAATCAACATTGACAGTGCGGCATTCAGGTACAAATTCATGGATATGGCCTTGGCTCATGTTTCTTTTTCGAGTCCTGCGTCTGCAGCTGAATGTTGCATTTTAAATAAATACAAGTTTTGTTGCCAGTAAGTCAATTCTTCTAAGGAATTTACTATAGTCATGTGAATTTTCCCTCTCATTGCAGCATTTCCACAACATAAGATAGTCCTCCTGAACCCCCCCCCCCCCCCCCTTTGCATACGTCTCTATGCATGTGTGTATATGTGAGAGAGATCATGGAGTACTAAAACGTGGGCTAGTTGTGGAGGTGGGACTGACGCATGATAACTATGGTCTAAATCCAAACAAGACAGAAGTTCAGGGCTGGACGGAGGCTTGAAGCGATGTGAACTTGTTGAACAGGGATTTTCGCTGGAGCAAATGTTTCAAGGAGAAGGCTTGTCTTCGTCAGGGTGACAAGAGTCTTCCTTTGCATGCAAACTTGCTCTTGTCCTCCATTTTCGAAGTTTAAAGGGACACTAAAGGCAAATAACAATTTATGTCAGAGTGAAAGTGCCATGTATGAGAACGTCTAAGACGTCAGTATTGTCAGTGCTTTACTCATCGAGAGTAAAACACTGACATTTGGGTCATTTTCGAAATGATCTCGATGACGTCAAGAGTCCCAAGTACAATTAACCACTAGTAATCAAACTAGTTGCGATAAAAAAAGAACCTTCCATGCATCACAAGACGTAATAAAATGCTGCTTGTTTGTTTCTGTTTGGAAAAAAAGAACCTCTTGGCGTCACCATGGGGAACGGCGCAAGTGGTTCAATAGTTCCATTTTCGCCGAGCTGCATTTCGCTCACACAGTGGCATCTCAGTGGTAGTTTCAGTATCGCGTACTGCTGCGTGTTCTTGGCTCTCGCTATTTTCGCACTGTTGATACTCTACTTCTGCTGCTGGCCAAGCTAAGCTCCGTTACAGTGAACTATACAGTTTCGGAGTGGCCCGTGGCTGCGTCTTGGCAAGGTTGATAACCGCTGTTGAGCAAGAAACCGTAGCGTCGCGGCCGGGCAGTAAAGGCGGGCAATGTTGGGCATGGCAACTGCTATGTGAGAAGGCTCCGTGGGGATTTGAAGTGCACTAACGCCTTGCGGACCACTAAAATGTGATTTTCTTTCAAAATAAGCATTTCCTTGGCACGAAACATGCACTACAATGTTTCTGGAACGCTATTCCAACAATCAACGTCGACTTAATATTTGCCTTTAGTGTCCCTTGAAGGAGGGCAAGCAAGGCATGCACAAGAACACGTCCAAAGAAGGCGCTTGCTACCTTGACAAAGAGAAGTCCTCTTTTCGAAACATTGGCTCCATCAGCATTTCCTCTTAAATGATTTTTTCACATCATAAACATTGTGTATCACTTTTGCTTTGTTCATGAACCTCCTACTATAGTGGTTTCGATGCTTTTGTATGCATCCTCAACTTCCTACATGGTGCCTAGAGTTAGTGAATTGTAGGCACATTTGTAGTACAGATGCTCACATGCTTACCGTCTTAAAAGCTTACTTTGCTTGTTCAGAAATGATCATCAATTTTGTGGTGCAAATTTGCTGCACAGCCTTTATTTACTAGTTCTGACATGGATGCAGGAATTGTAGGGCATTTGGAAGCACTGTGCATAAGTGTACGCATATTTTTGTCCTGCTAGCTTACCGATTCTGTTGCTTTGTTGGCTTGATGTCGTTCACTGGACAACATCTGTGTTTTCATTTTTAGTTTGGCGCTGTGAAGATATAATGTCACTGCAGAATAAAAAGTAGGGGCCACTTTTGTACAATCACAGAGACACTGTTTAAATAAGTACAGTATAAGTATAAGATTTGTTTATACAGTACAATAATACTATACAAATACAAAGTAAATATAATACAGAAGGAGCTCACAGTGTCAATGTCAAAGAAAAGCAATTTAAATGTTATTATGGGTACTTATAGCTCAAAGAAGTATTGCTGTCACTCAACATTCCCTGTTGTATTTGTGTGCAGCTAAACCTGTTCACCGGCTAACCATGCTGTACTTGGCCAACGATGTGCTTCAAAATGGCAAGCGGAAAGGTGTCCAGCAGTTTATCGACTCTTTCCGTGACGTCCTTCCCGAGCAGACGCCCCTGTTTCGAGATGAGCGCATTGCTAAGCAGGTGGAGAGGGTGTTCAGCATTTGGGCTGAGCGCTCTGTTTTTTCTTCAGACTTCACAAAGAGCCTCAAGGAAATCTTACGTAAGTTGTACAGATCTTTGCTTGTGACAGCTGCAAGTGCAAACAAGGGTAACATTTTAAAAAAATATCAGGAATGTGTTAGAGAAGGACTGAAGAGAGGCCTTATTTTCAGTATGCACCACTTTATGGTCTTTTCTTTGAGCTATCATAATATTGCATATTGGCTGGGGCTTGCGATATGGTACTCTGCTGTCTTTTAAATTTAACAACCTAATTAAAGAAGCGCAAGCATTTGTATGTATAAAACTTGAATGACATATTAAGTGCCAACGGTTTACAGCTGCAGAACTATTTTTACTGATGTTCGCAGCTGAAAAACTTGAGATAGAAGGCTTTATGACATGAATGGTTTTGTACCAAGTTGTTTGAACTGTGATGGGCTTTTGTCATTGCTGTGTCTTCATGTTTTACATGGCAAAACTTGCAAATGTATAAGCATATTCTTCCTAGATTTTTCTCATTAAAAAAAAGAAGTTTTTCCTATGACACAATTGCAGAATGCTTATTATCCATGATTCTTTCAGTTGACATTATTATGAACTTTTGCTTTTATTTAGTTTATATTTAATGTTTAGAGACTGTTTAGTATGAGTGCACCAAATTATTTGTTGTATTATGGCAATGCATGCATACTGTTGTGCAGGCCACTCAGCTGTCGACAGGCGTGGAAGTAAACTATCTAACTAGTGGTAGGTAGTTTCCGTGAGGCCTGGAAGGCTGTTTAAGTATTACAGAATGTTTATATCTGGTCAGTATTTGAGGCCAGTGTGTCAACTATGTCAGGTAATACTGCAGTTATCGTTTTAGTATGGAACTTGGGAAAGCATAAGCACAGCAAGAAAAATAATTTCATTGTGTCTACTTACTGTACTCTTGGCTACAAAAGTTTCAGGGACATCAGCTCGTCAAATGTGAATTTCAGTGTTATTAATAGATCTTGCTTCTAGTTTAATGAATAACTCTGTAGGTTGCAAAAACTGCTACAGACGGAAACGTCTACTTATAGGCTTTGTTCCAAGGCTAAGCAGGAATTAGGTTTTTTTTTGCAAATCTTGTGTCCCAGAAACTTTGCTTCTCAAAAGCTTCGTATAAGAATATCTCTATTCCCAAGAACTTTTGGCCTCAAGTCGGTAGTTAATAGCCTAACATTGTATATGCATGTAGGGAATATTTTCAGGAAATTTCTGTTGTAGTTGGTGTGGCCGAGTCGTTCATTATGCAGTCTTGAGCATTTTTTGCTTCTTTACAGATGAATCAAAGCACTCAAGCTCCCACCACCGCTCAGGCTCAAAACGAGAGTTATCTAGTGATGGTGAGCATGGCTTTCAGCATGTCAGCAAAATAAATTTATATCATGGTCTCAATTACATATGTGCATTTGTGAAATGCAAATTTTGATAGCATAACATCTTGTGTGCACAGTACAGAGGCTTGAAGGTTTCTTTTCCAATAATTTTGCCTGAGCTAATGCAAGAGCTTTTTAAGGATTGTGAAGGTCACACTTTGGCATTTCACAAGTCATGAGACTGCTGTAGCTGTGAGTATTAACAAAAGCTCTAACAAAGCTAATAACATAATAAACTTAATATGTTATCATGTACAGAGGGTCCCAGTATGGTCTGTATATGCTTCATGATGTAAGCATACTATGCAAAATAAAGATTTCATGTGAATTTGAAGTTGAATTTGAAACCTGGTAAAGGGAGTCATAGCATGAATGTTATGGGTGTTGCCATTGTTATTTTTTAAATCTTTTCTACAACCTCAGTAGCACTGCCACAAGGTCTGTACACTGCTGAACTATTGAGTGTAACTGTTTCTCACTTCATTGCTATAATTGATCATTCCTCTTACTATCATGACAGCCTCTAACTGAAATGTTACATCATAGACCCGACATTCCTACTTGCACAACTTGGAGGGTGCTCATATGTGACAGCCAGGTGCATGGAAAGTTATATGGAGATAGGGCTGTAAAAAGCAGATCTTTTTTTTTTTAAAGCTTTCGTTAGTTAATAGCAACCTTCCTAGTAAACACGTTTCTGAATTTTTAAGATCTTTCAGTTAGTTTCATGGTAGAGGTCTTTGACAAGAGGTTAACCAAACTTGTTAATCATTACAAAATAAAGCTTGGAAAACCCAGTAGATTCTTGGAAAGAAAAGGAATCTTTGCTCTAGTTGGTTTAAATAGAGGAAATTTGTATGTGCACTGGCTATGGCAAAGCTAACAAAGCAACATTTTCAAATGAACATATGCACTCTACAAATAATTTGGCCTTTTGATACTTTTGTGGGTGAACCCAATGGGATGGTTGAATGGAATATGATGAAACATATAATTCAGTCAAATGTGATAGTGCATACACCCTAATTTACAGAGTGCTTAGTAGTTGTTCAGTGTTATGGGTGAGCATAGTAACTTCACAAGCTATAAGGCACCTTATTTTTCTTATGCCTGAACCTCCTGTGTCAAAGACTGCAAGGGAATTTTCCAAAGACAGTCGTGAAGAACCTTGAAATATTGGGTAATTTGTAAGTGGCAACATAGTAGACATGCTGTTTATTAAAAGCTTTTGCTGCGAGTTCTGTCAATTTTTAATTAATTAATTAGTTTATTTATTGCTTTTTAGACAGAATGCTCTGTGTTCGACCTAAGAAACAGAGCCTCATCATTTTATCCCACTTTCTGTGGCACCAAAATTATATTTGCATAACACATTTATTCTGTATGTTGTATGTGATCCATGTTCATTGTACCTCATTGTGTATAATGATCTATAAGCAGCTCTGTGAAACTGATAAATTTACATGATGGATTTTGCAGATGGTACCAAATTGTCTAAAGAGCCGGAGAAGAAAGGTGAGGCCCTTCAATTCCTTATTCGTTTACTTATTTTCACCTTGGTAATCAAGGGAATAGAAATTACAGGCATCTTTGTTCAGAACAAGCCTTTTTAGCCAAGAAGCATATTTGCGCATGGTCAGACAGCACAGCATAATTATAGCAGACATTGACAGAATGATGAGTGAATGAATTCAGTAGAACAGGCATTCCATTATAAGCCTTTGCTAACGTGACAAGTCACATGTTGGGATGGGCAAGCTATGGCAAATTCAAGCACTTCGCAGACACAGTGTAGTAAGAGTCCAAATTTTAGATGCGAAGTATCTTAAGGCGGAGCTCAATCCGGTGGTGGTGGTGGTGGTGGTGGTGGTGGTGGTGTGCGTTCTGACCACCCTTACTGCGCATGCGCATACCCTCTCCACACACCTCCTCTCCCCTCTCCACACCTCCTCTCCACTTTCCCTCTCCCCCTCCCCCTCTCCACTTTCCCTCTCCCCTTCTCCCCTCCCCCTTTCCACTCTTCCTCTGAAACGCGGGCTAGACATGCCGAAATTCTCCCCTGCTCAACGCCGCGATGAGCTCGAGCGCATGCGCGTCCCCTCCCCTTCTCTCTCCTCTCCTACGCTGCCCCCCTCTCGCCCGCCTGTAGGCCGCGTTCCCCGCTCGCCCTGTGAGAATTAACGGCCAGGCTAGATGGAAGATACGACGCGCGTAGCATCCCTCTTCGCGTTCCACGACGCGAGGTCGGTAGCGTGCCCAACGAACGCCAACGGAATGCGATCGTGCAAGTGCTCCGGCTTCGCATCGCCTCATGGTCCCCTTTAGCGGGAGATGGTGTAATTTTTTATAGTACGAGATAGCTTGAGACCTGCCTCGTAGGGTGACTTGCATTAAATAATGTGAATTTGAGGGCAAACTGAACTCCAGGTTGATATTGCATTAGTAGTGTGAGCAGCCTATCACTGCAATAAAGTATGAGATATGCTTTCCCTAAGCTGAGGTCAGTTGTCACAGTGCTCTCATGCTAATGTAAATGTTTCATGCATGCCTGCAAGAAAAGTTAGTGGTAGATCCTTCTTGAGACTGTCGACGTAATTGGCTACGAATAACACACTGATATTCAAGCATATATGTGCGACGACACAGATTTTTTAAAAGCGTATTGGAGCTGCTTTGTGATAAGCAAAATCTGCTGTCAGGCCTTGTGAATGTTAGCTGTAGCATTCTTGATGCAAGCACAATGGGCACTCTTGTCTGCACTTGATGTTCTGAAACTCTGGAGAGTAATGAGCAGTGTTGCCACAGACCCCTTGACCTTTAGAGGAATTTGAGTTCCACAGAAGCCCAGCATGTGGTTTGGTGGCCAGCACAGTCTTGTGCAGTGGTTTGAAAACTCTTGACAGGCATTGTACAGGGGCGATGGAAAGAAATGCGAAAAGTGCGGCACCTACATTTTCTGCTGTTTCGCATTTATTTTCAAGCAGTTGTAGCCTGGATGGTAATAAAAAGCCACTAGAGTCATCCATGATACAATCAAGGACTACTTTAGCATCATGTTGGGCTGACGGTTAGGTGAGTTGGTACGGATGCAGTTTTAATGCAACCTAGGTCAGATCGCGCTGTTTACATGTGTACATACGTGAACGCATGCATACCTATTTGAGAGATGACCTGACATTGTTAAAACTGAATGGGATGGCTAACACTACCACGTATGGTACGATACGGAATTTGCTCGTGTTTATTCGAATTTAAGCCACTACCTTTTTGCAAAGTGTCAGAGACAAGACTCAGGGGTTGGCTTATAATCTAGGACGTGGTACATGGATGTCACAGGTGAGTTGCAAGCATTGACATTATTTTCAATGATTTGTTTGTGGACCTTGGCTACATCGCTGCACTGAGAATTTAGCCTTGATTGTGAAGGACTTTCTGTGCCTTTGTAATCCCTCTGGTGGCGCTGTTCAAACCTCCTCACCTGGCCTCTGTATTTCATCCATGGCTGCCACTAGGAGCCATATGCACCCAGAATACTGAGCCCCCCTCTGCGAGTCATGGCCAGGATGCGAAAGATGTGCGAAGCTAGTGTACACACCTGCAAGTCTACTAAATCAAGATGAAATGTCACAAAATGGGTTTGCCTGGATAGAGGAGTGACTCGGGACAAAGGGTAAAATGAGGATA
This sequence comes from Rhipicephalus sanguineus, assembly GCF_013339695.2. Taxonomy (NCBI): domain Eukaryota; kingdom Metazoa; phylum Arthropoda; class Arachnida; order Ixodida; family Ixodidae; genus Rhipicephalus; species Rhipicephalus sanguineus. The sequence continues at coordinate 205,503,596 of NC_051178.1, read as the reverse complement.
AGGCAGTGAATGATGTATGTAACGCAAAAGGACGCATTTTTCTGTGATTTTGTTTATGCTGCCCAGAACTTGTACTTTGTTCTACACTTTGGAACAGTTAACTGCAGTTTTTTTGTTTGCCTCACCATCACCAGCAATCACAAGGTTAATTTGATAGCATTTCAACTGCTGCGTAGTGAAAGCATCTTTGCCGGTTTACTGCATTTTGAAATTTCGGGGCCACAAATGACTTTTAGTGTTTCAACAGTATTGTTTTTATTATAAATGTAATCTGAAGAAATGGTGCTCAATAGCTGTGACAACATTGTCTTGAGGTTCTGGGGTAGCCTGATAATCACGAGATGCCAAGCTTTCTTTGCCCCTTATCTGCAGACCTTACCCTGGAGTTAACTGGCCAGAATAACATCGCTAAACTTTTAGCAGAGAAGCCTCGGTTTACGGTTAGCCCATAAGCATTAGCTGCAAATGATGGCAATATGCATTTGTGTTGCACTTTTCAAACTCTATATTGCTTTTATGCAAAGCTAGCATGCACATCATCTTAAATACTGAACAGAGAATTGTCTTAGAGTATATGATAACAATCTCTTATGCTCGTTCATTTGTTGTATACATAATTTTTGCAGCAGAGTGTTTGTTAATGCACAGCTGCTTAAGTTCATAAAGTGAAGAAATATGACTTGAATAGTCAGCCACAGCATGCAGTGCATTATAGTGTTGTCTTTTGCATTCTGTGCTGGCACTGCTGAGTGCTGGCAAGCTCTAGAATCAGCAGAACTAGGCAAGACAGCCCACACCTTGTGTTATAGGTGCTGATGTGCATGAAAGAATGCAGGAGGCTATGACCTCACCGATATACTAGTACACGAATCGCACATCCCTATACTTTAGGGGAAAACTGTACAGTACATAGGGATACATCTCTGCAAGCATGTCCTTCACACTAGTGGTGCATTTCACTTGCAATAGACAGAACTAAGGACAGTATGCTGTGTTAAGAACAAAGCAACAAGTGGTCACTTGGCACCAGTACATCTGGCAAATGCGTTTACGTCAAGAGAGTAAACTATTGACGGGCTGTGTGTGATCACCTAAAACATTAGCTACTAGCCTAACACAGGGAATGATAAATGCTTTCCATATTCATACCTGCTTTTGCTGATCTGTTGGATTACATTCTAGAATTTATTATCTTTGGTACTATTGGTCAGTGAGATTTGAGTAAATATGGCACACTGCTGTTGTTGCACATATGCCGATTTTACAGAATAGGAAGTATGTTGCAGTAAACAAAAGCATGCTTTCAATTTTTGTGTGCAGAAAGTGGCAAGCCCAAAAATCCAGAGGTGGAAAGGATTATTCTGGAGTTCAAGGTATGTATGCTGTTTGTTAGCATGTCTCCACAGCTATATTTTGCCTGTATGACTTCTAGTGCACTGTACTTTTCAAGTATTTAAGTAAAATAATCCGTCTGATTCTCTGAGGGGCCATTTAGTAACCCACTTTGGTTGAGTATGTCACTTTATTGATAAAAGCATGTGTGGTGAATGAAGTGTCACATTTAGAACATCACAGTTATATATACATATTTTGCATGATAGGGCATGCACTTTTAACATGTTATATGTCAGTCAAAGCTCACAGTGAGTAAGGATTTTAATGCTCTAATGAAGACAGTTGATGTCCTAAGATTGGTCCAGCGTAATCTGCACTCTCAGTTTAAATTTTGGGCACAGCTTGTTTGTTTGAATCCAGGGCATTGTTTGTTTGTCCAAGAAGCAGGGACGACAAAAATGAAAACTTGAAAAAAGGACTCCCTCACCTGTTTCTCTGTTTTTTGTTATCTGAAGTAACTGATCTGAAAGTTCTTACTTCACTCATTCTGCTGCACGGGTCCAGTTATTTTTTTCCAGTTGTATGTGAGAGAGAATGAGCTATGTGAGGGCTTCCAAGGAAAACTGTCATTGCCAAACAAGGACAAATCCGCTTGTTGGATCATTGGCTGTAGTTACATCCCTTGTTTGACCAGTATTGATTGTGCCAATTGTGTGACATATTATGGATCCGGCATTATTCTGACAGGAGCTGCCCCTCGCTGTGCATCCTGAGAGCTTTGTACGTAAGTCTGGCATTTACTCTTGCATTTCTGTTTTCAGCCGGAAAAAGCCATTGAGAAGATCAAGAAAATAAAAAAGATTGAGATTGAGACGTCCACTAAGTTGTCAAACCTGACCAGTCGCAACATGGATGTGTCAAGCTCAGAAGTTTTGAGGAAGTTTAAAGGTAATTACTAAAAAAATGTTCCCATCCTGTAACAATTTTTTTCTGCGTGCTATATAGTTCTTTAGTGTAAGTTGTATTTGTATTTATGGACGCTAAAAGTGCTGGTGGTATTCAAGAACAGCCTTCTTGTTTTTTTGTTTTGCTTTTTATATAAAATTGTACATTGCTATATTCGATGTCGCATGTGGCCATTATTTTACTACTTATATTTCTTATGCCCCTCATGGCAATTAGTTTTCGGCTTTTTTACAGCCATGCTGCATTTACCATGTGCTAATCATTTTTTGGTTTCATGTAATTATCATCATCGTATGTGCAGCACTCTTTCGTAGTCATACCTAGCTGTTGCATCAATGAACATATCATCATCATACATCTGAACCTACAGTGGTGCAATCCTATGTCAGAAGCAGCGTGCTTCATTCCACAGAACATTTAGCACTTCTGTTTACAGCCACTGCTTATGTTACCACCCTTTTTTTCCATCCGTAGTGACCGCTTTTCTTGTGTTCTTTATAAAGTTTGTGAAATTGGGCTCGTTTTACGATTTTATTAATATTACTTAAAGTTTTAGTAAAGCACTGTTTGTGAAAAAGTTCCACTGAAAACTGTTTCCGTTTCAAAGGCTTTTGATGGCAATAAGATGCAAGAGGGTTACTTGCATCGTGTTAGTTCATCCCACGAAGTAGGCAGAATTGGCAACACCAAAGCCACTGAAAAAATCATTCCAATACAATAATGTTTTACTTGTCATTATTAGTACTCGCAGTGCTGTGTTTTTTGCTCCATGCATACTGGATATAAAAGTAAATGAACTCTAATCATGTGTGGCAATGAAGGGACATGTCCCCGGGCCAAGCTTTAAAAAATTGCTTGCGGTTGCACCCCTTCCCCTACCTAGTAAACTATTGTGAACTGCACACAATTAGGGAAAGGATAACACAAAAGAAGAGACATAAGCAGACCGAGCACGAACTCCAGCCTGATTCATCAACGCTCTATATGTTTTCTCTTTCGTGTTGTCTATTTCCAAGTTATGTGCAGTTCACAATTGTTTACTAGAATTCACCAACTAGCCCCTAAAGATGTTCTAATTTCCTCTGCCTTGAAGTTTGCAGGTTGGCAGGTATGTCTTATCATTTGTCAGGGCCCCCCTTTTTTTTTTTCAGTGGTCAAGAAAGAGTGCGTATATGTGTGTCATAGTGTGGCTTCTTACAATGGCACTTGTATGTTGCCAGGAGCATGAATCTAAGCACACATTTTGTCATTGCTGCGAACAGATCGCAGTCACGGACAGCAGTTCCAGAAGGACTTTGATGAAGCGACCCGGTGCCTAGAGGAGTACATCAAAGCTTTGGAGAAGGAGGTGTCGGAGCGTACCGAGCTGATCAGCATGCTGGAAGATGCTAAGGTCTACTATGACAGCCAGAATGGAGAGGCTCGGATCGTGGCCTCAGTGAGTGCTCAGGCCACTTGGCTTGATTTCCATAGTTCATTATTCTGTGGACACTGCTTGAACTTCCCTGAAAGTCAAATTAATGAGTTATTCATCTTCTTTTTGGGCCACTTAGCATGGAGACGCTTGGGTTTAGCTTCGATGATGCTCTTGTGGCAAACAGTGTACTGCAGTTAGATGGGACAGTGTGACATGAAAGCATGACAGTCCTTGTAGGTGTTCAATACATTTAGTTTATACAGTGGAACCTCGTTAATGTGTACCTGCAGGGAAGGCCGCATAACTACGCATTAAACGGTAGTACGCATTAACCACCAAGTAAAAATTTGCATCTCCTTGCATACGCCATCGCTGCCAGCAAATAAATAAATACAGTGCCACAGCAAATATTGCCTAAAGTACCCACTGCAAAGCCTATTCTTTCTTTTTGCCAAACTGGAGAAAAGATTCTGGTACTCTCGCACGACCGTCCGATAGTGCCGATAGCGCGCGGTGGCGACGCCAAGGAGCATTTCGGAACTATTACAGGGTCCGGTATACGCAGTGACCAACGTAGCGACAGAACGGACAATGTTGGCTTTCCGCGATATGTGTGTGTGTGTGTACCGCACTCTGCTACTAAATGAAATCTGACACAGTTCCAGTGAAACGCGGTACGGCTGCGTGGAGCCGATCGTCTCCTGGCTAGTTGCGTGCAGCGCATCGCCTTCTCGGCTCACGCCGTCACTGCCGGGCCGCAGGGCCGCTTGCTGTACCGCACGCGCGCATTTGTCGTGGGAGTGTTCTTCGTACCCACTTCGCTCCAGACCGTGCACAGATGCGGCGATGAGCACAGATGAGCTTGTTCGGTTAACGCGGCGATGACGAACTTCCTGCAAGCGATGCGCACTCCGCGACGCTCTAGTGGTCCTGGCAGCGGACGGAAGCGCGTTTGGGTGGTCGCCCAATAAAAGCGTGCAGTATGGTTACAACAGCGCTACGCTTGCTGTACCGTACGCGTGCGTTTAGCGTGATAGCATCTATGCAAAGAGGTTTCTCGTCGCCCACAACTAGCAACGCTCAACTCCGCAACAGCGAGCTGCTTTCGTTTCTTCAAAGCGGCGCGCGCTTGAACACGGCCCCGCACAACGAGGCGGCAGCTATCGGCGGCCCAGCGCGTTCAGGTTGTCGCCTATTAAAAGCGTGCAGTAGGCTTAAAGTAGTGCTGCGACGCACGCGTGCCCGAGCAGATATCTGAAGATACTTATTGTGATGAGGTTGTCGGCGATAAGTCATGCTGGCGTGTTCGTCGGTGGCCGCCGCCTCACCTTCGTTCTTTCCCGATGCTTACCCGCAAAGGCATCACCGCAATCGCGCGGAAGTCGGAATCGGTGATCGACCGATCTACGCACTTCTCGAAAAGACTGAAAACCTCCGGAGGCACATTGTGGTGTTGGGAAGTTCAGCGGCGCAGTAAAATTTCATGGCACAAAACGTTATCGCGGTACGCAGGGTACGCACTAACCGGTAGGCGTAGGGTGAAGCACTACGGCTTAAGCGGTCAGCGAATGCATTAGGCTCTATGAGACTCGGTCGGGGATTCGTCGCAACTACGTTTTAACCGTTAGTACGCTTAAAGCGGGTACGTATTAACGAGGTTCGACTGTACATATAAGTCATGGCTGCTTATGCAGGGTAAGAATGAAAACTTTTAATTCTTAAACAGTGCTTAGAAAGCTGTGTATAATACCTATGAAGTTTCCTTTTAAAATTATGCTCAAGCTCATCTTTTTAGGAGTTAGTGTTCTTAGCCATAATGAATAGGGATAAAATGCTTTTTTCCCCTTTGCTGTTTTTCAACCCCAGCTTTGGCTCTTGCATTGAATATATTCAGGATTGTGCCCAAGTCCAAGGTTCCATAGTGCTTATGTCTTTCGTTTCCTTTACCACTTTCTGCTGTTACTGCACTCCGTGCGAACTATTTGGCAATTCAGCAATCTCAGCTTTTACCAACTGGCCAATATTTTTCCTCCCACTGTAGCCTGATCGTCGTATCTTGATTTTGAGTTTTTAACAAGCAACTGGTGCTGTGTTTATTTTGTTGTTTTGTTACTGCGCCGTATTACACTTAAGGGACACTAAAGTTTAACAATGAATCGGTTGAGACAGATAAATTATTCTTTGAGCATCTTGTTGTCATGAATGCTGCGATAATAGGTTCTTTATTACAAGGCAAAATGATGGACAAATAATGCTTAATCCTCTTCCCCCTTTCTTGAAACTCTTAATTTCTAGTGAGGAGCAGTGGGAGGCTGCCTTGCACAGCTTGAGGCCCGACATTCAGAACCTGGAGCAGGCTGAGCGGGTAGAGGAGGTCTACAGTAAAGTAGTAGTTCTCCACCTCCACCCTCTATCCCACTGCCCCCTTCCCTTTAAAAAGGGATAAATAAAGTTGTTCATAACATAACATAAATATTGCATGGAAAGTTCTGCACATGGAAGTCAACATGACGTCACGGATTTCAATATGCTTTTTCACATTTTAGCCACGTTGGTTTTACAATATTTCCTGAAACTTAGCACACTGTGTCTCTGCCTCCTCATTCGACTATGTACTTCATTTTTACAATTTAAAAACTATGTAGGCCCCGATAGATGCCGTCGAAATGTATGTCATAGCAAGTTGGTACAAGAACTTTAGGGTGGTGTTGCCACTTGTTTTTTTATTTTTGTGTTTTCTCACTGAACAAGCATCCCCTTGCTGCAAGAGTGACGTTTTTGGTATTGTGAAAAAGTCATTTAATAATATGAGCAGAATTTTTTTCCTTTTTAGTGTCCCTCTAAATAGTTACACACAGGATGTTCTACAATACACTTTAATACATTGAAAAACTGCATAAGGCCCAGAATTAGCTGGCATCCAGCATGAGTGTGTAGTTTCCATACAGACATTATTGTTGTCTGAGATACACTGTTTCTGCGGGCCTTGCTTGGTAAACAGCAACAGAGTATTCCAACAGAGCATGTCTTATTGGAGCATACAGGGTGTGTATGGGGGGCCTACATGTACGGTATGTATGCAGGCATACAAGAACTTTGGCAATCGAGTGAAAGGACTGAAGAAGAAGCTGGAGGCAAAAACAAAGACGCTGCCAAGCCCGGTGCCATCACCTACACCAGATGCACCTTCTCCAACGAACTCGGATGATGGCTTGCAGTTACCTGCAATACAGGAGACAGGTGCGCTTACCACATTTGTACAGATGCAGTTCATCAATGTGCAGTCGAACCTGCATATTTTGAACTCGTAAAAAGATGGAGATTAGTTCAATATATCGGATATTTTGATATACAGCTTTTAGTAAAATTATTGCATTTTCGGACAAATTTCGATGCGCAAGTTAGTTTCATGCCACTGCTTCCTGATAATGTCAGAAACACACCATGTCAATACACGGGATTTAGTTTCTTTTTTTTAAATTTTGTATTTTCCCCCAGCTTGTAGTAGGGAATGCGGGGTAATATTCAGGGGCGGGTTATATGGGAGAAAATATGATATAGATGGGAATAGCGCTTTAAAATCTTTATATGGAGCTGTGCGTACTCATCGGGCGCCGGAAACGTGTACTCTGCATTGGCCCTAATGTCGGCCTTGTTTTTCAATATCATACTTGGTGTGCTTCTTCGGATGCTGAACGCAGCGGCGACGTCAGACTTCTGTTCGCCACATTAGACCGTGCTGATCATCGCCAGCTTTGTGGAGAACAGCAGGTTCTTGAGTTTTGCGGCATACATCACGTTAACAAAACGAACAGAGAAGTGAACAGCAACCCTGCACGATGGACCGGCGGCACAGCAATGAGTAATTATGGGGAAAGCACGTGGAGGCATTTGTGAGGGAAAGCCAACTTCTTGGGACGTTTTGAGTTGCCCGATGTTCGTTATATCAAGTGTTCTGACTATTTCTTTCGATGTAGCCGTACATTCTTCTATGCATTGTTGCTAAAGCATTGTCGTGTTAAAAATAGTTCGATATAAGGATAATTCGATTTGCTCGAGTTCGGCTTAGTCGGGTTCGACTTACTGACTATGCCACTGTGGACCAGACTTGTACATGCTACAGAAGAAAAGTGACCGACTACAACTATCCTTCATTTGAAAGTGTAATTGATTGCAGTGACTAATCACTGCCGTATAGATTTTGCTAGTAACTTAAGTGTAAACAGTTACTCTTACGTTACTATCCTTCCAACCTTAATATTTAACCTTGCACAAATTTAGTAAATACAACTAGTAGGCTTGGCACATTAATTTTGTCCTCCGTTGCCGTTAAAGGCACTCCGCAGCATTAATCAGCAATTTAATTACTTCATGGGAGTAATTTTGACATCTTTGACTGTGAGCATACTAAACCAGAATATGTAGCCATGACATTGCTTGTATTCCACCTGCATTGGTTTGTATGCACCCTCACATGCACATGCAAAGGTTGCCCTTTGGATCCCACCTGTTTCCGATTTTCTCGGTGAAGGCACTGTGGTGCAAAAAAAAAGGGGGGGGGGGGGCAAAGCTGCTCATTGGACAGCAATATCTGTCACTGAATTCAGCGATGCTGGTCTCATGATCCTGAGTCTCATGCAATAGTTTAGGATTTCAGAGATCAGTCATTTACTCCAGCCTTCTACAATGTGCTTTTACACCTTACTAGGTAGAATTGCATTACTGAGCAGTGTTCTGGTACTTAATAAATGATAACTTAGACATAGTTAAGAGGAGCATGTAAATTTCGGAGACTGTGAAAATGCCAACATGTATCCACAGGCAGTTTTGTTTTTTTACATTGTAATTGCATTGTCTTTTTTCTAGCTGAATATTCAGCACCTGATGTAGAGGCTCCGCTTATGACGGACAATGGTGCTGTGATTGATTCACCCTGCTCGGCTCCATCGCCCGGCTCGGCACCATCACCTGAGGGTTCCCCTGTGGGTCTGAGCCCTGTGGTCCCAGGAACTGGGGACTCGGGCACAACCAGCAATGCTACTGGCAATGCTACGGCACTCAGCAGCTTCATGTCCCAAAGTGAGCAGATTCACTCATCTTGGATGAGGCTGATCGCTTTGCATCTGTTCATGCTAACAGCTGTGCATAACACAGTATGTCACTTTCACCCATGGGGTACTCCATGCCCAGTTCACATTGAGCTTAGTGGCATTAGCTGACGTTGGTCTGCTATGCACATGCAAGTACTGGTGTGCCATTTGGACATCAGGATAAGGTGTTGAGATAAGTCATGAAGGCCCGTTACAAAAGAAAGAAGAGTTTCACTTGTGTCAGCGAGGTGTCATTATCGTTGGGGCTCTTCGATTTTCCACTTCTGGCTACCCGCAGGCTGGCAGAGCCAGCCAGAGCGTGTTCATTTTTCTTGGGTTGCTCCGCCCACCGCCTACAAAATTGCTGGCAGAGTTTCCGTTGCATATTATGACATCTGTTGGCACTTAACAGCCTTTAACTTTCACAGTGATGCATTCCTTCTCTCTTTCGTCCTCTCAGCGTAGTTTGGCGCGCAAGCGGAGCTCATTCGCAGTCGAAGCAGAACTGATGTAATGTGAGCGCCCGCAGCATCGAGCGGCCGCTACTGCGGGTTTGTCAAGCGGCTGATCGCAACACAAATCTTGCTGAGCCATGACACCTGCCTGCGCATTTGTTGGTGTGGAGCTACTTATTTGTGATTATGTCACGTAAAAGTATTTTCAACAACTTATATCCGAGTTTCAGCACACAACGAACGATGCGGCCGCTAAGCTGACTTGGTCACATTTGACGCATGATAACTTGTTAGCAACCAAAATAATGCAACATTTTTTTATGCACAATGATAGATGACGTCCTTGACTTCAATCAGAGGGATTTAAACAAAATTAAAAATGGCCTTTTTGAGAAAACTGTTTTCAAAGTTCGGCGTTTTTGGTAAATCACTTATGTTTCAGCCCAATTATCGAGTAAAATGGAGCGTGACAAAACCACGAAAATTATTTTAAAAGAGAGCAAAAGTATCAAAGTTAACATGTACTGATTTTTATTATCCTTACTTTAACTTGTTTGCAGCAATAAATTCCTCAAATACAGGTATTTTGTGCGATTCGCCAAGTTTTCGATTTTTTTCTCAGAAATTGCTTCGACAAGCAATGAAAATAATAGATTCATAAGATTGTATCTAACTTATTCTTTGAGGCGAATAAATATTGTGACCAAGGAGTGCACCATTTTTTCGCTAGGCGCGCTCAAAATTCAGAAATCGCGAAATTGGCGGAAAAATGTTTTTTGCGGCAAAAATTTGTATATATTTTTTTTCAGGCGAACAAAATTTTTTTTTTTGCGAAACTAACTTCAAAACCGTTGTTCTGGGTGTAATGCCTAGACCTACAGCCTGTTTCATCAAAATCGGGAATGGTCACCGGGACATCGTGTTCCATCTTATCTGGACACACTCAGCTTTAGTGCGCGTCACAGCAGGGCGATGACGGTAGGAAATTGCTGTTGACCCATTTCAAAGCGTATTTCATAACGGACAGCCTATGTCGGCCAGATATATTGTGCATTTAATTTTAAATAAAACGTTGTCCTCCTTTTTATTTTTGAAGCAAAAAAAATATGTCGCTGCTGTAGTCACCGAGGTATATTATGTATAGAATTACTACGCGATTAAAATGTAAAAAATTTCAACTTCTCATGCACGTGAAAAGTGAACATGAAAAGTGTTAGTTGCTCCATAAAATAGGTGCCGGTTAGCTGGAATTTTATTGAATATCCTCCTGCCATGTGCCAGTAAATAACACGATACGCCAAGAATATTCGCGTTCACATCGTTGCTCTCGGAGCCTACATGGTGCCTTACCATTTCAACCCATTTTCGCAAGGCAGTTTTGCGTCGCCGACTGAACGCTTGCGAAACCACCTCAGTGCGTAACCAATGGTAGCACACCTATGGTCAAGTGTAACAACTAGAAGTGTGCGAATATTCGAAATTTCGGATATGTTTCGAATAATGTTTGCTATTCGATTCGATTCGCACTGGAATTTTACTATTCGAACTTCCCAAAAACAAATACAGTCATGTCCAATTGAAAGTGACCCCTTCAGATTTTCAATATGCTCCACCTCATTACACTCTCGTATTGCGGCAGAGCTGCCTTTCAAGCTCCGTTACGGTCGAACTTTGCCAAGAGACGTCCGATTGAAAGTAGCCCCTAGATTTTCAATATGCTTCACCTCATCACGCCCAGGTATTGCGGCAAAGCTGCCTTTCAAGCTCCGTTACGGTTAAACTTTGCCAAGACACAGTCAACGTCCAATTGGAAGTGGTTCCTAGATTTTTCAATATGCTTCACCTCATCGCACCCCGGTTTTGCGGCAAAGCTGCCTTTCAAGCTCTGCTACGGTCGCAAATGTATTAACTAAAAAAAAACGCTGGTTCCAACATGGAGATGAAAGATGTGGCAGAGGTGGGGGTCAATTTAAGCTGTTCTGGACCTGAAATTTGGGCAGGAAGTCTGAAAAATCGGAAGCCAAAGCTTTTTAGCATTCAAAATTTCAGATGTTCTTATATATCGACATCTACGAGGCAGATTTGGAACTCCGGACTTGAAGCGAGCACACCCTTGTCCGCCACACATCAGTTGGGCTTCCACAGAAGTTGAAAGAGGAGGAAAGGCTGAGGAAATGGCATCTTTGCCTACCACGTGTAAAGTGTTGTCAGCAACACTTTGGTTGCACCAACTCATGTACATAAATAGAATTCAGCCTCTACATTGCCTCATTCTTGATAAGACGACTATGAAACACCACCCCACCAGTGCTTCATCAACCTAGTGAAAAGAAACACTTTCATGTTGCTATCTCATAAGAATATGCTTAGGAATCCTCTCTTAACTTTCTTTTTCTTCAATTTTGCTTCGAAGTATTCGAAAAATATTCGAGAAATATACGAAAAATATTCGATTCGATTCGCACTCAGATTTCAATATTCGAATTCACTTCGCACCCAACATTTTGCTATTCGCACAGCTCTAGTAACAACACAACACATTTGCCGCAACAGCATTTTTTTCAATTTCATATGAAAAGTGCCACACACAAGCATCGATCTCTTAATATTTCATAGCACACAGGGGTGGATACAAGATTTTTCCAAAAGGGGATCAGCTTCTGGGAGAGCCTGATATGTGCTCTTCTTGGGAGATAAATTAAAAATGAAGTAAGGAGGGTGGTTAGGCCATCCGGGCCGCCCGTCTGAATTTGGCAGTGATAGCACATGAAATGTTTGTAAAATACGCGTAGTGAAGGAATATGTGCGCAACGCATCCCACCAAATGCTCCTTGTTAAACTCCACAATCGAAAACGAACTACAAACAACACGCTCCACATTCGGTCCGTTTGCTGAGGATTGATGACACGCGCGAGCTACCTGTCTAGCATGCAATTGTTATTGCAATGTAATAAACAAAGTAATGGTGTCAACAGCAGTGCAAATATGCGCGAGTGGTCACGATGCAGCTTTGAAACTCGTGGCTACGAGCTTCAAAGCTGGTTTGTCTGTGCCTGCCAGCACATGGCTCGAAAACTGTCTGGTTGACACGAAAGAGTGTTCTCTGATGAGTGCCGATGCTGGCACATACCTCATCTGTTAAGAATACCGAACGTAAACACGGCGTTAGCCGTGAGCAGTAGCCGGAGCAACGGAACGATTTGCCGCTTCTCGATGGCGGCGAGGAAATCTAGTAGCATGGAGGTTAGTTTCCTGTAAACCTTTTTTCAGTACCCCAATTTCCTCAATCTGAGCAACATGGCACACGAAAATATGTTGCCATTGCCGTTCCTATCAGCCGCCACACGTCGATACATATGCTCCGTGTGTGCACATGCGGAGTGCGCTTAGCCTTCAACATGGCGGAAACGCGCACGGCGGCCGCTAGATGGCAGCAGATTTTGCATAAGGTCTATTGGCGCCGACGCGCGCGCAGCTATTCGCCTTTGCTGTGCAGTCGCCGTCTGACAATGCGCTGGAGCTGCTTGATAGCGCCTCTGACTGGCGTTTGCCAGTGTGGTATAGCCATGGGGAAGGAGAGCGCACATGCTGCTCAGCGGCGCAGAAGAGCGGAAAAGCTTAACTCATTGGATCCTGAAGTAGTTGTTTGGCAAAATAAATATACATGTGCCGCATAATACGTATACTGTGTGTGTATCATTGGAGCAGCAGTAAGCATGATAATCAAGCTAATCCTAGACAATCAGAAAAGCTAAGAATAATTAGCTGAACCTTTGCTAACGCTATGTTATACTGGCATAGCCGAGCTAAGCCACCAACATTTTTTTATTGTGTATCACATGATGTGCTCAGTGGATATCTATAGATCTTTTTTTTTCACAAGAAGCTTTCAGTTGCTGTCTCAGTGCTTCTCTTTCAGTTGCCTGTTGCCTCTTGTCATCTCGCTCTCTTCCACATAGTGCTTAGCACCTCCCCGACCACAAGTGCTAACCAACTTGCACAACCCTCCACTTCTCAACGCTAAATAGCATAGTAATCAACTAAATACTTGCACAAGCATGATGAACTGTATTCATGTGCCAGTCCTATCTAAGCTTTCATTGTAATGGTGATAAGTATTGCTGCAACCCTCACAGGCCACATGCCGCAAGCTTCCATTGTCCTCAGTAACCTGAGATTACAACACTTAAACCAAACTTCATACAATCTGATTTGACATACATTGTAGATAGCTGAGCAATGATTGTGACCATCTGCTGTTAATGACTATTATAGGCATCCAGGATGGATGCACTTGGAAACAGCTGGCACCTTCCTTTTCGGGTCATAACTGTGTAACAACTTCTTTCTATTTTTCAATTGTAGTAAATTTGTATTTTATATTTTTTTCAGGCCCAACAGTGCTCTCGTCGTGGCTGGATGCTTTCAACCAAGAATTCCAGGAGAACAGGGCTGCTCCCACAGCAGTGAATACATCAACTCTTACTGCTGCTATTCCAGCACAAAGCACGCTCGAGAGCAGGCTCTCAAACCTGATGCAAAGCATGGGCCACATACCTGGCGGGCTGTTCTCGTCCACGAGTTCTGCCAGCAACACTCCCAAACGGGCCGACTCTCCTCCTTACTCTGCAGCAGTCTTTCGGCCAAGTGCTGCGGTGTCTGAGGTCCATAGTGGCAACACGCCCCTCAAGGACGAGAACAGTGGACAGGGGACGCCCGTGCTTGATGAGAATACTGCGAGAAAAGTCGCGTCGCTCATGGACTCAGACATGCGGGTTCACGCAGTAAAACCCGTTACGCCACAAGACTCTCCGGATGCAAGACTAAGCACTCCCTTTGGATCCAGAATACCAAGTCTCGCAAGCCCAAAGGCATGGATGCCAATGTCACCGAAAGCAGGCAGCAGCAACGCGGCAGCATCACAGGGTGCTCCTGCCCTAGCTCCACCACCGATCCCGCCTGCCCTTCAGGCCTACCTGGAGCCGATCAAAACTGTGACTGGGGCAGCTAACAGAAGCGTTGCTGCCGCTCCAAAGGGAAGGTCAGAGACGCCACCATCACCATCGGCAGACTACCTGATCCCAGTTGCAGAGAACTTTGACGTGACCGACATGGAGCTTGATGAGGATGGCTCTGGTGATGATGAGCATTCAGAAGGCCTGCACCGCAAGAAAACAAGCAATCTCATCACACTAGTCCAACCGCAGGTGAGCCCTGTTGCTGAAACTTCTTCACCTGACTCCACGTGCAGCGAAAGGAATGAGGACGCTAGGCCGCAGCTGGATACGCCTACCCAGCCTGCAGTTGTGACATCAGCATTAAAACTTACGCCCTCATTGGCTAGTCAGGATGATACAAGGCACATGCGTAACCCTTCCCCTGATCTCGAAAAGGAAGACGTGGATTTTCCTGCACAAAAGACGCCATCGGAGCCTCGCCGTTGCGAATCCACCGACTTTGCTGTAAAGGAGTCATCCAAGTTTAATCTTCGGGACTCGGTCGACTTTGATGCTCGAAAATCTACCGAGTTTCGCCTTCTTGAATCCTCCGATTACACGACAAGAGAACGCTCTGAATTTCGAGTGCGTGAGTCTTCGTCGTCGTCGGAATTTCATATGCGAGAGTCACCGTCATCGGAGTACAGGATGAGTGAACCACCATCGTCGGAATTTCGCATCCGGGACTCATCTTCAGAGTTTCAAATTCGGGATTCTCCATCTTCATCAGAATTTCAAGTGCATGACTCCTTTTCCTCAGACTTTCATGCAACACCTGCCAAGATTGAGACTGTCCAAATGCGCTCCTCACTAGACCGGTCACCACCTCTGGGGCCCATGGAAGATCGAGGCACGTGGGAGCGCGGCGATTACTATTCTCCCCGGGCAGCGCATCATCAGCCACAGCAGCAGCAAGCTATGAGCAACGGCGGCAACCGCATGCGTGGCAGAAGCAGTGGTTACTATGGCTATGAAATGCGTGGCAGACCGGTGGACCGTTATCACGAGGGCTATGGTGCCTACGAGTCAGAATGGCATGGAGGCAGGCCCCCTAGCCCACGATATCGGCACTACGGTGGTCAAGCACGCGGTGCACCCTATTTCCAGCCAAGATACTGAGCGGGACAAGGCGTGTAACGCCGTGAACGCGGTCGTCGTGTTTCTTTGGCATGGTGTACATAGCACATAGAAAGTGAGCAGGTCAATCCTGCAGTCGTCGAGCCTGTGGCATGACTGTCTAGTACCTCGATTTTTCACAGAGGGACGCGTTTGGAGCAAGCTGCAAGGAACATGTTCAGCACGCAACTGTTTCGTAGAGAAAATGCAAGAAACATTGGTGGGAGTTTGACACTCAAGGTGCCCATGCCCACATCGACGTTTGCAGCATGTGAGTGAGAATTGTCACGGGCTGATGTGTAAGACGTCGGGATGTCCTTTTTTTTTCATCAGCACATCTATGCTTATTTCACAGCATGATGTGTGGGTTACAAAGGATGCATTCATTTTCAGCAAGGCATTGTTGAGACGAGATGTAGCTTTTGGCTCACCATCTGCTGCCGCCGCATTCATCACCACTGTCATGTCATACTTGTGCAATGCAGTTGCATAAAGAGTACAATTTGAAGTTCTTGAAGGCAACCGAGGCATGCACTTCGTGCCCGGAAGAAAATACAGTTTTCTTTCCCGTTTCTGTTGATGGTCTTTCTTGGAGGTAGCCTATGCACTTCCATTGCTCACGAAACAGTAGAACACGCACGGTTCACTTTTGAAACCCGATACCTATACATGGGCGTTCAGAGTGGGGTGCAAGGGGGCAGTTGCCCCCCTCCCCCCCGGAATTTGTGATGGCATTTTTGTATACAGTAGCAATAGGCTACACAGCTCGATTAGCATACTCAGGTCTCGCACATCTGCTTGAAACAGCCTTCAGGATTGCTTAGCCAAATTTGTGCATTATGCACTATTGACGAATCTTGCCGATCATGTCACAGCAAAGTGCTGGATGACCCCCCCCTCCTTCTCTGGCCTGCGGATGCACCCTCCCTGCAAAAAGTTCTTTGGACACCCTTGTACCTATATACACTTTCTCAAACAATGGTCATTGGCTGTCTTGCTTGCATTTCCTTTTTAAAAACTTGGCACTTGCTACTTTTCTGTAAGGCCTGCTGTGGCTCACTGATAAATGCACGTGACCTTTTGTGACCTGTGAGTGTTGGAAGCAAATGCACACAAGGTGGACAATGACTATTATTTGGTTGCAATACAAGCCTCAAACCGAGCACACTTTTTCTAAAGCATGCAGTGAAGCTCATTATAAAGGAGTGTTAAAATCATGGCAACGT
Organism: Rhipicephalus sanguineus; assembly: GCF_013339695.2. NCBI lineage: Eukaryota > Metazoa > Arthropoda > Arachnida > Ixodida > Ixodidae > Rhipicephalus > Rhipicephalus sanguineus. The sequence goes on along the minus strand of NC_051178.1, from coordinate 205,486,993 downwards.
AACTGGCAGGATTTTGCTTGTACTTCTGGGCTTCACTTCCCATGATTCAGTCCTAAGGAACTGCCATGACACATTAGTGTTGCCTTCACAGCACCCTTTGCCGCTCTAGGTTTATATGAAATCAAATCAAATTCTGGAATTTAATGGCTCAAAGCAACACGAGGGTTATGATAGTGGTTGTAGTGGAGAGCTCTTTGTTAATGCCAACCAACTGGTTGTTCAACGTACATCTAAGTTTATGTATGCTATGCAAAATTTTTTCCGTTCTTTCATTTCACCCTTATGGAAATGTGGCCACTGCAGCTTGTAATCAAACCTACAACCTTGTGCTTGGCAGTTGAATACTGTAGTAACCGAGGCAGTGCAGTAGGTCAGCTTGATATGAAGAGTGGTGAGTTTCTCTTAAAACGGCATGCTAAGTCCAGCACAACATTGTGTAACAACCGTAAAAAGCATGCACTGCAGTGAAAAAAAAAAGAGATTTCAAGTGTGACAATTCTGCTGAAACAAGGGTTTACTGTATCTGCACATTTGAGCCAGTTCTCTTCATGCAGTCTCCAAAACCAATCAACCAAAATAGCTACGTACGCATGAAAAAATGTTATTTCTGTATGATGGGTGCAAACACACACTTTCTGTTATACGTATATTCAAGTTCATATGTGTTAATTATTTAATAAATGAAGATGACTTGTGCAGTTCACACACCTAGGAATCAGAAGTGCTTGTTTGAATAGTCTGAAGTTTAATAAAATGTGATGCAAAACAGAATTATGAATTCTTGTATAAATATGTACCTTCAGATAGCAACATACCACAGTGACCAATTGGACACCGCCAGGTACTGTGGAAAAGAAGAAAATATCAAAGTACACATACCTAGGGTATAAAACTGAACCAAGTCTTGGCTACTTGTGTTGGCACCTACAAAGATGCAAGATGGCTGGAATACCAAAATATTGGCATGCTATGAATACTGAAGTTTGTGATGGCCTTTTATGGGGGGGTAGTTTTTGGCTATATTGATCGTTCTTGAGACACTGAAATTGAGCTAACCGAAAGCTTTTTACGAATGGTGCACCAATAAAAGTCAGCAATTCGTTTGGCTGCCTAAACGTCTCTTGCCGACCATTTCCTGCTGACATGCCTGCCACGGATCGCACATTTTGTTACTGCCTTCAAATGCTCGGATACGTGAGCTTCCTCAAATAACCCTGCAAGGGACAACACATCACGTTGCTTTTATAAAGTGATTTCTAGATGCATCAAAACAGGGCTTCTTACGAAACGTTGAGATTTTACTTTAAGTAGCCAGTGTCATGAATTGTTTTATACCGTATTATCTTCATTATCTCAAAGTAGCAAAATGATTTTTGAAAGATTTTAAAAAGTGGTGTTTTGAGATTAGCAATAATTTTAGTGTAGCAGCCTTGCACATACACCTTAAATGAAGGAATCGTAAACCTGCTTTCTGAGGCTACAAATCTGTCCAGCGCATCATGTCGCTATATTGAAGCAGGTTTTCTGCAATTTCCTTCTAGAGTGCCAATGAGGTGTCCAAGTATGGACTGCACTCCGATATGTCTTGGGTGTAAAAGCCCTGCAGTGAAAAGAGTTTGTGATTGGTAGTAAGCCTATTGAAGCTGTATGTTGTATCTTTGTCTAGGTTATGTACCCAAAAAGGCCCAGGATCATGATGAATTTCAAACCAAATAACAGGTTTTATTGCACATGGCCAGCACACTCAAATGAATGTGAATGTGAGGTTGCTAGTGATCTTCAAAAGGAAATGTACAGAATCTATGTATTACGAAACTTGGGAGATAACAAGAATAAGTGAAGAAACTTGAAATAGTAATGGAATGATGGATGTAAATTTGCACAAATTAAAATTGGCATCCAACTGAAATTCGGGCAAGTCTGCAAGAGTTCATACTTGAACTAGAAGCGCAAGAGAACAGACGAGTGCTACTTCAAACTAAACCTTATTCTCACAAATCCATACCTATTTATTAATCGACCTAGAACGCATAAAAGTATATCATCATGCTAGAATCGTCGTCACGCTAGAATACCTAATCTCGCAACGCTAAAAGCTTGAGATTAGAAGAAGCTTGCTCAGAGTCATGCCTTAGTGAAGAGGACACAGAAGGTGTTAGATTATCTATTAGAAAAGCTACTTCACGGGAGTGAAGATTCAAGGAAGGCTGGCTGACACACATGGGACAGTTCTTTTTAATATAGAAACCCTATACGACTTCTGAAGTCACCTTATTTTGGTTCTTTGCAAAAGGGATTCATAACCACATTGTCGACAATGCAAGGCACGACGTGAATACAGTGGTCCTTTCAAAAAAGCCGAGATGCTCTCCAAGTCTGAACGTAGTGTGTATTAGCGCGGTACATAAAATATAGGAAAACGACAGACGTAGAGAAAGGTAGGTGCTAAACTTCCAACTGAGTTCCAACACAGTTGGAAGTTTAGCGCCTACCTATCTCTACGTCTCTATCATGTTCCTTCCTTTTATGTACCGCACTAATACACGCTACGTTCATGGATGACCAACTCGCCCGATCAGCAACCCTTCTGAATTCCAAGTCTAATGTTCAGGCATCGGCTGTTCTGCCCAATATATTTTCATCTGCAATAGATCTGAGATGGTAAGGCAGCAGTATAAATTAGAGGGTAAGCGTGGGTACTTGGTACTTTGTAGCAGCCGAGAGAGGGAGAATAGTAGTTGCACAGGCCATGCAATGCATTGAGCGCATCCAAAAAGTAACAGAATGGTTGCAAATGGAGGGAAAATGCAGACTAGGATGATGAAATTGAGTATTTTGCAGGTGTGGCATTGAGCTGCCAATGCAAGATTGGTAATTGGAGACTGCTGGAAGATGTTTTTGTCTATGCAGACGTAACTGTGTTTATAATAATGCAGCAAAGTGATGATAATATGTGTGCTGGCTCCTGATTGCTAGACTATTGGAGTATGTTATGCCACAAACTTGTACATATAGTTGCTCAGTGAATCTTTTAGCGTCTTGACCAATATGAAGGCTTACCAATTGGTGAAACCAATGGGTCCGGTATGGAGTGTGCTAAGCTCATTCCCAGAGGGTTGGAGGTCAGCACTGCAGTAGTTTTAATGACTTATTCAAAATTCTATGGGAGATCTGTGTAGAAAATGGGTCTCAAACAACCGCAACTGACGTCCCGATATATGCTTGGTACTGATGGCATTCCCGTAAAGTAGGGGTGTGCGAATATTCGAAATTTCGAATATTTTTTGAATAGTGTTTGCTATTCAATTCGATTCGCACTGAAATTTTACTATTCGAACCATTCGAACTTCCCAAAGACAAATGCAGTCAACGTCTGGTTGAAAGTGACCCCTTCAGATTTTCAATATGCTTCACCTCATAACACTCTCGTATTGCGGCAAAGCTGCCTTTCAAGCTCCGTTACGGTCGAACTTGGGCAAGAGACAGTCAACGTCCGATTGGAAGCGCAAGTCCTGTTGTTTGTGTTTCGTCTTCGTCGTTCGCGCTTTCAAGTTTTCACTAATGATGGACCAACTCGCCCAAACCAAGGTATTGGTGGTCCCTATATTTTCAATATGCTTGACCTCATCACACCCCCATATTGCGGCAAAGCTGCCTTTCAAGCTCCGCTACGGTCGCAAATGTATTAACTCAAGAAAACGCTGGTTCCAATATGGAGATGAAAGATGTGGCAGTGTTGGGGGCTCAATTAATGCTGATTTGGACCTGAAATTTGGGCAGGAAGTCCGAAAAATTGGACGCCGAAGCTATTTAGCATCCAAAATTTCAGATGTTCTTATATATCGACGTCTACGAGGCAGATTTGGAACTCCGGACTTGAAGAGAGCACACCCTTATCTGCCACATCAGTTGGCCTTCCACAGATGTTGAAAGAAAAGGAGAGGCTGAGGAAATAGCATCTCTGCCTATCACGTGTAAAGTGTTGTCGGCAACACTTTGGTTGCACCAAATCATGTACATAAATACAATTCGGCCTCTACATTGCCTCATTCTTGATAAGAAAGGCAACTATGAAATATGACCCCACCAGCGCTTCATCAACCTAGCGAAAAGAAACACTTTCATGTTGCGATCTCACAAGAACATACTTAGGGATTCTCTGCAACTTTTTCTGTAATTTCACTTAGAATTATTCGAAAAATGTTTGATAAATATTCGAAAATTATTCGAAATTATTCGATTCGATTCGCACTCAATCTTTATTATTCGAATTCGCTTCGCACCCAAAATTTTGCTATTCGCACAGCTCTACCGTAAAGTTAAATAATTATAAGGTATTTAAGGATTACCTTAGAATACAAGTTACTGGAAGCTCTATCAGAGTTCAGAATGTTCCTTGCAATGCAGTTACTTCCACTTTCACGGAAGGCTTAACTTTGCATCTCTGTTTATGCGTTACCTGAAACGCACTTGGAATATATCTGAAGAGTTAGACGAACATGTCGCAAGGCTAGAAAAAAAAAAAGTGGACAAGAATGAAGGGTCTGTAGAAGAACTAAACACCTCTTTTTTTCTTTGTTTACAAACCTTGGCATTTTAAATGTAAATGCAACATGTTGGGAAGAATAAGGCATAGTTTTACTCTCTTGTGATTGGCCTGCACATGTTGTTAAGTGCGCATGGAGGCAGATTAAACAGGAGTGCCAACATGCCCATGCGGTGATGCACTGCACCCTACAGTGCTCTCTTCCACTGTTCATGGATCCCCTCTTCTTGCGTTTGTAATGTCCTGTCTCCTTCCTCCACTGCATGTTCGTTCACACTAAATATGTAAGCTAGCATACAGATATGGCAACAAAAGAATATTTGCACATCAAAACTAACGGAGCTTGCTCGCCATTAAAACCACACCAACATTGGGGAAGGTTACCAGGGTGCATGAAACATTCTTCTCGGCTCCTTACCTGCAAGTGAATAAAAGGCATGCTCAATGCTGCTGGAAAAAGCACTGGAAGCTTGCAAAGTTGCAAGACGCAACTGCCGTGCATATGTTGAAGCAGCATAAATGTTGGCACTACATGTTTCAGGCAAGCTGGTAGACTATCCTACTCCAGGGTATGTGCCACGTGTGTACATTGAACAAACTGTAGAAAGGTGTTGAGCTTCAGTTTCTTGATTCTATCGTTTCATTTCCCACACTTTTTACCTCCAAGCTCAGTAGAGGGTCAGTATTTGGGCTCCTCTGGTAAGCCCATCTAATTTTATTCCATTCAGTAAATAGGAGGTGATGAGAAGAAAGGTGCAAGACGGTTCGAACAACTCTTCTCTATAACTGCATACAGCTTTAGAAGTCCGAAGAGGCCCCGCCCAGATGGCCAAAGCGCGGCAGTCGATCGCCTCTGCGACTAAAGAAATAGTCCTACTCGTGCTCCCCGAAGGCGGGGTCACCGGCCGTCTGGCTCATGACGTCAGTCTATAGTGCACGCCCATTGGCGAAGGCTTGTGTGCGTGCACTTCTGAGGAGAAAATGCCGTGGACTTCTGAAGTTGTATTAAACTATAGTTATATAGACTGGTTCCATACTTAGAGGAACAGAGCATTGGGTGCCTGCACTTGTTCGTGGTTCTTTCCTTCATGTCCCTGTTTCTTTGCGCAAAAGCCATTCACAAAGTTACATACTTCTGTGAAGTTTGTAGATCACGAGTCCCTGCTGTCTGCTAAGCATGCACAAAACTGATGCCACATAAGATTGAGCTGTAGCCTTGACTGCGAAGACGCCTTGTGAAATCAGTACGAAAGCGCTTACCAAGTGACATATGGCTGATCTCGACCTAGAAATGCCAGTCCTCCTCTTTAAGAAATGTAACTGCTGTTCACTGCAACTGTGGTTGACATGGCACAAGTTTCCAGATCCCATATTTGCAAGGTAGCTAAGTACAATCACAAACTGGAATCTATCACAATTCAGCATAACTTGGTTTATACAACACTGGCCTCTATCTAGGACATCCCGTTTCACCATCTTCTCAATCTAGTGCAATCACTAGCAATGTGCTACACTAGCGCACCACACTAGTATTAGAGCTCTCAGTAAGCTAAAGAATATGTTTCATTTGGCGAGAGAGGCGTCACATATTGTGAAGGATGGGTAAATGAGGACCATTCGTGTTTCTGCCACCAGATACACCGTGGTTTCAGAGTTAGCAACAATATTTCATAGTAAAGAGACATGTCGGTGCCTGCTCATTGAGGTTTGACATTAATACCACTGCAAGCTAATCTGTCGAAAGGCCAAGGTGGCCAAAGCAAGACAAGTAGTCTACATCGCATGCTTCAAGTGTTTTTATTGAAGAGTGATATTCATATCTATGATACACAATGTCACGCAAATGTGTCAAAAAAATAATCGAATTTACACATCGATACGTCACAGCGCTGCCGCTGAGCTCGTGTGCGTCGCCTGGCGATGTCTCAATGCCAGGGGCAAAGCATTTCTATCGAGCGACAAACCAAAGAAACGGCGGAGTGCGTCTCTAGCTGCCATTTCTTTCGCTATGGTCAATGTTTCGCCAGCGCTACAGCCTAGAAACTGCTTGTCTGAGTAAAGCCCAACACAGAAACTGGCTTCAAGAGTGTTCCTTCCAGTCTCCCACAGTAACCTCGGTTCCGCGGGAGCCCTACCGGAATTCTGCAGAACGGCGGCGAGTCTCTCGTGGGGGTCGGAAATTTCCCACAACTCGCACACATCCTTGCCTATCAGCTGTGTCAGAATAAAGTCTCGCACAAACAGCTGAGCTCGTTCTATTCCACAGTCCTTCATCAAGCCACCAATCAAAGCCATCAGTACATTTGCAAGCGTGCTTTCTTCTGGCGGAAAATCGGCACACATGATTAAGTCTGCGGTGCCGATGCTGCTTGAAACATTCGACAGGACGGAGTTCGATAACAAATAGTCTTGTAACACCTTGACGCCGTCCTCGGGAAGTTTGGGAAACGTTTCTACAATGCACTTTTGCACGTAACTCTTACAAAGGTCGTAACCAGCCGCAGATAGATCGGTGTTCGGCGTTAGGCCAATGTCCGCGTTCTCCGACTGCATGCCTAGTTCTTCCCGCTGTTGCTTTTCCCGTTCCAGGTAAGATGCTTGCACAAAAGCAACTCTAAGCGTGCTATCGGACCAGCTTTCGCCCAAGCGCCTGGCGAAGGCATAAATTTCCGCGTCGTAGTTCCATTCCAGACGAACGGAGCGATGCCGCAGGGGTTCGGGGCCTGCTCGCTTCCGACGAGCTTTCATCTCCATTCGCATAGGTGGGACTGACCGTTTGTAGCCACACGCTTGAATAAATCTAGGTGCAGCTTGCGATCGCAGAAGTGGCAGAGCGCTGGGCGCAGTCCTGAACATGAAGCGTGCCAGGCACTCCATCATAGCAGCGTAAATTCCTCAAGGACCTTCTTCTGGTCAGGACCATGCACTGCACAACCACCATGCGTTTCCACTTAACTTTGGCTCGTCTTGGCTCGTCTTTGCACTGCAAGAATCTAAGAAGGCCATTATCAAAAGCAAAGCCTTCGAGATTTGCACTTCTTGGAAGGTCGGAATCCATCTATGGTCGGAATCACTCTTGGCGCATGCATCCTGAAAAAACGTAGCCTTTAAATTATCTAAATGCCACGTATTTTTTTTAACAGAGAAAGACCATGTAGCGCTCGAGTAGCTCAAATTAACCTTTCTAAATAAAATGCGCCGACTGATGTTTGAACATCTACAACAAGGATTATTGTTGTAGATGTGCACCGCAGAATGAATTTATAACTCTATAATATATTCCAGTTGTTCCAGCATCCAAAAAGGTAGTGTTCAATGCCACGTCTTAATTACTGTGTCGCTGTATGTGCATATTATGGCCTTCGAGACTTACACCGTACCAAGTTTTGGAGGCTATGTATTGTAGCCTCCTACCTATGTGCACACTTCCCTTCAGTTAGTAAAGGAGTCGCTGGCGTCGGCAACGATGTGCCTGATCTACAATTAACTAGAAAAACCTGTCATCATGGCCTGTCATGCTACCTGAGCAGCTGAGGCAGCTGAGGCGGCTGAGGTAGGAGGCAGTAGGAGGTACGGCCGCTAGCGCTAGATGGAATCGCGTGGCTGAAGTTTGTCCGTCGCGTCCAGCGCGTCTGTTTTTTGTTCGCATGTATTTGGTCGCGTCTTATGTACGGAAATTTCAAGCGGCGCGAAAATTCACAGCAAGATGTGAAAGTGGGGGACGAGGGCTCAGGTGTGTTCGTTTGCTCGGAATTTTGCCGGTTAAGTATGTAATCTCCTCGGTAGTAGCCTTTAGTGGCTTTATTTTGCTCTGGACATGTGGTTCATGGTTGGAACGTCGCTTGTGTAAACGAACTTCCGAATTTTGATCACAACAAAGACAGATTTATTTTATGTACCCAATTCAATGCAAAGTTTGCACATTTAGTCCGACTTGACTTACCAAAAGAACTCCTGCAAATTACAATGCGGCAATTCGGTTTGTCACTCGGTGAGGGCTTTTACAGCACGTTTTCTTCTCTTTATTTGGTACGAAGTAGTCGAGGCAGTATCTGCACAAATATTTAAACGTTTTTCAAAGGTCAGTTGCTTCCGCTCCTTGAAGTTACCGAGGTGCAAGTCGATCGAGAGTTGCTACAACAACACAGTTGTTATTGTCCCGTCTGTCTCGCTTTTATTTATATCGCGCTTCACTTTACCATGTACACTGCTATCTTTTGGGGCTCCTGTGCTGAATAAAATCACTTTAATTGTTTCGCCCATCCATTATAACCTTTAGCCCATTGCCTTCTCTAACAGTTCATTTCCTTATTTGTTCAGAAGTGTTCAGTCAAAACGGTTGATTAAGTATAATGATGTTAATATTAATAAAGAAAAGTAAAAACTTTCCAATTCACTTCAAATGTTCTAGAATACATTGAGAGCTCTAAAAATCGATTGCTGAAATATGCGGTGTTCTTTTTCTCTTTTTCAATGTTCCTTTTGCCTGGTATCAACATGGTATCAACATGGTACCATATACCATGTTTTGTTCTGTTTGTATTTGTCCTGCTTCGTTTCATTCTGTTTATATTTCCTTCTTAATTTATAATCTGTCTGCCGTATTGCAGTTTCATTCTTTTTGTTTTAATTTATTACGTAATCAACTATCGGCTACATTGTTTCAGTGTTTGCGAGTGTGTCAAATAAATAAATAAATACTAGCTTTTAAATAGCAGGATTTCTCAGAAAACATGTTTTTCACTACTCCAGAGCTTTTAATTAAGGAAGCATAGGAAGGCCTGCCGAAATCGTTCACGCATGGGCACGTGGCTAGAACGAGGATTAATCGTGGGAGTAGAATTAATCGTGGGAGAAACCGGTCAAGATGCGAGACGGAACGCAGTGCTTCATTTCGTAGTCTTCTTCTCTGCCTCTATACATTGTACGAACAAACCACTGCCACGGAAGTAAAGTTATTCCTTTTTTTTTTAATTTCTCATGGCACACAATCTATACAGTCCATTGTTTTGCGCAGTCCTGCCCTTTCACAGCGATCTAGAAAGCTTCATTTTATACAAGCGCAGCGCTAAGCCACTTACTACGCCTGCCAGCTGATAATTAAAGTGTTCGTAAACACCAGCGGCCAAAACTTTCACGTTCCTGTTTCGATCGCCTTTTTTGTCGCTGTCACGTGTTTACAGCGATACTTGTGTGGTTAATTCTCTGCTGCTTTGGAGCGGCAGAATAACCTTTCTTTAGTTTCAAATGTTCTTGTTTTTATAAACCTTTGCCTTCTTTATTAAGTTTTGACTACGTTTATTAAGTCCACCTTTTCTTTGCAGGCCGGCCAAGCATCTGACCGCGTTCTAAATTCCCCATAAGCGTGTCATGTTCTGACTGCGCTATACCAGGCCTGCATTCTTTTTATCATTGTACGTCTTTCAGTCTGATCATACAGTTTTGAGAAATCCCCTGTGGCACACTGCTTTACTTCTTGGGCCTGATTATATTCTAAGAGGCCACAGGCGCAGCAAGAGCGGGGTGGGTGGGGGGGAGGTGTTCAAGCCCCCCACATTTTTTAAATTTTGCATGTGTATACGCACAGATACAAACGCACGCACGAACATGAATAAAAGGTGGTTGAACCTCCCACCTAGCCCTCCCCCCCCCCCCCCCCCCCAAAAAAAAAAAAAAAATTCTGGCTGCGCCACTGGAAGGGGTGGTCGTCAGTTGCACAGTGAAGCAAGATGCGTAACTGAAAAAAAAAATGGACAAACATTGACAGCTTGCTTTCTAAGTAATAGGTCGATTGTAGTCACAGCCCGTTATTTCACCGGGTATATCAACTTAAAATGGATGGGGAAACAAAATGGAACGCATCTCCACGAAGTGAATGATGACGAGTGGGCGAAGCTAGGTGCCAAGGTCCATAATATCTACGTTGTAGTCGCCGACTAGTATAAAGGGTTTGTGCTTGTAGGAGTTTTATATTCTTCCGTCACAATTATGATTTATATTAGTGTACTGTTAAGCCTTTTTTTGTGTATCACGTGTGTTACCCGAGCGTTGCTCCATATAATGTAAATTGAGCGCCATAAAGTGACATAAAGAGTCGACGACAAAGCTCGGTCGTAAGGTCCATAATGTGTATGTTGAAGTCGCTGACTATAAAGTATAAAATGGTTTGTGCTTGTAGGTGTTTTATATTGTTTTGTCACAGTTATGATTGTTGTTCGTCTATTATAAACCTTTTTTTATCCACATACACACATATTTTTCGACTATAGCAACGGTTTTCTAACCATCATGACAGCGGACAGTGAGCGTCGACGACAAAGCTAGGTCCTAAGGTCCATAATTTTTACGTTAAAATCGCCGACTAGTATAAAGGGTTTGTGCTTCTAGGTGTTTTATATTGTTCTGTCACAGTTATGATTGATATTAGTCTATTAAACCTTTCTTAGGGGATTTTACACGCTGCTGTGCCGTGAGCACGGACACCACACAACGGACAAGCCTAGACCCTAAGGTGCTTCGCCCCTAATAGTGCCTATGACGGCATGCAGTGCCTCTGCTCCATGGGTTTCCGTTGCTGGCCACTTTGCGCCAAATTAGCTACATTATGACCCCGTCTGGCGATGAAAATTGCAGGTTGACTTCGCGGCCACTTTGAACTGGTATTTTGGTGCGTTTACTAGCAATTTGTCTTATTATTTGCAGATAAAATAGCAAGCAATACTGAAGATATAGCCATTATTTCCAATGTTTTCTGTCGTGTTGGCCGATGCGCGCACATGCCAATGGCCTGGAAAGACGGAGTGACGAAGCTGCGCGCACGTAATTGAACACGCGGCTGGTACACTGCTAGAAAGCCTACGTAACGTGAAAGCGGGTCGCATGTAAACTTCCTGCACACTGCAGACGCCATCCGCCATCTACGCTGACCCCGCGCACTAGTTTCTAATGCTGAGAGAAAGAACAACCTTTAAAGGGGTCATGAACCACTTTTCCAAGTAATGATATAATGACCTCAGTATCGGAGTGTACTTACTGCCTCCCGAATCGATTGCCGCAAAAATTTCTCGAATCCGTCAAGAACGAGCCGACTTACGTGGGTTTGGCGCACGATCTCAGCGCTCTCTCTCTTCTCGTCCCAACGAGCGCACTGGACGCTACACAGGGAGGGATGGCAGGGGGAAAGAAGTTACGTCAGCGCGCGTCGCGAAACGCGGTCGCTCTCCCGCTGTGATTCGCGTGCGCGAGTGTGGCTACCGTCAACTTTACTAGATAGTTGGCTACCGTGTAAAGTTAGCAGACTGAGGAATGCGGCGCCGACAAGTGGCGGCACCCCGTGGCAAGAAGCGCATCTGATCTGAACGCCGCTCTCGATTTATGTCGGCTATCAGCCAATGAGGATGCTATGTCTTTTGCGACGCGGAGAAGCAGATACGCGACGTCAACCGGCAGGCGCACCGCCCACCGACGAGAGTGAGAACCGGTCTCTGTTTGAAAAGAGGGCGCCTGAGAAAACAGCAACTTCGCGCTCCGCTTGCAGCCTTTACGCGGCGCGCACGACTGCAATATTTCGCTAAGTAGTTCATAGCCGTGTCAGCTTTCGGCAGGATGTGTTTGTTCAACAAGCCCAAGGGGTGCTTCATGACCCCTTTAATGAACCATAACAGTAGAAGAACAGAGCGCTGGACGAGTTGGTAATCCTTTGTGACGATCGACTGCGCAAAAACACCAGGGACCAGAAAGCAACACGAGCCGGGCGCAGACTAGCCCGCGTCCTTCCTTGTCCCTGGTGTTTTTTGCACAGTTGATCGTCACAAAACAGTAGGTGGATTACCGCGGGCGCAGCCCTAACTCTTCAGGGCCCAGGCACAGCGGTTCGCCGAACCTGACCGATTCTCATATGTCGTCACAACGCGGAGAGTCCGCCGCATGTAGCGGTTACGGTGCTCGGCTGCTGACCCGAAGGTCGCGGGTTCGATCCCGGCCGCGGCGGTCGCATTTCGATGGAAGCTTGCGATGTCAGCGCACGTTAAAGAACACCAGATGGTCGAAATCTCCGGTGTCCTCCACTATACGGCGTGCCTCATAATCATATCGGGGTTTTGGCACGTAAAACACCAAATATTAACGCGATAGCGTTAAAGAGCTCGTTTCCCAGGAATTCCGGTGTCGGCGTCGGCGGTTGTCGGACGTTACCACACACCACAGTCGGACGTCACCAGAGGGCATGAACGCCGCGGGAGAAGCAAGGTGACATCGATATCGCTTGGTGCCAAGCCTGAGGAGAACGTGATCAACGTCAGAATATGATGAATGAAATAGTTTTGGTAATGCGCTGAACAAGGCGCGGGTGAAAAGATGTGATAACAGCGACAAAAAAAATCTGATTTGATGACAAAAATAACTCGAAGCAAAAACAATAAGAGCGAGGCGATAGCGTGAATAAATAAAATATATATATATATATATATATATATATATATATATATATAAATAGCTTAATGTGTCGAGAAAGTACCTCTTACATCCTTTGAACTTTCCCCGTCCGCTTCTACACAATAACACACGTGGCCACAGCGACCGCGCCGAGAGAAAGCGAGAATGGCCCGGTTAGCGGCGCGCGTGATCCGAAGCTTTCATCAAGAGCCATCTATAAACGCGACCGTTCTGTTTTTCGTAACGGCGAAGCCAGAAAGGGGAGTCATTATTTCAGGGAAGATACGCCTAATGATGTTTCGTACTTTAGAAAAAAAGCGAAAACATCAAACAAACAGAGAGGTGTAGGTAGGGTGTAGGTAAAGAGGGTGGAATACTGGAGGATATGAAGAGAACAGAGCTGAAAAGAGAGCGAAAACACTGAAGAAGAAAAACAAGTTCAGTAAAGGTAATCGATGTAAAAAAATAAATAAACGAAAAAGTGCAGTCTACTTGGTGTGGAAGCATGTTGTTGGCCGTGAAGGCGGTCATTTAAAAAGGTAATTCGGGGTAGTATTTGAACATCATTTTCTTCATTTTCTCTTCTCTTTTCCCTATGTAGTTTCAACAGTTTCACTGGTGCCGGGATCGGAGCATGGTGAATTCCAATGGCGGATTCAGAGTGGCCGATGAACTCTGCGCGGGAGCACTCCGCTCCAGCGGAAAGCAACTGAAGGAAATCTGCCAATGGAACACACGCGCTCCCGTCAGAGCAAATGGTAGGGGGCGCTAGCGAACACCTGCTTCTAAGGTCCCTCTATTTTAGAGGGACCTTACCTGCGTTTCGCGCCGTTTTCGCCTTCACGGGCGCGACGGGCATGGTCGCACGCAGGGCTTAAAGTCTCCCTTCATTGGAGGGGGGGCCCTCATAAAGCGGATATATATATATATATATATATATATATATATATATATATATATATATATATATATATATATATATATATATATATATATATATATATATATATATATATATAATACAAACGCGGTGCGCGCTGGCGTACCTAATAATAAACGCAGGATTTCTAGATATATCGGTCAAGATCCACTTTCGCGGTCGTATTATCCAATTTTGCGCAAAACTGTGATCGTATTAAACGCATGAAAATGCATTATTTCTAAGGGATGTTGGCCGGGAATAAAACAAAAAATATATTAGGCTGAAAAACGTATTATGCAGAATCGTATCAACGAGATTCCACTGTATGTAATAATATAAGCTATAGATTAAGCGTTAAGAGAGGTGCTTGCGATGATCAGAGTGCAGTGAAGCCAACTGTCTCTCCAGCTTAACAAATGCTTATGAATGCTATACAAATATATTTCGGGCATTTGTTCAGGGTGTCAATCCAATTAAGCATTAAATGAAATTATTTTGGGAACGATTCTTCAAAAATAATACGTGATACACAGGCTCAGTGATATGTCAACTCAAAGTAAGTAACATTAGTTGTCTCACTGGATTCAGAACCTCAGGCACGGCAATGCTATATTTTATTTTCGCTACCCCTTGCCTAATAAAGTGGCCAAATAACATACTTCTTTGTAATTACAGACTTGGGATGCACAACTAAAAGAATGAAAATTGAGTGGCAAGCTAAACAGACCATAGTGAACTATTACTGATGCCACGAGCAGGTAGCTTCACTCTCAGTTGCCTCGTGAAACAGTATGCTGCGCCAAGACACTCTATCGAACAGGGTGGTGACCCGTGGTTTCAGGAGGCGTTGCCCGTGCTGTTCAGTGTCTCAGCGAATTGCATTGAGCAGTACGACGATACCTGTTTTCTTCTGTTTTGCTAACACCCCTTCAACCAAACATTCGCGATAAACAAATCATTATTCGGTAAATGGCAGAGTATAATTTCCCCGCACAAAGCACTAATCCCAAAAAATTCAACTCCAGCACTTGTCAAATGGGTGCCGCATTGCCACCGTCAGACTGCTGAGGGGGGGCCGGGCCCCTCCTTAAAATATGGAGGGGGAGCCGGCCCCCCCCGGGCACCCCCTGACTTTAAGCCCTGGTCGCACGTGGTACGCCACGCTCTGCGCACGCGGTACGCCACGCTCTGCGCACGCGAGGGGAGCTTGCGACTTCCGGTCGGATCCACCGCTTTACGCGGAGTAGAGAAAGCTGCTCCACCAATGGAATTTGCAGAAGGGCAGAAGGGTTGGTTTGAGCTGTTGGCTGCTATGGCCTACAACTCTGCACTCACTCGGGAAAGTGGACGGGAAAGAAAAGGAGCGACGAACGACGATGATAAGGTGCGCATATACGAGTTCACCGCGTTGTGGCGACTCTGCAAGTCGTGCGCTGTTGATGTCAGACCAATGACCTAATACAAACACGTCTGAAAGTGTGTGTGGAGGAATGAACCAGCTTCTGTCATTCTCATGCGTACACTGGACACGTGAAAAATACGTGTTCAAGTGTTTCTGGCTCCTAATAGTGTTCGCAATCCGCCTTTTTTCACGCTACAATAGCGCATGCGCCCTTCCCCTAGCGGAAAGGTCACGAAACAACTCTTTATCTCGGAGGCTTTCGTTAGGTTAAAATTAAGTTTGCTGGAGCGGAGGAGGCGCCCCTCAGCTGAAGCAGCGCGCCGCCATATTGGCATAGGCAGAAGGCGCGCCTTCCACAACGCATGCTGCAGCGGCCGCATAGATGTTCCAGATGTTCTCTGGCGTGGTGGCGTCCGGACGTTGTTGGGTACATCGTGCGTTGCGTACGGGTATATAAATCGAGCGAAAAGGTACTCTGGGATGAAGTTTCAGTTGGAAGCAGAACATTTCTAGCTTGATGAAAACTTCTCTGTATGCCGGAACCAAGGAGGTTACCTCCTTGGCCGGAACACATGCTGACAGCTCGCAATCTGTCTCTAATTTCACATATGACGGTCATTCTTTTTTCTTAACCGGAGCCAAGTGTTCTAAGCACGTCGGGGCTGGCTGTTTGACGGGAAGTCTGGAAGCCAAAAGACGGCGATCACATATGTTAGAGGCACTTCTCGCCGAATTGTTGGCTGTGACCCGGGAGTTGTCCGAGTGTGCTTGACGCATTTGTAAAACACTTGCAAAACCCAGTGATACACATTTTTGTGCTTGTTGATACCACTGGTGCGGAGCGCAAATAGGAAAAGGACGCACCGTTTGCTATTCGTTGAAATTATATAAATAGGCGACTCCCTAGATTTCGTTATCAGTTGCCCTGTTGTGTTATAAAAGGGTAGCTCGCAACCACGAGGTTAAGTAACGTCATTTAGGCAGTACGCAATGACCTGTTTTTTCTTACATTCGTGCCTTTTGTTTTGTTATTTATATTTGCTTTATGCAGTGCAGCGAGTAAAACCAGTAGGTCTAAACTGTGCAATTCTCGTTCCAGCTGCAAATAAAGCGACCTAAACGAGGCCCCGGGGTACTCCGGCCGTTATATGTGTTCAAATTGAAAAAAGTTGTTGAAGATGTGACAGTTGCATCACCTACACGGCAGCATTACGAAGAAACGCTTCATGTTTCCTAAGGGGAGACAAACAGTTCAAGATGAAAATTCTGCAGCAGAAAAATTGCAGGCCGACCAAAGAGAGCGAGGTTCGATCCCCAAGCGATATTAAACGAGATCAAGGACCAAAAGCTCATGTCTGAGTAGGGCAGGGGGGTGTTCACTGCGGTCTTCCCCCATACATACAGCAACTCCTCCACAGGGCACGAAAAGACCAGAAACACGTATCCATCCGAGCTGCGGGCGTTTGCGGTAACGCTGCACTTCTTTTCTCCATCAGCTTATGAGTATGTACACTCGAAGTTTATTCGAGCACTGTAGCAGAGCGCACTATACGAGAACGGCACACAGAATTCCATCAAAGGAAATGCTGCCTTCACAGATGAGTCACTGTCTCGAAAAAGCTAGCCCAATGCAGCACAAAAACTCTACTGTACTTTGATTGTTGATGACAAATGAGGAAACATGTTGGGATTGTGGGCGACTAAGTGGTTAGATATGTGGACTTTGGGAATGGAATGCATGATGACAGACTGCATGCATATATGCTCGTTGGCTTAAGCTTACGACATAGGATGCCACTTGGGCGTTTTTAATTGATTCATTGACAGGATAAGAGAGAGCCGATCCAACGAAATAGTATCGAAAAGCTGTATATATATTGAAATGGTGTCGACTGCAAGCTGAATGCCCATGTTTGAAGCACGTCCATGCAAACTCAAAACTATTGGTTTTGGAGGTTATGAGCTTGTCTTGAGAAAATAAATGGCTTTCAAGCCTTGATGAGCATATCCTTCTCGATGAGCGCGATGATCCTTGAGTGTGGAGCTTTGGACACCCACATTTATATCCCGCTCAAAGAAAGTGGCCGAACTCCACATATGCGCAAGACTACGTCACATGATGATTGAAATAAACAGGCAAATGAGTGCCGAGAAGTGAGGTGTGCTCTTACGAGGATGATTATTTTTAAAAACCAATGGTACCGACCCTTCATCGGTGTGCATGCTTGCAAGGAAAACGCCAAAAGAATCAGAATAAAACTGACTGCATTTTTATCGGCCATTTGGCTTCTTATTCTTGTCAACTTCTCCCTTAATGCTCGCCATAACCGTTAAAAACCTCGGCGGAGAGACGCGATCGGCGCGGCGGGCGCGCTTTGGCTCCCGTTTCTTGCCTATATGGCAAGATGGCCGCCGCGCGCGCGGCGCCGCTTCACTGCGGCCCATTGGTAAATATAGGCGGCCTCCACTCCAGCAAGTTTTATTTAAACCTCCTTGGTTCTGGTGGTACCGGTTTTCCTGGCCCCTACCAAAACCCTACCAGAACGACAGAGGGCAGCACAGGATTAAAAAAAAAAAAAAAAAAAGGCGGAGCTTGCTTTAATTAAGTTGCGCAAAGCTTGAAACAGCGAAGTTGGACGATTCCGAAGCATAATCTGGTTGCCTCTACTAGGCTTTAGCTAGGTGATGCTAGTTTGTTTTAAGTTGCTTCGCAGCCCAGAGAGGTTCGAGTTAAACCACAGACACAAAAGAGATGTCCAAACTCCAGAGACAGAAACTCGTGCTGAGACCGAGCTTTAGCACCTCCCATAGATCGAAGGGCTCGTCGTTAATCCCGACGGTTTATTAAAGCTATTCTCAATTACTGGTTACGTCTGTCTAGGAATCTTTGTTGGTGTTCGCCACCCGTCTGTTGTCGTCTTCATTTTTAGTGGATCAGCGGTGAGTAGTGGGATATGGCCAATTTCTGTGGCACATACCCGATCTATACAGCGTTTTGTACGCTCCAAACTTTTTACGACCGGCTTAACCAGCTCCCCTGTTAAAAGGCGGATTGAGAACAGCGTCACCGCAGCTTACGATGATGCGTGTATGGCGTATCATCGTATCTATGCTCGTGAATGCAACAACGTGACGAATCCGGTGAATCATCTGCCGGAATCGGTCGCTCGTGTGACGGAGGTGTGAAGGATACGTAGGATCACACTACAAGGAACCTTGCAAATTGCGGCACCGGTTAAAAATAGGACGAAGGAAATATAGCGTAAACAGAGCAAGTGAACAACACAGAAAACGAGAACCAGCGTAAACAACAGGACAAGACACAAGACGGATTTAGTCCGTCTCTGTCATTGCTTAGTCCACCTGTTGTTCGCGTTGTTTCATAGCCTACCGCTGTCCCGAGCGCCCCGCTACCGTCGACACAGGACATACGCACCCAATACACACGTGGTCGGGGGAGGCGCGACTCGCTGAACGGACCATGGGAAGCCAACTGGCAACCCTAAGTCAGGCCCGTCGAGCCGCTATAGCCAGTGTAGCCTTGAAAGAAGGGTCCCACCCGCAACGAACCACTTTTTTTTTTTTCAATAAATGTTGTTTCTCTCTCTCTCTCTCTCTCTCGTTTTCTATGGACATGTACCGACCGGCTGAAATAAGCACTCTGCAACAACAGCCACAACAACAGCGGCGAGCATCACCATCAATAACAGCAGCAGCAGCAACAACAACAACACTTCGATGTTCGGTATTTTTCTTCAGTAATGTATTTGACATTTCAGTACATAGCCGGTCCCAGAGGGGCCTGCATTCCCATTTCTCGGCACTGAACAATAACTCTTCTCTAGGCTGTCATCGCCTTAAAGTCTCTGCTTATCGTAACGGAACTTATGCCACCACTGGTGCCCACTTGCACCGTCGTGTTCTTTCAAAACGACGTACTAGAAGTATTTTTTTTAGTCATACTATGTACAGCACTAAAATCAAACATTCTCATGATTTTTGCAGGCACTCGAAGGCTGCAGTCTCAAAGTATTCACCACGAATGCGTTTACCCGCTGGATCAGATGCGGTCGGAAGAGCGCGACGTATCTCTCCGTCAGTGCATGTCGATGTGACCGCATGCGACCAATTTTCAAGGGATATAACCAAGAAGAAGAGGAAGCGGAAGAAGAAAAGCGTCGTGTTTTTATAGCCTTCGCGTCCTCTTTTTTTTTTTCACAAATTCTACTGCCGTACGGCTCGTGGCCGATCTCCCGTAGAGGGTTGAGCCATTCTCGACCCAACCAACCAACATTTATGCCTCCACTGCAACGAGAGTGTATCTCTGCACCATTTCTTTATAACATGCAGATTGTTCAAAAGTCAAAGAAAAAGACTGCTAGAAGGATGGGCTTAAATTTATCCCTTCCGGTGGTTCTTTCCTTTGGTGCAATCGAATTGGGCCACAGCCACAGGAACGTTTTCGAAGCCGTATGCGATTTCCTACGGGAGACAAAGCGATTTGAATGTTAAGTTTATTTAATTTCACTTTTATTTTTTCATTCATATTGGCTTCAATTTTTTTTTAGCCTTGACTATTACGTTGAGTTTTTCTTTAACCATCCTTTTCTAAACATATTCGAAATCTGAAACAATTTTATATCTAAAATAAGGTTAAACAGGGGAGAAAACAGCACAAAAATTGAGACAGGACACAAGACGAAGAAGGCACGACGAAAAGGCCTTCTTCGTCTTGTGTCCTATCTCAATTTTTCGCTGTTTTCTCCCCTGTTTAACCATGAACCAACTAGCCCAAGCCTCGACCATAGTAAAATAAGGTGCCGTCCGTTTCATGGCCGATCCCCCGCAGTGGTTTGCGCCAGGTTGCGGAGGTACAACCAACCAGCCAACTAGCGCTATCTTCCAGCCACGGCAAGGGCCCTTCGAAGAACCACGTTGAAACAGTTTGTAGCGGGCGTTGATGCCGGTGACCGCGATAATTTTTATTTGTGTGCGCATACCAATTCGTATGCAGCGGCGCACGGCGCATACGCGGACAACATGCCTCACGTTATCACCGGCGTGCCGCGGGAGATAAGCAGCCACGCCCCCTTTGTGTTGGCGTTTTCGAAGCCTCTGTTTCTTGGAAAATAAACTAGTTCTTGTCCAGACTCCTGCGTACGACGGGCCCTTCCGTGTGCTGTCGCGGTCGCACAAAACTGTGACCATTCGTGTTCGCGACAGAGAGGACGTCGTTTCTCTCGAACGCGTGAAACCGGCTCACCTCATGGACTAACTCGTTTTTGCTAACATTTGCTCGTTCTTTTTCCCGGCTCCGCGGTCTAGGGGTGGGGGCCTCTTGTAGCGGGCGTTGATGTCGGTGACCGCGATAATTTTTAACACAAAAGTGTTTTATGCCGGGGTCCACCAACTACATCCGTCACGGATATGACGTCGATAAAATGGACGCCAACGAGCGAGAAAGAAAAACCAAGAAAGAGATCCCCCGGTGGGAATCGAACCCAGAATCTTGCGGCCGCGACGGCAAGCGCCCGACGCCCTACCGACTAAGCTAACTCGGCTTTTTTTTTTTATTGCCTGGCTTGGACATTGTACAGGGCAATCATTGCACACTCACATAATACAATAAAAAGGAACAATCATTGCCATCAGTCCCATTTGGACTGATGACTAAGCTAACTCGGCAGATGGACACGGCGCGAGCGCGCCTTATATCTTTCCCACATTCTCTCTCGCACGGTGCTCTCTGTTGGCGCGGCGCGGAGCGGGGCGGTGCCGCCGTCTGTGAGAGGTGAAAAGAAGTAATGCTTCACGATCGACAGTTACTAGCGCTTACTCCGAGATTGCGCGCGATATCAGAGGTCATGGTTACAGCGTCTCGATACCAGCGAGGTACACTGGCCGCGCTGGCGTCGCCGAGGCACCCTTGACGCAGTTACGTTGGTTACGTTCTTTCTTTGCCTTTCGCTTCGTGTTAGCGTGCGTCGGCTCATCGGAGTAGTGCAGCTTCCACATGCACCAACGAGATTTCTCCACCGCCGACTGCTTCGATTGCGAGAGCACCGACTAACAAAACTACTGCAATACGCGTTGAAGAAAGGACGCGAGTTCGACGGGCGAATGTCGTGTTTTGGTGGAGCGAGACTAGCGCCTGCGAGACAGAGCACAGCGGGACGCACGCGTTTGCGGCTCAGGCTACGAATCTCTACCTCCCGTGTTTCTGAAGCGTAGTGTGTGGTAGTGTATGCATGAGCGCAGGCGTCGGTCACCCATTGCTAGAAAGCGCACACCGTGCCGTTTCTCTCCTTAATTGACGACGCTTTGAAGAAGTGCATACCGTGTACCAATGTTGATTATGAACTTGTTGATGTCATCCTTACGCGGGATTCACGATTTGCTGTGTCCAAATATATGTTCACAACGTCAGCTA
Organism: Rhipicephalus sanguineus; assembly: GCF_013339695.2. NCBI lineage: Eukaryota > Metazoa > Arthropoda > Arachnida > Ixodida > Ixodidae > Rhipicephalus > Rhipicephalus sanguineus. Next base: position 205,465,260 of record NC_051178.1, on the reverse strand, counting down.
CCACAACGGTTTAATCATGATCATGGGCGTTAGTCGTCGCGATAGAGACATGCCGTCAACATGGGTGCATCCACGTCAAAACGGTGCTGTAGCTGCCAAACACGAATAGACATTGTACAAGCTTTCATGTATCACTACACAATAAGCACTACTTCTGTGAAGACACGTTTCACTTTCGTGTTATACCGATTCCTGTGACGGAGGGATCAGCCATGTTTTTTATTTCTGTGCGCATACCAATTCGTATGCAGCGGCGCACGGCGCATATACGCGGCCAACATGCCTCACGTTATCACCGGCGTGCCGCGGGAGATAAGCAGCCACGCCCCCTTTGTGTTGGCGTTTTCGAAGCCTGTTTTTTTTTTTTTTTTTTGGGGGGGAACATAAAGTAGTTCTTGCCCAGACTTCAAGGAGTGTAGGACTTTGCTTTTCGCTCCTCCTTGGGGCGAGTACGCTACAAGTTGAAGCCAGCTGACTATAGCAACAACCATCACCGTGGCCGTAACGAAGAAACCTGCACGCAAGACATCCTTCGTCGTCGACGCTGTCCCCGAGGTCAGTGGACGACTTGCTTCAAATTTGCGAAGTCTCAGTGTAGGGTTACGAGGGCGTACGGCCTTGTAGCAGTTCGTTTCATTTCAGACAGCTATAACTCCTGAGGTGTGTTTCACGAACGCACGAGTCCGCAGTAAATTCAGGTCAATTCTAAAACACGGAAGACAAATATGCCTCTTAAAGGGACACCAAAGAGGAAAACGATTTTTCTCGTATTGGTACCTTTCACGATACCAGAACCCCACGCTTGCTGCGAGAAGACGCTTGGTAAGCGAGGAAACGCGCAAAAACGAAAATGCGGGCGCTGACGCCACCTTGAAGTCCCCGCACCAGTCGTCGTGGCATCAGCGGCGTCTACCAGAGCGTATACAGTTCATAATCGGTAAAAATAAAGTACATTGCCTTCTGAGGGAGCCAGAGACTTAACATACCAAGTTTCAAGAAATTTAGTTAAGCCATTGTGGCCAAAACACGGAAAAAACAACCTTGAAATCCGTGACGTCACATCGGAGATTTCGGCGGGAAATTTAAAAGTGAAACTTTCAACATTGATTTTCTCATTATTATTAGGCCTGCGTTGTTGAAATTATCACAATACAGTTTTCACAGTATAATTTATCAGTATAAGATAATTTACTGTTTCACTTTAGTGTCCATTTAACGCTGGGTACAATTTAAATACGATCTTTCTGTTCACTCAGGCGGGCACCGCCTTGTCCACTGCTTTGTAACACACATACTTATTTTGTTCCGGATGTCTTCTAGATATCCGCCCCTCCACGGTGGTCTAGTGGTTATGGCGCTTGACTGCTGACCCGAAGGTCGCGGGATCGGATCCCGGCCGCGGTGGGTGCATTTTCGATGGAGGCGAAAATGTTCGAGGCCCGTGTACTTAGATTTAGGTGCACGTTAAAGAACCCCAGGTGGTCGAAATTTCCGGAGCCCTCCACTACGGCGTCTCTCGTAATCATATCGTGGTACTGGGACGTTAAACCCCGGATTTATTATTATTATCTTCTAAATATCCCTATAACAGCAACACGCGGGCATGACGGAGGAGCCGTCCTTGCACCTGATCACACAGCCAGACTCGGTGGATCGAAGTCCGCACGTGAAGCTGCTGCTTGTGCTTTCCTACGTCTTCAGGTCAACTTTCACGTACACCAGAGGGCGAAACAGGTCTTCTGTGATGGAGCAAGTAACTGCTGAAAAGCTCAGAGACAACACGCTAACAAAATGTTCGCCAATACCCTTTTCACGCTGGAGTTCGCTCTCCTTGTATAAGATGTTTTCTGAAGGTTCCTGTGCAGTTCTTTTTATTACAAGTGAGATTCACATGACGGGCCGAAGCACTGATTTAGCTCGCGAGCGAGTATATACGACACGTGCCACCAGCATCGAGATGACTGACATTTATACGCATGGGCGTTCGCAGTGTTTCCCATTAGAGGGGGCAAAGATTTATCCGAGCCTCCTGCCCCCCTCCCCCCACCCTCTCTTGCCCCTTTCCCCGCTGGTAGGTTTCAAAAGACATGTTTCACATTGGATGAAAAAAAAAAGAAAAAGGAAAATGAAGCGATGAGCTGCTTCTCACAATGGCCTGCGGTTGGTCCCAGGCTTTCCGGGAATAAACATGAGAATTAAACAGTTCTACGAATGCAACATCAGGGGCCTTCGGCCGCCGTTATCGTTAAAAACCTGCGTGGCCATAACCCTGCTCTTTTAAAAAATGACGCGACAGTTCCTACTCCCCCCTCAACCTCGTGCGCGCGCCTATGCGTATATGGCTGGCGTCGCGTACATAACGGCGCCGCAGACTGGCTGCTTGATTAGGTGCTGCTTAGTCCCGATGCTACGGCCGTGCCAGAAGCCAAACTGCCATTCAGCCTCAACTCTGAGTCACGTACGTCGTGCTCTGCGTACTGTACGAACCGGTACTCTGAGTCGTTTGAATCCAGCTACCTTTACCGGAGGCTTACCTGTAATACTGTGATCCTGTACAAACGTGGAACATCCGTATATAATGATAACGAGTAGCACTGACTATCAACTGATGCATATTATTGGACTCTACAAATTGCAAGCCGGAATAAGAGAAGCTAATATAGGCATACAAAGTGAGACCATTGCTTTTATTAAGCCTATGGACGGTGTCTTTTTTTTTTTTTTTTAGGAAATGCGCATTTGTTATAAAGTCCCATCACAGTCAGCCTCCTGTCCTTTTCGCACACGAACTCTACGTCGAGGCGGAAACACTTTGCCGTATAGCTAAAGTGACATGGAATTGACTAATTAACAAAAGCTCATTTATTAGCTTCTTAATTATTGACTTAAGGGCTTTATATCAGAAAGTTGTAGGCCGTGACAATTTGAGATACCCAGTTTTTAGAAATGACAAATGTTGCGCGTAATTTGAGATACAGTAAAACCTCGGTGATACGATCACGGCTCGTACGAATTTCGGGGTGATACGAATTTTTTTGTGGTCCCGGCCAAGGCCCATTAGCCTGCAATGTATTGGAGTACAGGAAGAGAGCAGAGTGGGTCAGGGAACAAACGGAGGTTAAGGACATCATAGTTGAAATCAAGAAGAAGAAATGGATATGGGCCGGGCACGTAGCACGTCGGCAGATAACCGGTGGTCATTAAGGGTAACTGACTGGATTCCAAGAGATGGCAAACGCGTGAGGGGGAGACAGAAAATTAGGTGGGTAGATGAGATTAAGAAGTTTGCAGGTATAACGTGGCAGCAGAAAGCACAGGACCGGGTTGATTGGCGGAACATGGGAGAGGCCTTTGCCCTGCAGTGGGCGTAGATAGGCTGATGATGATGATGATGATGATGATGTATTGGAGCACGGTTGTTGCGAACCGACTTGCACCCCGCGACGTTTGATACGAATGTACGCTAGCGCACAGGTACGAACAGGTGCTGACCGCGCTGTCGCGGAAGACGCGGCAGTCACGCGCTGGCGCGGGCATGCGCGCTGCGCGACCATCAACGGTGCGTCGTTGCCTCCGAGATAGTGCGCGTGAATCTTAGAGGCCTTTAGGCGCCTTCGCGTTTAGGTTACAGATGACGATGACGTCGCGCTTTTTTTTTCCCCGACGCGTTGACTCGGGCTCCTGTGCTCGAGGCAGCATCGTCTTTGTACTGTGTTAACACGTGCCTGCCAGGCTGATGCAGGCCATGTCACCGCAATCAGACGTTCTATGAAACAAGACTGAAACTTGGGCGGCGGGTCCGTCATGAAGTCCCATTAAAGGTGGTCGAAGACCCCAAGAGACAAAGCGGACGGTCTTGGCGAAGGAGCTTGGACTCTATCGATCGTGTGCAAAGCGCTCCTCAAGTCACTTTCGCCGCGGTACTCTGGTGTCATTCAGAAAAGCGTAATAAGATTAGGAAGGGGCTAGTGGCGGTCACGGGGCGCAACACATCTGGTTCATTAATTACACACGCGCGCATGCACCGTATATTTACGAGTACAAGTATGATCGTTGACGTCTCTGCGGCCCTGAGGAACACTGAATCAAAAAGTATGTCAACTTTCTTTTGTCGCATACTAATTTTGCATGTTTTCTGGTGATACGAATTTCGGATGATACGAATATTTTTGGTAACCCCGCGAGATTCGTATCACCGAGGTTTTACTCTATTCACAATCGAATTTTAGTGGCGATATCGAAACTGATCGCGCCCAGCACGCAGGAAACGCGGCCACTCTGTTACGTCAGACAGGAATTTCCCGAGACAACGAAGTGACGAAATTTGAAAGGCGCGTCATCTCGCATGCACCAGCAGATCGCCTTACCTCTGCGTGTGATGTTGGGTACTTATCTATTTCTGTCTGGCTGTGCGCGAGAAAACCGCAATGCTCACTGTTTCTTTCTGTGTACATACATAAAACTCAGGGGCAGCTACAGCGGCGCTTCTTGCAGACAGACAAATGAGTTTTAGTTTAAGAAAGAATCAGGATAACCACCTCAAAAGTAAGGTGATCCGTTGGTGCAAGTGAGATGACTGGCAGCTTTCCACTACAAGTTAAGGCTGCAACGCGCCTTCTTTAAAATTTTGTCCCTTCCTTGTCAGGGAATGTTCCGGCCTGACGTAACTGAGCGGCCGCGTTTGCTACACGCCGGGTGCGGCCAATTTCGATATCACCATTAAAATTCAATGATTAATATATCTCTAATAACATGCAACTTTCGCAATTTCTAAAAAAAATGGGTATGTCATAAATTCAGGAGAACTTGCGTTTGGCCTAGTTGGTGCTTACTGTTAGACATTTTGACCGCACAAAAAAGACAAAAAAGACGAGGACAGAGGGAGGTACGACGACACGGGCGGTACCGCCCGTGTCGTCGTACGTCCCTCTGTCCTCGTCTTTCTTGTGCGGTCAAAATGTCAAACAGTATGCCATAAACTGTCACGGACTACAACTTCCTACACTCTAAGAAAAAATCTACAGCATATCCACGGGGTGAATGATGATGATTGGGGCGAAGCTCCGGAGGAAATCATCGGTAAACCGTGAATACTCCGAGTAATTCGCCCAGTATATTATATGATCAAGTAAACACGTGAGAAACGCCGTGTATATATTAAACATCAAACTTTTATTGTACTGTTGGTTTACGTGGTCTCTTCATTACAACAGTCCCCCTAGCGTACGTAGCCGCACTAAATCGAACGATTGCCTTCCACCAATGACACGCGCCATATGTGAATCTTCCGTGAATTCTGCCCAGTACATCATCAACGACGTGAGATCGGGCGCGTTTATACTAAAGGGTCGATGAGAGTCATGGCGACTTGCAGCTCACTTTAATTTTATATGTACGCTGTGGATTTTTATTGTTTAATCACGCACAGGAGAAATCTCACACAGGCACTACCTTGGAGGTCAAAAACCAGTGCCTATATATACAGGGTGGTCAGTGAACGGTTGTGCAGCGCGAGCAGTCGGTTTTTTCAATCAAGAAACTCGCTAGCAGACGCTGCCTGCGTCGGCCTCGGGAGGCGAGAGAGGGGGGGGGGGGGACTAGAGCACGCATCTGCAACGGATGGATGGATGGATGGATGCTATGAGCGTCCCCTTTATAACGGGGCGGTGACATGTCTGCCACCATGCTCGAAGAAAAAAGAAAAAAAAAACTTCCTTGTTTCATGCTGGCCTAATACCTTGTCTACATTGATTAAATCTATCTTATTCTACCAAAAAAAAATTTATAAATTCACGGTATATCTCTCTGCCTCTTAAGGCAGAATGACCTTATTTTTTCCCCCCCATTATTTATTTTTGTACTTTATCTCTACTCTTCTGCCACCAATACTCTAGCCGTCTCTTACTTATTTCTATCGCGGACGTGTTCAGCTTTCCATTGTTGTCCCTAAAACCCAAGGCTTCCTGTAGACTCGTGCCCACAAGTATACCTGGGTGAATATCGCCACATTCAATCAGTACATGTTCCATCGTTTCCTTAGTTCCCCCGCAGCATGTACAGTGTTCGTCTTCGTTACTGAATCTCGCATTATAACTTCGCGTTCTAAGGCAGCCCGATCTTGCTTCAAACAGTAAAGCGCTTCCCCTTGAATTATCATAAAACATTTCCCTCCTTATTTCGTTTTTTCCCTTTCGGTAGTTACTCATAGCCGGCTTCTTTTCCATCGCTGTCATCCAATAAGTCCTCTCCGCCTCCCTGACTTTCCGCTTAATGCTCCCTGTTGCCATATCGCCCGCACTGCTAGCCGTATATTTACTGGTGAGCCTCCTAGTTCTCTTTCTCCACTGCGTGTCAACGCTTTTTCTATACAAATACCTGAAAACCTTCTCTGCCCATCTACTCTTCTTCATTTTCCTCAGCCTCTCTTCGAATCTCATTTTGCTCTGAGCTTCCCTCACTTCAAAGCCTGTCCATCCCATATCACCCTTTACAGCCTCAATTGTCGTCTTCCCGTGAGCGCCCAACGCGAGGCGGCCCACCGTCCTTTGATTTACATCCATTCTTGATTGTACCTCTGACTTCATGCAAACCACTGAGTTCCCAAATGTAAGCCCCGGGACCATCACACCCTTCCACAGCCCTCGAAGCACCTCGTACCTATTGTATCCCCATAAAGCTCTGTGCTTCATAATTGCAGCATTCCTCTTTCCCTTTGCTACCGCTGCTTTCTCTTGTACCTCCATATATCTATCCCCCTCATTTACCCATACTCCGAGGTACTTGTACTCGCTTACCCTCGGTATTTTTTGGCCCTGTATGAAGACCGCATGGTCTTCGTGATCATTGAATACCATCAATCCACATTTTGTTGCACTAAATCCTAGTCCTAGAGCCTCACATTCCCTTCCGCATATATCTGCCAGTCGCTGTATATCATCTTGACTGTCCGCAAATAAGACAATATCGTCAGCATAAAATAGACCTGGAAGCTTCTGCTCAACCATCGTGCCGACCTGTTTGTGTGACAAATTAAATCCAATGTTGCTACATTCTAGCGCTTTTTCCATCCTCACCATGTACAGCATGAATAACAGCGGGGACAAAGGACATCCCTGTCTCAGCCCCTTGCTAATTTCAACGCTGTCCTTGCTACTTATTCCTTCCCATTCTATACAAACTGTATTTTCTCGGTACATTTCCCTCAAAAGCTGTATACAGTCGTCCCCTATGCCCACTTCTTTCAATATATCCCACAAAATTTCCTGCTTAACGTTGTCATACGCTCCGGTAATATCTAGATAAGCTATGTATAAGGGCCTGTTTTCTATTTTCGATATTTCTATACACTGGGTAAGAACAAACAGATTATCGTCTAACCGCCTGTCGATTCGAAATCCATTCTGAAGTTCTCCCAAAATATCATTTTGTTCTACCCACGCTTCTATTTTTAATTTTACTGCCTGCATCGCCAACCTGTATAGCACCGATGTAATGGTTAGCGGTCTATACGAGCGAATGTTATCCTTTTCTCCCCTGCCTTTATAGATTAAGTTCATTCTACTTTTTCGCCAACTGTCTGGTATTTCCCGCTCCTGTAAGCACTTTTCTACGGCTTTCAGCAGTGCTTCTTTAGTGTTATGTCCGAGTTCGTTAATGAGGCTGACGGGAACCCCATCTAAGCCCGGAGTAGTGCGCTTAGGAATTTTTCCTTCGGCCTTCTTCCAATTGAAATTCTCTAGTACTACATCTTCGTCAGTTGCACTCCTTTGCGTACTATTACCTACCGGGGGAATCCCCTGGGTGACCTTTTTAAACGAATCGGCTGTTATCTTTCGGATGTAACCTAGCGCTTCATGCCCTTCCAATTGATTTCCTCCTTCAACGCAGCGAGCGCCTCCGCGCCATCTAGTGAACACTCCAAGAACTAGAGGTGGCTGCCTACTACTATATACTACAGAGGAGGGACAGACCTACTCCCAAAGAAGCTTCGCCCTTAAAAACCAATTTTTTTTTATAATTAAGAAGCATTTCTGCCGCGGAAAAATAGTATTCCTCTGGCTTGCTCGCGTTTCCTTTCTTGAAAACTCGGCTGTCGCCAATTTCCTATCAGTATTGCTATGTCACGCTGATAGCGCGCCGTTCGTGACCGGGAAGTGTCGGGACCGCAAGCCCTCATGGTTTGCTTGCATTATGTGCGTGTGTGTTTGTGAAGGGGGTTTGTGTACGCGTGTATGGGGCTCTGTCTGTATGTGGGTCTGTATCGCTTGTAAAGGGGTCTTGTATATAAATGGGTCTGTGCGCATGTTTTGCTGATCACCAGACATAAAGAAACTAGCCCCTTTTCACTCTGAACATCGGTGGAAAGTCTTGACCCTCCCCCGTCCACCATTTCCTCTGACCCTTTTCCCAGTCCCCCCTTTCCTCTGGGTTGTTTTACAGCGAAAGCTGTTATGAGATCATTTCAACGGCCGTTTTTGGTGGCGTAGTTGTCCGCCGCCGCCGCCGCCGCCGGTGTCCGTAACCACTATCGCTCGAAATAAGAAAAAAAAAACGAAATAAGAAAAAATTTCCAGGATGAAACGGGGTTCGAACCTGGGCCCTCTGCGTGGGAGCCCAGTGTTGTACCTCAGAGCCATGCCGGTTTTTTTTTTCCTTTATTGCCTTGTTGACTACAGGTCAAGATCGTCTAACAAGAGCCATGCCGGTGCTCGGAACTGCCTTGCAAAACGACGCTATACAGGCCTCATGTCCAGAAGGAACCACATTAACATATGTAATTTAGTGTGGTAGAAGAGTGAAATAACAACCACGCACCACACAACGCGAATTCTGTAACCAGGCGTCACACAATGCGAATTGCGCGACGAGTGGGCTGTTGGATGCTTCCAACCCACTACAAGAGGCTCTGCAATAATTATTCATCGCCTCGAGGTCTCAATAAAGTTCTTCCCCCTTCTCTCTGTCTCTCTTTCTCACGTCAATGTATGTTATATTGCATGGTGGGAGAGTTAAATAGTGACCGGGCGTCACACAATGCGAATTACGTAACTGGTGAGCCGTTTAAAGCTTCCAACCCATTACAAAGGGCTGAGCCACAATTCTTCATCGTCATCAGTCGTCACGTAAACAAACTGCACATAATGCTTTACATATGTGTACCTGGAACCTCGCTTCTGCGCACAATTACGAATAATGGCGTTGTAGGTGCTTCCCAATTTCACAAATATTGTGATTTATGGCGTAGTGGGGACCTTGCTAGTGTACTTGCATTAGTAGCCCCAAGAGAGTTTACAACGGGCTCTAGAAATGCCGCTCTAACAGCTTTCGCTGTGACTGTGCTGCGCTTTCCGCGCAGGCCTGGCATTTTTTCGACGTGCGCCCAAAGTGCGGTACACGAGCGTGTCTGCAAACTGCTTCCGTCGAAATGCAGTCTATTATCGATGGCGATAATCAAACCCGCATCGTCATGCTTAGCTTCAAACACGTGGCGACGCTGATTCATCGCGGCGGGTCTCCTGTAAGGCGAAATGTGCGCTCCTTTTACACGTCTTCACAGTTCGTGCCTCACGATCTCCCCATGCACTCGGAGCTGATGATGACTACACAGACGATCAGCACCGGCTACTCGCTTCACGGCCGGAGGCGCTACTCGTCGCACTGGCGCGCGCCGCTCAGCGAGCGAGCGAGGCCGTGCTTGTGCTGCTGTACCACGCGTATACTTGGCATAGTGCGTGCAACTCGGATGGCATCGTAAAGGCTGGTGCAACGGCGGCCGCTTCCTGCTGGCGCTCACGCTGCTCTAGTGTACGACTCCCTGGTGGTGTTCCGTGCAGCAGTGGTTCTCGAGGCGATTGCCAAGAGCAGACTCAATCTAAAGAACATGCTAGCCTGGTGAGCGAAATGGCACGTTATATATGTAGCAAGTGCTGACATCTGGCCTTGTTGGTACGACGTACCCTAAGAATTTAGCTCAGGTACTTATGAAGACGGGACAAAGCACCTGTGTGTGTTCCCTTTCGTCTTGTCCCGTCTTCATAAGTATCTGAGCTAAACTCTTAGGTTAGGGAACGGTATCGTCTTTTGTTGCTTTACTGCTCGATTCCGTAGAGAACACAGCCACAACTGTCTTCTCGTTCTCCGCCGCTCCTCTCAACCTTGTCTGCCTTCTCTCTGTTCAGATTCACCTACTCGGAGACAGATCGCACCAACAGTCCTCCTTTTCTCTCATTTTTTGTTGTTGACCGACGGCGACACGAAAAACAGCGGCGAACGTAACACCAACAGCTTCACTGCAAAATAAAAATTTAGGCGAATGACGTCAACCCCTAGCATCTCGCCAACATTTGGTTCATTTGGGCAGATACTAGAGTGAAAGAGGACTGTTCTGTAGTGGCTATGTGCCACCTTGATGACACACAGGCTGCCCACATCATAGAACTGCATGAACTGATGAACGCATAGCGCAGTGAGGTCGTGCAGTGGGGACCTTGGGACGTACGTGCCCAAATTCCTTGTTCAAATAGTTTTACCTCCTTCCGTAAGGAAACGGTCTGTTGAACTCTTGTAATTAATTTAAGCGCACTCGACGGGTTGAGCTGCGCTTCCCTCTGCGTGGTTGAAAGAAGCGCGTGGTTGAGATTTGCTTCGCCCATAAAAATGGCATGCCAAATTTTTTAGAAATAACAAAAAATGCACGTGATTTGGGAAATTCATCAGTCGAATTTTAATGGTGATATCGAAACTGACCTCGCCCGGCACGCTGGGAACCCGGACTGTCTGTTACGTCAGACTGGGACTGACGAGGAAGTCATGAAATTTAAATCAGGACGCGTCGAATCAGAATGTGGTCTCCTAAAAAGGCAAGCGTTCTGAAATACGCAAGTACACCGCTTATTGGCTGCGTGTGATTTGCTGTGCTTATCTGATCCTTTCTTAAGCTAAACGGACGCAAAAAACTCCTTCGCCTGTCTGCAAGATGAAGAGCCGCGGTGGCTGCCTCTGAGTTTTGTATTGTATACAGAAAGAAGAAAAAGTTGATATTATGGTTTTCTTGCGCACAGCCGGAAAGATACAGAGAAGCACCCAACATCGCACGCATAGGTAAGGCGATCTGCTGGTGCAAATGAGATGACTTTCCGCTTTCCATGACAAGTTAAGGCCGCGACGCGCCTTCTTTCGAATTTCGTCACTTCCTTGTCAGAGGAAGTTCCGGTCTGTCGTAACAGAGTGGCCGCGTTTCTTGCGCGCTGGGCGCGGTCACTTTAAATATCGCCATCAAAATTCTATTATGAATATCTCAAATTACGCGCAACTTTCTTTACCGATTTTTAAGAAAGAAAAAAATGGGTATGTCATAAATTGTCACGGACTACAACTTCATAATGTGAACAACTGCTAACTCGCTCTGCCTGAAACTCCGAATCTCTGAAGTTTCTGAGAAAGACAACTAGAGCCCAGCGTATTGCTCGCTTGTCGAGGGACTGCAGTCGTCAGTGCGGGTGCAATGCAGTGCCATCGAAAATGAATTCGAAAGAAGCGTGTACCGTGCACGATGTGAAATATGGGATGGAATAAAAATAACTTCTTATCATCACCATGATCATCATAATCAGGAGCACCTACTCAGGGCAGAGGCCTCTCATGTTGCTCCAATTAACCCGGTCCTGTGCTTGCTGCTTCCACGTTAACCCCACAAACTTCTGAATGTCATCTGCCCACCTAAATTTCTGCCTCCCACTCGCGCGCTTTCCTTCTCTTGGAATCCAGTCTATTGTTCTAAATGACCAGCGGTTATCCTGCTTTCTTGCTACATACCCTGCCCATGCCCCTTTCATCTTTATTTCAACCAAGATGTCCTTTGCACGCGTTTGTTCCCTGACCAATCTGATCTCTTCTTGTCCCTTAAGATTACACATATCATATTCCATTTCAAGGCTCACTGCGTTGTCCTCAGTTTAAGTTTAGCCCTTTCCTTAAGCTTCCAAGTTTCTGATCGGAAGGTAAGTACCTGTAAGATGCAGCTATTGCATAATTTTCTCTCGAGGGATACTGGTGAACTGCCATTCATTATCCGAGAATGACTGCCAAGTGCATTCGACCCTGTTTTTATTCTTCTGCTTGCTATGCTAGCCACGACACTAACCGAAATAACTTACTGGCAATGAAATGTTGTGGCTACTTGTGCAACGAATAGGTACTTCGCCGAATGTTTTAGTTTGGCTTATTTTCAGATGCATACTTATTTTATATAGCCTCTAGAGTTTCTGAGGTATAACGTCAGTTGTTTTCGATGTGTGTCAATATTCAACGAGAGCCTAAAACCTTACGCAAATGGCTTCTGTGCAAGAGCTATATACCATCTAAGAACAAAGCGGCGCTAATGGAAATTTATGCGTGCTTATTAGGCTATTGAAACGAATAAAGTTGCTGTACAGTTGAACGGCAGTTTAGAGCCACAGAAAAAAAGCCGTGGCGGGACATACTTCTTCACTTCTAATGTAAGAGAGCATTCTTTCGCATAATTTTTTCGCTCGACCACGTGGATTGCATGTTAATGCGGGAAAAATCTAGTTCGCCAGGTCACGCGCTGAAAAGTTAGAGTATATATCGCAGATGGAAGAAAAAAAAAACCACATTGAACAAGTGCTGACAGCAGTCGTGTTGTGCATGTGCGTCAATTCTTTTATGTCGGTGTCTCATCGCTGTAGTTCCTAATAAAATGCATGCATTAAAACTGCTTTGTGCATGATGAAAATGTTTCATTAGAGGGTGCAACCTCACTTAATATCGGTGTTCTTATTCAGGTGTGCACCGCTGTGTTGTTCGCCGTGATGGCTTGCGCCATTGTCGGACTATGCAATAACATGTTTTCCTCGCGACAATGTTCACAATGAGCAGGTTATACAAAGGCTCGACAGTGCACGCAGCGAAACTGGACGCGAGTCAGAGAGCGAGAGCGATGGTTCTTTGAGGGATACATTGGAAAAAAAAAATAACTGAAAGCCCATTCATAATGGTCCGACCGCGCCGTCCGGCACTTACTTACGCGGTCGCATTGTGTGCAGAGGAAATGAGCGGTGTTTTTGCTGTTTCACTGTGCGGACTTTGATGCTTGTTTTTCTAATAAAAGCGAAGTTCTCTAAAAGCGAAGCTACGAAGGCGGCGGTAATGGCGTTTTCCGATTATGGTTCTCCGTAGCTTCGTGCAGATCACATTTTGTCCTCACACTTAAAGTAGGCTACACTGTCGGTCTCGGCTAAGGTGGTTTCTCACAGTCGACTGTCCTAAGGTCTTCCCCTAATACCCAAGCCTGGCAAAACCCGCGGTCTCGACAATCTTAGACCTATCTCCCTAACCTCGTGTGTATAGGAAATGCAATGGAGCACGCCGTCCTCAGCCGCGTCAACAACTACCTCGAGTCTACGGAAGCATATCCACACGCCATCGTCGGCTTCCGGGCACACCTGTCGACACAGGATGCGATGCTCCGACTCAAACATCAGGTCCTATATAACAAGTCTGTCAGTACCAAGGCGATCTTCGGCTTAGACCTGGAGAGTGATTTCGACAGTGTCAGCCATTCAGAGACCGATCTCCGAGCTCGACCTCGGTGAGAGGATTTGTAACTATGTTAGATTTCTTCACTGGAAGAAAAGCCATCCTTCTAGCGGGCGACGAAGAAGAGGAACCCGGCAGCAGAGCGACCCCTCAGGCCTCGGTAATCTCTCTGATGCTCTTCAATTTGATCATGATTGGCCTTGTCGAAAGGCTCCGAACAGTGAGCAACGTCAATCACGCGATATATGCAGATGACATCCCGACCTGGTCCTTTAGGTGTAGCGACTGACAGATCGAGACGGCCCTGCAGGATGCCATTGAGGTTGTTGAGGAGTACATGGCTGGAACCGGTCTCCGATGTTCTCCCAAAAAAATCAGAACTCTTGCTGTACTGGCCTACCCTCAAGGGAAGGCCTCCCAAAAGTTTCGTTAAAGCAAGAGAAAGCGGAGACATTCAATACACACCAAAGACGGGGGCACCATCCCTATTGTCAATCGCATCGGAGTCCTTGGAATTATTATCGAATCCAAGGGGGTGAATGGTGAAACTATAAACAGGCTCACTCACAACATCACCAACGCCGTCAGACTTCTCAAAAAGGTCACAAATAGAAGAGGAGGACTGAAGGAGGACAGCCTCATCAGGCTGATCCACTCCTTTTTCATTATCGATATAAAGGCAGAAAGAATAGCACTAGTCAGCGCAGGACATACAAAGTCGCCCTCGGCCTACCGGAATCCAGCAGCACTGAGAGGTTACTGCAACTGGGGATCCATAACACTTTGGACGACATAGAAGCGCAATGAATATCACACCTCGAAAGGCTCACCAGCCCCGGAAGGCGTATATTGCAGGAGATTCAGCATCACGTATAACCGACAGCACGGTGACAAGGCAGACATAGCTAAGGGGATGAGAGAGAAGATACACGTCGCCCCGGTGCCAAGAAACATGAACCCGGTTTATAACCCAGTTCGCAGAAAAGCCAGAGCTACACTTTTACTGAAAGCATACTGCAACGATAAGACCGCGCGTTTCACTGACGCCGCGCGCTATCCGGACGAACGACGGCTCAGTTATCGCCGTGATCAGCACAGAGAAAAAGACAACGCAATCAGCTAGTGTCAAAACCCGACACCCAGAGGTAGCTGAAGAAATGGGCATTGCTCTGGCCATAATTGACGCCGACACTCAGACTGTTCACAGTGACTTGCGTGCGGTTGTACGGAATTTGCTAAGAGTAGGATTTTGATGGGCGAAGTCTGGTCCACTATATGGGCGAAGTCTGCCCGCACTTCCCCAACCTTAAACGAGGCAGTGCACTCCGCCGTACGCGACGCAACAATCCGTGCAGGAGGAGATGGACTTGTCGAAGAGTACGCGGACCGGGATCGACTTACGGGATACAACGAACTGACCAAGGCGTTCTACTTGGCCCGTACATGCTACCCTCCGCCTCGTGGCAATCTATGCAGAGCTGAAGCAGTTACCTGGAGACAGCTGCAAACTAACACTTACCCTAATCCACTGCTATATCACCGAATATACCCCGAGGTCTATAACACCAGCATCTGTAAAGTCTGCCAGACAGACACAGCTATACTCCCGGACAACTTTCCTTGGCAGTGAAAGAAAGGCTACGGGGGCGGAGCTACTGCCCATGTACTGCTCCACGAAGTATGTAGTCCGGTTCGGCGCGCGTTTCGAATTTAGTTTTGGTTTTTGAACCTTCCGTACCTCCTGTGATGGCCACTTGATTATTCGAGCGGCCGTCACAGGCTTACACAGCCATTTGTTAGTGAAATTCGTCACAAGCTCCCTCGGCGAGTCGTCGAAAAAGCTGGAGGGTGACGAGCGCTCACCTGAAGACGAAGACGCCATTTTGACTGTGAGGTGCACGTAAAAGGTGCGACGTTTTCACAGATGCAAAACCGCGAAATGACACTGCATAAAGCAAAACAAATATATATATCTCCTTGTTGCGGCTGACCCTCTTTTCAAACAGCGCCCCATAGAAAATAAAGTAATGTTTTTTTTTATTCTCACGCAGAAAACACGGACGCAATTGTGGGACTATAATCTTCAGCGGTAGCACACGCGTAGTTCGGCTCTCTAGCCTTCCCTTCATTGCCAAGAAAAGTTGTCCGCGAGTATACGCTTAATAGGGTGGCATTCAAAACGCCGAAAATCAAAATGACGAATTATCGGAATGCCGAAATTTAAAACGCCGAAAATTCAAAACGCCGAAACTATAAAAAGCCGAAAATTTAAAATGCCGAAAAATCAACACACCGAAAGATAAAAATGCCGACATCAGCCAGCTATAGCGGAAGATAATGTTTCTTGGCAAGATAATGGTTCCGCTGGCTTTGTACGATAATGCATGCGCTTTCGCCCTCTTTTCATCAGCCCTTCGAAAACAGGAATATATTTCCTTGTTCATTGAATTGCATATCATACAGATAAATTGTGTGCAATGCCTCGTAAGAAACTTAGAACATCCACATTGTCCCGGTTGACCAGAGCAGCTGCCAAGCGACTTTCACGTAACTTCTGCTTCTTGTTTTGTAATCGGCGGCGTTGGCCTCTGATCGCTCCCTCGATGTCGTCTTCGACTCTGGCCTGCTCCCTTTTCATGGTAGTGATGAGGCGGAAGACGCCTACGTGTTGTGCGCCAACCAATATTTCCCATCGTCGGTGCCATGCCTCAACGGCGTTGTTGCCTCTTGGAAATCCGTCCCGAGTGAGGGCAAGCACATTCCAAAGAGATGGCGGGAATATCGGTGGACTACGTATGATCCCGGTGGAGTTACCTCCGGCAACACGGCGGCGTGATTTCCCGAGCAGGTAGTTGTCCTCCCACCATCGCAGCAAGTCAGAGGCTTCTTGCGGGAAGAGTGGTTTCAAGGACGCATAGGCATCTCGTACTTCTTCAGTGGGCAAGAACGAAAGCGCTGCGAGCTGCCTCACCTTGATGGCGAAGCCATCTATATCATCTTTGTAGAGCACTGCAGGTGTCGCACTCTCCTCCATACTGATTGGCACAAGTGGAACAGGCAACCATGCACGTCCGACGACGGGAGCAACGTACGAATAGCGTTGATTGCAGCCAGTTCGAAGTCTGTACTCACAGTTTTTTGGTTTAGTGCAAGTCCCATATCTGCGGCGAAGTTCAGCACTTCCTCGAAGAGCGCCTCGTACGCCATCTGGGTTCGTCAAGTCATTAGGCAGTAAACAAAAGGGAACACATGGCCATGAAGATAACCGTGAATTGTGTATAACTGTTCGAAGAGCGGCGGCATAGTCTTAAATGTTCCGTCCATGAGCCAGATTGGAGCGTCGTCTAGTTTCCTGATGTTTTCGTCCGTGAAAAAAATGAGGAGTCGAGCTCGATCTGGGCTGGTGCAGTCGCATCGCAGAAACTCACGACCATCTAAGGTTGTGCGGAACTCGCCCTCGACGATGAGCTCCTGCACGGCAGACGGCTCGTGTGGGCAGTCCGCTTTCCTTTTCCTTCTTACAATCTGACGCAAGGCTTCATCACTTGGAAGGTGTTGCCTTGAAGACGCTGGTACTCTTGCCGTGACTTGCTGCACGATCTTCACGGGGGCCTCGCCCGAGGCCGCCGCCAGAGCTTTGATCCGCTCTTGAGTGCGAAGAACTGTCACTCTACAGACATCCGGAGCATGGCTTGCATGGGTCACTTTTTTCGAGGACGACCTTGTGACTACCGTCTCCAGGAAGGTCGTTGATCATTCCAGCATTGCATTCGCCTCGCTTCTCGCACCTCCAGTAGTGTCTGGAACGTACTTTTTTGTCAAGCACGTAAACATAACCGTCTTTGCAGCTAAGTTTTGTTTTTCCCTTCTGGGAGCACACCACAACAGCGTCTTCTTCCATTTCCATTGAAATGATAACTGCCGCGCATTGCTGCTGCTTCTGTACTCCGCTGGACAGCGCTGCTTTTATTATTTTTTTTTTGCTGACCCATAAGAGCCATCCTCTACAATTGATATGCATGCCTACCTTTACAACAGATACAAAAATACGAAATTTCGTATCGGTTTAATATGCTGATACTGGTGCTTTTGCAGAACAAGTTGAACAGCTATAGGTTCGTGTCAGTGGACAGTGACACGGCGGAAAACGAACAAGTGGTAGTCACAAAGCGCGTCATTTATTTTTCACGTGGTGTCGGCGTTATGTCACTTCGGCGTTTAGATTTTTCGGCATTTCGCTTTTTAGGCATTTCAATTTTTCGTCGTTCCGACGTTCGGCATTTTAATAATTCGGCCTTTTGTTGATTTTCGGCGTTTTGATAGGGACCCCTGCTTAATATGCTCTGGGAATGCGAGGCTAAAGCCAAACGTATTAATCCTGATGGCTCTCTCGGCGAGGTGAGAAGCCGCTCTGCGCAGCTCCAAGCTCGCCGACCAACTCTGGGCATTCAAGCAGGCCCGGATAGCGGCGGAGAGACAAGGCCTTGATGTCCCGACATGGGAGACCTGAGCCCGGGCCATTAATCTGCCGGACAGTCAATAAAGTTTTTCCATCCATCCTTCCGTTTCTTCCCTACCACCCACCCTTTTCTTTCTTTCTTTCTTTCTTTCTTTCTTTCTTTCTTTCTTTCTTTCTTTCTTTCTTTCTTTCTTTCTTTCTTTCTTTCTTTCTTTCTTTCTTTCTTTCTTTCTTTCTTTCTTTCTTTCTTTCTTTCTTTCTTTCTTTCTTTCTTTCTTTCTTTCTTTCTTTCTTTCTTTCTTTCTTTCTTTCTTTCCACTCATAAACAAAATTATCATAACAATAGAATACAGAGGAATAATTCGAGCACACAAAATTTAAGAAGTCATATAAAGACAGATTGGAATAAGATGGACAAGTTCTTTTTTAAGCGCTCCCACTGATAATTGTTTAGTACTTATCGGTATGCCAAAACTGAATAGCCGCAATAGTGACTGTGTTCGCCATAGTTAGTACGTACATGCCGTTGTAAAATGATCTTAGAAGTAATCTTAGTACCGTTAGTGTTTAAAAAGTGCGTTTTCTTCAATACACCAGTTGCTAACGGAACGTTTTAGGCACTTAAACACAAGAATTCTCAATTTACATTTGAACATATTACATATTGATAATATACGACGTTGCTGAAGTAGTGAGGATGCACTGTTGAATGGAGGACTGAATATTAGCATACAAATGGCTTGGCTTTGGAGACGTTTTAATGGAAGTATCATAGTATGCCTGATGGAGAGGCATTTTCCAATGACTTGATACAGTGCATACTATTACTGTGGATGAAGGCGTAGTATAACTTAAACAAAATAGGTAAATTGAAGAATGGTCATGCATGCTTTAAGTATATTCTGATACCATGAGCTACCTTCTGCCTTATATGCGAAGTGAAGGGGACACTTCAGATGAGCATCAAGGACCACTCCCGAAAGTGTACACTGAGGAACAATAAGATGGTGGCCGTTGATGGGAATGACAGGCATAGGTGAAGTAGCGCTAAGAGTGGAATGGAAGACGATGAACTGTGTTTCATTGGCGTTAATCTTCATGCGTTAATATGTCAAGCATGACGAGTGGCTGAAAATTCTTCTTAAGGGCAATTCTAGCGCAAGGTGTGTTTTAAGAATACGGGTGCTGGTATATACGAACGGCGGGGAGGCTAGTGAACTGCGTCGTATGCAACACTTAGAAAGATTAAACAGCGCAATAAGACGGAACACACAGAAAGACGCACAGGTTCAGATGCACAGATTCTGTGTGTTTCGTCTTTTCTGCGCTCTTTAATCTTTCTTAAGCATGAGCCAACTCGCCCAAGCATCCGTTTTAGCTAAGCGCACAACACGCAACAGTCCTACCCGAAGTGCACCGAGTAAAAAAAATATTAATAAAAAGCGATGTTGAAAAAAAAAAACAAAAGCTCGAGGGGCTGGGTTTTCAAGATTGACGTGTCGCCATCGACTCTCGGATCTGATACGAGAAAAAGTAGAAGGCAGTGATGCTGTTCGAGGCAGCGGGACAGAAGCCTTCCTGTGTGGAGGAAGGCATACAGTTCGCCTGTTGCCGCTGTCGCGTCGCAAATTTTCATTTGCTTTTGCATCCGCTATTACCAAACACTTCTTGAAACCTTTTGCAGAACGTGTACTGGATAGAGGTGAGGCGGAGTGAAGGGGTGCCTTGTGACTTCCAATGTAAGAGAAATTTCCGACAAACTTAGGCGATTAGCGCACCAACAAGATGTACGGGGACCAAGAGACGTTAATTGGAGTGCGAACAATTTCGGTTCAACCTTGTTCGGTATTTGGCAAGCGGCAATGCGAGAAGAGTCGAGTTTGCTTGAATCACAAAGAAGCTTCACCTGTCTCAGAGACGTTTGTTAGAGCCATGAACAGAATTTCTTTCGGGTGTCTCTGTGCTCTTAAATACCTTAAGACAGGCGCTACTTGTTTTTCGCTCGTTATATATTTCTGCGTATGCACACGTTCAGCTCTCGTTCCGACTTAGCATCATTAGTGGGCATCCCATTCTGTCGCACTATCGTTAAACGTTATTTTCACCTTCTGTAGCTCAAGACGGCTTGCTTGAAGACAATGATCGTTACTGAAGATGTAGCTTCAATTTTAAGGGAATGAAACACGGCATGCCCTTTGGAAGAGGATGCAGAGTTTTAATAGGAGAAATAACGACTGCCCAGTCATATTAAGCGCAACAACGTTTGACGTTTACGATGAATAATGGCAAGGACACCTATACGGGTGCTGCTAGCTTGCCAAAAGAATAAAGACGATAAAAGCGACGTCGCACTTAAAGTAATTGCAGTCGCCCAGGCTTATGAACACTTAATTTATGCAAGGGCTTAATTAAAAACACACTTCCTTACGTGTCCATACAAATTAAAGGAACATTATTAGGAAAAATAATCATCCTCACTCAGTCTTTACTATCGTAAGAGTTCATGTAAGAACATGTGCGTCGAGAAAGTTTTCGTGGCATGAAAACTGAAGGGAGCGACAGGCCGAAAATAAAAATTACACTATACCTTAAATATCAGCGTTGCGGCAAACTTGTTCAATGCTGTTGTCGTCGTCATTTCTCTTGTGCGAAATTTTAGGACTCAGTAAATGACCTCTGTTTCATCACAGAGCTGAAGTGCATAACTTAGAGTTAAGCACTCTGTAGAGGAAAAAAAAATGAGATAGAAAATTCAGGCAGCACAGACTGCGTGTTGTAGTTTGCGTAAATGCAACGGCATCATTGGAATGCGACGAAATGAAGACAATGTTGCTGTTTTAACCGCGCATAGCCAACGTTAGACATAGCTTGTTGTCATTTTGCCAATATTGGCTAATAACCTGACAAACATTTCCATGCCAATATTAGCCGATATTAGCTACGATTTAGCAGCTCTAGCCATTGCTAAACAATGCTGGTAGTGTGCGAATAATTACGGTAGGCCAGAACACCGTTCACCGCTCTTGACAAATTACGGAGAGATACGCTAATATTTGGTCTCACATTTAGAATTGAAGTTCCCTTGTTTTCCTCATTTCTTTTGAGTGTGTGTATGGGGGGTGGGTGTGGCGGTGGAGGGAGCCTTATTTGCTTGCGTAGATCCAATTACTAGATTTATCAATGAAATAATTTACCTGGACCGCAGACGGAATAATATTCACCGCTCTTGAAAAATGGCGGAAAGCTACCGCTAATGCATGACCTCATATATATAAAAAGGAAGTTCGATTTGTCTCAATCTCTTTTGTGTGTGTGTGTGTGTGTGTGTGTGTGTGTGTGTGTGTGTGTGTGTGTGGAGCGAGGGGGGGAGAGTGCTAGAGGAGTGAGCATTGTTTATTTGCTTGCGTAGATCCAATTACTAAAGTTCTTCGAATTATTTCATATAGTCTCGTTTGCAATAATTTATCTCGACCGCCGGAGGAATAAGTTATGGTGCACGTGCCTGGCGGTTATGTTCGGAGGTATGCTGTGGGACATTAATGGCAAGTTAAAGCGAATGTCTTCGCTGGCCGGAATCGTCCTCTTGCTGCTGCTGGGCTACGTGTCCTCCTACACCGGCGATCAGATAATTCTTTTAAGTCCTCTCACTTCGCGTGTTTATACCGCACAGCTCTGTCTCTTGGACTGATGCTGTTCAACACATATTTTGAAGAGATATCATAGTGAGATGTTTGGAGGAAATAAGCTACGCATGTTCTAGAAAGACGAGCTCCTAGTTTTTCTTTTTATTTTTGTATGTGTCAATGTGTTTCTTCAGTAATACTGGGATGTTGATGGGATAGCCGGCACTAACGTATACATTCCCACGTTTTTTGAATGTAAATAAAGAAAAAAAATGTCGCCCGCATTTTCCCACGGGGGGAACTCGAGTAAATGCGTCGCAGAGTGGTGGGGATATCGCGTGAATGTTGCGTAATTGGGTTTCGCAGAAGCGTCGCGCTGCCCGTCGCGCTGCCCGCTGCTCGACGTTCACGAACGGTTGCTGCTTCTCGAGAACGACGTTTAGGATCCACAGCCCGTCGTTGCCGTTTCGCAGCTGCTTCTCGTTCCTCGAGTGAAGGGTCCGCAGCCCGTCGTTGCCGTCTCGCAGCAGCTTCTCGTTCACGAAGTTCCGCAGCTCGCTTCAAACGCTTGCGTTCAGCGTCGTATGCTCGTCTCTTCGCAGCCTTGTCTTCTGCGTCGCTTGCTGTTGTTGACGCCGACGACGGTGAGGGCGGGGTAACGTTGCCTTCAACGAGTGGTGGGACGCTGATTGAAGGTACTGTTGGTTCCATCGCATCTACTCGAGTCAAGCAAAGCGTCAAGTCAAGCGAAAGCCAAGTAAAGACGCCCTTGACAGAATTCCGAACGCGCGCTCCGCCGCTTATATACACACCGCCCGCGTTCGATCGTGAGGAGGGAGGGACGGAGAGGAGGGAGGGAGGGAGAGGAGAGGCCTGCTGCCGGCACGAGACGAGCCGAGCATGCGAGGGGGGGAGAGGAGAGCCTTGCTGCCGGCACGAGACGAGCCGAGCATGCGCAGTGGGGGTGTGGATGGCGGCCGACGCCGCAGCTGCGACTAAGAAATGCTCCGCATTTAAAAATAACCTCCGAATATGGCATAGTTGATTTTCATTCCTAAAGCGAAACACAATGTTTGCACAATGTCCGGTTGGCAAAAAACTTTGATGATTACCTTCATCGTTTTATATGTCGATGTAGTATGCCAATGGTAATTGAATTCTCGAACAAATAAGGAACATGAAAATGAGAAACAACCGCTTTTAGTGACGTGAAACACCATGGCAATAACATGAAGCAAGGAAACAGCACATTACGACAGGAGCGTACAGTGGTTTCATTTTATCTTCGCTTGAGAGGGGCAATGTTTGTACAGCACCACTATTTGTTTTTAACAGACTGCAATAATGAGGAAACTGCTCAAATAAACCGACTGTTTTTTACTGTATTGCTGGAAGGTATGGCTAGTGTGTTCGATTGTGAACATTCGGGACAAAAGTTTCATAAGCGTTGCTATTACTTATGTTGAAAAGAATCGAATAACTCACAATTTTGAATAGGGGATTCTCAGATTGAATACGAATCGAATAGCTGGAAATTCTCGATCCTTATTTCAAATTTCAAACAATCCCACATCTATTTTCCTGACCCCCACGCTGGTGTCTTGGTATTAGGTACATTATAACGACACGTGCGATCAATAGACATGCTTCCGTTGCGCAGTAAAAAAAATTGCTGGAATGCTCTCTAAATGAAGCACTGGGCACCCTACCTTTTTTAAAATTAATTTTTTTTGCCCGACCCACCAGCTACTTTTACGCAGATTGCGTTTTGTTGGATGAACTTCTGCTTCGTTCACAACTTCTACGGCTAGAGCGAGTTAGCGAGTAAGTGGAAAACTTTGGCTGTGTAAAGATCGTGTTAACCATGATGTGCTAACCATGTTACGAAGTACCATGTTGCATCAATAATATATGAACATTTGTTAGAGGGCTGGACTTGCATTTTATAGGCACCATACAAGCAATAAAAAGATATAAGCTAATAGCCAGTTGATTTATGGAGTGAGCACCAACGTCACGGTGAAATTTAGCAACCTAGCGAAACCATAGTTCAACAAAAACGGTGAAAGCATGAACGTGTGGCAGGCCTGACAGACAGGAAAAAAATAGGCACAACGTAGTTATAATGATGCGGTCATGCGAAATTAATGAAAGAGTAGGAGGCAAAATTGATTACTCACGCCCACGTTCTACTACTGATGACTTACAGCTAAGCGAGAGCAATACCCAACTTTCGGTGATAATCTGTGTCGTGTGGGTTAATCCTTGTGTGTTCACAAACAATCTGGCGAAAATATGGCGCATTTGGTCGAACACTTAATTTATAATTGAATATTTATACAAAGACACGAGCGGCCTGAGAGTCGGGCAACACTGGCGCACTCGCGAGCCGTGATGCAACAAGGTACTTGCTGTGCGAGCGCCTGCATTCCGGCGAACGATTTTGTTCCGTGGTAAGCCGCGCGTGGCAATCGAGATATTAGTTCAGCTTTGTTCAGCTTGCCATTTGCATTAAACGATTCGCAGCACACGAAGCAATGCCATTGCGGCGCAGCAGCAACGCAATGACCGCGTGTGGTAAGGTGCCTTTTTTGGTAGCAGACGACGGCTCCACCCGATGCAGCGCATGTCATCGCACACGCCATGGAAAGATGGCGTTCGCCGACGATGGGCCGGGTGTATAGCCGGCCAGTTCTGAGGCTTATTGTGAACTGAAATATTGTTTTACACTCTGTTTTTCATACACGCATAAGCATAATAGACCCTCTACTTCTGTTTTTCACTTAAAACTGCAAATTGTTGGGTCACCGTGTCACGGCCACTTATATTGTTGCTCTCATTGTTGCTAACAAAGACATCTGTGTGTCCACTCTACCGACCATTTCTGGGGTACTCTGCTAATTAATATAACTTTCCTATCACCTATAAGAAAAGAGGGTGTAGATTTTTAAAAATCTACGTACTCAATTAAGAGCTTTCAGGAGAACTACATTGATATTTTCAGACGAACATGAGAACGGGAAGCCAAATGTCTTGTTCAGAAAAAAGTCATTTGAATGAGCGGGCTTGCGTAATCACGCGCATGTTTACTTGTTTCCCACTGCTCGCCCAGCACCTCCGGCGATGCGCATGACTCAGATAATTGAGTCAGGATGCTCGAAGGAGTCATACCTGCACGCTAAACAGACTAGTGAATTATACGAACTGAGTATTTGGTACTGGCGAGCATCTTCATCGCCGCAATGCAGACGGAAGGAATCTCGACATGGATCCTCACTTGCTCTTACGAAAGACCGTGAGCATGCGAGAAAGCTTTTTTTTTTCTATAACGATTACTTCAGTTGTACTTTAAAAAAGCCATTTACGTCCAGAATAGATAATAATATCTGGCGTTTAACGTCCCAGAAACACGATATGACTATGAGGGACGCCGTAGTGGAGGGCTCCGGAAATTTCGACCACCTGGGGTTCTTTAACGTGCACCTAAACCTAAGTACACGGGCCTCAAACGTTTTCGCCTTCACCGAAAATGCAGCCGCCGCGGCCGGTATACGATCCTGCGACCTTCGGGTCAGTAGTCGAATGCCATAACCACTAGACCACCGTGGCGGGGCGTCCAGAACAGATTTCGTACACTGCTGAAGTATCGTTTCAGTGCATATAAGGATCACATGTCAACCCCGGAAAAAATAAAATTAATGAAGACAGAGTGTACACAATCGCGCGCAGGGGCGAAGCCAGAAAATTTTTTCGGGTGGTGGGTGGTTGTACAACCACCCACCACCCGAAAAAAATTTCAAAAATTTCTGAAGGGGGCCCCTCACCTGGCTACGCCAGTGATAGCACGTGTACTGTAATTTTGCCTGCGTGCCACGTGTACGTTTAGAAAAGAGTAAGATAGCTGGTAAAGCGAGTGTCGATGCATTAATTGGTGTCCGCAGTATGGCGACACTAAACTTGCGCAGATATCGTGGAGTCCAGTGTTGGGCTGCATCGCGGCCACTTTTGTAGCCGGCGTGGTTCTACTTCGGTGCGACCTGGGAGCTCCGCTGGCGACCTGCGCCGTGACCAAGTTGCGTGGCTACGCGTCCTGGCTTACGGTTGGTGGCCACTTCGCCTTCGGATACCTGGCGCAGGGGGCCAACATCACTCGCAACGTGACGGACGTCACGCACGTCGCACGGGACGTCGTCGTCGACGTACCACCTGTGTTCGCGTTCAGCGTGAGCATGCTTCCAGTCAATCAATCAATCAATCAATCAATCAATCAATCAATCAATCAATCAATCAATCAATCAATCAATCAATCAATCAATCAATCAATCAATCAATCAATCAATCAATCAATCAATCAATCACACTGTGGCTTGACGCATCCAGACCTCCCTCAACTAAATTATGTATGTGAAATGCGTGGAATGTGCATTAAAAGATGACCTTTCGATAAGCCAGCAGCGTCAAATCATTTTACGCTGAGACAGGCTGAATCAAAGGCTAGCATCTCCTCATAAACCAATTAACTAACGGTTATGTGTTGGCAGTATACTGCATTCTTCGCTCACGTACTGTAACTTGTACTTACCACAGTACTTACCACATTTTGTTGATATTTTGTTCCGTGTTCGTTCCCTGATTCCTGAGGGTATGTTAACATACGCTCGTGCTTGTGGCCTAGGGATGGTCGATTAAAATTTTTAATTGATTAATCGTTAATCGTTAATGGATTTAGCCTTCAATCGATTAATTGCTTTCGGTGGAATCTTTTAATCGATTAATCGATTAATCGACATTTTTAATGGGTGCTTTAAAACCGATATCTCTTTGTTTGAGAGGCATCGTTCGTGTTTAATATGGGCCCAAATCTTTTTATTAGACGCGTTGACGATCCGAAATTCCCACTTTCGAAAGTGTCGACGACGGGCCCCTTGTGTCCAGTGTGCGAAAATTCACACTTTCGCACACTGGACACAAGGGGCCCGTCGTCGTTGGTTGATGTCGCGGATTCAAGAATCTGCGGCCATCATCCCAGGACTATTCGGCAGCAGGTCGTATTTTCTCGAAGCCTGCCTACTCGAGCTCATCGAAACCGGAGGCGCGTTCGGGGACCACACTGGTTGGAAAGTCGCAGTTGAAACATGCAGTGTGGCGGAGGGTGAGGAAATCCTGAGAAAGGTAAAAGAGAGACGAGGAGAAATTAAATAAGACGCTCGCTCTAGTAAGCAAGGCATCTTTTCTCGGTTTGTCGGTTAGATATTGTGGAAGCCCTACATAATACTATAATTGCGGACTGACGCGATGTTTTTCTTGAGGTCACCTATGCAGAGATTACACAGAAATATACTAGCCTCAAACAGACCATCCGTACAGGCAACTGCGGGAAATAGAAGGAAAGAAGATGACATTTAGGGGCTCGTTTTTCTTTGTTAGACACAATAATAATTAGAACTAACGGACAATATTGCCAAGAAAAAGTATAGGCGGTGTTATTTGTAATAATTGGGATATAAATCTGAAGAAAGTAAAGTGGACGGAAAGATAACTTGTCGCAGGAAGGGAACGAACCTGCGACCTTCGAATAACGCGTCCGATGCTCTACCACTGAGCTACGGCAGCGGTCATCCCCCCCCCCCCCCCCCCGTCCACTTCATAGGGTATACGTGTGCATTTTTAAATCTAGGAGTGTTAGCGCCGATCGCAGCCATGCCGGCGAGTGTGGAACACTCCTTTTCTGCCTTTTGGCGTCACGTAGCAAGTGACCTTTTTTTTACGAGCTTGCAGCTGACCAATAATCCCTCGCATACTACCTCAAGGCACCAAGTCCGCCAGAACGAGACCCTCGCTATGAATGAAGGGAAAAAGATTACTTTTAGGGGCTCGTTTTTCTTTGTTAGACACAATATTAATTAGAATTAATTGACAATAATGCGAAGGAAAGTATAGGGGATGTTGAGGGTGTATGACAAAGAAAAACGAGCCCCTAAAAGTCACCTTCTTTCCTTCATTCATAGCGAGGGTCTCGGTCTGGCAGACTTGGTGCCTTCAGGTAGTATGCGAGGGAATATTGGTCAGCTGCAAGCTCGTAAAAAAAAAAAAAGGTCACTTGCTACGTGACGCCAAAAGGCAGAAGAATAGTGTTCCACACTCGCCGCCATGGCTGTGATCGGCGCTGACTAACACTCCTAGGTTTAAATGCACATGTGTACCCTAAAAAGTGGACGGGGGGATGACCGTCGCCGTAGCTCAGTGGTAGGGCATCGGACGCGTTATTCGAAGGTCGCAAGTTCGGTCCCTGCCGGCGGCAAGTTATCTTTTCGTCCACTTTACTTTCTTCACATTGATATCCCAATTATTACAAATAACATCCTCTATACTTCCCTTGGAATTATTGTCTGTTAGTTCTAATTAATATTGCGGGAAATAGAGTGACACGAGTTTCTGCCTCCCGGCTAGAAAAAACAGCAGCTGCGGCAGTATACTCCACAGCATAGGTCGGCAAAACTCACTCATGAGTCGACTCACTCAGACTCAGATAGAGCCGTCAGTGTGACTCTGAGTGAGTCTGGCTGAGCTACATGTTGGTGAGTTTGAGTCCGAGTGAGTCCGGCTAAGAAACATTTCAGTGAGTTTGAGTCCGAGTGAGTTCGGTTGAGGAAAATTTTGGTGAGTCTGAGTCTGAGTGAGCCCAAAGGGCAAAATATATTTCATGAGTGAGTCTGAGTGAGCTCCACATTTTTTGCCGACCTATGCTCCGCAGGTTTCACCTGATCTTTGCCGTAACATGGCGCCACTCACACCTTTTCAATCGTGCGTACATCCTGAACTGTGAGCGCTATCTAGTGTACCAGACATTACAACATAAATTGCGCGACTGTCCTTTGTTGTCACAGCAGAAGACGGGGGCCTCTAGCTGAAAGCTGTATTTCTCCCTAAATACGCGACCATGCAGTATTACTAAGTGCTTCAAGGTAACTTCTTCAATAGTAATGCACTGGATGCTAGACGTTCGGTAAACCGAGGCGTAAAGTTGCGGATTACATAAAGCGTCTATAAGACCCATTTCACAATTCGCGAGTGTGCACTCCTGCGCTACATTTTCTCTCAACTAATGGCAGCAACTTTCGTGCTTCAAGTGGAGACGAGGTCGTAGTTGCGCGTGCTGGCGTTTGTCTATTATGCGTGTTCGTGTCAAGAGAGCCGAGTCTACACTTTCCGCGTCCCAGCGCAAGCAAACCGCGCTTGAACACTCTGTTTGAAGAAGTGACTAGCTGCCATTATTTGGGCTAACTGCATGGTAGGAAAGTTAGCTCAACAATTATGAAAATGGTGTATATATACCCTATAAGACGGACAGTTGGGCTAGTTGGTATACAGCATAATAAAAGATGGATACTAGCGTCCTTCTCCTCTTTACGCTAGCAAACGCGTCTTGTTATGTATATACGGATTACCTAATCATCTCCCCATCATCGTACTTCATCACTCTTTCCCCCGTTGCATTTTCCCCGGTGCAGAGTAGCAGGCGGGGGCGTACTAGCTCAGGCCACCCTCTCTGCCTTGTAATATATATTCTCTCTCTCTTTCATTGGTAAACAATATTTCATTTGCTAAAGAGTAAAACAGAACGGCACTAAGAACCAGTGAGGAAATAAGCAGCGCATATTACAATGCCGCACTTACACAAGAACTGAGTAAAATCTGAGGGTTGAATAAAATACAAAGAAAGTTTCGATTGACACTACAGGTGACGAAAACTACTCGTTTATCAATTGTAAGCAGACATGCGTTTATACGGCAACACGATGAAACAGCGCGGCAAAAAACAAACACGAACAAAATAAGCTACAAGACGATGCGCTGGCATGTATGAAATTTACAGAAAAGAATAAACTTCTCTTTTGAAAGTTGGCGAATCCACGTGCTGCTTACTTTCTCAACAGTCCCCTTTTTTGTTTTGTTTCATGGGGTTGCTGCTCCGAACCACATGCTTTTTTCTACTGAGCGAAGAAATGTCAGTTGCCCGAGATGCTCGGGCGACAACCGACACCTCCTTTGGGTCGCCACACATCCAGCATGCGAAAAAAGGCGCTCGGATGCTATTGACGTTGCAGGAATTGGCAAATACTCTATTGCAACGTCAAATACATGATCTAGGCCAGTTCGCATGCTGTGCCAAATCTCAAGTGAATTTGGATTGGTGCGGCGATCGACTACAGGGTTACTATAGTATGTCTTGAACTGAGAAGGCATTTAGTTCATCGGATCGTACTCCAGTGCAACGCAATTGCGTAGAAGTGCGCGATCGACGGCATCCCAAATAGAACCAGAAAAAGTAGTAGTATTCGGCTTTGCAACTTCCTGCGTCTAAGGATAGCGTTCAGGGTCTGCGTCTCAGGATAGCGCGCCTCGCAGTCATGCGCTCTGGCCAAGGGGCGAGGTTGGGGGCGGGAGTGGGGGATGCCGTAATCAATTAATCGAATAGTTTTAATCGATTAATTCGATTAATCGAAAGCCACAAATCGATTAATTGTGGACCTTTAATCGATTAATCGATTAATCGTTCATCGATTTTACTATCCCTATTGTGGCCCTGTAGGTTGGTTAAAAATAAATAAATAAATAAATAAATAAATAAAAATGTACTGCTAGTAAGTCGAATGAGTTACACTGCTAGGATTTGTTCACTGGCATTCCCCTAATTAGCCTCACACATGCGTCACAAATTGGATGTCCCAACACCTAAAACAAAAGATGAGGCCTGCCGCCCTTACGTTCGCTCCTCTTATGGGTTGCGTCTTAGGAATTTGTGTCATGGCACTGATGACAGCGTTAAGCAAAGCCTTAATGTCAGGCTTACGTTCGCAGTTGTGTTGCAATGACGTGTGCACAGGTTCTGCCCTCGCTCTGCTACGTGGCTGTGGTCATGCGGGTACTGTACTACGTGGGCCTTATGCAGGCCTTTCTAGCTAACACCCACCAGTACGTGAACTTTGGCCCAAGCTGCAACTCCTATGAAGTTTTGGTCGCACTCGTTAGCGCTATGAATGGCCCCGTAAGAGAACGAACATACGCCCAACCTTCCGTGGTGTGTCTAGCGTTGCCAATGAGAGCATAAAATGCTTTTCCTGTATTCACAAAGGCATCTTACGCTAGAATTGTTCGTTAGGGCAAAAAGCCAATGATGATGCCGGACGAATTACCGAAGCCGTTTAGCCAGTGACAAAAAAGCATTTATACGAACCGAAAGTTTTGTGAATTCGACTTCTGAATATCGCATGGGATGAAAATGAGTTTCTTAGCATTCCAGATCTTCTGATGCATAGCGAAAAAAAAATATATGAAACGTTTGTTCGCACTACCACATTGTAGTATTTCCATTTTAACGAATTGTGAAATGGGGCGAGTTTGTATATATTGAACATTTTAATGTGTAGCGAAAGGAAGCACAGCACAAAAAAAGGAAGGTGCGCGCACACACGGTCGCTACGTCCTTTTTCTTGTGCTGTTTTTTTTTCTTGCGTTTCAGTTTAAGATGTTCAACTGTATTTGCATTCGTTCATTGGCGAGTGTTCCAAGCTCGACGATTAAAGTAGGTAACACGGTATTTGAAGAGTTTGTCTTACGCTGTGGCAATGGATTTATAATCGAAGTAAGCGCTCATGAATTGTTCTGCGGGCGATGGCAATATTATGGATAACAGTGTGGATTACGGTGAAGCGCCTACAGGAGTAGCTGATATCCCACTTTTACACAGCGTACCTTCATAGCAGCGCCGTCGTTGACACACGCTGAAAGCTTAGCTAGACATTGTTGTACCCTGCGGGGAGAGATACGCTGCATGCGGACCCTAACTGAGGCCGAGGGTGAGAGTGTGCTTTTTGCTGGTGAAACTCGCTGCAGGCATGGTCCAATTCATTCTTCTAGGCATGGTAACAAGACAGTTTTTAAGGCGAAAGCCTTAGATGCCTCACTAAATGCGAAAACTGACCGTCAGCGTCGACACGAGGGATTGATCCATGATGACGTCACCATATGACGTCGTAATGATGTCACAAATCAGCAGAATTTGTGACGTCATCGTGGTGTCGCTATGACGTCACATACCGTGACGTCACATGATGAAGTCATCGCATGACATCGTCGCTTGGTCAAGAGGGGGCCGATCACGGAGGCAGTGCAAAACCAGGTGAGGCAGAGAAAGATTGCTATGCCTTCGATCTTGGAGGCAGTGAAAAACCACGTTAGGTGCAGAAAGCTTTCGGAGGGGCGCGGGAGAGGATCAGTACATAGACTGAAAAGAAAAAAAAATGTCACAGTTTTGCCGCAAGGGCGAAACAATGAATGCGATAGCAAGAAAAGCGGCCCGTGACAGACGCGCTGCCACGCTGCAGAAACATCTACCCCCCGGAAGCAACTAGCGCGCGAGCAGACAGCGGAAGGGCAAGGTTCTCCCTGCGCAAATATTAAAAGAAGCGAGCGAGCTGGCCGATGACTTTTAAATGCGCCCGTAACATGACCGGCCGTTTTAGGGTGATGTCAGCCTTTGACCCACTACATGCCGCCAACGCACCGCCGCCCGCCAAAACACAATGTTGCCAGACAGCAACGCCGTGCTGTCGCCCCCATCTTGGTGCCCGCACTGCGTCTACGCCCGGTTTGCGTTTAGTTCTCGACAATACGGCGTCGAGCGTTGCGGTAGCGTGTTAAACGCTGCAGTTGAAGCCCTGGATGCTGCGTACCGCTCTGCACTAACCACAACAGAAAGGGCGTGCGAATGAGCTTCTTCGATTTACACGTCCCGGACGGCTCCGGACGGCCCCGGACGCCGGCGCGGCATTCGTTTTTCTCGGGGACCAACCGGAAGCTCCGCCCTCTGGTCCGGGACCGCTCGGATGCGTCTTCGTTTTTCGCATGCCTGGCGGCCTGCGGACGGCCCGGGACTGTCCGAACGATTTCTTTCTGGCAGCTGGCAGACGACGGCGCGGTGCGTCACGCGTGCGGCCATCTTAAGTTCGATATGGGAAGTTTTTGACGTGCTCTTGCTCTCGTTTTGCTTTTCTGTCCGCTTCTCGAACGTTTCCGGATTTCGCAACGTTTTCGCACCCATTTCTTGTCGTCGGCGTTGCGAGCCGCGTCGAGCATGTCCGTATTTCTGTAGGTGGGTGAAACCAGTGGGTGAAACACGCGCGCTACTCGCGAGAAAAAACAGCGACGGAACGCCCACGCGCGTCTTGGATGCGCGCGTGCTTCAGTAGTTTGCTTGGTAAGCTATGCCCCAACGCAAACAGGTATCATTCACGACCTAACCGTCGTTCGGTCGGGATTGGGTCGGTGTTGTGACTGGTGTTGCAGCCATAGACGGAGCAGACGGCGTAGCAGACGCCATAGCGGACGCGGCCGCAGCATTTCTAGCACGAGTGCGCAGACGGCCCGTCGAGCGGCTCGGGACTCTTGGATCACGTGATAACGGCGCCATGTGACGTAGTTACCTTTGAGCAGAGACGTCCGCGGGCCACCGGCGACTGGTCCGGGACGTGTCCGGGACTTGGTAAATCGAAGAAGCTCAATGTTCCACTTCCCAGCGAGCCCTGGCCGACGACAACTCTGGCTGGCTCAAGTGAAGCGACACGGCTGGGAGAGTGCGTCTCGTATTTGCTCTGTGAGTACTGCGTATTTTGTTCAGTTTTTTGCTGCAGCACACGTTACATGTGTTTCACGGTGTTCGCGAATGCGTAGATAACGAAGTGTTCGTTGCTGCGTCCACGCATTGCGAGTAGGAAGCCTACAAACGGGACGCGTCCGCGCGTCCGTACGGTGACGCGCTCGCTAGTCTGAGCTGTTGCCTCCCTTGCGTGAGTTCGCGCAAGCGTAACCTCAGTATTATGTCACCATAGGGCCCCTTATGCTTTTGCCTAAGATGACAAGAAGCAGAAAGCCTTCTCATTTCGCTCGATTATATTGATCCTTACCCCGGAAGCTTTCTGCACCTAACGTGCTTTTGCATTGCCTCCGTGATCATAGGCATTGCAACTTTTTATTTTCCACTCTCGTAGTTAAGCATTGCCTCTGAAATGGGCACACGTTTCACCAAGCGACGATGGCGTGTGATGACGTCATCATGTGAGGTCATGTGATGAACTCATCGTGAAACGTTATGATCACGTCACAATTTTCGGAGCTCTCTGACTTCATGATGACGTCACACGGTCGGCTCCTTGATGACATCGATGAAAGGAGTCCTGACACAAAAATTTTCGCCCCGCGTTTCTTTGCTGCAATGTGTTGCTGGGGGCCTGTTAGTCATAACACGGCACATCGTTTGCTGCAGCGCGCGACAGATAATTAATTACAAGCTCCTCATTGCCGACACAGCCTCAGTTTCGGTTTGACAGAGCTCCAAAAACGGCAAGCCGCCGGGTGCAACTATCACCACCTAGCGAGTGAAACGCTCGGTCACGTGAGCGCACAGAACAGTGACGCATTTCCGCGCGGTCTGTCGTCGTCGGGCTCATCGTCGTCTGATGGCGACGATTTTCTTGCGGCGGGGATCGAATGAATTTTCGACGTGGCGAATCACTTCATGTTTGACCTGCTGGCGAGGAGCGATTCGTCGGGAAGCGCGTCAAAACAAAAATGGCGGCTATGACGTCATCGTAACTTGTACCGGCTGCAACGGTTACGTAGGGGAAGTAGAGGGGTCACCTCGGGTCACCTCCGAGGGTGTCAATGCACTAGGCGCGGCCTATAATGCTGGATCGCGCTCGCGAACTTCAAAATTCATATAAAATACCTTCCAAGCTTTATTCGCTGTCGATATTTTGCAGATGGTACACGCACGTACACGGGAATCGATCCAGCAGGCTATCTCGGCCGCAAAATTTTGTGTCACTACCCCTTTAACATTCAGGTCACGCGACTTTCGATGCGCCGTCGGCTAGCACGCATTCACCTATCCAGCACGTGACCTCTGCCTACCTTTATTCCGTTTTCTTGAATAATTTGTGTTGACACCGCCGCCGACAGTGTGTGGCGATATCATCATACGTGTTACGTCATAGTGATTCTCATGATGACGTCGTACTTTGGTGTCATACCATGGTACTGCTAATTGATGTATCGCTCGTGTTGACGCCGACGCTGGACGCCAACGACGGTTACATTTCGCGCTGGATGCATCTAAGGCTTTCGCCTTAGTAAGGGCTTTCGCCTGAAAAATGGCCTTTGAATACACAGCAAGTCACTCCTAACCGCACAGATCACGAGTAAATCCATTTATGGCAACCCTTTTGGAGAGCAAGAGTGCTTCGCGTAGCTGGAGGGAGCGGCGGCTGGCCCCAATATGGCGGCGCACGGAAAACTATGCTGAATTTGGTGGAAGCTGGCAACAGCGTGTCCCATTGTCCGCTGGTTTTGGCTGAGTTTCTTGAAGGCACTTATTAAGATGTCTCCACCCTAAAAACGGCCGTTCATGTAGGCTTCCTACGCCCGTAGCGCTCCTCGCGCCATCTCGCTGGTGATGAAGAAACGCTTATAAGCGCCTGCCGTCTCCGAGTCCTGCCAGCGGTAAAGGGTGTGTATACAACGCTCGCTACGTTATATACACACCCGGCTTGTATCGATGAAACATCTCGTGAAGCGCACGTTAGCTATGTGAAGTATCTGCGCTTTGTGGCGTAGTGGTTAGCGCCACGCGCTGCGAAGCGAGAGGTCGCTGGTTCGATTCCGCGCTTCGGAAGCATTTTACAGCGAAAGCTGTTATGAGATCATTTCACCGGCCGTTTTTGGCGCCGTAGTTGTCCGCCGCCGCCGCCGGTGTCCGTAACCAGTATCGCTCGAAATAAAAAAAAACGAAATAAGAAAACAATTCCAGGATGGAACGAGGTTCGAACCTGGGCCCTCTGCGTGGGAGCCCAGTATTATTCAACCTCTGAGCCATTCCGATGCTTGAAACTGCTTTGCAAAAAGGTCCTATACAGGCTTAATGTCGGGAAGGAATCACATTAGCATATGCAATATAGCGTGGTAGAAGAGTAAAATAAGACCAAGCGTCGCACAACGCGAATTCTGTAACCAGGCGTCACACAATGCGAATTGCGCAACGAGTAGGTTGTTGAATGCTTCCAACCCATTACAAAGGTCTCTGCCATAATTCTTCATCGTCATCAGGCACAGCATCAACAAAGTGCGCATAATGCCTTACATGCGTTTAGCAGGTACCAACGCTCTCCGTAGAATGACGAAAAATGGCACAGTGCCTGCTGCCCTACTTCTCAAAAATTACAATGATTTATAGCGTAGTGGGTTCCTCGCAAGTGCACTTGTATTGGTTGCCAAGGAAGCCAATAAGCGCATGATCCACTTCCTCGGGGTCTCAGTAAAATTACAATGATTTATAGCGTAGTGGGTTCCTCGCAAGTGCACTTGTATTGGTTGCAAAAAAACACATAAGCGCATGATCCATTTCCTCGGGGTCTCAGTAAAGTTCTTCGCCCCCCCCCCCTCCCGTCTCTCTCCCACGTCAACGCATGTTATACAGCATGACGGGAGAGGCAAATAGCGGCCGGGCGTCACCCAACGCAAATTACATAACTGGTGGGCCGTTTAAAGATTCGATCCCATTACAAAGGGATGAGCCATAATTCTTCATCGTCATCGCGTCAACAAAGTGCACATAATGCCTTAAGACGTGTAGCTGGTGCCTCGCTTCTCCGCAGAATGACGAATAATGGCTTAGTAGGTGCTTCCCAACTTCACAAAAATTGTGAGTTATGGCGTAGTGGGTACCTTTCTAGTGTACTTGTATTGTAGCCCCAAGAGAGCTTAACGGGCTCAAGAAACGCCGCTCTCCCAGCTTTCGCTGTGACTGTGCTGCGGGTTCAGAGGCCTGGGGTTTTTTTCTGAATTATTTTTGTTTGGGACTTTATATATATATATATATATATATAATATATATATATATATATATATATATATATATATATATATATATATATATATACATATGCGGTGCATGACGGTGGCGGCAAAAACCAGCCAAGACTGTCCATATAATTGCTATCGCAATAAAAGAAAAAAATGAGATGGCTTTCGCCTTCTAGTCGTCTTAGGCGAATGAATAGGGGATCCTATGACGTTTTTTTTCCTTTCACTTGCTAAATGAGGAACAGATTTGAAAAATTTGTTCGGTAAAACCCTCCGTAGACGGCGACTTGCAACTTACATTGCTCAATGAAATTATTCAATAGGGCCCAGTGACGGGTCTTTTAAGGAAGCGATCCTCACTGGCGGCTGGACTCGGGTTTGGCGCTGTCGCGAACCGGTGAGGGTCACTCGTGCCTGCGACACACACAGAGACGTAATGCCGACCACTACAGTTGCGCAGTGCGGAAAGCCGACCACTACAAAGGCTTCTTGCGTGAAGCACTATAGCAACTTCATTATGAGCTCTCAAGTTGTTGCCCTCGTGGTGGTATTTCGTGTGCTTGACAGAAAAAAGGCAGTCGTGCTGACTGCGGTGATGGATATCTGCGGGTTTATTAGCAGAACAGCTTAAGCACTGTCATTTACGTAGACATTCATTGCAACAGATTGTAAACGCGGCTTTATTGAAAAGGAAATGGTCTTTATTGCTCGCGTTCTGCTCCTTAATTATTTTGCTGTATCTGCCTTTGGGAACGTGAACATAAAATTAGAATGTATTCTGATAACAGAGAAATCTGAATAGGAGCCAGTCTAATGCAAATCCGTATAATAAGTGTTATTGACCTTGATTAAACAATACATAGAATATTTATCGAGGATAGAGTAGTGAAAGTGTTCGTAAGGTTAATAATAATAATTTCTCGAGTTTTACGTGTGAAAACCACGAAATTATTGCGACGCAACTGTAGTGGAAGGCTGGGATTCTTTAACGTCCAACTTAATCTAAGCACACGGGACTCTAGCATTTCGCCTCCATCAAAGTGCGACCGCCGCGACTGAACCCGCGACTTTCGGGTCAGCAGCCGAGTACTGTAATCACTGTGCCACCGCGGCGGATTTGTTTGTAAACTTGACTTAAAGTAAGTTAACGTCGCTGTCACTTGCACGTAGCGAAGAAATACAGCTAATAAAGCTTGTGAATAAACACACATGCTCGCACTAAATGGTTCAGCTTGTCGCAAGGCATGGTACTTATAGAAACCATTTTCCACGCGACGCTAAATGGTCTGTTATGCGATCCTTTAGCAGTGTAAATTGCAGCTATGGCGCCGCGTGTTGTCTTGCATCAGAGCGCCTGCGAGTAACGCCTTCTTTAAGAGGAGGCGTTTTCACGAGAATAAACGGTTTATGGCCACCAGTGCGAACAACCTAGACAGGTGTAACGACCTTATCGGTGCACGAAACGACTATTCTGCACAGTTCTCGCGCTCGCGATATCGTGGACGGACTGTATAGCTTGCGGATAATTGTGTAGCGACCCGACGGTTAGCGCGGAGTCTATGAACCAGACTAAACACAAACTGTTTAGTTTTAGTCTCTCGTAGTGAGGCGGTGTCTGAGCACTGTGACAATAGAGTACAGACCACTCTATAGGTTGGAGGCGATAAAAACTCTGCGATTCGAGTGTACTGTCGCGCAACACACACGCACGAGGTGCAGCTCCGGCTGTTTACAGACTTATTGGTTTCTTTATAAACATTACAGGCTCGGGGGCAATGAGCTGTGTGTCGTGTAGCTTATCGTCGGTGCTCACTTCTTAAATGCGAAGCATTTCTTAGCGAACTTCTGCGAGTTTGAGCGTATCTATCTATCTATCTAGCCGCCTACGACTTTGGGCTCTCCTGGCCGTTTCGTTAATAGGATATACACCAAAATTGGTATGGCGTAACGTGACTTTATGAGGAACATAAATGACAGGTCATAACATGAAAATCATGATATCCATGTCATGAACGACATGATTTACATGCCACTGTTTTGGTGCTCTTGCGGCCGTTTCGTTAGTTTGATATATACCAAAATTGGTATGGCGTGACAATAGTGTATGACGAACACAAGTGACAGGTCCTAACGTGCAAATCATGACATGCATATCATGTACAGCTTGATTTACATTCCACGCTCATGGCGCGCTGGCGGCCGTTTCGCTAGCTTGATATACACCAAAATTGGTATCGTGCGACGTGACTCTGTGACGAACACAAATAACAGGTGGTAACATGAAAATCATGACACGCATGTCATGCACAGTATGACTTACGTGCCACGCTCATGGCGCGCTGGCGGCCGTTTCGCTAGCTTGATATACACCAAAATTGGTATCGCCCGACGTGACTGTGTGGCGAGCACAAATAACAGGTGGTAACATGAAAATCATGACACGCATGTCATGCACAGTATGACTTACGTGTCACGCTCATGGAGCGCTGGTGGCTGTTTCGCTAGCTCGATATACACCAAAATTGGTATCGCGTGACGTGACTGTGTGAGGAAAACAAGTAACCGGTGGTACCATGAAAATCATGACACGCATGCCATGCACAGTATGACTTACGTGCCACGCTCATGGCGCGCTGGCGGCCGTTTCGCTAGCTTGATATGCACCAAAATTGGTATCGTGTGACGTGACTGTGTGACGAAAACAAATAACCGGTGGTACCATGAAAATCATGACACGCATGTCATGCACAGTATGACTTACGTGTCACGCTCATGGCGCGCTGGTGGCCGTTTCGCTAGCTCGATATACACCAAAATTGGTATCGCGTGACGTGACTGTGTGACGAACATAAATAACAGCCGTTTCGCTAGCTTGATATACATCAAAATTGGTATCGCGTGACGTGACTGTGTGACGAATATAAATAACAGGAGTTAATATGAAAATCATGACACACATGCCATGTACACCATGACTTACGTGCCACGCTCATGGTGTGCTGCGGCCATTTCTCTAGCTTGATATACGCCAAAGTTGGTATCTCGCGACGTGACTGTGTGACGAACATAAATAACAGGTGGTAACACGAAAATCATGAAATGCATGTCATGCAGGGTATGATTTAGATGCCACGCTCATGGTGCACTCCCGGCCATTTTGTTTACTGGATATATACCTAAATTGGTATGGCATAACAAGAGTGCGTGACGATCATAAATAGCAGGTCACGCATCCTATATATATAGCAGAATATATGTTTCATTAGCATGGCATATACCAGAATATACACGCATGCATGTATGACAATCTCGCGATATATAGCGAACTAGATGTCACGACATGAATGACTTCATAAGCCTCAATGACAAACAAGACGATGTATGCAGCTCTTTGCTGGCTGCTTCGCATTACCTCGATTCCAGGGGCGTAGCCAGAAATTTTTTTCGGGGGGGGGGGGGGGGGGTTCAACCATACTTTATGTATGTTCGTGCGTGCGTTTGTATGTGTGCGTGCCTATATACGCAAGCAAAACTGAAAAATTTCGGGGGGGGTTTGAACCCCCGCAACCCCCCCCCCCTTGGCTACGCCGCTGCTCGATTCCCACACTGCATGGGATCTGCCGATTGTTTTGACATCGGAGCCCCTCTCCACGAGAAGCACTTGCTACTCAAGCCGTAAATTTTGGGTCTCGTTAGTTTTTTTTCGTTATTTCGTAAAAAGTGATAGCATAGTCGCACTAAAGTTGTCTTATAGAGGTAGCACTGTCGTCACGCATCAGTTAGAGCAGCAGAAGATAGGTCACTGCTGGCGAGAAGCCGCGCTTTAGTCATATTCACCAGCTTCATGATTTTTTTTCTGGCAGAATAGCACTCTACGGACAAGTAAGCATCGTGGTCGGGCTACTTACTAGACACCTATAACTTCATGAGGCGCATGCGGGACGGAAGACGAACACACAATGTGCTCTGCTTTCGACTAATCTTTATTACGAGGCGTTCATCGTTTATATAGTTTTAACCTCTGACAAAAAAAATGAGGGCAACAGAGCGTTAGTTCACAGTATCGCCTGTCCTGTCTGCTTTGTTCATCTTCCGTCCCATATGCGCTATTCAATGTTACGAACTACGAACCATAGACAGCACTATACTAGAACTGGCACGATACTACGTCTGAGGTGTACATGCTCGAGTATACTCCGCTCGAACCAGTGTTGGCTATGAACCAAGCACTGGTTCGAGTGGTGGAACTGCTCGTACCTGGTCGATGCATTAAAGGGACACTAAAGGCAAATAACAGTTTATGTCAGA
This sequence comes from Rhipicephalus sanguineus, assembly GCF_013339695.2. NCBI lineage: Eukaryota > Metazoa > Arthropoda > Arachnida > Ixodida > Ixodidae > Rhipicephalus > Rhipicephalus sanguineus. The sequence continues at coordinate 205,424,394 of NC_051178.1, read as the reverse complement.
GTGAAAGCTCAATCTATGAAAACTTTTAAAACGGCAATATTATCAACAGCAGTGCACTACTTACCGAGAAAATAAGCTAAATGTATCACATGATGAGCGCCACGAGTGGGACATTTTCGAAGTGATCCCGATGACGTACGAGTCTGCCTACAACAAATCATTAGTAATCAAACCAGCAGCAACAAAAAAAGAACCTTCCGTGCATCAAAAGACGTAATAAAATGCTGTTTGTTCGTTTCCGTTTGATTTATGGAACAAAAAAACATGGCTGATCCCTCCGTCATAGGAATCGGTATAACACGAAAGTGAAACGTGTCTTCACAGAAGTAGTGCTTATTGTGTAGTGATATATGAGAGCTTGTACAATGTCTATTCGTGTTTGGCAGCTATAGCACCGTTTGACGTGGATGCACCCATGTTGACAGCATGTCTCTATCGCGACGACCAACGCCCATGATCATGATTAAACTGTTGAGGTAGCTGACGGTGTGAACATATATTTGGACACAGCGAATCGTGAATCGCGCGTAAGGATGATACCAGCAAGTTCATAATCAACATTGGTACCCGGTATGCACTTCTTCAAAGCGTCGTCAATTAAGGAGAGGAACGGCACGGTGTGCGCTTTCTAGTAATGGGTAGCCGACGCCTGTGCTCATGCATACATAACACACACTGCACTTCAGCAACGCGGGAGGTAGAGGTTCCTAGCCTGAGCCGCAAACGCGTGCGTCCCGCTGGCCTCTGTCTCACAGGCGCTGCTCTCGCTCCACCAAGGCACGACTTTCGGCCGTCGAAATCGCGTCCTTTCTGCAACGCATATTGCAGCAGTTTTGTTAGTCGGTGCTCTCGCAATTGAAGCAGTCGGCGGCAGAGAAATCCCGTTCGTGCACGTGGAAGCTGCACTACTCCGATGAGCCGACGCACGCTAACACGAATACAAAGGCAAAGAACGTAACTGCATCAAGGGTGCCTCGGCGACGCCAGCGCGGCCAGTCTACCTCTCTGGTATCGAGACGCTTTAACCATGACCTCCGATATCACGTGCAATCTCGGAGTAAGCGCTAGTAAGTGTCGATCGTGAAGCATTACTTCTTTTCACCTCTCACAGACGGCGGCACCGCCCCGCTCCGCCCGCCGCGAAAGAGAAGGTGTGAAAGATATAAGGCGCGTTCGCGCCGTGCCTAGCATCTCCCGAGTTGGCTTAGTCGGTAGAGCATCGGGCGCTTGCCGTCGCGGCCGCACCGTCGTGGGTTCGATTCCCAGCGGGGTATCTTTTTCTTGGTTTTTTTCTTTCTCACCCGTTGGCGTCCATTTTATCAACGTCATATCCGTGACGGATGTACTTGGTGGACCCCGGCATAAAACACTTTCGTGTTAATAACCTCTGTGGCGTTGCCATGGGGAACGGCGCGCGTGGTTCAAAGGTTCCGTTTTCGCCGAACTTCGCTTCGCCCGGCGCCCTGCTTCGCTCTCGCCGTCGCGTCTCAGTGGTAGTTTCGGGATCGCGTACTGCCGCGGCGTACAGCCCAGAGTCGCGAGCCAATGTCTCGTTGTCAAGTTCTCCGTCCACATCCATTGCGGCGATTGCGGCAAGCTTCGGTGGCTTCGATGGCCGTTGTTGCTGCTGTGGGTCCCGCTACTTTCGCTCTGCTGCTACTAGTGTCGGCGGCCGCGCAGTAAAGTCGGGCAACGTTGGGCACGGCAGCAGTGACGTATGAAAGTCTGATTTCAGGCGGGCGATTTGAAGTACGCTAACGCGATGCGGACCACTAAAACGTGATTTTATTTCAAAATAAGCACTTCCTTGGCATAAAAGTAGCACTACGAGGTTTCCGGACCGCTGTTTCAACAATCAGCGTCGACTTAATATTTGCCTTTAGTGTCCCTCTAATGAGCGGACAAGAGAACATGCTGCCTCACTGAAGACAACCGCTCCTTGTGCGCACCTAGGAGCTCATTGCAGGGACGGCGCATTCCAGGCATATCTCGAGCAAGTCTGCGTTATAGCAAAAGGAGGCAACAAACTCAAGCTGGAGATAAAGCAGGCCATAGAGATCGAGGAGGAGGGTAGCACGTGCGTCAGTGGTTCTGACAAGAAAAGAACTTCATCTGGCATGTAAAAGAGCACTTCGTAGAAACGACACCAGGCGCCAATCACTGCTTGGTATCTGCTAGTGACTGTGATTTTTGGCTATTTATTTAGCCGCGCGCACAGAAATGAAATTTGAGTTGTTAGCACAGCGACGTCCTTGTCTGTCTTCTTTTTGTCCCTCGTTTTCAAGTACTCTACTCGAACCAGTGTTGGCTATGAACCAACTAGCCTCGGTGAGGTATACATCTTGCACGTGCATCCGTGCGGGATGTTCTGGACGCAGATAGAGTCGACGCTGTTTGTGCACCCGTACCTGCTGACCATGTCGAGATCCAGCCTGCACTGCATCCTCGCTCTCGACTGTGGCACGGTATCGGGACGACTTATACCAGTCTACGTTGACCTTGGGGTAAGACGTGGCGCGCGTGCATTGTTGCTGAAGGGATCGCGGTTACAAAGCCAGCCATGTCTGGAAGGTGTGGTGATGTTATTGCCCTTGGTCTTCATACGGAACCTCACGGCGGCGGTGACGGCCACGGCAGAAATGCGCCTGGAGTGTCTGTATAATTGTTATCGCTACAATAGGCCGTAAACGGGCCACGTGGCAACGAACAACGACAATTATTGGAAAACGACGCCCTGAGAAGCTGACAAAGTTGTGCGTTAAGGTCTCACGTGTTCATTTTTGATGAGGCCGTTTGATAATGACGTCGTAGATATATGCATCCCGCTCTCATAGAAGCGTGCAGGTGAATCAGAGGCGCGAGATCAGTGACGTCAAAACATGAACACTTGGCAACTTCGTACTTGGCGTAGTATTTACCGCCTGTTGAAGCGGTCCTCTCTCATTGCGAGAGTCGCATGTTGGCTTTTAGAAAATTCCTAAAGATCAAAATATTTGTTCGTACAGAAAAACTAAAGATAATTGTAGCATGCTATTTCCGTCGCGACAGGCAGCCTACATGATTTAGTTGTGTATGATGCCCTTTCATGCATGTACACGTGCATGTTAGAGCCAATAATTAGTGCTTTAGTCCGAAGACAAGTACATCTTGTTCTCCTTTTTCTCAGTTTCATTTTAAGCGGCTTCAGCGTATCTATTTTAGCAGGACAGTGTACTTCTAAAAACAGTGCTCTAAGCACGCCCATTATGGAGATCTTCTGCTGGGCTAAATACGCAATACTGCTAAGCTAGCCACTCTAGAGCTGTTGGTTTATGGTATTTGATAGTATACGAACATGGCTTGATCGATCATTGCTGTGAAAGCACCTCTCTACCTTTAGGTCACAGAATTTACGGGAAAAGAGTATTCCGAGCGCAGCGACACGCCGTTCTTTGTTTAAAAAAAAGCAATATTGACGAAAATGCTGGGCACGAGGGAAAGTGTGCGCTAAAAAGCGCAACTTGAAAAGTTTCATTCGCAATTTTTAATATCAGATACGGAAAACACGATCGCAGGTATACACTGCAATCGTGTTCAGTGGTAGAAGTACTTGCTTTTAAAACGTAACATGCATGAAATTTTGCTCGCTCCTATCTAAGTATATATAAAAGTAGTGTGCAAAGTATATAAGCACTCCGACGAACATATCGACGAAAAAGTATCGCTCAAGAACTGCGCACATTTTTCATTAAGAATACCCTTGAGAGCTCTCATGGGATAATATTACACGATGAGCCGAGAGTTTTGCTCCGCTGGAGTGTCGGTAGTTCCTGTAATTTGCGAACAGGGCTGACTTACGTAATGTCCTGCTACAGTATTGAACGTGCTCCCAGACATGACTACTCCAAAACGATGGAACTTTTCTCGTTGCACTGTTTACTCTAACGAAGCTCTGTGGAGCAGAAAATCTTCAGTATTATAATTTGGGTGAATTGTTGCCGCGCCTCCTTCTGTACGTGCTTGCGAAATATAACGCAATGTAATAATTGAGGGTGCAAGGACAGCGCAGGATATATATTTCAATCTTTTTTCGAGTGCTGTTACCGATCTTACGATATGCGGCTTCGTTTTGAAACTGAAGTTTCGGTCCACCTCAAGTTACTACAGTCTCACTGGTGTAGAAGCTGGTGGGAGACACCACTCGATCTTTTGTCTTAGACACAGGTCGTATTATGCAGTGTCGGTTGCTCGGGGAAGAGGTTGCAGATGGACATGTCGCGTATTGCTTCTTCCCCGATTTCGCTGCCTTCAGGCACTAAGCATGTTCCGCACTGGCGCATCTCTCCGAAGAGGGAAGTTCCAAAAGCCTCCTTACGTGGTATTCAGCATATTGCCTAGAATTCGCTTCCTAAGCGAAAACTGCCGTTCAATCTCTGCGAACACGTAGAGATGTTCGTGGTCCACAGTCGTCTATGTGCTCGGCGCAGGGCTTGCGTATGCGGTGAATACCCGTCGTACCTAAGGACCTGACAGTTATACCGCAATCCCTCGGTCTTTCCTCACCGAATGTGGGACGTATATTGCTTTCATTACTTTTCTATGTGGTAAGTTTCTGGTGGTGACGTAAGTTTCATTAGATGAGGTCAAATAGTTGACAGCACCTCAGGCAATACCCCCGAAGAAAATTGCGAAAACATGGTAGTGTAGCAACTCTACGATCGTTAAATATATTCGCGCTCGACGTATTGAGCTTTTCTGAAAAACTGAGAGCTATTTCCATGTGCCCCTATTTTATGCTTAATGCAGAGTTATCGACATAAGATAATTTGGGTTCCCCTAACACACTATTTGAAGAACTGCGTCGAGTTAAGTTATATTCGCGTCACACATATTAATGGCGTCTTGGATTATTGGATACTTTTGTTACAGAACTTAACTGAGTTTTGTCACTTTTCAGGTGCGCCAAAGTTTAGGTTAATCCGGGAGCTTTAGTGGCTCATTAACTGTAGTGCACAGCTAAGCACGGCTTTTGAGCTTCTCGAGTGGCCTGGGGCTAGTGAAAAACATTCGCATGCAGCATATTTCCGGTATTATAATAAGATATGAGATTAAAACTTGCGATCTCGAATTGGAGCATCTGGCATCGTCAACGTAGTACCTAAAATCTGAACTTCGTCGTACTTGAATATTGTGTCTTTCGTGTTCGAAAGCCACGTAGTTTGGGATAAACAAACACAATTTAGCCCGATTTCTCGCTGCAGTCCTGCGTGGCCATATAGGAACCTGTATGAAGGCCAGTTCATTCTCATAGATACCCATATGAATATAAGAACTGATAGCGGTATATTCAACAACAAGTATAAGACTAAACACGTGGCGCGAGTGGAAATTTCGAAGGGTAGGGAGTTTTCGTGTTTTCGAAACGTGTTTGTAGATTAGAGAGAGTGCGCGTCGTGGAAAGATGTGCCGAGACTTCAAAGAATGCTTTGCGCTTGCAGCCTGAACACATTTCTCAGTGAAGCGGAGAGGAAATGTTTGCCACGCTTTCAGTGATCAAATTCGGGTGCACATGGGAAAGCGTTGAGCTGCAGGTACTTAGAGGTTTGTCAAGCAACGCAATTAATCAGTTTTCTTTCTTTCATGTTAAATTAAACTGTCTTTATTAGAGGCCAAGAGACTGCTGCTTTATGAATTCTCCACGTGCTTCTCTGCAGATGTAATTACAAATTTGTAAACGGAGATTAATTTTACAGCACGATAATATGCTTGAAGATGTAAAGAAGTCCTGATTGTATAAGGAATGCCTGCATGTTCTCTAACTTAGTTTTTGTCGACGAAACCAGGAGCTCTTCTTCCTTACGTTGTAAAAATAGTTAGGGCAGAGCATGAAGGTGAGGTGAGTTTCTGACGCCAAAATAAAAAAGTTGCTTTCTTTCTATGCGTTCTCGCTAAAAAAATGGTATTAGTTTATACGAAAAGCTCGTACATTCGCGCCTTAATTGAATTCTCATGCAGTGGGTGAATACACCGTCGAACCGCGGCTTGTCATCTGTCAAATAAAAATTAAGAATGACGTTCTCACTATGAGAGCGGTAATATTTTAAGTTAGCGTTATTTTACATTAGGCAACCTTGCTGCGGTGCGCATGTATATGAGATAATTACGCAAAGTTCCTCGTTCATCTGGGTTCAGCCCTCACATGTAATCTTCTTTGTCTAAAAAAACTTTCCGTCTTTTCGAGTGACTTTCGCTTTTTCTTTTTGCTCTAGTGTGAATTCACGCAGCAGTGCCTTTCGTGCTCTTCTCTCCCTTCAGAAGGCAACGAAAAACTGTCACAGGAAGTAACTGAACAAGGGTGTCAACGCAGGCTACTTGATCGCAAGGTCTGGTTGTAGCTCCAAGTAACGAAGTTGGGAAAGTTAGCGGCTTTTTCCCATCGTCTAACTATCGTAACTTTGTCATAAGAAGACGTCTGTTGCATAAAACAGCGACTTCTTGTAGATGTGCTCCCTTAAACGTGGCAAAGCTTGAGCGCTCCCAATGCATGACAGAATACGTTCTAGACATCAGGAGGCCTAAGCCGTGTGAGCCGCGACGTCCTACAAAAAATTCTTAGAGGGCGTACACTAATTAGGACGCATTCTTGACTACAAGAGTGTACCAAACCTCATCGTTATGCCGACAGCAACGCGAAAAATTTTCTTCGTTAATGAACCTTCATCTACCTGGTAGGCTTATACAGAGCTTATATGCCATATTCGATGTTTTCTGTGCTTCCAGTTGTCACTCCACTTGGCATTGTTCTGCAACTTCCTGGTTAGTACACACTAGTGCGCAAACGCCTCAAGCCTCATTCGATTGTTGGATCGTCAGAATAGGACACGTACTTCTTAGACTGTCAAGGTTCCTTTGTGAGAAACCAGAATAAGTTTCTGTCGTGTGGGTGAACAATTTCCTTTTGATGAAGCTTTTGAAACAGGCGTTTAATCAACCCGCTCAAATCTTAGTAGTTCTGTTATGCGTTTAGTCAGGCCACGTTGAAGCCCCTACGGTGCTTTTGTTTCGGGTAAATTCGACGTACCTGTTAAGCGCCGCCATTCTGAGTGTTTCGGTAGCTTTGGCATACTCAAAGCTGGTGTACGCCGAGACGGAGTAGGATAGCCAGTTGATATTAGAATACCGCAGGTACGTTCCCATATCATAACCATCTCATCTATATATGAAATCCTAATCATAATATCTGGGGTTTAACGTCCCAGGGTCGCAGGCTGAAATCCTGTCAGCACACTTTCTAGCGTTGTTTGCTGTATACAGTAGGCGATTCTGAAATCCGATAGCAACGTCAAAAGCAGCGCTCAATCGAGAAGAACAATATAATTGAATTTTCGTGTCTGCGGTATGGAGCGCGTGCTTTATAGGTACAGCTTGCGTTGGTTGCGCGTTATCAAATTTATTGCAGTCATTAATGGCGTGTTATTTCCAGAATGGGCAGTTACTGGTATGCTTTAATATAGTTCATTGGACATATGAAAATGACTTACTGTAAAATGACCATAACAAGAGTAATACCGCTGGGTGGTTCGGATAGAAATTACTGCGAGAGGCTAACGCTGCTCGCATCTCAAGAATCATTTCATGCTGTCTTGACATGATGCAAGATGCTACGACGATGGCGTGACTAACTGTTTGACTGTTATTACCAATAAATTGGCTCTAGCAAATCAGCACCATTATCTTGTGTAAGTTTTAAAGTCTGAAGAAATATTCCAGGCTCGGGATTATCGGAGGTGAATGACATTCTGCAAACACATGGACACTGACGGCGTAAAATTGCGAATAGGCTTTTAAAGATTCAGGTGTCAATAAAGTATATTTGGGAACGATGTTTTCCATGCGATAAAGGCCCCGCTTTTTAAACGATTCATCGGCGTTCTTTTAAAAATTATTTTATATTTATAGCAACTCGTGATCATTCTACCGAAACAACGGTAGCGGCATTGCGACGGGCACAGAAACGGAAACAGAGGCCAATACAAACCAGACAGGAGTTAGAGCGGCGATGAAGAAATACAACTGTGAAAAGCGCTAGTTATAAAGGTATCTTTTTGCAGTATCTGTCATCAGAAAAACAAGTGATTGTTTTTCACATACTCTCAGGCCCTCTAACCGCTACGCCAGTCGTATTTAGTTATTTGATTGGGTTTAGGACAGATAACTGTGGTCGATTAGAGCAACGGAGTGAATACCTAAGGAAGGGAGAAGCCGAGGACGGCAGGGAGTTAAGCTGTTAGAGCGATGGATTTAAGTTTGCAGGGATAAAATGGAATGAGGTCGCGCAATATAGGGCAAATTGGTCACTGGGAGAGGGATTCGTCCTGCAGTGCAGATAACAAAATAGGCTGAGAATGATGATGACGACCGTCTCCCAGCAACATGGCCGCTATGCATATATGTTCTGTTGTTATGACTGGCAATCGGTGGCGACGCACTGACCATGAGAATGGACGGGCGATGCGTTCTCACACTGCTAGAACACCTGCATCCTTCCTAGAAACGGAATCCCCGGGACGGCAAGCGATCGACAATGGGAAGAATCTCGACCTATAGAGGGACGGCCAAGTTGGAGACGTTTCCACAATGGGCCACCTGGACCTGGATTGGTGTGCTGCCAAGACGACCTGACCTGTATGTTTTGACAGGAGTCGCCGCAGACCCTTTTCTGCCTTCGGGGAAGAATCCGAGGAACAAGCTTAGGATTCTGTTGCCTTGCTTCCCCCACAAGCGTGCAGTCGACCGCCGGACCCTTGCTGTTTCAAAAGTGCAACGACCACTCCGCGACAGTGAAATTGACTGTGCCATGGTGGGTGGTGTCGTGTGCGTGATTGGGTGTCATCAAGGAGGAGGAGCCAGCTGAGGGGTTAAAACGACGGTGCTAAGTAAGAAATGGGGCTCTGAGCCCTGGGTAACAGGCTCATCCAATTCGCTCGTCGCTGAACTCTGACCTTGTCACTATGTAATTGAGTGTTCAAAAAGTGCCAGTAAACTTGTTATTGTTTTCCCAACTGGCTAGCATCAGTTCCTCAACCCGGAGACTCGACTACGCTACCAAACGGAGTCCGGGTACGACGTTGCCCTATCGTAGCAACAACCTGGTTGCCGAGAAGGGACGGATCTAAATACCGGTCGCAACGACTGGTTGCAGCGGTGGGATGGATCCAAATACCCGGTCGCAACACTGTATAGAAGTGCCCCGCAGATCTAGGATGTTTTTTATCATTCCGTTGCCATCACAATTGGGCCGCTGTGGCCGGAAATCGAATCCACGACATTGTGCTCAGCGGCAACCTGGTACTAAGGCACTGCAGTATGTGCGCAAGCTGCATTTAGAAGGGTACTTTGAGCAAGAAATTGACCGTTTGTGTCCACGGTGTCCGCAGCCCCGAGAAGAACCTGATCGACACCATCATCACTGGTGCGATGATAGGCGTGTACCTGATGTTAGCGGTGGCCGGAAACATGATCACCTACGTTTCCGTGGTGTGACACCTCGACGACTTGGTCGCCGGGGCGGCTAACAATGTGGGCGTGGTTGAGCTCACTCTGCAGGTGATTAGGGTTTTGAATGATCTTTCTGGAGGGGTAAAACATTTATTGCGATAACAATTATATAGACACTCTCGGCTGTTTTTTGCCCTCGCCGTCATGTCCCGTATATGCATACATACATAGAAGCCACAAAGAAAAATAATTCTGAAAAAAATTACACCATCTCCCACTAAAGGGAACCATGTGGGGATGCGAAGCAGCGCTGGATGTTCACTTGTGTTTCCATTGTTGTTCCATTTGTATGTTTCCATGTATGTTTCATTTGTGTGTGGAGTTGTGTATATGTCGTGTACCGCTTATGTTACCCCCGCCCCCCAGCTCGTTTCCGTTGCGCTTCGGCTTCGCCTTGCCTCGCAGCTTCGAGATTCGCTTGCCGGCGTTGCCGTTTACGTTCAGCTTCGCGAGCGTCCATAGCGCCGTTGCGAAGGAGAGTGCAACGGGAGCGTGCGCGCGCCGCATCATATACGAGCGCACAGCTGTGGCGGAGAGAGAAACGGGAGTGGAGAAACGAAGCGGAGACAGCGCTTACGCCACCCCCTCCACCCCACCTTCTCGCGCTCACACGAGGAGAGGGGGAGAGTTGGCGCATGAGCGTGGGGGAGCGGACGCGCGAGGGAAGGACGCACACAGCCCCGAGCAAAAGCTGCTTAGCATTGGAGCGAACTTGGGCGTGTTGGTTAAGCATGATGAAACACACCGCGCAAGTAAACAACGGGGACACATGAAGGGAGTGCTGTGTGTTTTCTCTTCCTGTGTCCCCGTTGTTTACTTGCGCTGTGTGTTTCATCCTGCTTCGCATCTAACACTTTGGAAGCGCGGATTCGAAAGGGCGACCCTTCGCACCGCAGTGCGCGGCGTTAGACGGCTCAGCCATAAACCGTACGCCACTCAGCACACTAACGGCGAGCTATTTACATACATCATTTACCGCTGGCAGTACGCCGATCTCGGTGCCATTTCAGCGTGCTCTCTGCGTTACCAGCGAGATTGCGCGAAGGGCGCGCGTTAGAGGTCGTCGCCCCGCTCGTTGCGATGCGCGCGCTCCAGTACCATTTGTACTTTACCCTAAGGGGCGTAGTCGTCCGTGCGCGCGCGCTTACCTCTTGATGGGGGTGGTTTGTTCGTCTTGTGATTTCACTGGAAAGTTTGCGTTGATGTTACAGAGCGCACGAATGTCACTTCACTCGCTGTAGCGGCCACATTTGCGAAACGAGCGCGCTGCTCGAACACAAGGAAGTAACAGCTGTGACAGTTCGCGCTCGTCCTGTATGTACCTGTGCGTGTTTCGTGCGTCCTTCTTTGTGTTTGAGCAACGCGCTTCAAGCGTCGAGCTGTGAACGTTGTTAGTTCGCGCTCGTCCTGTGTGTGTTATTTTCGTGCGTCATTTGTGCTTCAGCAGCGCGCTGCACGTTTCCGACTGCTTGCTGTTCGCCTATAACCAGCGAGCTCAAACTGGTGCAATAGCTGCTACATTAAGTTGATTAAGAAGATGAACGCGTTGAGAATACACATAGGCTAGTTGCTTTTATTGCGATAGGAATTATATGGGCACTCCAGGCGCATTTTCGCCGTCGGCGTAACCGTGAGGTTCCGTGTAAAGTATAAATGGATAATATCGCCCCGCACATTGTGTGTTCTATACATGCGAGTAAAAGCATGCGACGGCTGCCGACGATCGCGGCTCAAGCGAAGAGGAAACGCGCCGGCCGTCTCCGTCGCGCGAAAGGTGCATGGAGGGGAGGGGGGGGGGGGCGCTGCGTGACGATGGCGTACTTCGACAGGGCGGGCGTGATCGCCCACGGTCATGCGCACCCTGTCATTACAGAATCAGCAGGGGTCCACCAAGACTTCAGTGACGTATTTCCGTCACGGAAATGACGTCGAAAAATTTACACGATCAGATGGCAAAGAAAAAAAAGTTCCATCAACGGGCATCGAACCCACGACCGCTCGGTCCGTAACAACAGATGCCGGGCACGCCATCCACTGCGCCACGGTCACATACTCTAGAGGCTTTACAAACGCGCTTTTTATATCTATTACTCCCCGGTCGGCGGGGTGGTGTTGCCCTCTGGGAGCGGTGAAGCAACGTATTTAGTCATTAGGCGCCTTTAGCTGACCGATTCTGCGGTCGGTTCCCCGTTCCGCTCAAACGCTCAACGTTACCGAAGCGCAACGCGCGTTGTTGGTTTTAGCCAAGCGTCTTTCTGTCTAGGCAAGCGCGACGCCACCTGTGCATGAAAGTCAAAAGTACGTTGAAAAAGAAAATAAAAATTGTACTTATCTTGCAGCAAGAAAGGAAATTCTGTTTTAAAACAGTTTGAATCGATTTATTTTCGCGTTACTGTGTTGCTTGACGCATGAGCCTTTTATATTTTTTTTGTCACCTTGGCTTGGCGCTGGTTTACAATCTAAGCTACAATTATTCAATCTTATGGGCATGGTGTCTTCATGCTGTTGGGTATACATTGTGCTCGCCCAAATTCCGCTGTGTTCTCCTGTACTCTTTGTGTATAGCGAGTACTCGTAGACTGAAGGCTGCATTGCTCATACCGGTACAATCCACACAGCTCAAAGAGTAGCTTTGTTCGGAGAAGAGGCACTATGCATAATGCCTCGTGCAACTACAATTCTTATTTAACGACAGCCCCTTGCGTGACTAATTGCGTCATTTACACTGAGCAGTACGATTATAAACTGTTTAACCCATTTTGTTAACTGCTGAGATACAGCAGGCCCGGCCTTTTCTGCCTGAAGTGCACATGCATCCAGGTAGAAGGGTATTCCATTTTGTTAAATACTGAGCAGCTGCTTATGTTACAGAAATAAATACTTGCATTAGAAAATATTGGATTATTAATGCTGGAAAATGCTCATTTTCTGCTCCAAACAGGGTTTTATCTGCTCCAGAAGTTGGAATAAAATTGCTTCGATCAATGACATCATGAAAATGGGAGTGAACCCGGAGATGCAAAGGTGTTGTTTTCTTTATTGGGAACAAGGGTACAGATACGGTGACGGTGCGGCACAAATGCCTGGACATCATCTGGCTCTTGGACTGTGGCTTCATCTTGTCTGTTGTCCACCTGCACTGCAGTGTCACCACTCCCTTGGACTGGTGGCTCAGGTTCCTCATCTCCAATCATTCCCAAGAGGAGTGATACCGGTGACTGATTTTCTCCAGCAGAATAGAGGACAATACAGTGAAATTTAAAAAGAATTCTTACCAAGCAGAAGACTATTGCCAATAAGCGATGAAATCTCGCAATGAGGAAATCACTTCCTGTACACCATACTTGTCGTCCTGTGTGGAGCTACTCTGAAAATTTAGGTTGCGCATAACCCATTAGGCTGGTATTGAGTTTGACGAACAATGAGAAAAGCAAGTGAGAATGAACAATGTCTACGCACTTGCTTGTCCCCCTTTCTCACGGCCCTTCAAAAAACAGACATTTAGATTAAGAGTGCTTTCGACTCTCTGAACACAGTTACGAACAGGCACCACGAAATAGGAAGCAAAATGTAATCACATGCTCACATAACAGCGCACAGCCATGAGCATGCAGTCAGCACTACAACAGTGAAAAACATTTATGAGAACAACACAACGTTAGCAGTTTTTCGCAAGAATAGAACATCAACATGTCATCACAGATCGCCAAGTTCTTTGGCATCATTAGGTTGTCCTATAACATCACGTCACATTACGAATTCATCAAATAACATCGTCCATTTGCACTGCCTCCGTGATTAGCGCACCAATCACGGAGGCAATGCAGCGCAATAACGGAGTCCTATCACCAAGTGCAGCAGATAAAGGCTGGCGTTATAGTCAGTGAAAATTCTTCTGTTCCAGACCTAGCAATGCAAAGTATGAGTTATGGGATCTTCGGCTGGCGGCACTCGTGGTGTTTTTTGCGCACTCGTGCGGTGCCGTACGTTCGTCTGGTCACCACGCGTGTGGTGCCGCACGTTCGGCTGGGCCGGCCACGACACGAGTGCACGCCACCGCGCCACCGTCGAGATCGACGGTGGAGCGTGGTGCAATCCCGTCGTTCAGCGCGCGCTCGCAGACGACGCGGGGGCATTCCATCAGTGCAAGCGCAATTTACAGCTGGCGCTGCAGTAGAACGCGGCCGGACTGCTGGTAAAACATGCATGCGCTGTAAATCATCCGGCCGTGCTCACGCAAGGCTACTTCTGCTGTTGGGATTTCAGCGGAGAGCGAAGACGATGCAGAAACTGCTAACCTTCGTCGAGTTTGTGCAAAACTCACGCACCAAACGCGCGTGGAGAACAGACGAGCACACGCTGGACGCACAGCGTCTCGCGTCTCCAATCGTCTGGTTTTCCGTCGTTTGCGCTCTTAATCCCAGTACAAATCCGCCGTTGCAAAGTGTCGTCTGCTGAATTTCGACTGCTGTGCGCGTCTCGGAGACGGCACTGCTGTCGCAGATTCGAGTTTAGTGGCTCACACGTTCGTCTGGTCCGTAGCGGGGCCTCGGGCGGTGTTTGACGTAACTTCCCTTCCACCGCCACGGTGCGCCTCAGCCAAAGATCCCATTAGATGAGCTCACGCAGTATGGACGCTTACCCCCGTATTCAGAAGCGCTTGAACTTAGACGCCGCCTTTAAGGCAGCACAAACACGTTTCAAACGCGCTGCCCTGGGGCAGCGCGTTCAGCGGGTTGCCTCGTGGCAAGTCAAACAAAAGAGCGTTTCTGAACAGGTGGGAGAGTGGCTGCTGTTAAAAACTAAATTGTTACTATTGTACATGAAATCGCTTACTTTCGAAGGTTTGCGGAGTCCTGTTGACGGAAGTACCAAAGCACAGCTCGAGACGCTCCTTTGTGGCCCGATGTGTCAGCTCTCGATGTATCGCTGCTATGTCGTTTCGTAGAACGTCATCCCACATGCGCTAATTTTCAAAGGGATTGGCTTCGACGACTTTTTCGGAGAAGGCACAGATCCTTGAGTATGCAGAAGTGCCGTCGGGTCTAGCGTGTTGGCCGAACAACCGCTACGTTTTCCGAGCAGCGGGGACTCGCGGCACAAGAGGCTGCCATTTTGGTTGTTTCTCTTCGTGTCACGTGATCCCTCACTCGCTAGAGTCCAGGCTGACGGCAACGGTCCGGTCACACGCTCAGCGCCTGACCGTCTGGCGCATGCGCAGTGGCGCCACCACCGACTGGCTGAGCGGAGCGGGAGGCGAAATACGGTCAGCTGCGGTCAGCTAAAAGCTCCTATTACTGTGACCTCCGCGACTAGCACCTGCAACGCGTTACACGTCCGTCCCATTCGGCGAGTTTTCAATACAAGTTCAATTCTGTCAATTCCATAACACACCGCGAGGTGGCGATCTTCGCCCAAGCGTCGTAGAAGTGTCGGCCTCGCTCATAGCATCACGCTAATCCAAACCAAATATAGCTCTGCGACGCGCGCCTGCCTCACCTGGGCCCGTATTCTCAAAAGGCGACAATAGCAAAAGTATCGCCTTTGGGTGCACCCTGATTGGCTACTGAGCAAACCGGAAAAGTTAGGGCGCCATCTGGTAATTCCGCCGACGTCAATTTTGCGTCATGGTGCTCGACGGTGCTCTCGACATATCCGTTAACCATCGGTTCGTGGTGAAGTCTAGCATTTCAGTGACGTAGGCGGTAGCTTCTAGTATTCAATCCTCGGTAGATATACGCAGCATTTTTTACGCTGAAGCTTTCATCGAGCATTACCTTGGGGTGTTATCTCGTTCATTGCCAGCGCGTGTTTTTTCGTGGTTTGAACGTTCCAGGAACATGAACCGTGCGTTGCTCGCGTGGCTTATCGCGAGCAGGCAACATGGTGAGATCTTGAGACGATGTCGCTGCGGCGGCACGCTACAGATGAACTCTCCGAGTACGCCGTGTTAAACTCTCAACGAAAATACGTTTCACGCAAAGTTGCATTCTTAAATATTATACTGTGCATTAAATAATCGAAAAAAAAACGTTGAAAGCACTTTAAACAGGTCTTATATTTCAAGTAGCCACAGCCAAGCCGGCCAAGCCTGGCCACTGCGTAGAAGCAGTAGCACACGCTCGAAAACGTCGCACTCGGGTTGCTCTGCGCTCGTACGGTGCGCTCACTCCTGTGTTGTGAGACATTCGTACTACCAACGGCCAGTCGCAACAATGACGTCACAGGCAAGTGTTTTTTTTTTTTTTACTTATTGAACGCATCAAATTTTACGTCACCAAACGCGATACTATCGCCTTTTGCGATCGTTTGAGAATACGGGCCCTGGCTGTAACACCGCGTTCCCCGTTCACGCGCTCACCCCGAAAAAAAAACGCGGCCGGGCTACCGGGGCGGCACGACGCGCTTTGCGTTTCCCTCAAGTCCGGGCGAGGTGTTCAATCACATTTTAACATGCCGCGGGATGGCGACCAAGTTCTGCGTCCAATATGAGGCGCTCTGCTGGCTATCACACCTCGTCCTCTGATTACGCTTTCACCGTTAACTACTACAACTACCACAAAGGTTTGTTTAAAGGGGTCATGAACCACTTTTCCAAGTAATGATCTAATGGCCTCAGTATCGGAGTGTACTGCCTCCCTAATCGATTACCGCAAAAATTTCTCGAATCCGTCAAGAATCAGCGGAGTTATGGGGGTTTGGCGCACGCTCCCAGCGCTTTCTCTCTTTTCTCGTGCCGGCGAGCGCACTGGAAGCTAGACAGGGAGGGATGGCATGGGGGAAAGAAGTTACGCCAGCGGGCGTCATGAAACGCGATCGCTCTCCCGCTGTGATTCGCTTGCGCGAGTGCGGCTACCGTGTACTGAGGAGTGCGGCGCCGGCAAGTGGCCGCACCCCGCGGCAAGAAGCGCATCTGATCCGAACGCCGCTCTCTATTTACGTCGGCTATCGGCCAATAAGCATGCTATGTCTCTTGCGACGTACAGCGGACAGACGCCCCGCCCACCGACGAGAGTGAGAACCGGCCTCTGTTTGAAAAGAGGGTGCCTGGGGAAACGGCAACTTCGCGCTCCGCTTGTGGCCATTACGCGGCGCGCACGACTGTAATATTTGGCAGAGCAGTTCATAGCCGTGTCAGCTTTCCGCAGGATGTGTTTTTTCAATCAGCCCAAGGGGTGCTTCATGACCCCTTTAATCATTTAACATGGACGCCAGTCGTCGGGATGGAGATGTACAACCAATCATCAAAGTTGGTGCATCCACATTAAACGGTCTATAGCTGCCAGACATCAATATACATTATACAAACTCTCTTATATCAATGTACAGTAAACATTCAGGTACTTCTGTAAGGGCACGCTTTACTTTCGTGTTATTCCGATTCCTATGACGGAGGGATCAGCCATCTTTTTAATTTATTTTCGAGCCTGGTGGCACACATGTCACCACCCCGTTATAAAGGGGATGCTCATAGCATCCATCCATCCATCCATCCATCCATCCATCCATCCATCCATCCATCCATCCATCCATCCATCCATCCATCCATCCATCCATCCATCCATCCATCCATCCATTCATCCAAGAGCACTGTGACAGGAAAGTGTGAAAGACAAAACGTGGGTTCACGTAGCCTCCGTTATGTGTTTTGCGGTATCTCACTGGGCTAAACGCCCGCCAGCCATCGTCACGGACCGAGAGGTCGTGGGTTCGACTCCTGTCAACAGAACCTTTTGTTATAGTTTTTTTCTTTGTCATCTGATGGCGTTCATTTTGCTGACATACTTCCGTGACGGAAATACGTCATGAAAGTCTTGGTAGATCGCGGCATAAAACACTTCCGTGTTAAAATTTTGGGTGTTTTACTTGTTCGCCTTGAATTTCTGGAGGGTAGGGCTTGCCTTCAAGGCTTCTTCCAAGCTTTCTTTTCCCGCCTTCCTTGTACGTATTACGTTAGAAGCTCGATACAGAATTGTCAGTCTCGCCGCAATGAGTTGCGCGCAAGCAATCGACCTTTTCGTTAGTTTTAATCGATGTACTCATGTTACCTTCCACAATGCGTTTGGCATGTTATAGGAACGAACCATGCACATAGAACTTACGGTCGGCAGGTGATTTGTGAATATATAGCGTATCGCAAGTTCTAATGGTGAGCAGACGGCGAACATGCGCGGGAACAAGCCATGCGTATATCGGAATATAACAAAGGTTTAATAAGTGGCGCGTCTTACGCAAGGGGTGTTCTTACGCAACAGTCATTACTCTGCAAGGAAGCCAGAAGGAGTACTGAGAAGAGAGAAAATAATGAAGAACCATGCGAACGCTCCTCGCAAATTACTAGCTACCACCTATTGCCATCTAAAGACCAGTGTCCCAATTGTAAAGCTACTTTATTTCCTTTTTCGAAACAGCTTGCCCCAACTAATGGCGGCGCGCAGCTATTTTTGGAAACAACGTTGTATCTTGCTCTTCCTGCTGCATCGTGCTCATTGTCGAGAGAGAGATTTTGCCGCATACGGGGCTTTATAAGAATAGATGTAGTACAATGCGGCATTCAAGCGGAACCAGTCATCACGACGACAGAACAACTCGTCGGTGCTTATGTAGTAGTGTTGGCACCTCGCTGTGTCATTGTTGACGCTGTTTGGGGAACGTGTCTGCTCGTAGTCGGGCCAAATAAACAAGTACCGAAGAACGTTTTTACGGTGGGCTCTTTGCGGGAAATGTTAATGACTACGCGCACGTAGCTCATTAGGTCACAAATGTAAAAAAAAAAAGCAGGCCGCTATGTTCGAAAAAAGGAAAACGGGCTCAATGGGGCGTATAGGCAGAAGCAAAATTAGCATATTAAGTCCATCTGCTGCTCAAGAAAACCAAGTAAGGAAAATAAAGATTTGGAGGATGCCAGAATAGTCGCCATACGATGTATACGAGATACGTATTGAGGCAAGGTTGGAAAATCTTATACATAAAAAAAATTAAGGCAGCTTCGCGCTAGTGGAGCCAAGCCTGAAGGAAGTGCGGAGCTGGGCGGCCTTTGTTTCTCTTCGGTTTTCTCTTTCTCTCGTCTCCCTGTTTTACGGCAGAGCTGTTATGCTCGAGGTTTGCCGTGTGTTGTAGATAGAGGATGAAGAGAATGAAGAGCGCGTGCCGGTTCATGATGATGATCATTTCTGTTCACCCGTCACGGACCAATGCTCGGCTTGGAACAGCTCTGCTGTTAAAAGGGCAGTCGATGATTAAGGAGGCCAACTGTGGGAATGGAAGCAAGAAGAGCGCCATGGGTGTATATGTATAACCGTCGGTCGTACAAGCTTCAACTATATCCTATCTCTCGCTATATAGTGGTAATTATTACAATTGTTATCACCTCTACTAATCTGCTATCAATCCCTGGAGAAACGACACCAGTGCCTCTAACGTTACCGCGCCACGTTCGCCTAATGGGCCAGTAACGTGTGTGCCCCACATTAATTTCAACCTAACGAGATTCTCGTGCTCAAGCTTTTTTTGCGCTAGAACACATAAGGTAAACGGTAGAAACAGCCGTTCCCTCTCAGCACACAGCTAAAGTAATGAATGAATGAATAGTTAAATAAATAATGCTTTCTTTTAATCAAGGACATGCGGAAGTACGAATGCTTGCGCACAGGGAAATTACGACTATGATTTACAGGTAATGGAAATAATAGCAGATAATAAACAAATGCTTGAATCGAGAAAATGCAGCAATGGCACAGAATTAACTAACAGAGTGCAAACATATAAATTAGGGGGCACAATGAATAATGGTGCTGAACACCAATCGATTATTAGAAGTGCACGTCGGATGAGGTTGGTACCGTACGAAAGGGGACACTAGCAAATTATAGCAGAAAAGTGCAGCAGAAAATTTAACTTAGGAGACAAGATGAAGGATCAATCAATCAATCAATCAATCATCAATCAATCAATCAATCAATCAATCAATCAATCAATCAATCAATCAATCAATCAATCAATCAATCAAGCAATCAATCAATCAATCAATCAATCAATTCAATCAATCAATCAATCAATCAATCAATCAATCAATCGTGCCGACGTGCCCTGGAAGCGCTTCCTGGCCTCAGTGCTGGCACACGCATATAACTAAAAGGTTTAATTATATGCTTGTTATATAACACGCATACAACTAAACTATCAATCCGAACTTCTATCTGCATTGGGCCAGGCCAGCCTGAAACATGACAAATATGCACTAGGAGTGCAAGTAAAATTAAGCCTGCGAGCTGTCTGGCTCGTCTTGTATTCCGTAGCAAACACGTCTCTGGGATTATTTTGATCATCCGTCGAAATAAACGTGCGCCACTATCCAATGGCTTGCTTTTGCATTCTTCAAAGCATAAGTTATGGACATACGGAGAATGCGTGACACAGCGAGCAAACATTGCTCGGAAGCCAACTTCGCTACAAAAGTGAAGGGTCCGCGCCGTCGTACTGAAAAGGAAGTGATGCTGGCCGGGCGAACTCAAAAATAAACGTTAATAACACTAACAAAACAATTCGAAAGTTACAGGATACAATAACGTGGGCACACGCACTCGCCCCTAACCTTGGGCCCCGGCGGGGCACACCCCCTCCCGCGCGTACAGCGTTCCGTCACCGACTGTCCGGGCCGCGCCACGGCTGCCGCTTTTAAAGCCCGAGAAGTGGGCCACGCGCATCACTGGTGCGCAGCACGTGTCAAGCCAGCCTGCTTTGGGCGAGATTCCCACAAAAGTAACACCAACAACCTGTTGGTGTTGCTGTCTCAGAACCACTACAGTCGAAACTCGCGATAACGAAATCCCGAGGGACGCGATTCTCACCGCAGCGAAATATTTTTGGAGCTCCGGCGAACGCCATAGGAGTCAATGCATTTCGTAACTCGCGACTACGAACGATATTCATACCCGCAGTCCCTCATTAACGAATTTTTGAAACACGAGGTGCGCAAATAATCTACTCTTGTCAACATCAACTACATTCGAAAACTGCTGAAATTGCAGTCATGCTACACTTAATTGTGCAAAGCTATCGCTACAGCGCACTTGAGAAGCAGCCCGCCATCATTGTTTACAAAAAAAACAACACATAAGCTGGCGACAATGATGATGATGATGGCTTGCCAAAACACCTGCTCGTTATAGCGGACTACGTAGCCAAATCCACATTCCTCATGGAGTTTCGTTCGTTGGCTTGGCTCTGTGCTTGCTTTGTCGGCTTTGCGCGCACATGGTCGCGTGTGTGGAGCCCTTTGTGGAGCGTTGCTTGATCGCTTGGTGCAGCGTGAACCTGTGTGTTGCTACTGCTTCGTCCGATTTCGCTGCCTGCGAAGATGCCGCCTCCAACGAAAAAGCGGAAGTTCATGACGCTGGAGATAAGGCTGCCATAATGAGTGAGGTGGAAACAGGGCTGGAAAAAAATTGACATTGCCGAAGAATTCAGCGTTGCGTGAGCTCGCTGTTCACGATTCCGCGCTGATCCAGCGGAGACGGAAGAAGGTTCGCACTGTAGGCGCACTTGATGACGGTACTGGTGACAGGCCGGTGCCGCCGTCACTGACCAGTGCATGGGGAGAACATTGTGCCGTGGCAAACGAGATTCCCGATCGAAAGGCATGAAATTGCTGCATGGTAAGGCCCGCCAAAGCAAACTTACTGACTTTTGGAAATAAAATGTGTTTTTTGTAA
Organism: Rhipicephalus sanguineus; assembly: GCF_013339695.2. Classification (NCBI taxonomy): domain Eukaryota; kingdom Metazoa; phylum Arthropoda; class Arachnida; order Ixodida; family Ixodidae; genus Rhipicephalus; species Rhipicephalus sanguineus. The sequence goes on along the minus strand of NC_051178.1, from coordinate 205,403,143 downwards.
ATTTCATGTCGTTTCTGCTGCATTCTCGCGCCAACGAAATTCCCGCAAGAGCGAAATTTTCTGCTTTCCCCCGCCCGATTTCGTTATTGCGGGTTTCACTGTATACGAATTTGCAGTAAAGGTAGTAACGGAAATTTCTAAGGTTATTGTTCGTGAATCACGCTCCCCGCGTGCAGTGCTGCGTGATGCGAGGCGTTTTTGACTTTGTGATGGTGAGCCCCTGGGGCTATTACACCGAAGAGCGCATAAGCGCGCAAATGCCTCCCCGTTGACTTTCAGCTTCTGCACCTCATGTACTTAAGCTTGCGGCACCCATCTCAAGCAGTATATAAAAAAAATCCAGCCAGCTCCCACTTCGCGAACACTGTCGAAACAGCGAAGCTTTTGCCCGTTTTCAAGTCTTCCCTTCGCTGCCGCTTAGCTTCGGCCTCTCTTGCGCGAACATCGCGGTTGGCTCGGCGACGACATGCCCGTTCTCGCGTAAGCTCTCGCTGACGCTCACGTCGGGCGGCTTCTTCATCGGGGAGAACGAGAAATGTTCGCCACTCTGAAAGCGCGAACTCCTGAACATGACACTGACACGCTATTTTACACTACACTGCGCCTCACCGTCACGCCATCTTGGCGCGTTTCTCGAAGGTTCACCCCTCGACATCTTCCGCCCTCGCATCTCGCAGCACGCCCTCGCCCCCCGCAGCACGGCGCAGCCCTCCCCTTCCTGGCGAGCCTCACTGTCGCCACACTGCAAGGCCAAAGATCACGTGATCTGTTCTACGCCGACCCCCTGACCATGAAAGTCTCGACTAAGAACAACTTCGCTGTTAATACAACGACCATTAGGCCTATATCGAAAGCACTTGTGTACTTTGGCATTTCCATTTCAAACAGTTTATTGTTATGCCTCTCAAACAAGCACACCAACTCAAAAGCGTACCCGTATGAATGCGTGAATTATTAATCCGGAAAGAACGGCGAGAAGCGTGTAATCAAGTGTTCATGTCGAGCAGCGTTTTCTATTATTTGTAGCGCTATTTCATGAAACCTGATGCCAGGCTCGACACACGTGCGTTACGTGGTATGTTAATATTCAGAGGCTTGATTCGGAAACATGCATGAAAATTGCTATCCCCAAGTCCAAACAAACCTACTCTATATGCGTCATAACGAGGTGCAGGTTGTTCAGCGTCTTTAATGCTGTAACACAGCTGATTATACGAGAACACAGTAATAAACGCAGCCTACATGGAAGCGCCTCGCTGTATTATTAAGGCGAAAACCTTAGATGCCTCATCAGGGCGAAAATTGACCGTCGGCGTCGACCGTCGTCCCGCGGCGTCGGCGTCAACACGAGTGACGCCAACAAGCATCGATCATTACGTGATGGCGTGTATCATGACGTTACAGATCACACAAGTTTGTGACGTGACTACTGACGTAACTCAATGTGACGTCATGTGATGACATCATCACGTAATGTCGTCGCTTGGTCAAAGGTGGCGCGATACACGGAGGCAGTGCAAACCACGTTAGGTGCAGAAACTTTCGGAGGGGCGTTGGGGAGGATCAATACATCGACTGAGAAGAAAAGATGGCTTTCGCCCTCGAGTCGTCTTAGGCTTAATGCTAGGGACCCTGTGAGTTTATATCTATTATTATTTTTATTATTATTATTATATTATTATTATTATTGCCGTTGTTGTTGTTGTTGTGGTAAAAGGGCTCGGTATTCGATTTTACTTGCGCATTACATGGAGGCTAGCAGCTGGTGGAAATGGCGTTACCGGCTCCTGGTGCTACTGATGGGAGTTTCGTGAGTGACAGCCACGCCGTGGCGCAGCTGCTGGCCATTCAAGTTGTTCCTCACGAATAGTCGCTCTCACCGCATTCGTCAAACGGCGCACAATCTGGAGGCACGTACACCTCTTAGAAGAGATTTTTGGCGGGCTAGTTGGCTCATAATGCCACAGCACGTACACCTACGTCCGTAACGCCTTAGTACCTAGACCATGTTCTATTGCGTGTATACACCGAGTGTTTAAGGTAATGCTTATAAAAAAAGAATTCCTAAACGTAGAATTATAAGGGAAAAAAATAAGGAAAATTTCTTCAAAAGTACAATGATAGTTGCGGCTGTACGCCCATAAACTTAAGATCACTGAAATCATTAGGTAATTTAGTAAAATTCGATAATTAACTTCTTAAATTTTTCGTCACGACACATATTGGAATTGACAAATTGAAGCCGGTAAGTTCGCAAGGCACGTCCACTTCGAACAAATGTTCCATTTGCACCGGTTTCAAGATATTCATTCCCAAAGTGCGCCAAGGTATACATGGGCGTTACTGTTAGGCTACCTTAATGGTTCAGTGCACGAAACAGCGTTTTCTTGTAAAGGTAACTGAAACAACAGAGCAATATTGTGCAAGTTTGATGGCGAATATATCTAAAAGAGCTCTATTTTTATTAAAATGTACACATCTTGACAGACGTCTGTCTTGCCGGTTAGAAGTCTCTCGACGCAAAAAATGACCACAGCCACAGTTCAAGGCAGTCCCGAACGTTTGGGCCAGCAGGGGCGTGGCCAGATATTTTTTCGGGGACTGGTGGGGGGGGGGGGGGGTAATTACTCTTTATGCATGTCGTGGGTGTGTTTGTATGCCTGCGTGTAATATGCACGCGCAAAATTAAAAAAAAGGAGGTATGAACACACCGAAATTTTTTTGATGTTTAAACCACGAATGACCATGGTTTTTGTGTATGTGCAGTCCGTGATAGCAATGCACTAATTAATGTGGGAGTGAAAAAAAATTCTAGCACGGGTTCATAAGTAGGAGCTGTTTCTCATTTTATTAATGGTTTCGTTCTATTTTTTAGACACACAATTTCTTCATTTATTAAAGGCGTGGGTCACGCGCGTATTCCATTGCAGTGGTGCTGTTGCGGCGCACAGTATGAAATAAACTTATGTGTTTCACCTGCCAGGTGCATGACTTGGTTGGGGGAACGCCTAGATCAAGGGACCTGCGGATGAACTTATTAGATCACGTTAGGTTCTTCACTAAGCGCAGACATCAAACTACATTGCGTTTTTGCATCTCGCCCCCATTGAACATGGTCGCCGCGGCTGGTAATTAAACCCGCGACCTCAAGCTATCCAGCGAAATGCTATATCCAACAAGCCACCGCAACGGCCGCTGCTGTGTAAAGACCCACCCCCCCCCCCCCCCCACACACACACACTTTTTTTCTTGCTTGCTGAGATGCGCGCTGACCGCTGACCGAGTAAAGAATAGATAAGCGTAACTTTTTTTTTCACAGTGCAAATGAATAACGACACTGTACCCCGGAAAGTGTTTGAATTCAATGGATTGAACTGAGGGCTGTACAGTGAAAGCCAGGACCCTTTCGAACTCGTATAAATCGAATGATCATTTATATCGAACTGTTTTGAACATAATGCTTTAACGTTAATGCATAGAAAAGTCTACGGCTACACGGAACAAAATAGCCGGAACACTTGATATATTAATCAACAGGCGCGTGAAACGCGCCAAGAAGTTGGCTTTCCCTCACAAGGAGTTGAGTCTTCCTCACAGAAGGGGTCTCTCCCGCATGCATTTGAGAGACCAAGCGGTGCGATTAGCAGGGCGCCGCGCGGAGCGAGTCGCCATCGCGAGCTTTCTCCTGTGATTGCTCGCTGGCGCGCCCGTCGGCCTATTTTGAGCGGTCATCAGAGTCGCCATTCGCTTCTCAGGTCCCTTTGCTAACGCTATGGCTGTCGTGAAACGGAAGAACCTACTATTATCCGCATGGTCTCGATAATCAACACTGTAGAACGCGGAGAAGTCTGTCGTCGCCACCGCGTACAGCATCCAGGAAGCACGCTGAGTACGATATTGAAGAACAAGGCCGGCATTAGGACCAAGGTGCATTAGAGGCTTCCGGCGCCCGACGAGTACGCACAATTGCGTATGAAGATGATGAGGAGATGTTTACATCGAAACCGTTATTTCCGGGTGTAATACGCCGCTGCATATAACCCGCACCCCCAACTAAAACAACACCCACAAAAAAAAAAAAAGTCCCAGCGTTATAGTCGTCCAGCCGGCATCATCATGCAGAATTCGTAAAACAGTGCCGTGAAGCCAACTTGCGCAACGAAAATACCGCAACATTGTTAAAAGTTCCTACATCGGTATTACACGATATATCGAACTGATTTCTGTACTTCTGCGAGTTCGATATATGCGGGTTTGACTTTATACAGTTACTTCTCTCTCAAAATTGTACTTTGGGCTTTCCCAAACGTTTTACTTCATGCGTTTCCAAATAATAATGTAGACTGGTTAACGTCACCATTACCCTAGAAAACGGTCTAACAATTACCACAGATAGCTATGTATAGAAGGACAATAAACAATGAGACGGATGTGTGATTGACTCAAATAAAAAGCTGCGCAGAATTGGGCTATACCACCATTTTTCAAAGTTTGCATTGGAAATCATGTACGCGTGAATTCAGGGTACGTATTTTCGTATTTAAATGCAATAACATCAAATCGACCGAATAGGCGTATCTACCGGGGGGGGGGGGGGGCAAGGGGGGCGCTGTGATTGGTGGGCGACCTTCTGAATTACGTTCAGAATGAGACACTGTCTAGCTATTCCAAAAAAAAGTTGCTGTTCAGTACAGTAACGCGCTGCTTATTGTGCACACTTCATTTTAACGCCGCGAGTTTCGCATACTTGTGGACGTCACGTAACAAGAAGGCGATTTTATGGCGCATTGAAAAATTTTTTTCAAAAAGCGAAGAACCAATGACAAAGAATTGCACCGTAGTGAAAATAGTTCATTATTATTCTTTTTTACGCAATCATGCGTACGTGTATTACGCGGTGGATCACTTACGCGTCACTTGTTGCGTCGTTTTTACGAGCAGGCGCTGTGAGCATGACCCAGAAAATTTCGACCACTCGTTAACAGCTAACGACCTGCACGGAAGGAAACAATGTGGGGTAGCTTAACGTTATAATCGCCAACATTTTTTCAAGGAAAATTTGAGCTTATACAGTTTACATAGGCTGTTACTTAGAGGAACCGGAGGGGAGGAGTAAAGGGCCACTTCACCGCTTTTCCGTCCACCCCCCACCCAAGCGGGAAAAGTGGGGAGGGCAAGGAACGCCACCTAGTATATAAATTCGTAGTCATTTATAATCGTATAACTATACACAATCAGCTCAATGTGGTTTGCTTAGGTATTAATCGACTGAACTTGGTCTTCTTCTTAAGAAAGACATATATTAGAGGGCTCTAACAGTAAGAAATTGCACTCGGCTTATCCTGAAGACTTCTGCGAAGTATCTTGCTTTGTTAGCCACATGTTTTGTCTCAATAAGTGAGAATTTAAGGTACTCGAGGTCATAGCAGGTTCTTCATGCTCATCGTATCTACAATGCCAAACTGTGAAGTTTGCTGATGCAATGCTCAGATGATCAGGTTAAATTTGGGTACCCCTTTTTAAACTTCGCGGTAATATTTCCAAAATGTTATTAACACCGCTGTGTTGTCACGGTATAGGGCGGCCCAGCCTGCACAATCTGTTTGTGCAGATTCTTCCTTGATTTAGAACAGTTTTGAAAAGAAAGTCATCTGATCAGCTCTGTGAATATAAAAAATCACCTCAAATCATATATATATATATATATATATCTATATATACTATATATATATATATATATATATATATATATACGGCGGAGAGACTGAGCGACGCCAGCCCCCCCACTCGCGAACGAGTTGTGGTAGGCCACTGTCGACTTGAACATGCTGTAATCATTCCTAAGCGAAGCTTTCGCGATGCCGTTATGTATTGGTCTTGGGTAATCGTGCTGTAACGTACATAGACGGACTGGACACACCACAAGTACGTTACAGCACGATTACAGCGTCCTACGCATACTAGGATCCACCCTCAAGAAGACCACGGCATCACATGGTGCCCCGCTCACGAAGGTGTAGGTGGAAACGAACGGGCGGACCGCTTGGCTCGGCATTACACTTTCCGAGCCGCGGACATGCCCGACCCGGGCGGATTACTTCATACCTACGCAGCCGCGAGATATCCTCGAGAGCCAAAGACGGGCGCGGCAGACAATGGCGCCACCCACCCCTAAATCACAAGCTGGCAATCCAGGGACTGGAGACGCCTACAGACAAACACATATCCGAACATACACACACAGTTAAATGCGGCCGTCCCAATACGCTGACCGCTGCCTTGGTGTGGCGACACACCAACACTCATTAACATCACTTGGAATTGCCGACAAAGACCAGTAGAGGGCAACTCGCCACTCATCACACGCAACGAATTCGATAGGTCGTGGGAGGTTGGCACTCACCGGCAGGACTTGGGAAGCCAGCAGGCAACCTTGGACCAGGCCAAGCGAGCCGCTCGGGCCAGTGGGGCCCTGGAATAGGGGCTCCAACCACGGGAACCTTACTTGGCCATTTGAATAAAATGTTTATTCCTCCTCCTCCAAGGCCATGTATATCCAGGTGTCCCCTATTGTTCATCTTCTGCACCACGTTTCGGTATCACACAGTCTCAAGATGTCGCGGTTAGTTCCCTATGAAATCCGAACCGTTTAAGCAGAAGTACTGATAAAATCATGTTTTGTCCACTTGTGCTACCCCTAATTATGCGGTTGCATTTCTATACTGAGCGACAACTTCGATCGAGGAAAGTGCATTTGGTGCTGTTGACATACACCAGCTTTCATGAGCTGGTTGAAACCGCGCAAGCACTTAGGAGCCGCTTTTATATAGCATTCGATATTCTTGCTGCAGCTACACTCTTGAGTGGTCGTTACACTGCATTTACTGAGAAAAACTGTCCATCCCAATGTTAAATACGGGGTACTTAACATGCCCATGGGCATGTCACGCGATCCGTTCAGCAGTCTTGGTTTTCCTCTTCCCCGAAAGTGTTTCGCAGGAATGACAGCATTATAGATTTACATGTCCGCTGCCAGAGTGCCTACGAGGGAGGTACGAAAAATTACAGGTTAATAATGCCAGTGGTACGGGTCACTGAACAGGTGCAACCTTACTGCTGCTACGAATGAGGATCTCGTAATGTGCTCCAAAACATGAATTCCCGACATAGCGACTGCAACAATTGCACGCAGCTATAATTCGTAACTTGTCTAGCCAAAGGTTCAGACACACATCGGCCTCAGACACACTTGCAAACATTAGGTGTTTACACACACAGGCGTACGCAGGGTTCTCCATTAAAGGGAGCCGAGTATCACCGCAGCCCCCCCCCCCCCCCCTCCCCCACCTTCTGTTGGACGAGTTCGAAAGAAAACGAGCTTTGCAATGGATGCAAAAACGAAGAACATGAAGCGATGACGTGACGTGCTTCTCACAAGGGCCTGCCATTGTTCCGCGGCTTTCCGGGGTAAAAGTTGGAAGCAAACAGACTTTTTTAGTGCAACATGAGTGGACCTCGCTCGCCATGAGGCAAAAAAGATCTGCGCAGCCATGACCCTGCGCATGAAAAAAAATGACGTAAAAGATCCGACTGATTAAGTGTATGCGGCTGAATTGACACGCCCCTTTAGATAACTACCCCCCCCCCCCCCCCCATTGCTCCCCCCTGAACCCCCCATTCCACGTGCGCCCGCCTATGTTTACGCACCTGTTAAAGGGGTACTGGCACCATTTTTCGAAGGTGAGTTTACTCGCAAATATATTGCAGCAAAACGGCAAGTTGGGCCAGTTGGTTGAGATTCATTTTTTCACTCGGTTACAGCGCAACACACACGAGGACAAGAAAGGAAAAGCGGACAACACCGTTGTCCGTTTAAGCCTCTCGTCCCGTACGGGACGAGAGGCTTCAACCGTGTTGTGACGTCAGGGTACAGTAGGAACCGAAACTGGCTTTTAAAAAACACACTGTGATTACTTTTTCAAGGTGCACTCACACTTACAGCAGTAAATGTTCTAGGCTCTTGAGGGCTTGGCTTTTCATTTGACGCAAAAAAAAAAAAGAACTGAAAATTTTCGTGTAGTACCCCTTTAAGGCGCAGGGGCAGAGGGTTCTATGGACGGCTGCCGTTGAAATGATATTGCCACATGCGCTCCTACGTTTTCTATTTTTTAGGTTACCGCCCCATTACACATGCAATTACTGCCTTGCACAAACCGTGCCCGAATGACTGGGAACCATCCAGATTATTTTAGAACCCTCTGATGAGATTATGCGTACAACACGTGCATTAGAGTTTATTATGGAACTTACGCGGCCGCTAGCGATAACGCTGGAATCTTCGATGGCCCATGTATAAATGCCGACGCGCTTTACCGCTTGGCAGATTATTCGACGGCCGACGACTGTTCACGCCGCTATCAGTGCTCAGCGTCTGTCGCTGTATTTGTGCTTTCATTTTCCAGGCATAAGTTCATCCAAATAAAGAGTTCCGTATTTCTCAGTCTTGCTGCAGCCTTCTTCACCATCACAACCACGTGATAACATATCATTTATGATGTCTTCCTTCGAGCGGCCTACGCACATTTTTAATGCTTGCAGAAAACACTATCACGGAAGACTGCGCAGAACTGCGACATTGATGATTTTTGACTTAATGTATACTGCACGAACACGCGGCTACCCTGTGGTGGTGACAACGTATTTGTTCACGATTTGCTATGCGTGTACCCAGACGATAAAACACTCCGCCGTGACATCAAAGGCTGCAGCGGTGCTGTGTGTATACTCTCGTATAGCAACGTCCTAACATAATGAGTATAAATGACTCAGCTTTGCGGCAGTGCTTAATGAGGCCGGCGTCTTTGACTGCGTCGCGCATTTGCTTATAGCCGTTTACTGCAGCAGGCAGGGACCTGTTGTGACAGCCAGCGAGGATAATGTGGCGCACGTGGCTATGCTAAAGGAAATAGTGCACCGATGTTTCATAGTCGCTGCTATGCGAGGAAGAAATTGCGTTTACACTCACCATTTTCTTGGTTCTTGTAAGAGTGTTTCAAGCATACAGGTGTGCTCTTGTTCTTGAAAGGCTGTAAAATATTTTTCAGGATGAACTTGGCTATATTTGTTCGTTCGTTCAGTCATATAAAAAGTGAAAGGAAGAAAGTGGCAAAATCGAATTGCTCATTCAGCAAACATTCCGTACGGTGGGCCCGGGCGTCTGCGATGCATCATGCAATGACATAAATGCTTGATTCTATTCAGAAAAAAGCCATAAGATTATATATAAGCGTTATGATCGCCATTTTTCACCTACATTATATGCTAATGAATTACAGCTAAAAAGTTGGCTCTCCGACGCACTTGTGACCGTCTTGTCCTGTTGCATAAGATCGCTCATGGGGAAACATTTATCGATGCACCCATTGCCTTTACTAACCTTCTTCTCGAATCACAAGGAGAAGTCACCACCTTAACATAGCTCCTTGAAGTCATCCATTGATTGCTTCAAGTTTTCCTTTTTTCCTCACACCATTGATACTTGAATGGTCTTCCGGGCTCCCTGCGCGAGCTGTCAAACGATGAATTCGTTGAGCAATTGCCAAACTTTTTTCACTGATCAGCTGTGTATACTTTCCTGATGTTCTGCCCATTCAATGTGTATACTTCAGTGTGTATACTCAATGTGTATACTTTATCTGTGTTGTATTTAATGTGATTTGTGTGTGATAATGTGTTGTATTTATCTTGTGTTCGTACTCACTCCTGCAATATCTTGCTGTGCAAGATGGCAGTATTTTTAAATAAATAAATAAAATAAATAAATTAATGATGATGGTTGAGGCAGTTATCCTTTATGTCTCATTCAATCCCGTTATGAGCAGCTCCCTACGTGCGATGAAGATATTGGTGTTTATATACAGCGGTTTACTGTGGCGCCTTCAGTGGGTGTAGGTGTAATGAGATAGCCCTATTAGTCTTACGTGTGCGCTGACGTCAGCATCTGGGGAACATGGTGGCGCAGGAACGCTCTCGCATGCTGGCAACATTCGCGTTGTGCGACTCCTCCAACGTGGGCGTGGTTGGCACCATGATGGGCTTGCTGAGCGTGCTGTGCCCGCGAAAGAGCGAGCTTTTCGCCAGCGTCGTGGGACACGCCTTCTTTTCCAGCTTAGGTGCGTCGGTTCCCGCCGCGTGCGTGGCAGGTAAGAGTTGCGAAGAAGAAACCAGGACCTAAAGCAACACGCACCGCTCTGTCAGAGGCGCCTCGCCAACATAGCGGTTACAGCGTTTTGCTCTCCGCTGCCATATTAAGACGAAAGCTTTAGATACCTTATCAAATGCGAAAATTGACCGTCGGCGTCAACTCGAGTGATCTAAAGAATCATCACGTGATAACGTCACCATATGACGTCGTCACGCGTCCCAAGTCAACGTTGTGACGTCATTGTGAGATCAATATGACTTCACCTGACAACGTCATAACATGAAATCGTCGCTTGGTCAAAGGTGGGCGATCACGGAGGCAGCGCAAGACAACGTTAGGTGCAGACAGGTTTTGGAGGAGGGCGAGGGAGGATCAATATATATCGGCTGAGAAGAAAAAGTAGGTGGCTTTAGACTTCGAGTCGTGTTAGGCGAATGGATAAGGGCGCTCCTGGGGGTTTTTTTTTAGCAGTGTGCGCAAGCTCAGTGGAGTTCCCGCGGAAAAGGGTCTGTGCAGTCCGTTGGGGCACACACGCGCCTCAGATAAGTGAGCTGTAATAATTCATGGATATTGCATGCCAAGATCACAATATGACTTGAGGCACGTGGTATATTAGATACCCGTGATAATTTTGAACACTGGGGTTCTTTAACGTGCACCTAAATCTAAGTGCTCTGAGCTTAGCCGCTAAGCCTAAATGTAAACTACAGGGATGAGGGAATAGCTGATTGCGCACTGATAATTCAAAATTGCACCGGCTTTATTTACCTTCAAATATCTCTGTCGCACATGCCTTTTGACTGTCCCATTCCCGGTGTCATGATTTGCATTTAGAAGTTCTATTTTCATTCCATTCCAGCTGCTTGACGAGATGACGCGGCGTTTTGAGAAACTACCGACGCTATCCGTCGCACTTTTATTTATTATTTATTTATTTATTTTATTTATTTATTTATTTATTTATTTTTATTGACATTGATGAAAATGTCATTGAACTTGCTGATTCGGCGTAATAAAAGGTTGCCTTTGATCGCACTATGTGCTAAGTGAATGATCATTACACTTTACGTTCGAAAATATCAACTACTAGCGACAACTTCTGAGACTCTTAATACCGAGGCGCCTTTGTATCACGCAGGATATCATTGCAACTATGCGATTCCTCAAACCCTTTGGAAGGTACCTTGCACTTCTCATGAAGAAACAAGTTATTTCGTGCACGGTTCACCACCAAGAAAAAAACAAAAAAAAACGTGACAACAGAGCGCCTTTCCCGCGATGAAAGGCTTGCCACCAATTCCATATAGCCACACTCTCGCAGTCGCGCCTACCAATAGGAATGTCGGCATATACAGATTTAAACATTGGTATGGATGTCAAAGCTAAGTTTAGTCGGCCCAATACCTATTCGGTGTTTCAGTCCGTCATCTGTTCAATTTCGCCAAAAATAGTATGCTTGTGTCTCAGTCAAAAAAAAAAAGAAAATACACAAAAAATCAAGGGCGAACGTTAGCTGAGACACCCTATATACGGCGATCTGAGAACTTTGCCCTGTGTGCAACAGCTGCTTGTCATTTAAATAAGAGACGTCACGCAGAAAAAAGTCGGTAGATTTTATATGCTATCACACTGTCGGTGCGGTTTTATAGTGATCACACTGTCGTGCGGACTTTCAGTGACATAGTATATGAAGGATACTCTTTATCA